>NW_024429266.1:5707500-6907500 GCF_017639785.1 Mesocricetus auratus
AGGTGTTATGTAGTAGGTAGGTAGGTAGATATACAGATGTGCAGATGTGCAGACGCAGGCTTAGATGCTTAGATGTTATGCTGCCACATTTCTCTAAAGACTTTCATTCATCTTTAGATCCTTTAGCTCATCTGTGGTGTTTGTAATTAGACTTGCTTCTACCAAAGAGGAAGTAAAGCAGTCAGCTTACTTTGTAGTTTTAACAGCCACTGTGGCAGCTGCTCCTATGTCGCTGAGTAAAATACCAGACAGACAGACAGACAGACAGACAGACAGACAGACATTGGGGAGATTGGGGAGGAAGGGTTTTGGCCCCTGGATTCAAAAGGTTCAATCTATGTTGACTAGGAAGGCAATAAAAATAAAATGAAATGTGTTCTCATGGTGAGGATTTTCTTAAAACTTGTCTCTTCTCATTCGGAAGGCATTACAGACTAACATCTGAAGATCTCTTAGAAGTTGACATTTATGCTTCTTACCTAAGGAGATGAAACATATTA
Organism: Mesocricetus auratus; assembly: GCF_017639785.1. NCBI lineage: Eukaryota > Metazoa > Chordata > Mammalia > Rodentia > Cricetidae > Mesocricetus > Mesocricetus auratus. The sequence continues at coordinate 5,708,001 of NW_024429266.1, forward strand.
AAGAGGTTTTTAAAGCATTCTTGTATCTGATCTTACTGTCTAGTTGGTCTTGGCAGCTGAAGAGTTTTCTCAACTCCAATTCAAGCCTGGGATTTTAGTTTCCAAGTTACAGGACCATGATCCACCACCCTGGGGGGTGATGCAGGCTCACTGCTTATTTCTCTGTCAAGTCATACTTAGTAAGTAAATGCATATAAAACCATAATGTTGTACAGTTCTCACCCAGTGAGACCCCCAAATCATTCTCCTGTCTCTGTTTTGTTGTTAGATATATAAGGAGAAGCCAGGGTGCAATTTCTGGGACATACAAAGCCCTTTGTCAATGGTGAATAAAGCTTCCTGGGCTCACTCTCCTGTGCAGAGTAGAATTCTTAATAAGAAGTTGTTGACTGAGGCCTTACAACCTCCATAACTGATGGCTATGTGTTCCTGAACTGCTAAGTGTGATTTAGGCTTCTATGATGGATGCTCAGTTCCATCAGGGCAGTACTCCAATCGTCTCTCTCTCCTTGGTACCCATCTCCAGAACAAATGTAGCCCTCAAAAGAACGAGTGTGTTTAGAATGCAGAGGCTTCTGCTCATAGGGTGTTACGTGGTAACCACCAACACATTCCTCTCTGCTTGATGTTCTGCCAAGTCGTGTGGGCATGTGTGTTCACCAAAAGATTACACATTCTCTCTGTCCGTTTCCATAGAATTTGAAATCTTGTTGGAGAGAGATGATATCTTCAACAATAATGGTTAAACAAACCATTGTCCCAGGTTGACTTTTAAATGTTGACTATTAGTATATGATTTAAGATCCTAAATATATTCCTCTATACCGCTGTCTCCCACAAAATAGTAATGACTGAACTTTTTTTTTCACCAAAGAGAGAGTAGGTTTCATGACAGTCTGTTCTATTTAGTATTAAGCAAGAAACCAAGAGGGGACACTTGGGATTACTTAAGGGGGTGAGAGAGTAGAAGAAACCTTTTTTTTTAATCTTTGCCGATCCAGAGGAAGAGAGATGGAGTTTGTTGCCAGCACCTAGTCCCTTTTTCTCTATGCTTACAAGACGCAATCTCTCTGAGTCACAGTGAGCCACTCAGGTCCAAGTTTCTCCGATTGCTTGGTCCTCTCCAAACTCCAGGCTATCTGCAATTTCTCTCCCACCAACCAATGCCTCTACCTGAATAATCCTCGGGGTAGCCTGAAAGAAAACCTCTACATTCAATCTACAAAAATGACTAGAAGCAAGGTTTCTTAATCTTCTAGAGAAGTGGTTCTTAACCTGAGGGTCATGACCCTTTTGGGGGTCACATAAAAGATACCCTGCATATCAGATATTTACATTATGATTCATAACAGTAGCAAAATAACAGGTATGAAGCAGCAATGAAAATAATTTTATGGTTGGGGGGTCACCACAGCATGAGGAACTGTATTCAAAAATCACAGCATTAGGAAGGTTGAGGACCACTGCTAATGTAGAGGGTTGGTGATCTTTCAAAGATATTTTTGACAGATAAACACTGCATAGATGAAGGTGGTTACAGTGTTTTGCTGGATGGTTAGATCAGGCAATGGATATGTGTATTATCTAACATGCTTATGGTGTTTGAGGGGTATGAAGATTTAAAATCTATTTTCTTAGCAGTTTTCAAGTATACAGTGTATTAATAGCCATTACACATTATGTCTAACCCATAAAGATTAGTATACAACCCCTAGAGGCTAGGATAAGTCCTGGGAATAGGAACAGAGAAAGGTTAGGAAGCAGGTGTAAAAACACCCATGGCTCTCTGCCTGGACACAGAGGGGAGGGCCTAGGCTCTGCCCTGGGTTAAATGACAGATTCTGGAGGTCCCCCATGGAGGGCCTCACCCTCCCTGGGAAGTGGAGTGGGGGTGGGGGGCAGCTGAAGGGGTGCTGTTGGGTGGAGGGGGAGGAGGGGAAGGAGGGGGAGGGAGAGTGAGCTGGAATTGACATGTGAAGCAAGCTTGTTTCTAATTTAAATTTAAAAAAAGATCAAAAAACAAAACAAAAAAAACACCCACTGCAGGGACAGTTCTGACGTTCTGTTCCCCGGGACGATAACTGTAGTTACAACAACTCACTGCCCACCTCAAAACAGCCAGGGAAGGGTCTGAAATTTCCAGCACAGGGAAGCTTTCACAGATTAGTGAGAGTATCAATGCCATGTTTCTGGAACTGGCTTACTTTACTCAACGCCTACCCACATTGCCACAAATGACAGGGTTTCTTCCTTACCCACAGTTAAGTGACATCCCTTTGTGTATAACTATTCTCGTTTTATCCATTCCCTTTCTACAGGGTGCTATAGTTGATTCCCTGTCTCAAGGACGTGGGGAGGATAAACCTGAAGAAGAGGCAGGTCTTTGATATGCCGAACTTCTCTGGCTTGTGCCTGTACCCAGTCATGGGGTAACTGTGACAGCAGTGGCTGTGCTGTCAGAGGTTTGGGGAACCCAACACTGTTCTCCACAGGGCTGCACTCGTTTCTGCTTCTACAAATTCCCCGCTTTTCTGTGTTCTTGCCCATACTTGTTATTTTTTGACTCGCTCATAGCAGCCACGCTGACTAGGATAGGTTCCCACCGTGTCTTTGAGTTGTGTCTCTTTAATTAGTAATTTGAACATTTTTTTAGCTTTGTGTCTGAATTATTTATTTTGTTTCTAGCTGACTTTAACTGTTACATAAAAACATGGAACTTGGACATTAATCTGGAGCCATGTGATGTTACAATACTTGTATAAGTCATGCAATGTTTAAATATGACTGTCCTCTCTGACCACATTACAGCAGGATCTTGGCCAGACTTTTCTTCCAGCTTTTTAAAACGCACAGTACGTTTCTGTTGTGATGGTCACTACACCACGCCTGATCTGCCTGCTAATATCCTATCACATGCCTGTTGGGCATTTTATATAGTCTTTTACAAAATATATCCACTTAAGTCATTTGCCTGTTTTTAACCAGAGTGGTCACTTTGCCAGTAGCCTATTCACTTGATATTTTTCTTCCCTTCTTTACTTCAATGACATTCTTTTTTTATTTATTTAAATTAGAAACAAGCTTCTTTTACATGTCAATCCCAGTTCTCTCCCCTTCTCCCCTGCCCCCCATTAACTCCCTATTCCACCCTCTTCCTGCTCCCCAGGGAGGGTGAGGCCTTCCATTGAGGATCTTCAAAGTTTGTCATATCATTTGGAGCAGGGCCTCCTCCCTCCCCCATGTGTCTAGGCTGAGAGAGTAACCCTCTGTGTGGAGTGGTCTCCCAAAGTCCATTCTTGTACTAGGGATAAATACTGATCCACTACCAGACACGCCATAGATTGCCCAGACCTCCAAACGGACATCCACGTTCAGGGAGTCTAGAACAGTCCTATGCTGGTTTCCCAGCTATCAGTCTGGGGTCCAACTTCAGTGATTTTCTTCTGAGAAATATTTTTACTGTAACCCGTGAGCACTGGCACATTGTATCTCCATTGTTGGATCTCTTGACACATTTGGCCAAGAGATTTCTTCACCAAATTTCTTCTTGATTTGTTGCCTATTTAGAAGCATGTTCCCATGATTCTGAGTCCTAGTCCCATCCTACTTTGGTGGGATGCACCTGCTATGAATTCAGTCTTGTTGACTGGTGGGTTCTTGAGAGCCCTCCAGATCGACTTGGGAGGAGTATATGCTTTCCCTGTGGTGAGGAATACCCTGTGTGTGCACTTCACATTATTTTTATTGGAGGTATAGTTTAAACAAGGTTTTCTTACAGACTTTCTGTAGACCTTCTGTGTCCATTGTTAATGATAGGATTCAGAATTTCTCTACTATTGTGGTGTGCTAGACTCTATTGAAATCTACCAACACAGCTTGAACACTTAAATGTCACAATGATGGGCACATATAGTTATAGTTATTATATCTCTCCAGTGAAGGCAACCTTAATCATCATACAATGATATTTTATGTCTCTTTTTATACTTTTCATGCAACATCTATTTTTACTGGATACAAGTATTGGTAGCTACTCCTATGTTCTTTTGGATTCCATTTTCATTAAATATCGTTTTCCACTCTCTCAGTGTGAATCTGTGTGCCTGGCTTGCTTTTTTTTAATGATAGCTTCCTGGGTAGCTGGAATAGACTAATACATGTGAAGCACTTCTATTGTCAATGCTTGAAAACAGATAGGCACTCTGTAAATGTTAACTGTACTACTGTTACTGCATGTTTAGCCCCTAACAAAATTAAGACAGAGATGGAAGAAAAAACAATTGGAACAGTAGCAAACTAACACTGTAGGTATTGAAAAGTGACATCAACTCCTAGAAACGAGGAAGGCGCACCTTTAATCCCAGCCCCTGAGAGATAGATTCAGGAGAGTTCAGGAGTTCAGGACCATCCTCTTCATAGTGAGCAAGACCAGTCTAGCCCGGTTTCAAAGAAACAAAACAGATTTTTAAGGAAGTGATGAACAAAGAAAATGTACTAAGGATGTGAACTTCTTAAACAAAGTTCGTTCGTTGATTAATGTGTTCATTCACTAGGAATGATAAGCCAGGTGCTACGTGAATGTTGAGGATACACAGATGAGTCCTGTTCTTATGGGCTTCATCATCAATTGGGAAAATACTGGGAAACATAATAATGGGCATATGCAGGGAGTGTATTTATGAGACAAGCTTGGTGGGAAGTTTTGAGAGAGGTTGTGGGAAAGAAAATAAACAATTGTCAGAGAGACAGAGAGAATACTTCTTTTCATCCAGAGTGTGACAAAGAGTGTTCAGCTGAGCAGCTGTCCGCACTGGTGGGCCTGACTCGATAGGGATTTAAGTAAGACTCCTGTGTGAACCTGGCATGCTAGGAACACAGCCATGTACAGTGGGAGACAGGGATTTTCTGGTGCTGGGCTGAGAGGGAAAGAGAAAACAGTAATGTCCTTGGGGGATCATGAGCCAACAGCTGATGCTCAAAGGGCTCTGATACTGTGAATACAGCCTTAAATCCTACAAACCAAACGTGTTGTCTATAGTGGATTTTGTCTGGTCATGTCAGCTAGCTTAGGCCTTACAAGCACCCACATATCAACTTGCCATTCACAAATTCTCCAAGACCTGAGTTACAATCACTGTGATTAGATCCTGTGAAAATTCAAACCACAGAAACATTGTAAAACTCAGTTACTAGAATAACCAGAGACAGACTATAAACTAAGCATATTTAATGTTCCTAAATTAAAACTACTTCAAGTATGATGAAGGCATATAGGAAGCTATCAAAACCAATCAAGAAAATGCCAAGGGAGAACATATCTATAAATAAACAACACGGCAGATAATTGCACATGTTCTGGACAGGTGACTTTTTCTCTCTAGAGGTTTAGTTCTTAATTGCTAACATGGGGATAGCTTCCCATTCGGGCAGTCCACAATAATGTCTCCTCTAATTATATCTTACTCTTGTCCCTCTCCTTAGGCTGACTCAAATGCATGAAAAAAAATGCTGAAAACTAAGATAATAGCTTCCCCAATACACCGCAACATTACATCAGCAAGTCCACCAGCACCCATCTGTCCGTGAGTCTGTCCCCTCCCTGCTTTATGGAGCTGGCCTGCTTGTGCTCTTGGAGTTCTCTGAAGGGACACAGATTTAAATGAGTGTAAATCATTGACCTGTCCCACTAACAGGAATTTTGACCTTTGATACCTGTTTCCCTTTTGTCGCAGTGGCCTACTTAGAAGTCAAAGTTTCACGAAACCCTTTTTGGAACTCCAATATTAGTGAAAAATTCATGAACTCGCATATTGCATAAGTCCAGCAGGAAAGTGTTAGCGGTGCCGTCTATTTATTCCCTTCTGTCTGCATGATTCATAATTCCCCTCTGCCCCCTTCACTGGTGAAATCTATACCAAGATACACTTGTTTCTATTACATAAACCCTTCTCTGCCTAGTCAGAGTTAGAGCCATAGGCAATATGTGTAAGAAACCCTCCATCAATTAACCAGCCCACGGGAATTCCTCAGTACCCATAGACCTAGGGATCCTAGTGGTAATTCTACCTGCTAAGGGGGCCCAAAGACATCCTAATACCACAACTATGGAACTGTGCTGCCACCTACTGGCTGGAGGCTAAGGGTGCCAAAGCTGGGTGGGGTACGCTTTCTAGAATCTTCCCAAAAGTTATTTAGACACCAATAGTGCAGAAAGTTACTGTGCTAAGTAAGGAATTAAGTACTAATCTGTGGGTGGACCTAGGGGGTGGGGTTTAACTCGGAGGCAAGTGTGAGACTCTAAAAGCTGTACTTGAACCTGACAGGCAGGAGTAAAAAAATGCTGCTTGTGACAAACTTGTGAGTGTACTTTGTTTTGCGTTTATAACATATTCAAGAAGGAGGAAAGGGCCAGAAACTGTGCTTCTTGGTGTCCTCTCATGGCGATATTGAAGAAGTTCTTTTCCACTGTATGAGTTTCTTCGCTTTTCAAGGGGGAAATAACAGCAGACAGTACTTGCAAAGCCACATCGCCAGGTGGCGCTGTGAGGACTATGGCAGTTAATATTTGCTGAACACTTAGCACGGTACCAACCATGGACCAACCGCCCTGTTAGCTAACCACACTTCTGTCCTGCCTTACTCTAACCACTAACTTCAAATCTTACCACGCAGGGCCTGTCCCCCAGTATCTTACTATTCTGATGCTAAAAAGAGACACCACAACCAAGGAAATGCTTATAAAAAAAGCATTTAATTGGGGCTTGGATGCAGTTTCAGAGGTTAGTCCAGGATCACATGGCAAGTGGGCGTGGCGCTGGAGAAGCAGCTTGGGGTTCGACCTCCTGATCCGCAGGCAGAGAAAGAGACACTGGGCCTGGCATGAGCTTTTAAACCCTCAAAGCCCACCCCCCAGTGACACACTTCCTCCAACGAGGTCACACCTCCTAATCCTTCAAAGAGTTCCACCACCTGGTGACTCAGCATTCAACTACAGGAGCCAATGAAGGCCATTCTTATTCAAACCACCACACCTAGTATCAGAACTTGTCAGAGAGAAAAGAGAGTGCTTGGTAAGCGAATTAGATGCAAGAAATGTCCAGTCTGGAGCAGCTTGGAAAAAACTGTCCTCTCGGTTTCCTTATGCTATCATTTTAAGGTGCCTGTTTGAATGTGGGCACCCCTAAGATTAGCACCTAACAAACATTGTATCACAAGCCACTGCAAGACAGCTAAGCCTGTGAGTTAGTGCCCGTAATAAACATTGTATCACAAGCCACTGCAAGACAGCTACGCCTGTGAGTTAGTGCCGTGCTCTGTGCCTCGAATGTAGTAGCTCTTATTCCTGACACTAGGCAGGAGGATCCTGACTCTGTCAATCGGTAGACCACTCCAGGCCATTGGAGGAAGGGCTTCAAGTTCTAAGTGGCACCAAGAACTTCCCATTGGTGTTTCCCGACAAGACCAGAAAAGCCTCCCTGCCCTGGAATAGTCACTCTGTTCAGACGGGTGCTGAGCATTCCAAGTCTTAACAAGGTAGAACTGAAAAATTGCACAGTCTCTGTGACTGGGGGGTAAATAAATAAATAAGATAAAAATTGACCCTATGCAGTTATGTCACATTTATTTGCTTTGCATATGACCCTGAGTGACACACAATAAAAGTAAGTTTAAATAAACTGACTAGAGGCCTTTCATGTATGATATATGTAAAGCATTCATTTGAAGATAATCTTTTCTGTATGTCATTAAACATGGGCATATCTCTCAGACAATGGCACACTGATGAGATCAGAAATTCTGGTCACAGTCACCCTCAATAACCAGGACTAATAGAGTTCACCAAATCTGATGGGCAAAGCCAGATACATAGAAAACCTGCTCCTAGAGCTCATCCATGCTAAGTTACTGGAGATCTCAATGACTGCGTTGCACAGAAAGTGATGCTTTCGTTGGTAGCACGGACATGCCGTGAGCTAACCAAGTGAAGAGGGAAGGGTACTGCACACATACATGACCAAAACGTCATGGGAAAAAAATATGCTACCATAGACTGTTTGTTGCAGGGAACTCGTGACTGGAGGGAGTATGATGGAATTGAACTGCTGTGAGCATCTCACTGATAGAGATTTGCAGGGAAATTGGTGCTTAATAGATTCCATCATTAGCATATTAAGTCCTTGGTAAATATCATGTGCTGAGTCCACCTTGTCACACTCTGTTTCCTTTGAAGTCTGGAATAGGACAGTGTGTCTTGAGAAACCAAGTTAGCTGTTTTGATGTGCCTGATATGGTGGGGAATGTTGTTTAAGTAGCTTCCTGACTTGATACTTTTGCTCCCAAGTGTCTTTGCTCAGACATGTGCATCCTCCAGAGGACATGTCTGGAGGGCCAGGAGCAGAGCCAAGGGCTGCAGCATTTTCTGAATCCAGTGCTAACATTGCCAAGGGGATAATCCAGTTATGTCCATGTTTCTGCAACTGTAAATGATTGAGATGCTGTTTAAGAAAATACAGTGGACTCCTCTGGCATAACATGGCCCTGCCCTTAACAATTCACAATTAGAAATGAAAACTCATAAGTGAGTGAAGAGCGCCACAGTGTGGTTCCAGTGTGTAAGAGCACATAAATTTTCATTCAATGTCTCATATCAAAGACACTCTCACAGTAAACATCTATTATGTCCTCTGGTTCTTACAGTCCTTCCAACTCCTTTTTCAGGATGAGCCCATGACCTCGCAAATGCTAGGTACATGCTCTACCGCTAGACACACCGTCAGGCCCACATCTGTGCCAGTGTGGGTGACACAGAGAGCAGTGGAAAGAACATGGACAATTTCTTTTTGATGAATGTTGGGTCCAACAATGTTGCAGTCTGTTAAGCAGCGCCATTTTCATGCATTTGGGCAAGCTTAATCTCTGCTTCCCTGTGACAGGAACTGATGCCAGGTTGCAGGCCTATTAACTGTGCTCCATACAGTTCATAGGAAGTTTCAGAGGCAGGTAAATATAACAGGCCATCGGGCAGCGAGACAGCACTCTCAGGAAGTGCAGAGATGCTCAGAGGCAGCCTGTTTTGTTCTGATGGTTAAGGGCAATGAGCCAATGGCCCAGTGGGTACTACTCAGAAAGGAGAATCTAGACAAAATTCAAGGCCCAGACTGATAAAGATTTAGAATTGGGAAGTGGTTCTGTGCTGTGTTGGGTAGGTCACTCACTTTTAGGATCTGTCACATCTGTCTTAGTGTTCCACTCTTTTCCTGTGTATCTTCACAACGTCATCAGGAAACAAATCAGCTCTTTTCAGTCATGTCACATCCTTGTTAGACAATAGAAATTTGATTTTCAAAAACATGCTTCATATTATTGTAGTGCAACTACATAATGTTATATGCTTATTCTCCAGGCAAGATATATTCTGGATTTTTTCCCATTGGAGAAATGCAGTCGCACTAAAGAGCAAAATCAAGAAGGAGGCATTGGTGTATAGGAAAACCACTGATTTTTGTCTGTGGGTTTTGTGTCTGCAACTTCACTGGAAGTGTTTCTGATGACATCTGTGGAGTATTTGAAAAAAACAATATCATCACATTAGGGTAGTTGAACTTCTTCCTTTCCAATTTTTATATACTATATTTTTCTTGCCTTATTGCTCTAAGGCTTTGAACTCTAAGTGGAATAAGGGTGGAGAGAGTTATGTTTTATCTCATTCCAGCTGCTATGGGAAATGCTCTCCATTTCCCCCATTTAGTATAATGTTAGCCATAGGTCTGCTGTATTTAGCCTTTATTAAGTTGAGGTTGGTTTCATCCAATTCTACTTTCTTCAGGTCTTTTTTCATTAAGGTATGTTGAACTTTCTCAAATGCGTTTTTTGCAGCTATGGAGATGATCATGTGGTTTCTGTCTTCAAGTTTATAAATCTGGTATATTTATTGATTTATGTATTGTATGATGTATTTGCCTCCCTGTGATGAAGCCAACTTGACCATAGCATATGACCTTCGTGTGACTCTGAATTTGGTTTGCAAGTATTTTGTTGGGAATTTTTTGTTTATTTGAGGATTTTCTATATTTGCTAAGGAAACTGGTGTAGAACTTTGTGTGTGTGTGTGTGTGTGTGTGTCTGTGTCTGTGTGTGTGTGTCTGTGTGTGTGTGTCTGTGGTCAGTCTTTCTTGTTCATGGAACAGTTTACAAAATGTTGGTATTGTATCTGCCCTTTAAGTCTGATAGAACCCAACTGTGGCTGGGCCATTCTTTGCTGAGAAAATTTTAACTACTGTTCAGTTCTATGGTTTGTTTGGGGTCTTTTAATTGTTCATGTTTTATAGCTTTAAATTTGGTAGTCATGTGCATTTGAAAACTTATTTCTTCTAGTTTTTTTTCCAACATGTAGGTTATGTTTCAAAGCGTTACTGAATGATATTCTGGCTTTTTCTGGAGTCTGTGTAACAACTCTCCTTCATCTCTCATTTTATTAATTTGGGTTCTCTCTTTGTTTGTCTGTCTGTCTGTCTGTGTTTTAATCAGTGTTCCACTGCTATGAAGAGACACCATGACCATGGCAACTCTTATAAAAGAAGGCATTTAATTGGGACTGGCTTGCAGTTTCAGAGGATTAGTACACTGTCATCCTGGCAGGAAGCATGGTAGCATGTAGCATGTTACTAGAGAAGTAGTTGAAGGTTCTACAACTGGATCCCCAGGCAACATAAAGGGAGCCACTGGACTTGTAACAGGTTTTTGAAACCTCAAAACCCACTCTCAGGGACACACTTCCTCCAACAAGGCCACATCTCCTCATCCTTTCAAATGGTGCCTCTTCCTGGTGACCAAGCATTCAATTCAGTGAGCTTACTGAGGGTCATTCTTACTCAAACTACCAGACTCCAGACTGTCTGTCTGTCTATCTATCCATCTATGTACAGATATATAGGTTTCAAATATGTGTATTTATCCTCTCTCTTGGCTAGAGAGTAGGCAATCTTTTTAATCCTTTCAAAAATACAACCTTTTGTTTGGTTAGTTCTACAAGCTCTATTTTTTGTTTCTATTTCATTTATTTCTGCTCTGGTCTTTATCACTTCTTGCTTTCTACGGGGTTTGGATTTGGCTTCTTGGTTTTTTTTTTTTTTAAAGCTTTGGGGTTGTTTATTTCAGCTCTGTTTACTTACTTGAGATCTCTCTAGTATTCTAGAGCAACAGTTATAGATATAAACTTTCCTTTCAGACTACCTTGACTGTGTCCCAGAGGTTCCAGCAGGCTGTGTCCTCACTGGTTCATTAAAAAGTGCATTGTTCAATTCCAACCATGTGTGAATTTGTGTGTTGTGGGGGCGGTTTTCCTTGCAGGCTTTATTCCACTGTGGTTTGAAACTACATTCATAAGGTAACTCAGGCTCGGGAACACAAAAACCACATAATCTTTCTCGTGTGTGGGTCCTGGTATGTAATCTAGAAAGAGGTGGGGGATGGGGTACAAACAGGTGTGATATGAATGTGAAAGGGGGGAAGGGGGAACCCTGGGATGGGAAGGGGCAGGAGATGGAGGAGAGGAACATGTGGGAAGATCACTCAGAACCAGGTAGGTACGAAAATACCATAGAAACTGCCACTCCGTGGTAATTAAAAGTCAAATTTAAAAATTTAAAGGTAGATAGAGGACAATTTTTGGAAGAATGTTTCCATCTAGTGGCCAAGTTGAGAAATTCACTTAGTCATGGTTTCAAATGTGCCTGTTTCATAGTTTCCTGCTCACTAAGTCACAATTTCTTTTTGTGCTCAGTTACCAGGCTTCCAAAAATGTATTCTTGTGTTTGGCCAGATTCCCAAAGAAGCAGTTTTCTGCGGTGAAAAGCGAGTTGTGCATTTGTTAAACAGTTGGCACGTCTTCTCTCAGCGGATGATACCATTACTCTGGGCCCGGCCCTCTTCCCTGCCCATGCTCCTGTCTGTGCCTGGATAATTTAATGTTATAGACCCTCGAAGACTGATCCACCAGCGCGAATGGTCAAACTCTGACAGTGTCTTACAGCTCCATCCGCTGCCCTGGTCCTAATACTGCCAGCTTTCCCTCATGCTCTCTTTCAGGGACTTTGGTTTTCCTCTGAGGGGACCATTTGTGTTTCAGCTGTTTAGCGTAAGTTATATTGGGAGAGCTCATGGAGCTGCACGTCCTCACAACTCATTCCTTCTTCAGAGCTCACTCCTTCAGCACCCCACCCTGGTTCTTCCCGTGTCGACGTCATGGTTCACTCCTCTGCTCTGCTCGGCAGTGGTATTTGGGGTTTTTTCCCCCCATCAGTTTTGCTCTTATACACAATACTGGGCAAGTTCCCATGGATCATTTCCAGTCATGCTTTCTGGCTGGTCATGCATACAGTCTTGCTGGTCTCTTAAAATACCTCCCCATTCCCTGTCCTTGGTCATTCTATTCCTTGTCAGTACCTTCTATTCACCCAAGGCAGGGACCCGTGAGAGACCAAGGAAATGATTTATTCAAGTCCACCTTGGTGAACCAATCACATTTTGGTGTTTCCTTGCATACAGGAATGTAAAGAGAAGCCTTTCCGCCAGCCTGGTTCCAGAGCTGCATCAGTCCCAAATAAACACACAGGAGGCTATATTAATTATGAAGCTGTTGGCCTTGCTGGTTTCTTACTGGCTAGCTCTGACTTAAATATTTATACCATAATTGTTAATCGTAAGTATTTCTCTTACTGGAGAATAGTTCCGGGCATCTCACTTCTCTGGCGGGCTACATCGTGACTCCCTGTGTTTCTCCTACCCAGAGTCCTCCTGGACGCCTAGTCCCACCTATCTTTCTTCCATATTGGCCAACAGTGCTTTATTGACATGTACACAGGACTTCCACATCACAGGAGCATGAATGATAGGCTACTTACAGGAGCTTGTGTGACTCTAAAACAGACGTGAGATGTGTCACCAAAGAGTTCCACCCAAGCACAACCTTCCAGGAGCTGCAGAAGTGGATCCCCCATTCAGTCAACTCATACTTCTCCACAGTCTAGTGAGGAACTTGTGTGACTGGACAGTTGTGTCAGGAAGATACAGCCCTGCTGAAAATACCTTATAGTTCTGATTTTTATCATGTCTTTGCATGGCTTGGGTCTCAGAACCCTGACAAAGGGCAGCAAGGGAACAAAGAAACGCTGATATAGAGAAGATGTAATCAATCGGTCTGGGATCTCTGGTGGGCAGGCTGCACCACCCAGTTTATTGTATACAATGGGACAGGGAGGTGGGGTTACTATATATTCCTGAAGAAGGAGGCAGAGTTATTATATACAGGCGAACACGGAGGCAATGTTACTATATATTCCTGAAGAAGGAGGCAGAGTTATTATATACAGGTGAACATGGAGGCAATGTTACTATATATTCCTGAAGAAGGAGGCAGAGTTATTATATACAGGCAAACACGGAGGCAATGTTACTATATATTCCTGAAGAAGGAGGCAGAGTTATTATATACAGGTGAACACGGAGGCAATGTTACTATATATTCCTGAAGAAGGAGGCAGAGTTATTATATACAGGTGAACACAGAGGCAGGTTCAGCTTATCTGGGTAGGAGCAGTCTTCAGGATGTAACATCTGGGGTGAGAAAGCTGTGGTGGAGATTTTCTGCACACACTGTTGACACTCACATTCAGATCTGGGGAGGACATTGAAGCCACACACACACACACACACACACACACACACACACACACACACACACACACTCGTGTCAACAACAGACATTCACTCAGGGCTTCCGTTTACTCCCTGCAGTTTTTAAAATCACACTATACTACTGAAATGCATTTTCCCCTGGTTTGCTTATGGTTAGCTTTTCTATCTGCCCTCATCACAAAGTTGCAGATTCACAGGCGCAAGGGTTTATCTTTATCATGACTTCGTCCAACGCAACACCTGGTACATGCATAAACGTAGGAGCATGAAAACTAGTAACAAACAAGGAGACAGATGCTAAGGGAAGCGCGTTTCCCCCAGAAGGCTGGCATCGCAGGAATGCAGAAGTTTTACAGCAGAGGTGTTTACTCCTCAAGCACTTCACAAACAAAGAAAATGCGTGTGGCAGTGTCATAGTGGTGGGGACCCGTAGGAAAAACAAACTGTAGTGGGATTTACTTGAGACTGCATCCACTGTCGGGGTGGAGGGAAGAGTGGTGAATGGGAGGGGAGGCAGGAGACTCTCTGTGTAGACATGGAGATCAGAGGAAGGTCAGAGTAAGTCAGTAGACACAGAAAGGTATGAGGACCAGGGAAAACAGGGGTGGTGAACACCATTAGTTCTCACAAGGGATTAGGTAAAAATTTTCATATTGAAGATGAGCGATGCCTTAAAGAAAGGTCAGGCCTCAGGGAACATCAGGAAGAAGCCTCTAGAAAAGCGCTTAGAGCTGAGTAGTTACAGATTGAGGTCTCAGCGTGCAGGGTTTGTCTTTTGTTAGTTTAATTTTTAACAGTCTTTTTTTATTCTGAGAATTTTATGTGATGCATTTGTTTACCTCTTCTTCCCCAGCTCCTCTTACAATTATGATGCTCTGCCATCTTCTTTTCCCATCCCACACAACTTTGAGATTCCCTCTTCCCCCAACTCCCATCCAGGCTCCTTTGTGTTGCCCCAGGAGTGAGACACGTCCTAGTGTGTGCTTGACCCACTAGGACTCACATCATAAAGAAAACTACTATCCTGATCCTAAGAACATGTTATCTAATATCTCCTCAGCTAACCATTGGGCTTTTGCCTAGCTTCCCCTCCCCCTTCATCCCCCTGTTCTGGGATTTTGTCTGGCTGGGGCTTCCAATGGTCCTGTTCGTCCTGTCACACTTGCAGAGAGTTCATATTCTCAGATGCCCTGTTGTATTTGGAAAGCACTGTTTCTTTGATGTTAGCCACCACCTCCGGGTCTTACAATATTTCTGCTCCCTCTTTCTCAAAGACTGACCCCTGAGCTATGATGGGAGGGATGCTGTAATATGTCCCATTTGGGGCTGAGTACTCCGTCACAGGCTCTTAGTATCTGCACAGTGACCAGTTGGGAGTCTCTGTATGAATTGCCATCTACTGTGAGCAGCATCTCTGGCGAGGCTTGAGGGATGCTCTGGTCTGTGGAACTGCAGTAAGTCGTGAGGAGCCCTTTTCAACAAGACATGCACACTGGTCTGCAGGGAGAGATTTTACATACCAGTAACGCTGACCATGCCCGTTTGGGTGTGTTCACAGGTATAGGTACAGTAGAACATACGGGGGATAAAAGAACTAGGGGGAGGAGACTCTCTCTCTCTCTCTTTGGGTTCCGGTTTCGGACTGGAGAGCAGCGTGCGGACCTTTGGTTCTCCACTTTCTTGGCTTCTCATGTAAGCGATTTCTTCCTTAATAAAATAATCATAAGACATCCCTATTTTGTGTAGCTTAATATTTCTGCACTGCTGTTCCAAGAGTGGCTTAAATGCTTTAGAACTAACCAACCACTTCGTGATTGGATCTAAAGCCTGTTCCTTGAGACAGAACCCATACTGGAAACTGTAGCTTAGGTTTGTCATAGGCCCTAGGGGAGAAGCCAATACTGACTGCTAGATGGATCCGTAGATCACAAAGGTGTCCTGACCTAGAGTGACAGTAGGTAAATAAAAGAAGACAACTGAAATACATACTTTTTAACACAGGAAAGAATAATATAAAATGCATCAATAATATAATAATAATATAATACAAAATGCATCATTCTGGATTCCTTTCCTTGTGTTTTAAGACAGGCGACAGTGCCTGACTCCTCCACCTCACCCCTTGAGCTAGCCCAAGACTTGCTGAGCATTTCCACCTTGAGCTAGCCCAAGACATGTAAGCATTTCTGGGATAGGCATCGGGTAGAATAACCACGGTTGGGTAGGTGTTTTATTAAAGACAAATAAGAACAAGGAAACTAGAACAAAGTCCTCTCAATACACTGTAGGAGGAGCTCTCATGTCCCACAGGCACTCTCAAATGGCCGACTTGGAGACTTAATATAAATAATTAATGCTTGGTTGATAGATCAGGCTTGTTTTTAGTTAGCTCTTAAAACTCAAATTAGCCCATTTCTATTAGTCTGAGTGGTGCCACGTGACTCCTGGCTTGTTACCTCATTTTGTACAGTCCTGCTTCCTTGGTGGCTGGCTGGCAACTCCTCTGGCTCCGCCCTTCCTCATCCCAGCATTCTCAGTTTGGCTCTCCCACCTAACTTTATCCTGTTCCGCTATTGGCCAGTCAGCTTGTTCATTAAACCAATCGTAACGACATATATTCACACAGAGTATAGAAGGACTACTCCACAGGAATAGGCTTTATCACCTCCACATAGCAGAAGGCGCCTAACAGGAGTTCAGATACCCTGCGTTACTGACTAGTCATTGTCATCTATCTGTCCCCCAGTCTACCCAGCCCACCCTGTATGCCATCCACTCTCTTTTGTCTGAATCCTTTTCTCCCCTTTTGTGGTTCAAATCATATGTCTTCTAGAGAGCAGGGACTGACTCTCACATTGGGATAGCTGTCTTCAGGAGACATGGTGGTCCTTGTGCTCATAGATAAGCACTAAGGGGGGGGCCAGGAATGTTAAACACACAGGGTTGTCTCTTCAAAGAGAGGTGTATAACCTGTTTTCCACCGAGAAGGCTGGGAGTGGATGTAGTTAATAGCCTAGTGATCTTTGCCCTATCTGTGTGACTGAGACAACACCAGATCTCTCCCCGGGCCTTATCATGAGCTTGTTTCTCTCAGTCAGTCTGTGCAACCTGTCTTGATGTTGTGAGGCCTGCACCATGAGCAAGTCTAATATATAGTGAACAGCCTGGAGATTTAAATGAAAGAGAAGATGTCAAGCTGTTTGTGCTAAGAGAATGTGTGTGTGTGTGTGTGTGTGTGTGTGTGTGTGTTTATTACAAGAAGGGCGCAGCCTTATACACAGACTTACAGCACAGTGGAGAAACCCCAGGTGTAAGAGTTCATGTTTTCATAATTAGAGATTGATGCCAGTGGGGCAAGGCCGGGGCTGTAAGCCAGGACTAGAAAACAGGATGCACCTGTGGTTATTGGCTGACAAGCAACTCACAGAGACCCCAAGGGGGCTGGAGCCCAATACTGATGCAAGATGTTACATGTAGTTTACAAAGAATTTCTGTGTGATGGTGTCTTAAGATTTATTGTTAATTATCAGCAGAAAAAAATTTTCACCAAATTCTACTGTGCTTAAATGTTCCTAAAATAAACTACTTGGAATCAGACTCTTGAAATTTGAAGCAACACCAGCCACTGAGTCATGTTGAACTGAATTTCCTTTTTGCCCCTTGCAGAATGACACTCTGGTGGCCTTGGGATTTGCAGAGATCCCCATACCCACCCCTTTAGTATACAAACTAAGTTCAGGGTCCTGTACCTAAATTACTGTTGAAGCTACCACCCCAAACTCACATCTATGAAATTCTAGCAAATGAGTGTATATTCGCTGGGTGGTTCTTGGGAGAGATGGAAGAGATGATAATAGTAAACAAACTACTCCAGTATAAAGTGTATCCTCCGATTGTGTGCATCTGAACATACACACACACATACATACACATATACACACACACATATACACATACACACACATACACACACACACACACACACACCCCACAGGTACTCCTACCACATGAATATCAGTCTTGCCATCCCTACATTTAAAGAAGCATTGATAATTGCCAACATCTAGAATATTAAATCAGAGTGTCATTTTGGCAGATAAGGTCTTATGTGTTATGACTCCTCCTCCTCTGCTCTTCCATGCTTAGCTCTCTCTTCCAGCATTGTCTCGGACAACAGTGTCCATCATCCTTCCTTCTTAGTTCCCAAGCCATACAATGGCCTCTCCCAGGCATGATTTTATGCCCTGAGCAGCCTCTTTGGTAAGCAAATCCCCCTTATTCATCCTTCAAGATGAATATCCACTCAGAATTCCCCAGACATCACAGCAGCTTCTATATTTCCATGGCACTCTGTCCATGCTAATTCACCGTATGTAACAGTAGCAATGTACACACTAGCAAAGTGTGACTTCCTTGGGCAGAATGCCCCTCTGTTCTCTTGACAATAATGTCCTTTCCTACCCTTGAGCCTCTGAGCTTGGCATCTGAAACTGAGAGTCACAGCCCTATACGGGGTTGTGTAACTGAAGGTGGAGGTCATGAAAACTTTGGCGGCATTAAAAGGTTTCTCAATGTGCAGTGACCAACACGCTATTCAAAACTCAAATGCATAACAGGTCGGGTGTGTGTGTGTGTGTGTGTGTGAGAGAGAGAGAGAGAGAGAGAGAGAGAAACAGAGACACAGAGACACAGAGACACAGAAAGACAGAGAGAGACAGAGAGACAGAGAGACACACAGAAAGACAGAGAGAGAAAGAGAGACAGAGAGACACACAGAAAGACAGACAGACAGAGAGAGAGAGAGAGAGAGAGAGAGAGAGAGAGAGAGAGAGAGAGAGAGAGAGAGAGATGTGTTGGCAGCATCTGGAATTATATATCCTTAGTTGTTTCTGGTGCCTTCTGGTGCCTTGCTGCCTGTGTTGCTCTGTGGGACTTCACCATGGCCTAGGTTCTGAACAAACAGAATGAACACTTTTCAGGGCACATGCAATCACATGACACGGTGGCGAGGAATGCTGCCTGAAACACGGGGCTCGGATTTGACTCTCACGAGTTGTGAGTTTCAGCATTTTTACCGCTACCTGCAGATTCTTCTCTCACAGAATCACAATGATGGTTTGAGTCACAGAAAACGCAGACTTTCAGCATTTTTGTTGCTGTTCCTCGGTCTGTATGAGGCTACCATACCTTGGCACTGGATTGTGTGAGAGTGTTTGATCTTAAATGGTAGTTTGAGCTGCTTTCTTGAGAGTCATGGAAGGTCACTAAATGAATGTTGGCTTGGGGTTACAGCACTGTCTCGTGATTTCTGAAATGGTTCTAAATATACTTTTGCTGTTTTGTACTGTATATTTACACATGGTAGCCTTCTCAGCATAGACTACTGCAAAAACCAAAACATAGAAAAGCTCTAAAAAAACACCTGTAGTATCCAATAATCAACCAATATTTAATTATGCATGTAAAATTATCAAAGACATCCATCTCAGTATGCAAATGGAAAATTATATTTACCAAAGAAATGCCTGACACTCTCTTTTAAACTTTTATTGGTTATTACTGGTGGAGGGGCACATGCACCTCAATGTACCTGTGGTGGACAGAGGACTCTTGGATTGATGGAGCTGGTTCTCTCTCCACCTTTACCTGGATTCTGGGACTCAGACTCAGGTCACAAGGCTTGTGTAGCAAGCACCTTAGCTCATTAAGCCATTCCACTCTCCTCTCTGACTTATCAGTGAATGTCTTTCCCTTGTTTGCTATTTCATGTGCTCACTTGCAGAAGGTCTTGCCGAACGTTCTTGGGCTAAAAGGCCTGGAGAGCAGCGTGTGGACCTTTGGTTCTCGACTTTCTTGGCTTCTCACGTAAGTGATTTCTTCCTTAATAAAATAATCATAGGACATCCTAACAGGAGGGAGTGGCTGGCTCTGTCCCTTCCAGTCTCACAGATGATCTAGATAAGTTACAAGAAGGCTAGTAAATGAAAGAATAGTGACTCTTACGCTTTTTCTACCCTCCCACTGCATTCGGCAGCTTGCTTACCTCTGCAGAAGGAAGGGAGTCCACCTTTCTGTTCCCCTACAATTCAATCGCAGTCACTCCTGCCAATCATGTGGCATAGGAAGGAGGCCGGTTCCTCCAGTGGGGAGAAAGACAGAGGGGGATGTGTCCAAAGATTGACCCTGCATGGCCTCCTGACCCCGCATGACCTCCTGACCCCACATGACCTCCTGACCCAGCATGACCTCCTGACCCAGCATGACCTCCTGACCCCACATGACCTCCTGACCCCACATGACCTCCTGACCCTGCATCGCTTCCTTTGGCCCAAAGCCTGCAAGGCTGCCTCCCACTTCTGCCCTGACCTTTAGAGGAAAGCTCTCTCAGCAGCAGAGCGCAGAGCGCTGTGGACACTGGGAGCTTGTTGCTCTTGTGTATCAAATGGAGCACAGAGAGGCTTTGTTGAGTGCTCTGCCTCTTAGAATTCTGAATCACTGTTCATTGTCTCATAAATATGACCCATGTGATCAGTGGCAGAAGAATAGATTTCTCTTTGATCAGAAAATTCCCTTATGACACCCTGGTGTTGGTTTGTTTGCTTGTTTTGTTTTGCTTTGTTTTTTATTTTGGTCTGTAAAAGTAAAACTTTCACTTATTTCTGACCTAGTTTCCCTAGATTGCCCAAAGTGGGCTCTATTAGCTATTATAGATCTACACTGGTTACTCTGAAATGGTACTTAGTTATTAAATAAATTAAAGAATGAAAAGATGCCCAAGAGATGTAGATTATCACCCTGGGAAATATAATTTAAATCACTTACACATAAGAGATATAGAACCCTAAGATAATGACTCTCCCATCCTGAGGAAAAGCCAAATAGTTACTTCCTTCTTGAAAAAGATTTTGTTTCTTATTATATGTGTCCGTGTTGGGGCTTGTGTCATGGCGATCAGAAGAGGGCCCTCTAGGTCTCCAATGTCAGGAGTCTGATGCTCCATCCAGCCTTGCAGGCTAAGCTGCTGCCAGACGCTGGACCGCTCCGGTAGAAGACAGCCATTGTTGGACTACCTACTCAGTAGCCTGTAGGCCAAAATAAATGCTTTGCTATCCTAGGTTGCTTTTGGTCATGGTGTTGTGTCAGCACCAGAGAAAATCAATAGCTGATACTTGGGGCAAAGTGGAAGGTGGAGCATCTCCCTTGCTGGCACCCTCTGGGACAGAGCCAGGACCCTTTCCTTCAGCGCCAGGCCCTAGGAGAAGGTCTACTGATTCTGGGACAGCCAGGTGACCTTTGCTCTTCAGAGGGAAGGACTTGCCTTGGGTGCCATCTTGCCCAGTTAGGAAGCAAAAGCCCAGTTAGTGCTGGCAGAGCTAGCAGGAGGGAAAGGTTGGGAGGCTGGCCTGAGTTTTGCATGCTATGTTTGTTTTTAATCTACATATTCTGATTCTCTTCTGCAGTTCCAGGCCATAGGAAACAGCATTTCTCTTCCCCAAAGCAGAATACAGATCTTTCCCCGACTTCCTGCCTGAAAGATGGCTGTCAGGAACACCTTGATCTGCTTGTCTAAGGAGGACTCTTTCTCAGTCAAGGTTTCAGTTGCTGTGAAGAGACACCATGACCACAGCAACTCTTATAAAGGGAAACATTTAATTGGTGACTTATGGTTCAAAGGTTTAATCCATTATCGTCATGGCAGGAAGCATGGTGGTGTGCAGGCAGACATAGTGCTGGATTAGGAGCTGAGAGTCCTACATCTTGACCTGAAGGCAACCTCTCAGACCCAGAGGTCTGAGATACTGGGTATGACTTGACCATACATACATGAGACCTCAAAGCTAGCCTCCACGGTGACACACTTCCTCCAACTAGGTCATACTACTCCAGCAAAGTCACACCTCCTAATAGTGCCACTCCCTTCCCAAAGAGTTTACAGGTGCCAGTTACATTCACACTACCACAGGCCTGTTCAAGAAGAGTATGTTGTCTCACAGTCCGAGGGGATGCAGTGTGTCACGGAGGGGAGGGCGTGGCAGCAGGCGCACCGTGGTGGCCACAGGCACAGTAGAACTTCGCACTTCACATCTTGGGCACACAGGAAGCCCGGAGAAGTCGGGCAGTGGGACTGGACTGTAAAATCTCAAGCCCCACGCCCAGTGATCCACTTCCTTCCGTGAGTTTCCACTGCTAATAGGAACTTCACAAAACTTCCACACTAGCTCGGGCGGGGGTGGGGGGGAAAGAGGGGTGGGGGGGGAAAAGGGGGTGGGTGGGCCGCAGTGTGTGCACATGCACGTGGGGAAACATTCCTTTCTCAGCTAATGAAAGAGAAAGATGGTTACTGTTGCCAGTGGGAGGTTAATCCACGATATGTTAATGCCCTTATCTGTCTCTTCCTTTCTGACTGCTTCTGGTTCTGAATAATGAAAGCAGATCTCTCCATGTGGGCACTCCTTCCCATATTTCTCTTTCAATTAAAGGAAGTGTCCTAGCTAGTTTCTTACCAACTGGACACTAGCTAGAGTCATCTGCACAGAGGGAGCCTCACTTGAGAAAATGCCTCCGTAAGATCAGGCTGTAGGTAGGCCAACAGGGCATTTTCTTAACTAGTGATTGAGGGGTGTGTAGCCCATTCTGGGTGCTGCCACCCCTGGGTTCTAAGAGAAAGCAGGATGAGCAAGCCAAGGGAAGCAAGCCAGTGAGCAGCACCCTCCATGGCCTCTGCATCAGCTCCCGCCTCCAGGTTCCTGCCGTGTTCCAGTTCCTGTCTTGACTTCCTCTGATGAACCAAACTCTTTCTCCCCAAGTTGCTTTTGGTCATGGTGTTTCATCAGTAACCCTGACTAAGACAGGCAGCTTTGTTTCCCATGAGCCTTCTGCCCTGGGTCTGCCTAGCGGCTTATCCTGCCCTTCCATATTTATTCTAGAGCATTGTCTAGAACACTGTCCCTCTTCAGCATCACAGCATTTAAAAGTCTTACTCTTTGTGACTTCTTACAAGAATGCAATGAAATCTGATCGGGATCATTCCCTTTCCCCTCTTTTACCACCCGTGTAATTTTGAGCAAGTTTGCAGGCGATTTTAAATCTCAGTCTTCTGTGTTTGAAGTGGAGCTAGGGCCAAGTGGTAGAATGTTCTGCATGTGTAAAGATCTGGTTCAGTCCCTAGGACTCCTTGTAAAACAGAAACACACACACACCTATGAACCACCCATTTATACTAAGCCCGCACTTAACACAGGTTAGCTGTGATTTCGGTCTTATCACCATTAGCTAGGGTCCATTGCCATAGCAGACTGGAAAAGTATGGTTTAGGGGTTGGGCGTTTAGGTCAGTGGCGTCCAGCAAGCACAAAGTCACCAGTTCCATCCCCAGGTTTGGAATTGCAGTGCGTGATGCTAAGAACAACAACAACAACAAAAAAAATCCGAATCAGTAAGCAAGACAAAATCGTGTGTATCTACATTCTAGAAACATGTCGCCGGTCATTGCACACCCCATGGGTGGTTTTGGTCTCTCCTGCCCTGGGCGGTGGCAGCATGGAAGTTATGGAGTTTGCAGGCAATGAGCTGTAAGGGGTTCGGATTCTTAAGTCTTCATTGAATGTGCACACGTGCATTCGACATCAACCCGAACAATTGCGAAGTCCCGTCCCTCCCCCCCCCCCCCAGTCAATCAGTGTGACGGTGGACATGGATTAAAAAAAAAAGCCCTAGACCCTCAGCCGGGGACCCGCCTGCCTCCTGAAACTCCGCCCTCGCGCAGGCCCCGCCCACTCTCCTCCGTAGCCGTGAAGCGCCAACGCTGCGCCGTTTTGTCCCACGCGGCGACCCGTCCTCCCGACGGCTGTGGCGGCCGCCATGGAGGCGAGCGGGCCCTGAGGAGAGGCCGGGCTGGGCCGGGCCGGCGGCCTGCAGCCGCGAGAGGCGGAGGCCGGGAGGGACACTCAGCGGGGGAGGCGGGAGCGAGCCGGGACGCCGCGGAAGGCTCGGTGCTCCGTGTGTGCTCCGGCCGCCGACCCGCGGCTCCTGGCCTCGGCCCCGGTCTCCGGCCGCAGACATGGCGGGCGGGCACTGCGGCAGCTTCGCCGCGGCGGCGGCCGGCAGCGGGGAGATCGTGCAGCTGAACGTAGGGGGGACCAGGTGAGCCTGCAGCCGCGCGGGGACAAGTGGGCGGGACACCCGCGGCCGCAGCATCTGCAAGCCCAGGTGGGCTACCTGCTGCAGCGGGGGCGGCGTCTGCGCGACTAGATGGGGTGCCCGCTGCAGCCTGGGGCTGGGACTTCACGGCCCGGTGGGCAACCTGCTGCAGCCTAGGGGGCGTCGGCAGGGCCCGGTGGGGTACCTGCTGCAGCGGGGTCGGCGTCGGCATGGCCAGGTGGGGGTACGTGCTGCAGCCTGGGCGGTATCTGCACGGCCAAATAGGGTACCTGCTGCAACCTGGTCGGTGTCTGCATGGCCGGGTGGGGTAGGGTACCCGCTGCAGGCGGGGACGCGTTTGTATGGCCCAAGCAGCCCCGCGCATTCCTCAGAGTCTGGTCCCAGGTCAAGTGCACATATGGTTAGAACTCAGTCTTTGTGCCTCCGGGGTCCTAGGGTGTCAGGCTGGAGGAACTCTGTTGGCATGCTGGGCCTGTCTGAGCTAGTGACTCAGGGCCTCCCGCCTGCTAAGCGAGCATGCTGTAGGCATTCCAGCAGGTTGTAGTCTCAGTAAAGCCCGGTCTAGGGCTTGAGCTGTTGCTTAGGAGCGGGCCTCCCTTTCTCTAGGTTCACTTAGCTGTGGGTTTAGCTACTGCACCTTTGAAAGCCGGTTTTGGTAGGGACTGTAGTAGAAATGTCAGTTCAGGGGGCCGGGTAGATCAACATCGCTGTTTATTTCCAGAGTTTTTCGTTGTGCCCGGACAGGAAGGATCTATTCCACTTGTAGAGGCGTGTGTCTAAAACCGGCTTGTGAGCACCTTAGGTGTTGGCGAGGAGGAAACCAGCTGTACTCTGTATTCTCTCTTGGGCCTTCTACTCCCATTCTGTGCCTTTTAGTAAGTTAATTGGCCAAAAAACAAAATCAAAAACAAACCAAACAACAACGACCAAATCCGTTGTGGTAGGTTTGCCACGACTTACAGATTTTCTTCTCAGAAAAGAGGTGATGCACCAGCACTGTTGAGGGGAGCTTGGGTTTTAGCCATAAGGATGTAGGGAGTCAGATACTTGGGACATAGGCTATTTTGCTGCCCGGGAAGACTAGTTTTCAATGTCTAAGACTTTAAGCGTAGAACCTTTTGCTTATTTAAAAACTACAAGTTAACAGCAGTGAAAACAGTAAGGTGGCCATCTGGTGCTGGAGAACTCTAAGCTAGAATTTGTCGTGTTCTGTCACGCTTTTCCTACTAAGCAAGGTTTTAACAGTTGGAGAAGTTGCACCACGACTGCATTGTAAACATACCAGGTCATATGCAAATATCTATCTCCTAGTGTAAGGAATGTGGTTTCCGTGCCCACCTAAAATCACACGAAAGTATTGCAGGTAGCTTGGTACGCAAAAGTGAAATACTCCATAAAGAGGTCTAGCGTTTGTTACTACAAAGAAGCAAGATTGTGCTCACTTAAAATCTTGACACTATGGGTGGCTGACGTACCTCCTTACAGACACTCAAAGGAGCAGAGCGTTATGACAAAAACTAAGCTGTCTTGTTAGTTTGGAGAAGACTGCTAATTGTCTTCATCGTGTGTGTGATGCAGGTGTCTGGGGAGGCCAGAGGATCCCTTAGAGCTGGAGTTTCAGGGGTGTGGCTTTTGCTGTGAGCCCACCTGACATGGGTGCGAACTGAATTCTGGGAACCAAACAAGAGCAGCAAGTGTTCTTAGTCACCGAGCCCTGTCCTCAGCCCTGATGTTGCTATTTACTGTGTGTTGGAGATGGATGCGGCCAGCACGATGACTAGCCCGATAAAGCCGCTTAAGGAAGCACACCTGGCAATCGGGCTTTCATCCTTGGAGCCCATGTAAAGGTGAAAGGAGAAAGAAATCTGACTCCACAGAGTTGCTCTCCGGACGCCACATGCACACTATGACACGCCCCTCCCCACCCCCATGCCGTCTGTGTCAGTAACAAAAATAAAATAGTAAAAAAGAAAGTTGGTGTCTTAACGACAGAGCTCCAAGAACTACAAGCACACTCGAGCTTCGAGTCTTGAACATTTTACTTTACCTGTGGAACTTGATTCTGAATTTTTCACAGTGCTAATTAGCAGAGAACACAAAACATGGCAGTACATTTATTACTGATTTGAACATTTTAGCAGATAAAAGTCGTTAGGTGGGAATAAAATATAAAAGTAAAGATTAAGCCTTGGGATTATTAGGGTTGACTATGTCACAAGCAGCGACAGCATTTGATGCCAAGTGTTGGAACCCCGTTTCCAAGCCTTTATCAAGTGCTCACACACCCTGTTAGCACTGGAGGGCTAGAAGAGGGCCAGAAGTCATGTTTGCTTTGTACAAAGCAGTTTGACACCGTGAAGACGGTCACAGAGGTCCCTGGAAGAGCAAAAAGCCCTTTTGTGGGTGGCTGTGAACTCAGGAAGGCCTATGGGACGATGGCCTGTGGCATGGCTTGAAGCTCCCAAGTCACAGAGTAAGAGGAGATGTGTCTGTCGAACGCAGAGGGCAGACACAGAAGCTCGCTGCTCAGGGACTGACTCGGATGGGCAGGTTCTGTCTGACTTAGCACTTGCTGGGGTTTCTTTAAAAACTGCTAGTGTTCACTGTTTCCAGCGTTGGTGAAGAATCCCAGTGCCCCTCAAGATCCGTTTACTTAGGTGTCAGTTTAGATAGGAGAGGGCCGCTTGGCAGGGACCCACTTAGGGACAAGCCCTCCAAGTTGGCTCAGTTTCCAGAAGCGCAAAGTGACGACAGTGCCAGACCATGGACTGATGGAGGAAATTGAGGCACTAAACATGAAAGGTGAGGGTAATGGCATCGTAGTGATGACTCATAGCCAACAGTTTGACTTGGGCTACTTTCAGATTTCCAGATGGATTTAGTAACAAGCTGCTAGAGTGGAGGGTAACCGGATCTGCTGATTTCTTTAGTCATCTTTTGGACGTGTTTGCCATCCATCCACCCATCCTTGGCACACTTCAGATATGAGATACAAAACAGGAAAGGCCCTCATGTATATGTAGCAGAGAACTATGTTAATCGTATAGACAAGGTTTCCTGTCTCTGCCCAAAGTTGCAGACCATCTTCTGGGGTGGGCTCCATGCGGATGCACTGCGTAGCTGGGCTTCCCTCCTTCTGCCCGTGACCATCTCCACCTCTGAATGTGGGGCGACAGAAGCGTGCCACCATGCCTACTGGGGCATCATGATTTTCAGCAGGCCTGTGTACTTTGACATGCTTTCCTGAAGGTGATGAGAACGGAATGTCAGAAGTTATAAACCATCCGTGTTTGTTTTCTCGACATGACAGAGCACCCGACAGAAGCGACTCAAAGAAGTCAGAGCTCTCTGGGCTCCTGTTGGAGTCTGCAGGCCACGATGGTGCCGAAGCTTAGATTACTGCCTGTAGTTCCTAAACACCAGCCAGTGAATGGTGCTGGTGGGTTTTCTTTTGTATTTTTTTTTGTCAACATGACAGAAGCGAGAGGGTCATCTAGGAAATTGTCTCCTTACGGTTAGCCTGTAGGCAAATCTTTGGGACATTGCCTTGATTAAAGATGGATGTGGGAAGGCCTGGCCCACTGTGGGTGGTACCTCTCTTGGATAGGTGGTTCTGGGTCATACAAAAAAGCAAGCTGAGCAAGCCACGAGGAACATTCTCTTCATTGCTAATTGATAGAGGAGGGCCCAGCATGCTGTGGGTAGTAGCATCCTTAGGCAGGCAGCAGGGAGGCAGGCAGGCAGGCAGGCAGGCAGGCAGGCAGGCAACAGGGAGGCAGGCGGGCGGGCGGGCGGGCGGGCGGGCGGGCAGGCAACAGGGAGGCAGGCAGGCAGCAGGCAGGCAGGCAGGCAGGCAGGCAGGCAACAGGGAGGCAGGCAGGCAGGCGGGCGGGCAGGCAACAGGGAGGCAGGCAGGCAGGCAGGCAACAGGGAGGCAGGCAGGCAGGCGGGCGGGCAGGCAACAGGGAGGCAGGCAGGCAGGCAGGCAGGCAGGCAGGCAGGCAGCAGGCAGGCAGCAGGCAGGCAGGCAGGCAGGCAACAGGGAGGCAGGCAGCAGGCAGGCAGGCAGGCAGCAGGCAGGCAGCAGGCAGGCAGGCAGCAGGCAGGCAGGCAGGCAGCAGGCAGGCAGGCAGGCAGGCAGGCAGGCAGGCAGGCAGGCAGGCAGCAGGCAGGCAGGCAGGCAGGCAGGCAGGCAGCAGGCAGGCAGGCAGGCAGGCAGGCAGCAGGCAGGCAGCAGGCAGGCAGGCAGGCAGGCAGCAGGCAGGCAGGCAGGCAGGCAGGCAGGCAGGCAGGCAGGCAGGCAGGCAACAGGGAGGCAGGCAGCAGGCAGGCAGGCAGCAGGCAGGCAGGCAGGCAGGCAGGCAGGCAGGCAGGCAGGCAGGCAGGCAGGCAGGCGGCAGGCAGGCAGGCAGGCAGGCAGGCAGCAGGCAGGCAGGCAACAGGGAGGCAGGCAGCAGGCAGCAGGCAGGCAGGGGCTGTATCAGAAAGGTAGCTGAGTAAGCTAAGGAAAGGGGAGCCAGCAAGCAGCATTACTCCATGGTCTGCTTCAGTTCCTGCCTTGGCCTCCTACAGTGATGGACTGAGACCTGGAAGACAAATAGGCTGATTTGGTCAAAGTTTTATCATAACAGCAGAAAACAAACTAGGACTAGGGTGTCTTCACACTTCATTTACTCTAGTCTAGGAACTCCTTCACAGACACGCCCAAAGGGTTGTTTCCATTGATTCTAGACAATCAGCTCTTCCACCATCATTACTTGAAGTTGTCTAATGCTTCCAGTCTTTCTGTGGATGCCTCCATTCATTGCTGACTGGTTTGCTTTTAATTGACTTACGTTTTTGGTGCCTAGTGGTAACCATGTTATGTTAAAGAGTTTGCTAAGACTCATCCTCAGGAAAAATTGGCCATATGTTCTTGACGACATGTTTATTGAACTCCTTCCTGTTTGTTTATGTCTTTATGTATTTATTTGAGACAAAGTCTTACTGGCATCTAATTTGCTATGTATCCCATGCTGGCATGGAGCTCATGCCATTCCCCTG
Source organism: Mesocricetus auratus (assembly GCF_017639785.1). Classification (NCBI taxonomy): domain Eukaryota; kingdom Metazoa; phylum Chordata; class Mammalia; order Rodentia; family Cricetidae; genus Mesocricetus; species Mesocricetus auratus. The sequence continues at coordinate 5,736,899 of NW_024429266.1, forward strand.
CCTCAGCCTCTGGAGTAGTGGAATTACAGGCATGTGCCACCTTACCTGGTTTTAGCTCCTTTCTTAGTCTGACTAATGAGCATAGGAATTGCTTGACAACACTTAGATTATTTATAACTTGTGAGATTAGTTGGGAGTTAGCACCTCTGTGCCTCTGTAAGATCTTTTAATGCAACAGATGTAGAGATGGATCTATCAGAAATGAATTATTTGGGGCTGGGGAGTTGGTTCAGTGGTTAGGAGCACTTGTTGCTCTTGCAGAGATCCCAGGTTTGATTCCTACCACCCACCTGGTGGCCACAACAGTCTGTAACTCCAGTCCCAGAGGGATCTGATGACCTCTACTGCCCTCTGTGTGCGCTGGGCACGCACATGGTGCACCTGGGTACATACACGCAAAACACTCATACACATAAGATAGTAAAAATAAGTATATCTGTAGAAACCAGTTATTTCCCTCTTTCCCCTAGTAGTTCAGTGAGAGGCTGTGTCTTCCTTACAGACTGAACAATGGATGGAGCAGGCAGAGATCATTTTTTCCCCTGTGATTAAGAAGCTTGCTGTGACAACAACAGGCGAAGTCTGAGATAATTGGGCTGTATCAGACGTTTGTGGAAGGGAGCTCGTACTTTTTTTCTGCTATCACTGTCATTAGGTGACATAAGGCCTGGTCAGGCCAGTGACCACATGGACAGCTTAATGTGTTTGTCAATAATTTATGTGGAAATGCTCTGTTGTAACCATTTAAAGCCCTCAGGTTGTACAAAGGAACCAGAGTCTCAGTTTCTACGAAACACTTAATTGTGCATCTAATTATCACACCTCTGTTTCAAAGTAGCTGTTGGGTCTGTGCCAGTGCCAGGCTGCAGGATTGCAGGTCACTCCAAACACTGCCACCTGCTTTTTACAAACATATGATTATTATTATTATTGATATTATTATTATTTATTATTGTTATTATACACACTCCTGAAAGTAAGCTTGGAAGTTTTAAGGAGCATTCAAAGTAAGCTTGGAAGTTGTAGGTTTTAAGGGGCAGGAGCAATCGTCTATCGAGAAAGGAAATGTTTTAAGGCTGTGTGTCTCAGTGCTTAGGTGTGCATTGACCTTGGTGGTCCTCAGCTTGGCCTGCAGTCCACTGACGTTTGCTCTGCCACTTGGAAGATGTGAAAGGAAGTGAAGGAAACTTTGAATGACAGGCTGGGATGAACGAAGAGCAGGTAGTACCCACTGTACTCATGTACGGAAACATCCCAAGAATGCTGTATGGAGAGTATTGAGTACATAGTTCACACCAGTAACTAGTTGCTCAGATAGAGGTCTTATGGGACGGAGTGTCTTGAAGAGCCGTTGTGGATTTGGTAACGCAGTCATGTCAGCAAGATGGCTGGGACTTGGCAGTCCTGGATGTGAGGAAGGTGACTGAGCTGGGATGAAGATGAGACAGAACACGCAGAGTCGAGAGACAGCAGCGGCACCAAAGATCTGCACATGGCTGAGCTGAGTGGGAGGCTGAGATTCGCTGTGATGGACTCAAGGAGTGGGGTTTTAGGATTTGCATTTGGTTTTGCTGAGAGCTGTTTGAGAGTCTCAACTCTGATTGCAAAGTGGTAAAATTTAAAAGTAGTAAACACGGTAAATATGATCAATGCAAGTGTAATCTTATCCACCTGTGAGCGTTACTGTCTCATGTCTCAGTGTGTTTTCATTTATAACGCAAGGTGATTTCAATTGCAGATTCAGTACCTCAAGGCAGACTCTTATGTGGATTCCAGATTCTTTTTTTTCCAGGTAATTAATGTAATTCTTCATGTTTTTATACATTTTATCAGTTGCCAAAATATGGAATTTTTCTTTATTAGTTAAGTTTTTTAATAGTTTGAATTAAAAATGTTAACTGTTAGCCGGGCGGTGGTGGCGCTCGCCTTTAATCCCAGCACTCGGGAGGCAGAGGCAGGCGGATCTCTGTGAGTTCGAGGCCGGGCTGGACCGACAGCCTCCAAAACAATACAGAGAAACCCTGTCTCGTAAAAAAACAAGAAAACAAAACAAAACAAAACAAAAAACAAAAAAAATGTTAACTGTTAAATTAGAAATCTTATTGTCTTTGTACGATGGAGGAGAGTTTTGCCATGTATCCCAGTCTGGTCTTGAACTCCTCTTTCTCCTGCCTCAGCCTTCTTGTTGTTGGAGTTACAGGCATACACCCCACACCTGCTTAAAACTGAGGTTTTTCTTTTAAAGTTGGAGGCACAAGCTTGCTTGTGTTGACTTTGACAGTTAGTAAGGAAGTTGTTTATGTTCGATTGTGACTAACTGGAGCTTGTTTTATGACTCCTAGCTTGCTGAGTGGAAGAATTTCAACACTTCGAGATGAAACTGGCGCTGTGAGTATAATGTTGTTGTGTTTCTAAATTCCATCAACAAATGCTTGTAATTTTTAGTGCAGAGTGACAGGAAAGCTCACATTTTAGGAAACAAAGTTAGTGTGGCATTTAAAAAATTTTTTCTTCTGGAAAAAATTTCTAAAGTGAAAAGAGACCCCTAAGCAGTAACTATTGTATATAGCAGTTTGAGATGTTTGCGATTAGAGCAATTGTAGGATGTAGCTTACATTGACAATTGACAGAATAGTTCCTTAGTCAGTAACTGAAACTGTAATAGTCAATAAGTATATAAAAAGAAAATATTTTGGTATTAGAGTACTAGAAATTTGTAGGTGGGTAAACTCCTACATTTTTTTTATGAACCTGTGAGGCAATATAGCTTGGAAACAAAGTCTTGTAAAGTCTAAGCCAAGAGGTTGGCTTCTGCACTTACAGCATTGCGGTGGGTGTAGAGCTGTTCAGACGGCTACTGTTAGCAACAGTGACAACCCACAGAAGCACTGTGAAGTCGTTTATTGGATGAGATCCGCAAAAGTAAACACCAAAGCAGATGTGTCTGCATGAAGCTATCTTAGTTAAAAATTAATAAAATACCCAGTTCGTGGTTTTCCCATTGGCAGCTTCTTTGTCCTGTGGATGCCGTGGTCTTCCATCCTGTATCCACCAAGCTCTTGAAGCAGAGATGGTGAGGTTGTCAGCTGAGCCTGTGGAAGGCCTGCACTCTAGGTGACAGCTGTGGCAGCCCCGACTTCTGTCTGTATGGCAGTCACGGTGGCTGCCTCACTGGGTGCTGCCAGAGCGGCCTGAGGTTTCCCGGGGGTCGCTCCCCCAAGCATTATCAATAACTAGAAACGAAAACACTCACGTGACCACACTGACAGACCACAGCTATACCATTGGAGTCTTAGAAACATCAAAAGCAAGGAAATCTCAGGCAGTCTCTGTTGAAGGAGGGACATACATTTTGTCTTGATAATAAACAATTCTTCACTTGCAGATATTTATTGATAGGGACCCGGCAGCATTCGCCCCCATTTTAAATTTTCTCCGGACAAAAGAACTTGACTTAAGGTAAGAGTCTGATCATTTCTGAGGCCTTGCTGGCAGCCAGTGTTTGGGCTGTTCACAAAGTAATGTGCTTGCCCATGACTGCTTTTTAGTTGTGTGTTTGTGCTTACCAAGGCATACCGTGTTAACAGTGTGTCCTAAGCCTTCCTAGTCTTTAGCCTATGCCGCTGGGCTATTGACTTTTGGTTTTAAAGGGGAGTTGAGAAATATTCAGCGTGTGTGTGTGTGCCCCCGTCTGTCCATCCCTGTCCGTGTGTCCTTATGTTCTAACTAAGGTTGGTGTCAGCCATCTTGGATCAGTTTCTCTGCCTTTTACTTGAAGGCAGGGTCGATCTTGCCATCACTTGGTTTCGTTTTGCTAGCCAGCTTGCTCTTGGGCCCTCTGTCTCTGCCTTCTGCATTCTGGGGTTACATGTGGGCTGCCACACCCCACCTGGCATTTCTGTGGTGTGGAGGGATCTGAACGCCTACCCCATGTGTCCTCATCTTTGGGCTGCAGTGCTGTCCTCCAACACTTGTCCCCCTTCCTGCTAACGGTGACACATGAAATAGCTCACTCACAATTGTGTGTGCTAGGGCTTCTTCTTGGATGTACTACAGGGTGTGGAAGTGAGGGCTGTTAATGGGAACAGGGAGGAGGAGGAAGAGGAGGAGGAGGAGAAACTTGCAGGGTGCTCGCGGCACAGCGGGGAAGATTAAAGTATGGATAGAAAGGATTGTGGTGAGAAGTACAGTAAGCCCATCTTTTTTCTTACCGGGTTTCTCTTGAAAATTTGTTTGTATTAGCCCTCTTACACGAATCATCAAAATATGTTAAGGCTTTAAGGTAGGTAGCAAATGCTTTTATTTTAAGGTTTTATTTATTTTTGATGTGTGTTTCCTTCACACATGCATCTGTGTTCCTTGGGCTTGCAGTGTGCCCTTGGGGGTCAGGAGAGGGAGTTGGAGCCCCTGGAACTGGAGTTTCAGGTGGATGTGAGCTGCCCCCTGGCTGCTGGGAACTGAATCTGCCTTCTGGAAGAGCAGCAGCACCCTTAACCACTGATCTCTCCAGCCCCAGCAGAACGTTGTGCTCCATGTGATGTTCCTTTAGACTGGGAGGTGATTAAGGGCGTTACTAAAAGAACATGAGAAAGACAAGATTTGAGCTTGAGGAGTCTGGTGCTGGGTTTCCTCAGTCTGTCCCCGGGGTGGGCAGGTTGTCCGTGTGGAGAGCTCACAGCCTTCATTTGTTTCTTTGCAGGGGAGTGAGCATCAGTGCTCTCAGACACGAAGCTGAGTTCTACGGGATCACTCCGCTGGGTATGTGTTCATCTCCCAGGACTGACCCTGTGTGACACACCTGCCCAACGGCAGTGTCTTCTCTCAGGTCCTCCTGAGAGGAGCTCAGTGCTTAGTGTTTCCTAGTAAAAGGGTGACCTCAGCTGTGAGTCCCCCTAAACATGTCTCCCTTCTCTTCTCGCCACCCTTACCTGGAGAGCGTAGACGTGGAGGCGCAGGTCTGTGTTTGCACGGCCCCCTGACAAGCTTGTGTTGTCTGTTACAGTGCGAAGGCTGCTGCTGTGTGAGGAGCTGGAGAGGTCATCCTGTGGCAGTGTCCTGTTCCACGGCTACTTGCCCCCACCAGGTACTGCTGCGCAGATGTGCTCAGGCCTGTCACTGAGCAAGAACAAACGTAAAGCTTAGAAAGGCCCTCTCGGCTATTTGAGTTTCAACAAACCTGGGCCCCACCAGCCTGTGCCGTTTAAGGAGAGTGCAGCCACACAGTGTATAGAGCAGGCTTGTAAGGGCCCAAGAAGGTAGGTCACCACAGCTGCACCTCCGACCCCTTAGCCCGAGGCCCTGAGCCCTGGAGCTCTGCAGGGTTAGGTCACTGTCCTCTCGGTCACTTGGAAGAGTTGACCTTTGCCTGGGCAGTATCGTGCTTCTTAGAGAGGTTTACTTTTGAAAAGATCCCCTCTGAAAGTATGAGGCGATGGAACTCTGAGGCACGGTTAGGATGACGTGTGACTCCCATAAATCTAAAGAGCCGCTTAGACTGGCTGGATTGATTGCTCAGTACGCTGAAGCCGGGTCAAGTGGCGCATAATATGACAGGCCTTAATCCCATTGTCTGTGAATAGTAAAATACCAGGAATTGGTTGGGTTTCTCTTATTTCCCTTTTTCCTGTAATAGTTAAACTGTTTGACATACACTGACATGTTTGAACACCTATTTTAGATATAAGAAAGTTTAGATGTCCCTCTGTTACAATGTGATATTTTTCATTTTTGGAAGGGTAGCAGATAAATCTGTGTCTTCTGCTTTGCAGGCATTCCCAGTCGTAAAATAACTAACACAGCTAGGTCCTCTGTGGATGCTAGGAATGGACTAAATCCTACAGAAGGCGAAGCCCGGGGAAGCGGGACCCAGCCTGTGCTCTCTGGAGATGGAGACGAGACTGTTAGGCTGGGTAAGTGGGGTGTCAGAACACCAGAAAGAACACTTGTTCTTAGTTCTCCGTGACAGGCTGCCATGAGTTTGAGTATTACTCTTTGGCTGCTCACAGACCACACACACTCTTATACTCTGACACTCCCTCACGGTGCTGTGTGTTGAACCCATGGCTGCAGTACAGAGTGCGAAGGTACCAAGCCACACCCCAGCCCTTTGTTTCCATTTTAAGTCCAGATTCATCGCTTATATCTTGGAAAGTCTCATCTAACACACATTCTTATTTGAAGTGTAATATGATCTCTGTTTCTGTTTTCTTTCTGTTGTTTTTGTCTGTAGAACAGTTGACAAGCTTTGTGTTGAGAGCTAGCCAGTGAGATCCCATTCTAGGCTCCTGGGGGCTGTGTGGTGTCTGTTTGCCTCTGTCTAATGAAGGCATGCTGGGTAGTGTAAGCTGTGAGCATGCTCTGCTCTGACACCCAGACAGACAGACGCATGAAATGGCCTGGGAGCCAGAACTTTCCAATTCATTTAAGATGTAAATGTTTCTCTCTAAAACCGGCAGGATTTCCCGTGGATCCAAGAAAGGTGCTAATAGTCGCTGGCCACCACAACTGGATTGTAGCTGCCTATGCACATTTTGCTGTGTGTTACAGGTACCACGTTCTTAATCACCATTTGGTTTTATTTTAGATAATTATATTTTATATTTACATTGAATATGCTTCTTCTAGCCACCGGTTTTTCTCCTGCATGTTTCACCCACTTTACTTGGTAAAAATTTAGTTTGTTTTTACTTGATACCTACTTTGGTACCTAATTCTGATAGCCTAATCGGCTGCTGTGTTTCCCAGGAGGTAGAAACTGACGCGGATGAGATATGTTGCTCTCTGGCTCACTTAGTTGTTACATTGGCAGCAGTAGGCAGGGTTCTACTGTGAGCTCTGCAATTCCTTTTTTATGATGAGTCAGTGAGGTACTGTGCAACAGAGCAGAGGGGAGCTCTGTGCTGTGTGGTTGGTGCACCGTTGGGAGTAGCCACGCAGAACGGTGTGTGTAGAATAACACAGCTCTGTCTGCAACGTGCGGAGTTTTAAGGCAGTTGGATTAGACTAAGCAGTGAAGAGGAGTGCAGAGTCCAAAGTGAGCTTGTTTGTTTCTAACTGGGGAAGGTGGACTCTGTCGTCAAAGCCCCGTGGGCTGTGGGCCCCAGGCCATGCTGCTGCTCCGGTGGCAGAGGCAGAGAGGTGGCCAGAATTTGCTCCCGCCATGTGATCCCATCTAACTTGGTTGCTTTTAAAGTCAAAGAAGTTAGACATTTTTGTCACTTCGGTTAAGAAAAAAGATAGCTGAAGGGTTCTTCAGGAGTTGTTTATGGTCCCACTGTGAATCCTGAAAGTGTGCCAGGCAGGTTTGCCTCTGGAGGGAGCTGCTTGCCACCTGCTTGGGTGTGGCTTTGGTTTCGGTGGTGAGTAAGGGGACTTTGTCCTGAGCACTTTGCAGGTTTTTAATTCATTCACCAAAGAGTACAAAAATGAGCTTTGGGGTGATTATTTTGTAGATAGTTCATATGTCATGGGATTAATTTAGTGAAGGGAGTTTTTATAGTTTTAAATTTACCATTAGCCAGGTGTTGGTGGCGCACGCCTTTAATCCCAGCACTCGAGAGGCAGAGGCAGGCAGATCTCTGTGAGTTCGAGGCCAGGCTGGACCGACAGCCTCCAAACAATACAGAGAAACCCTGTCTCGAAAAACCAGAAAAAAAAATAATAATTTACCATTATCTGACTCTAAACTGGTTGTTTAGTACTGGGTGGGTGCACATTTGGTTATTGACAGGGATTCTAGGAACTTGCTTGATTGTGACGGTTACGTGGTGGGGCAGCTGTGCCCGTGTCACCATGCTATAGAGAGTGTTGAAGACAGTCCCACAGGAGGAAGGGCAGGAGAAGGCAGAGGTGCTGTTCACATCATCGCTTGCATCTGCTTTTGTGGTCTCTTGCTTAGGCTGGCAGTCACGCTGTAGCTGGTGACGGAGCAGTGTGGTAATGGAGGCTGATAGTGCCGGCTTTCCTTACAAACGTCAAGTCACACGGCAGACTGATGACCACATAGACTTCAAAGGAGATTTCATAGTCGTTTTACAAGATAGTTAAAATGGAAGACGGTGTGGCGGCCACTGTCAAAGCCACGCGCTCTCACCCTCTGCACCATTAACCCACCAGCCTGTCTGCCGAGGTCTGCTGGGAGCCAGCCTGTGTCCACGTCAGCACGCAGCATGTGGCACCAGTCCTGCGCTGTGGACAATCCCTGCTTTGTGCCCAGTCAGAGAGGGCCTAGAAGTCTACATTTCATTCCTTCAGTAGCTGTCAGTTTTTGAGTTCATTGGGTGAGTGATGTTGTTTTCCTTAACACATCACTCCCATCTGGTGGCCGAGAGTGGTAATTACAGACCTTAAAATGTGGGGAAGTTGTTACATTTTTACCCTTTATTGCTTTGAAGCTTAGTTAGGAACACATTAATTCTGAGTTAAGGCTTCATTTTGTGAGCTGTAGTTATTTTACTTGCACATACATATTGGAAGGAAAGTGGTGGCCCATGCCTGTGCCAATTAAGCATCGCGTGTTCTAGCAATGGCCACGGGTTAGATTTCACCATGTGCCACAGTGTGAAAGGGCAGCTTTGTCCTTCCCCTGCTAGGCAGGACCAGGATGATACTTTTGCTGACCTCATCATCATGATGACAGAATCACGCTGTGACCTTGGAGGCCTGCTGTGCCGTCATGTAGAACACCTGTCTGGAAGAACTAAACCCACGCAGGACAGAGGAGTCTTTTAAAGTGGAACCAGACATGATAGTCCCGTCTATAATCTCAGCTCTTGAGATCCTGAGTCAGGAGGGTTGAGTTGGAGACACAGTGAGTTCCACTTCCGGCCAGCATCGGGTACACAGGAAGACCTTATCTCAGAGAGAGACAGGGGAAAGGGGCGTTAGGGGCGGGAGAGAAGGATAGCCCAAAGGGACTATCACCTATAGGTCACTGGAGAAGCTGAAAGATGTTCTTGCTGGAATCAGTGGTCTAGACTCTATAAACCACCTCACAAGACTTGTCAGCTACACTGTGCTTTTTTTCTAAGGAACTTAAGTTAGGATGTAATGCCACATAGGGTACAGAGACTTCACTTCATAATGCCACGTCACACTAGTGACAGCATTAATATGATTGCTGACAGGAAGGAATACAAACTCCATCTAAAATTCTGACTGTTGTTGGCCAGCGTTGTCCATACAGAATGACAGCAGTAGCTTTGTGGGAAAATGTGAGAAATGCAACTATCTTAAAAAAACTTTTAAAAGCATTCTATAAAACTTAAATTCTTTGGAGAAATACAAATCCTAGTCCTTTTTGTGGTCACATGTCCTGTGTATGTAAATGTAAGATCAGGAATAGTAATACTGTCTTTAGATTGTACCAGGGTTTTTATTTTGGGCTACCAACCTTCTCCCAAATCATGGCACAGAAACTATTAGTTGTAAGTGTTCCACCTAGCTGCAGCTCATTTCTGACTAGCTTTTTTAAATGGACCTGTTCTCTATCTATGCCTCGGGGCTTTTTACCATCCTTCCCTTATTTTCTTGCTGTCTGTCTGATGGCTGCTTGGCTACTTGTCCCTGGGTGTCTTTCTCATTCTCTTCTCCTTCTCTCTTGTCTCCTCTCGAGTCTGAATTTCTCCCTCCTCCTGTTTATTCTCTCTGCCTGCTAGCCCCGCCTATCCTTTGTCCTGCGTAGCTATTGGCTATTCAGCTTTTTGTTAAACCAGTCAGGTGCCTTAGCCAAGCATGGTGAAACAGATGCAACACATCATTGCATAATTTAACACACATCCTTACATCCTTAAACAAATGCAGCATGAACAAAAGTAGCACACCTTTACACAGTTAAAGTAACATTCTGCAGCATAAACAAATGTAACACACCTTTACACAATTAATATCCCACAGCATAAACAAATGTAACACACCTTTATACAGTTAATGTCCCACAGCATAAACAAATGTAATACACCTTTGCCCACTTAAAATAATATTCTACAACAGTAATGATGTATCAGCTGCATTCAGTAAATGTAGATAGGTGGAAGGCGTGGCCTCCCCCTCCCCGCCCCACCCCATGTTGATTTCAGTCCTTTTTCTCATCTGCCCCTAAGTTTACTTTACTTCTTTCGCTAACAGAATCAAAGAGTCTTCGGGATGGCAGCAAGTGTTTACAAGCCCGTATCTGGACTGGACCATTGAAAGAGTGGCTTTAAATGCAAAAGTGGTTGGAGGTCCTCATGGAGACAAAGACAAAATGGTGGCCGTGGCCTCAGAGAGCAGCATCATCCTGTGGAGCGTCCAGGACGGAGGAAGCGGAAGTGAAATCGGTAGGGAGAATTTTACAATGCGCTGGGCTGTTGTCCATGGAAGCTTGAAGTTTAGGAGAGACTGGCTGTAGGTGTGACAGCCAGCTGAGCCTGTGACACTTCCTGCTGGGGCCCAGTGGCCATAGGCCTACTCAGTGAGAGGATGGTGTGCCGGAGGGAGACACTGCTGCTTGAGGAGGGAGCCCTGGGGCTCAAATTGCTCCGTTCGAGCCTGGCTGCAGCACAGGGAGTTGCTCCTCACTCTCAGTTCCATTGAGTGGTGGCTGTTTCCCTCCACTCTGCCCCTCCGAAGGTGGGTAAGTAGCTCAGGTTGTCTTGTTTCTGTAGCCAGATTCTCAGAACCAAAGCTCTCTTAGGTTAGTCGAGACCAGAAAGTGTCATGATACAGGTTGTTATCTATTGGCATTCACCTTATTAGAAATTAAACTCAGTTTTAAACACTATTAATGTGAAAACAAATAGCAGTACTAAACTCATTGCATGGTGATTCAAATTACATGTTAGCGGAAAGAGATGTTTTCCAAAAAGGAAATTTTTGAGACAAGTAATATTGTCCGTGATGTCTTCTTAAACTTGTTTTGTGTGTATGTGTGCCGTTTCTGCCTGCGTGCCCATGTATGTGCCGGTATACATGCCTATGTGCCTGTCTGTGGATTTCCAGGAATACATGGGGTCTCCTACCCTATCATTCTCCAGTTTACCCCTTTGAGGCAGTCTTTCACTAACTTGGAGCTTGCTGGGTTTTGCCGAGGCTGACCAACAAACCCAGTGATCCACTGTCTGCTCACATCCTATCGCTGACCCTAGGTTACAGGCAGCTAGGACATTTTGCTCTCTGCATTTTCAGGTGTGTGCTAGGGATTTGAACTTGGGCCCTCATACATATGCAGCAAGCACTTGACCCTCTCCATAGCCATGTGCAATGCCTTTTTTAATTCTTAAATATACTTCTGTATTTAGTTTGCTGTGATACATTGTTTTTATTGATGTATACAAAGACAGGGTGGCTTGAAACAGATAAACAGTTTGGGGAAAAACAATTTTTTAAAAAAATTCTTTCAGATAATTGTGACTCTTTCCCTTGAATTTTGTGCCAGAATTGTGAAACTTTTCTGACTGCTGAATTGAAACCCACCAGCCTGCTTTGTTCTTCGAATGTGGTCTTTACTCCAGGCCTTGGTCTGGATTACCTGTGCTGGTCAATTGGAAATGTTGGCTTCCTGAGTTAGGCAGCTTCTCTAGACACTGATACAATTCACTGTAAACATCAACATCAGGCCTTGCATCCTCACTGGTCACACATCTGACTCCCTGTGTTAGGAAGTGGTCACTCTCCTGTCAGATGAGATCTTCAGAGTACTCACCTTCACCTGAAACTGTAGTAGTAGTTTTCCGTCAGCCATCACCCCTAAGTAATATCAAATTGTAAAGCTTGTTCTGTAGCTTAGGCTTGTTCCTAACTTTACAAGTTAGTTTAGCACATTTATATTAGTCTGTTCTGTCATGTGGTGTTACCTCTCAGTGTCTGCTGCTATCTCCTCTAGATTTCCCCTCCTCCTCTTTTCCCTGGAAATCCCACCTATACCTCCTGCCTGCCTAGCTATTGGCTGTTCAGGTTTTATTACACCATTGACAGTAAGGCACCTTCACACACTGCACAAATATCCTACAACACGGAACTTTAGCTTTTTATAGCTGTCAACAAGTACCATCTGACGCTTTCCTTGAATTACGTTTGCTTTGTTTATTTGTGGGGAACAGTATGCCAAATACCAAATCTCTCTTGCTCCACCTTCTCCCTCTCTCCTCCTCGTTTCCTCCCAGTGAGAGTCTGAGGTCTTCAAGCAAGGCATACATACCACTCTGAGACGGCACCTTATCTACTTGTGGCTCTTGGGACTTCCCACCATCCACATGCTCATAGCACCCTCCATTTATCCCTTGGGTGTCACTAGTGAAGCCCCTGCGCAACTTCTGTGTGTCCCCCCACTCTTACCCTTACTCAGTGTCCACCTCTGTATCGTCCCCCCACCTCCCAGGCCCATCTCTGTAGTGATGGGACCTTAGCGAAGCCCCTGTGCAGTTTCTGTGTGTGTTCATGCATGCCTGCGTGTGTGCATGTGTGTGTCCCACTGCATAGTGATCATCTCTGTGTGGTGATGGGAATTCTGGAAGCAGGAAGACAGGGTTGCCCATGTCTTGAGTCCTTTGCTGCCTTTTCTTCATTGCTTTAAATGTCACCTTGTTGTTTTTTTTTTTTTCCAGTTTTGCTGTTAGTGTTTTAAAGTGTGGGATAATTGAATACCATTTGTCCTATCATGGTTGATAGTATGACCTTTTCCCTTCAGTCTGTTAGAAAACAAATTTTAACATTAAATACACACTTCCATGCTGGCTAGTTTTATGGCAGCTTGACACAAGCTAGAGTCATTTGGAAAGAGAGAACCTCATTTGCAAAAGTGCCCTCCCCAGATTGGCCTGTGGGCAAGCCTGTTGTACATTTTCTTGTTGATGATTGATGAGAAGGGTCCAGGTCACCACCGCTGGGCAGGGCCTCTGCAGTATTTAAGAAAGCAGGCTGAGTTTGTTTCCAGAGACTAGCCTGATAGGGAGCTGCAGTAGGAGCTGGTCCCATAGCATCCGTTCATGTCCCGTAAAGGTAGGCGTTTGTTGTGTGCTGTCCTTCGGAATTTGACACCGTCATCCTGAGAACATTGTTGGGCTCATGGGTTCATGGTAGTCTCTCCCGAGGCTAAAGCTCTGCCCTACAACTCGGGGGAGACTGCAGGACTGCTGCAGCAGGCAGTATTGTATGTGTGAGGCTGCATGGAGGTCATCATAGCTCATGCTGTTGCCTTCCCTGCAAACAGTGGTCAAGACCCTTGAGTCTAAGTGGGAGTGACACTTCCAATTCCCGAGACCATTCACAGTGTCATCCTTGATTTCCCAAAACCTTACCCTTCTCTAGGGGAAAATCATCCTGCTTTAATTTCTGCTGCGGGACTGAATACAGTTGGCTTCATTTTTTTTTTAAAGTTGTCCTGCCTCAAAACCACAGTATTGCTATGTTAATACTTGTGTATAATGTAGGGTTACTACCTTCTGCTTTGGTGCTGTTTGTCTCTTTACTGTTTTTGTCAAAGGGCAGTAGTGGTGATTTATGTATCTTATAGCTTACTTTGCTCTGTCTTGGTTGGCAGGTGTTGTAGTCATGTGCCTGATATGTGAATATGTGTTTATACAGACCCTTATGTGTGTGAGTTCCTAGCTGCACTTTCTCAGATTTTCTTCTGAGTTTTGGCTTTATCCATTTATGTCACCCTTCTTACTGCTTGATCTCTGACATTTAAAATTTGTGAGTATGAATGTGCACAAGTGCGAGCATGTGCCATGGTGCATCTGGGGTCAGGCACATTTTTTGGGAGTCTGTTTTCTCTTTTCATTGGAGGTTTTGTGGCTGTGATTCCGGCTATCAGGCCTGCGCTTTTCTCTCCTAAGTCATCTGGCTGGCCCATGGCTTTCTCAGTCTGCTTTAGAGCTTTCAAAGTGCAGTGAGACGCCCCTGGTCTTACATATCGAGTAGTCCTGAGCACAAAGGAGACCCAGGGCTGCTATGAGGCCCAGGAGAAACAGCATCTTGTCTGGGTTGTGTTTTTTTAAAGGACACTTTGTTTTCCCTGAGTTTTGTTTTGGTAGCTAAATGTTGAAAACATTCTTCACATTGGCACTAGGGCACTTCTTTGAAACGCTTCAGTAATGGCCCACATAAAGCAGGGTTTATGGATGGGTCTCAGTTTCCCCAGTTAGTGGATTCAAAGACATTTCCCAGAAGGTGTTTCTCAAGTAAGATGTTTTGAGCACACCATTTTTACAGTGAAAATGATGGCAGACATTTGGCTTGAGCTTTTCATAGCTGGTACAGGAAGAACAGGAAGTATGTCGATGATGAGGCTTCCTGTCTAGACACTGCTGGAGACAGGCCCGTGCGTAGGCCTCACGTGTCACCTGAGAGCTGCCTGGAAGTCTGGCTCTTGCCTTAGTGTGATGTCCCTTAGGCCACACTGCCTTTTCTTACAGTTTCATTATTAACCTTTCTGGTTCTCCAGCTTGACGACACTGTAGACTCGCATGACTTGTTCCTTCGCCCTCTGCCTCTCTCCTTTGTCGCTCCCAGTGTTGGTGTCCCTGCGTCCTTCTGCTGCACGAGAGTTAAATGCACTTTCTCCTACTAGTCTTAGGCCCCGCTAAAATCAGTCCCTTGTGCTTTTTCTTCTTTTAGAAACCCTCTGCATTATACGGTTCCTTTTTAGTCAGTTTGAGTGAATTGTCAATGCTGGGAAAGTGACTTAAAATGAGCTTGTAATTAAAGGCTTACGTGCTTGTGTTGACTGCACCCTGACTGTTTGGTCTTCAGTTGTTCTTTCTGCATTTTTAGACACCTTCAGGAGAGTTGGGCTGCCAAGTGTTTGTCTTTAGTCAGTGTCCCCAGGATCTGCCTTTGAATTTCCAGCAGCTCTTACCAAGTCTTGTGTAATCCCGAAGTCCTTTCTGTTCCTACCTGCAAGGTTGCTGTGATGCTGAAGTAGGAGTGAGGACCCCACCGTGAGACAGCACAGCTATGGGAGATCTCTGGGCAGTCTCCTCTGCTTCAGGAGTTCAGAAGGGCTTAAGAACTTAGAGGTTCTGTCTTACTTCTGATCCCTATTGAGCATAGAACACAATCCGTAGGCTTAAATCAGTAACTGTGGAGATGGTTTCAAATTAGGTTGCAACTGGTATAAAAATGGTGCCTGACTAATGTCTCTGTTTGCTTTTGCCTTTTAAGGTGTGTTCAGTCTTGGTGTTCCTGTAGATGCCCTCTTCTTTATTGGGAACCAGTTGGTGGCCACGAGTCACACGGGAAAAGTGGGAGTGTGGAATGCTGTCACTCAGCATTGGCAGGTTAGTCTGAATTAATGCTCATTATAGAAGTGACCACAGTTTCATGCTGACTGTGCCCTTGTAAAATTCCCACCAACAGTGATTATGTCCCCTGGGACACTTGTTTCTCCATAGGAAGTTTACTGTTTTAAAGGCAGTTTGCTTTGTTTGTATAGTAATCTCCACTTCCCTGAGACTTTTAAGAGCTGGGCTGTGTGTGTGGGAATCAAGGCAAGCTTTATTTATTGAGGGAAATCACAGCTGAGCCTGAACATAGATAGATCTGCTGTTCAGAGACAGTGAGTCATTGCTAAATACCTCCAGGGTTAAGGAGAATGAGGCAAGACTGAAAAATGCCTGACAGTTGATTCTGGAAACAAAGGGGGAAATTAAGGCTCCAGAAGTAATATGTAGGGTCAAAGGTTTTCAGGGTTGTTTGTTTGTGTTTTGTCTCTTTCTGAGCTAACACCTAAAGGGCCATGCTTTTTGTTTTGTTTCTCCTAGGCTAGGAGAAGCTTGAACTTGTTGTAGGTGGAGAGGGCGGTTGCAGAGAGATCACTGGAGACGGGCAGGATGGAGGTGTGACTTTGTCTGCAGAAGTGAGGAGGGTGTGCGATGCAGAGCCCAGCTAGAGAGGGTTGCCAGGTGATGGGAGTTGTGAACCGCGCATTCCTCGCGGCCCAGTGGTCCAGGAGCACAGAGAACTGGGACAGGGGTAAGGGAAAAGGAGGAACAGAGCTGACGTGATATCAAGCAGGGGGCTTCGGGTAGGTGACTGCAGCGACCAAGGGCTGAGAAAGGATAATGATGGCAGGGTTGGGGAAAGCAAGGTAACAAGGAAGCTCTGGGAAGGGAGGGAGGCTTAGGGGACCGAGGGAGTGTAGGCAGATTGATAACTTAAAGGAAAGGGCTGGCTGTGAGGGGTCAGAGCCATTCTCCCACGGTGGCCGTTTAATCTCTTGTTGAACTGACTTGAAGATGTGGCCAGCTTTCTACAGCCCTGGATTTTATACCCATAGGTTCAGCCAGCTGGACAGAGAGCGTTCCAAAACAGAATTGACATCTTCTTTATTATTGTCCCTAAACAATACGGATCCCAGCTGATTGGGTAGCATTCATATTAGAAAGTGCTAGGGGGTCCAGAGAAGATGGAGTGGATGTGACCTGCAAGTGGTACGTCCTGTTGTATTTGTGCAACCAGGGTCTTGGTATGTTGCAGGTCTTGGAATGAACCCAGCATATAAACTGATGAAAGCAAGCCCTAGGGGCACGTGTGTGGGCATGCGGGCGTCAGGAATAGAAAATAGCATACAAGTAAGCAGAGCCAGATGACGAGATACTCTGCAGAGGGGAGGGGTGGATTTAAAAGTGACAGACTGGGGAGGGATGGGACATGATTGACACGGGATTCTGGAGGAACATCCTGAGATCTTAGGACTGAGGAACTGGTAGCTGGTGACACTGGATGAGCCTCAGTTTAAGGGTGATGGTCTAGGAAAATGGTTTGAATTTCAGTGCAGATGCAGACGTCAGGTTGCATAGACAGGATGATGAGTGGAGCAAAGGCATTGCAGTGGGTGTCAGTGTGAATGGAACAGGCCGAGGAGCACGGAGAGGCCCTGACACAGGCGGAACTTGGAGATGGGGAGCTGGCAGGGCTCCTCTCTACCAGAAGACTGAGGTACGGAGCTGCGCTTTGTCAGCTGTGTTACAGCAGAGCCACGTGGTCGGTCACTCGGAAGCACGGTCCTGTGACCTGGAAGGAAGGAGCGCTCTTGTGCTGTCTTCTGGCCTCTCTCTGTTGTCAAAACTATGCATAAAGGTTTTCGTGGCTCTGAGATCTAGACTCTGAGATCCAGACGAGCTGGTCACATCTTGCCGGTCTTAGCCTTGGGTGCTTTGTCTCTGTATCACCCGATTCTTCGTGCCTGGTGCATGCATGGCTGAAAACCACATCTGACATAAGGATTTGTTGCACATTTCGGAAAGGCCCTGGGAAAATTGTCATCCCCATAGCAAATGAGTTTTATCACCCAGCTGGATTTCCCGTAGTGCATCTCAGAGATGATCTGTTGTGTGGCCTCAGCCTCCTGTCTGCAGATGTTAATAGACAGCTCTGACTGTAGGCTGGCCCCCTGGACTGCCAGCACTAGTTGACAAGGTTCTGAGGTGACCTCGAGCAACATTCTGGCCACAAATAGCAGAGGAAGTGCACAGGGCAACCCTGAGTTCTTTGCTTTAATTGTACAGTCAGGATGGATTTGAATTGTTAATCACTAAGCTTTACATCTGCATGTAACCTTAGAAAACATTGTAAACCTCCTAGTTTTCTGTCAGCATCTCAACCCTGCCTTAATAAAATGCTGATGAAATGTTCTAAAAACCAGTCTAGTCGAGGTAAGACTGGGGCCTTATTCCTCAGTCCCTGTTAATTTAATCCCTCCCTTCTGCAGCCCACACAGCATGACGTTACAAAGGGTTGATAATAAAGTGGTCATTAATGTTGTCAAATAGTTGTCATCCCAGCACCATGGCAGAAAACAGCACCGTGTAGGCATCATTCCCAAGTTCTTAGAGTTTACACTTAAAGACAGATCGAAACAAAGATTGATTACACGTTTTATTCTCATATCAGAACACGAGAATTCTGTGGATGTGTGCGCTGCACAGCAACTGTGTGGTATATATACTTAGCCTCTTAGAAGATGGAGAGTGTTTCGTGTGTTCATTGTGAGGGGTGGAGACTCAAGGTTACAGTGGCTTCAGTGATGACTCAACAGTAGAGGTTTGAGGACGAGACCCTGACCTTGTGCACAGGGATCCAGAGTGAACTCCTGTGGCCTTATAGAGTAGGCTGGACCTGGGGGGGAAGAGGGGGCGTCTTCCTGCAGACCAGCTGACAGCATTTTCCTGAGATGAACCTTGGAAGCTCCGGGCTACTGCCAGTCTGAGCAGAAGGTGGCCCCAGAGGGTACAGGGTCCGGGGCTGACCTGTGGAGACCCTGGTGTAGGTGTGGGAGGGGCAGTGCTGAGGCCAGGGCATGGGCGAGAGGAGACAAGCCCCCTTTCCTCTGACAGCCATACGTCCAGCTCAAAAGCTCGGGTAGGGTCGTGACAGGCCGTGCGAGGTGCTCCATGTTCCCTGAGAGGCCTGACCCTGGGTTGAGATGCTGGCGCTGTCTCCAAGACTTCCCAGTACAGCTCGTGACTAACACTGTAAAGATGCGCTCAGAGCAGAGAGGATCCTGCGTGACAACAGCTTAGGGGAACTGTTCACATAGCTAGAGTGGATGTCGGGCTCCTGCTCTTCCTGTTTAGGAAGACGCTTCCCTTGGTGTGGGCTCCTTCTGCTCTCTGGCTCCTCTCCTGACCTCTGCTACCCCTTTCCCTCCTCTGTGGTCATACTACACACCTTGCCTCCCTGCCCAACACTGGAATTATTGAGGTTTTCCCTCTGTCGGAGTGCATGCTTCCTTAGATGGGCTGTAGCAGGTACATACAGTGCACGCATAAAGAGGACACCGTAGATCTTCTCCTTGCTGGAAAACAAGAAGGGCTGGTTCCTCGGTGCAGAGTTAACTGCTGGGCGTCTGTCTTGGCATTCTGAACTCAGGACACCACAACACTGAGCCACACTCTCTGGCCTGCGGTAGACATTTAGTCCTGTTTCCTGAAGTTGCCACTCTTTTGTTTTCTGGTCTTACTTTTTGTGGTAACTTCAGTCCTTGGATTTAGTTACTTGTTTGCAAAGCAGGCTGATGATTTTGAAGAGGTGCTGTTAAGTTGTAGCGCCTGGAAAGCAAGTCCGTTCCCCCCAAGACTTCTCAGTAAGCACAGTAAAAACAGAACACTATCCACTTGAAGAGACTGTGACAGGTTGTCTGGTGGCTGCACTGTGAATGTCCCTTGTGCTGCTCTCCAGCTCTGATTACACACCACCTGGCTTTGGCACTTCATTTTATCTGAGGGAGATTGGGTGAGGTTTGCCTTGCCCTTCTCGTTTCGGGGCTGTGACACAGTGACCACATGCAGCAAGAG
Source organism: Mesocricetus auratus (assembly GCF_017639785.1). Taxonomy (NCBI): domain Eukaryota; kingdom Metazoa; phylum Chordata; class Mammalia; order Rodentia; family Cricetidae; genus Mesocricetus; species Mesocricetus auratus. The sequence continues at coordinate 5,756,173 of NW_024429266.1, forward strand.
CGTGGGGTGCAGCTGACTTGGGGAGCTTGGGTTGCTGTATGTCTTCACAGCTAGAACATGTCTTCACAGCTAGAATGTGTCTTCACAGCTATCTGACAGTTCACTGGGGCTTACAGACAGCTCATCATCTAACCCTTCCTAAATACCTGAAGGATCCAAGTGTTTTGAGGAAATTAGAGCAGAAACTAGAAAAGTGGCCCTAGGACCTCTCCCAGTGACGTGAACTGGCCTTTTGGAGCCCATTCCCGTTGGTGGGACACCTTGCTCAGCCTTCATACAGGCGGAGGGGCTTGGTCCTGCCTCAACTTGGTGCATCAGACTTTGTTGACTCTCCAAGGAAGGCCTTATCTGCTTTGAGGAGTGGATGGGGGTGAGAAGGAGAGGGAGTGGGGGCTGGGGTTGGTATCTAAAATGAAAAATCACTTTAAAAAAAGAGGATACTTCCTAACATGTAATACTGTCACTGCATCAGGTGCAGGATGTTGTTCCTATAACCAGTTACGACACTGCGGGCTCCTTCCTTCTCCTGGGATGCAACAATGGATCAATATATTACATAGGTGAGCGTCCAGCATGCTTTATACGTGAGGACACGACCTCGCCCTCGGTGGTTTGACCACATGTGTTCTTGTCTTCAGACATGCAGAAGTTCCCATTACGGATGAAGGATAACGACCTCCTTGTCACTGAACTCTATCACGACCCCTCGAATGATGCCATCACTGCGCTGAGCGTTTACCTCACCCCCAAAACAAGTCAGTACACGGCCAGCCTCGGGGATTATTTATGAGTTTACTGTTCTAGAAGACGCCTTGTAATGCAGGAGTGCTGAGAAATCCTAACATGTTAACGTGTGCCTGGGGACAGACCGTGTGCTCGGATGTGATGCTTGTGCAGGGTATCCTTCACTGAATTCGATAGACAAGACAGCCATCCGCACTAGAGTGATGGCGCGTGCTCAAGTGGCTGACGGCTTAGTCACTTTAAGTCGTGCTTTTCTCACCGGGGACCACAAAACCATGGGTTGTTGCTCATGCTCGCCCCCTCCCTGCCTCCCTCCCTCCCTGTTTTCTTTTTTCAGTAGGTCTGTGCACTGTCCTTGGCTGCTTTCACTAAGAGAGCTGAGAGGTTGTGACACATGTGGAAAGCAGAACTTAAAACACTAATTACTGCTTGTCCCTTTAGAGAAAGCTTGCTGAGCTCTGCTCCAGGATGAGCAGAATGAAGTATGGATTCCCACCCTAGTCTAACACACAGTAAGAGGTCACACTTGGAAAGTTCTAGAAATCAAAGCCCTTCCTCCTGTGGACAAGCTTAGGAAGTGTGAGAACCGGCTGGAGTGCTCCCCTCTGTTCTGCGCTCTCTCCCTCTGACTGGTGGTTTTAGGTGGATGGGAGTAACGCCCAGTTTCCCACCTGTGAAGCTTGTTAGACTGCAGGCCAGCAGTGCCTGTCTGTCTTTTGATTTGTGGTGGGATGTGGCCCCTGTTTAAGAAAGAAAAGCTACCAGGGCAGGAACGATGACTCAGCACTTGCTGCTCTTGCAGAGGACTGAGGTTTTGTCCCTAGAACTAAGATCACCTGTCTATACCCCAGTTCCAGGAGGGCTGACACCTTCTTGTGGCTCCAGGGGTACCAGGCATGTCGCTGGTGCACAGATAAGCATGCGGGTGAAGCAGCCATATACACAAAGTAAGAACAAGACTTCTAGAATAGGAAGGAAAGGAAAGAAAGGCAGACCTCAGTGAGGCGTTGGCTTGGAGGAGGCGTCATGGCTGGCAGTGTGGCTGAGCATTGCAGGTGGTGAGCCTGTCCACTTGGTGGTGGTGCAGCTGTCGTGTGGGTGACGCTTGCTTGCTCGGGGATGGCTCTGCGCTGCAGCAGCAGTACGAAGCCCGGAGCTCTCCCAGCTGCCAGTCCTACGGAAGGAAGGCTGCAGTGGGGCGCTGGGCCACGGTGGGCCTGGCACAGCAGGGCGATTACCATTCTAAGTCGTCGGTACTGAGTTAGTCTGGGTCTCGGGCGTTCTGAAGGCTGATCCAGTTTCTGTCGAGGAGCAGAGGGCCCTACGGACCTACCTGCATGCACTGCTCCGACTCTGCCTGTGCCACACGCGGAGGCCTCCAATCCAGCTTTCTTTAGCCATCATATAACACTCGGCCTTTGCACTGTGGCTCCTAGGTGTCAGCGGAAACTGGATTGAGATCGCGTACGGTACGAGCTCTGGAGCCGTGAGAGTGATTGTCCAGCACCCAGAGACAGTCGGGTCAGGGCCGCAGCTCTTCCAGACCTTCACGGTCCACCGAAGCCCCGTTACGAAGATCATGCTGTCCGAGAAGCACCTGGTGTCAGGTACAGTAGGACTCCGGGGACACCTCGTGCTGCCTGTTTTCTTTTGTGTAGACAGGAAGAGGAGTGGTTTGTGCCGGGCCTTTATAACTGGAGGGGTGTGGCTTTGCCTTGGCCTGGATGTATTGCACGTAAACTTAGGAAACATCATATCTCTGCTTATTCTCTGGTACTTCCTTCTCATGGCAAATTTCCTCTCAAGATGTGTATCAATCACTGCTGAGAAGACTTCTGTTCCAATATTTTCTAAGTTTGAACATCAATATAATTTTATTTGGTTGTCTTCAGTTTTAAGCTGAAGTTGTAGCCTTAGATGCATATTTTGATAGTTAATTACCTTGTAAAATGTTAAAAATTCATAACAGTATATAAAATTATTTGAAGTAACATTTTGTGGGTTTATAGTTCCCAATAATCACAACTTTAAATATTTAGGTAATGAAGTAAATAAAATATTACATGCTAATCTTAAAGCTTCATGAGGGCCACTTTCTTTTAGCAAAATAAATTCCATTGAAGAAACTCATGCAAGGAATTCCTGCATGATTTCCAGGTTTGGTGAAATTTCAGCTGAGTCGTCTGCCGTCTCGCTCTTGGGGAGCCTGTCCTCTCTGTAGCCTGCCCTCCGTGGAGGGATCATTTCCATTTGTTGGCTGCATGTATCTGAACATTTCTAAGATTTTGGGTCCCTCACTGTTCCCCCGAGTGAGTGCCTGCATAGCTTAACCTCTGTCAGGGACCCCATTGGCCCCCAGACGCCTCTAGCACCTGTGTGCTCCTGTGAAGCAGCGCTCTCCTGACACCATCCAATCCTGTCCCCACTTCTCTTGCTGCTTCCTGTTCATCTGGGAGTGCTTTAACCTCTGTTCTTTGTGTGATCCCTGGGATCTGACTGCTGTCAGTACCATACATGCCAGTCGCGCTCTGACTTTTCCCCTCTGTCACTGTGTAGAGAATTGAAAACGACTCCGTCCTGCTCTGTGTCTCGTGTTGTGTGCAGCAGGCATCCCAAATCAAGCCTGGACAAAGTAGAGTTTCCTAGGAAGCCACCATAATGTACAGCATCACCATCTACGTACTTACACTCAAAATGTAGGGGTTCCCCTGGGCTCCCCTTTGCTTTTACCCTGAATGCATGCAATCCAGCAGTGAGTGGTAATCGCTGCCACGTGTGTTGCATAACTGATTTCTCCCAATTCCTTACCCTAGTGAGTCAAGTCATTTTCCCCCTGGGTTACTGCAGGTACTGGCCAGCTCATCCCGGGCCCTGTAGCAACACAATCTAGGTCTGACTCCTACTGGCCTTCGTAGTCTATCTAAAATTAATGTGTAGTTTGTATTGTAGATTTCTTTACGTTCTAAATTTCATCCTAGTGCCAACCTAGTCTCTTTGGATCCTGAGACTCTTAAGCTATTGGCTTTTCTGTTTTGTAAAAATGCCTTGAATTTTTTTGCTCTTACTCATTTTGTTGACATGTTTAGGTTTCCCCATACTAGTTTGGTTGTACTGTCTTTCCCACTCTCACACACTTCCTGTCTGTCCTTCTCACTCTCACACACACTTCCTGTCTGTCCTTCAGACTCTCACACACTTTCTGTCTGTCCTTCAGACTCTCACACACTTCCTGTCTGTCCTTCAGACTCTCACACACTTTCTGTCTGTCCTTCAGACTCTCACACACTTCTGTCTGTCCTTCAGACTCTCACACACTTCCTGTCTGTCCTTCAGACTCTCACACACTTCCTGTCTGTCCTTCAGACTCTCACACACTTCCTGTCTGTCCTTCAGACTCTCACACACTTCCTGTCTGTCCTTCAGACTCTCACACACTTCCTGTCTGTCCTTCAGACTCTCACACACTTCCTGTCTGTCCTTCAGACTCTCACACTTCCTCCGTAGGGTCTCCCCGTCCGTGTAAAACTTACCCTGTCTGCTAGAGTCTCCTGTGTTCTTCACAGCTTACCGTGTGCCTGTTACTTGTGTGTCTGCCATCTGTCTCCTCTCCAGCTTCAGTAGCTGTGTTCACCTCTCTCCTCTCAGCACTCAAGTGTAGGTGCTGGAAATGCTGTGTACAGTGTGATCTCAGGGCACTTTAAGCTCTTAGCTGTGCCATGCAGGTTAAACAGCAGTGCTTTGAGATTTTCATGACTGTCATTGGTGGCTGTGTTAGTGTAGGGTGTGATACCAAAGCAGTGCCTAAAGTAATTGATATTTCAGCATAGAATGTTACATGTAGGTCTGGATAAGTAAGTTTGTCAAGAAAAACCTCTCAGCTTAAGCATGTGTTCTGTGTTCTTAGCCTTTCTGCCCCCTGGTGGCTACTGGCATAAATGCAGCGTGTGCTCCTGCTCCTGTAGTTTACTAATGAATGTCTGACATGAGGTTCACTGGCTGGTGTAGAAACAAGGTTCTGTCACGGACACTTGAACCATCCAGGATTGCTCCAGTGTTTGTCTTCTCAGTCTCAGTGAGCGTGCTTACGTCAGGGGCATTTCCCACGAGACTGGTAAACACCTCTGCCTCCAGAACTCCCCTATGGAGCCGGCTCGGAGAATGGTTAGCGTTGTGTTCCCAGAGTGCTTTGTAAAGTTTGCTTTAAAACAAAAATCTGCAAGAACAAGCTCTGCATTTCTAGCATCTACAGATGTTCTCTAAAACCATTACAAATGGCAAGTTAGGGTTTTGTTTTCTTGTTAAACCAAGCTAGAAAGTGCACTTCCTGCCTGAATGCTCTCATGTTTTGGGGTCTGTCTTTGTAACAAGCATGCCCACTTAGAACAAGGATGTGTAGAGAGGGTAGGAAGAGCTGCCCATATGTACTCCTAGTCAGAGATTACATACTCCTGGGGCTGTGGAGAGGGCTCTGTGCTGAGGAATGCTGTGCTCTTCCAGAGGACTCCAGTTTGCTCCCAGCACCCATATCTGGTAGCTCATAACTGCCCATAACTGCAGCTCCAGGGGACTTGACACACCCTGGTCTCTGAGGGTAGACACACATGACATGACAGACATTCACATTAAAAAAATTTAGCCACATGTTGTGGCACATACCTTTAATCCCAGAACTTGGAAGGCAGAAGTAGTTGGATGTCTGTAAGTTCTAGGCCAGTAACTCTGCATGGTAAGTTCCAGAATAGCAAGGGCTACATGGAAAGGCCCTGTCTCATTGCTGTCCCCTCCCAAACAAATGCAAATAATGATGATGATGATAATAATCATCAAAAGGTTTAATTAAAATATTTTGAAGCCTAATTGGAATATGTATATTGATAGATACTTTTTAATAGAAACAATGCCTAGCTCTAGTATAGACAAATGTGTCTGTTAATGAGTAATAAACAACTGATTTCTATGAGATATTTGAAAAGTGCTCGTCACCAGTGTTCAGCCATTCCTGGCTTAGGCTGGTTAGTGTCTGAGTGACATAAAACCTTTCTCTCTAATTTAAAATCTTGTCTACGTTGATGTCTTACCAGCTTTTGCATTGCTTTCATTGTTTGTTTAAGCGCAGTCTTGCTGGCCTGCACTTACTGTGTATCCCAGACTGGGTGGTGCCAGACCTCCCTCCACACCTGCCTCCTGCTGCCTTAGAGGACCCCAGGACTTACTAAATGCCTTCATGTTGCAGCAAGAGAATCCCTAGGTTCTCTCTTCAAAGCTTTACTATTACTGTTAGATTCATTTATTGGTCTTGTGTGCATGCGAGTATGTGTTTTGCACATGCCACAGCCCGCGTGTGCAGGTCCGAGGTCCCCTTGCAGGAGTCAGTTCTCACCTTTGACCATGTGGGTTCCCTCCCGAGAGGGAACTCGGGCCACCAAGCTTGGTGGCAAGTGTCTGAGTCATCTTCCCAACCCCAGTTGTCTCGCTCTGGTTAACGGGACACAATTGAGTTCAGTTTTAAGATGAATGCCATGTGCCTTTTAGAGTGTGCCGTGGTCTGCTTGATGAAGAGGGTGAAGTGTTTCAGAGTGACGTGGTGACACTCTGAGTTCTTTCCTAGTGTGTGCCGACAACAACCATGTCCGCACGTGGACAGTGACGCGGTTCAGAGGGATGATCTCCACTCAGCCCGGCTCCACCCCTTTAGCGTCGTTCAAGATCCTATCCTTGGAGGAGACGGAAAGCCATGGCAGCTATTCCTCTGGAAATGACATAGGTAGGCATCTTCAAAGAGGGAGATCCAGGACTCGGGGATCATGGGAATTTTACATTTTAATGTAACTAAAATATAAATGCACTGTGTGTGTGTGTGTGTGTGTGTGTCTGTGTGTGTCTGTGGGTGTGGGTGCAGGCTGTAGGACAACCTCAGAATGATGCTGACACAGGGTCTTTACTGGCCTGGCATTCACCAGGCAGTCTAGACTAGCTGGTCAATGAGCTCCAAGGATCTGCCTGTCTCTGCCTCCATCGTGGATTTCACACACACGGCACCGGCCTGACTTCTTTGCTGTGGACTCTAGGACTTGAGCCCAGGTCTGTGTGCCTCACTGATGCAGCCGTCCTCCCAACCGTGTAGTTTTCTTATTAGTTCTGTGAATTCACAGCATTGCATCATTGAAACATTTTTGTCATTTAAAAAGTTCAGATAAACAGTTTTCTCTTATTAGCATTTCCTCCTTTAAATGTGGTTCTCTCCAAATGCTAACCAGCTAGTTTTGTTTGTAACTATACCTGGGATTGATTGCTGTGCATAACTGAAACTTTACATTTTTTTCTTTTGTTTTTAACGGTGATTGAGAGTAAAACTGAAGCTGGGCAAAGAGTCAGTGTTGTTATGGAATTGGAGTTCTTTGGCCAGCATGTACATTTCGTGGTACTCTGCTCTCAGCAGCAGGGCTGTGGTTAGCCTGAGTCTCAGTGTGTGTACTGGTCGTGTGTAAAATGGGGCGATGGTGGTGCTCTCCTTATGTAGCATCTAGGAAGCCGGCGATGACGGTGCCACTGCTCTTTTGTGAGTGGTGTGCCCATGCATGTGAGCTGAAGGCGGGGATGTAACTGGGTGTCAGCATGCTTCCCCAGCATGTCAGCAACAGCACAGAGCGTGTTCTGTGGAGTGTGTCGCGTGCCACATCCCTTTATGAAAAAGCTTCTGTTAATGAGCGCAATAAAGAAGAATTATTAAATTCCCCAGTTTCTCAAGGTAGGAGATTCTTTTATAGTTTGGCTCGTATTCCCAGCCTTGCCCAGTATAATGGAGGGGAAATAATTGCATCAGTTTTTTAAAAGGATGTGTTTTTATCTTATATGTATATATGAGTGTTTGCCCACATATATTTATGTACAACATGTTGGATGACAGACAAGGGCAGTTGGTCCCCCGGGCTAGGGTTACGTGTGGTTGTGGGGCCACCATGTGGGCACTGGGAACTGAACCAGGTCCTCTACAAGAGCAGCCAGCGCTTTCTTATTTAACCTCTGAGCCATCTCCCGCCAGTCTTTCTTTTTTATATTGAAAACCTTTGAGCGTAGCCCCAAATCGGCTGAGTGTCCACATCCCAGTCACCTAAAACTCTTTGAGCCCTGTGTGAAAAGTGGAAAATTCTGCACTGTGAAACTTGGTTCCCTTCATCCTGTTAGGTATTTGTTTAGACTGATGTCCTGTCCTCAAGGTGTTTCATGATGGATGTGAAAATTACAAAAGTGAAAACACTCCAAACTGAAGAATTAGTCATCCAGGAGCTCTGGACGATGTTGCTGCTGTGCGCCCTGTGCTGGGGAGAGCTTGTTCAGTGGCAGCTGCCGGTGGTTTTCTCTGAATCTCACACAAAGTTGCTTCTGTTTACTTTGTGTCTTAAGAAAATGCAAACATTGAAGGAGCAGTGTGACTGATGGGGGCTTCTGATGACTTAAATTCTTTTAACACATTTTGTTGCATTTTGTCTGTGCGTGCGTGCGTGCGTGCGTGCGTGTGTGTGTGTGTGTGTGTGTGTGTGTGTGTGTGTGTTCGCGCGCACGCGCGCTGGGGTCAGTTCTCCCCTGCTACGTGGTGCTGGGAATCATACTCAGGTCATCAAGCTTGGTGACAAGTGCCTTTAGCACCAGCACCATTACCTTCTATTTACTGAAGTTAATCTTCAGAAGATGGTAAATTTTTGCATGTAGGCTTTCAAAGCATTAGTAGGGATTATATGAAGTGATTCAGTTTATACCTCCTCTTGCCCCTTTTGGAGCTAGGTATGGAGTCCACACTCCCAAGCCTTTTTCTAAGTGTCAGAATCTAAGCACATTCTCAAAGGAACTGTCTGGTACTGATACTGCAGATCCTTGAGGAGTGATCCCCCTCAGCTTGTAAGTCTTTAATGCATAAAATACAGTTGTGCCATATTGTGGGACTGAAGAGATGGCTTAAGAGTTGAGAGGACTCCCTGCTCTTCCAGAAGACGTGAATTCAGTTCCCAGCATGCACACACGGCAGCTCCTCAGGATCCAGTGCCCTCCTCTGGCCTCTGTAGGCTTGTACCCACATGTGACACACTAACTCACAGACACACCCTAACACACTTCCACACACACACACACTGACACACACACCGACACACTCCCACACACATACAGATACACACTGGCACAGTCTGACACACACAGACACACTCAAACACACATACACACACACACAGACACTCCAACGCATACCAACACACTCCCACACGTACACACATACCCAACACACTCACATACACATATAGACACACAGTCACACTAATATACAGACACATACACATGCATCAACACATTCCCACACATGCACACACACAGAGACATACTCCAACACACACAGACACTCCCACATACATACAGACACACACCAACACACTCAAACACATGTACACACACGTACCTACACACTCCCACATAGACACACACAGACACACTCACACACATACAGACACACACGGACACACTCACACAGACACAGTCCCACACAAACACAGACACACACCAACACACTCCTACACACATATAGTCACACTCCGACACACAAATATAGATAACACTCACATTCACACACAGATACACTTGCGCACACACAGAAATACTTAAAAAAACAAGTATTATGTATTTATATTATAAAATTTAATGTGGATTGACATACTTTTGCTGTTTTGCTTGTATATGGCATTGATTTAGGGGCTGACGGTTGTTTGAGGAGAGGAGTGTTAGTATTAGTGTGCTTTTATAAATGAAACCATTTCTCCTTCCCATCTGACCTTTCTGTTTTCTGACACAGGGCCTTTTGGAGAACGAGATGATCAACAGGTGTTTATCCAGAAAGTTGTTCCCATCACTAACAAGCTGTTTGTCAGGCTGTCGTCAACTGGAAAAAGGTAGCACTTCACAGAACGACTTGTATCTTCAGAAATTGCCTGTCTCCTAGCATTCAGGGGCAGTTTGTTAGAGCTAGAAGAATGCAGTAGAAACTCATGGGGAGATCTGTGCTAGTTAAGTACTAGGAAGGTAAAACTCGCCTAGAATCCTCACCGACTCTGGATGTAACAGACTAAGAGCACCATATAAAGAACAAAACAGAGCAGAGAAACCTTTGAGGTGAAGCATTTCCCGTCATGCACAAACGTCATATGCACACTGTGTCTCTGAGATGGGAGTTACAGGTTTCCTGACCATCTCTGTCTAGAACAGAAGTAAGGGCATCCTTGGCTGATGACCATGTGACCTGTGTAACCGCCCTAGCTCCCCATTAGCAGCCATGTGTCGGCTCACATTTGTGTCACTCTCCCTGGAGTGGCCTGTCTCCCTGGACCCTGCTTGTGAGACAGGCGGCCACTCTGGTCCTGAGCACTCTTGGCACTTCCTTTTTTCTGCCTTTGTCTTCAGAGATGACTTTTATCTAATTTTCATGGTGATCGCAGTGGCTCTCATGGCAGACAGAAGTACTAAGTTCAGATGCTGCCCTTGATTAGCTATGTAAATTCAGCTTACGGGACCTCATTGGTTGCCTGACTGATTAAGGTTCCATCATCTGCAGTGTGCGCCTTATGGCAACATCACAAACAGGGGCTGACTCAGTGGGCATTGTGGAAATGAGCCCCTCTTTCATTCTGTTTCACTTTGAATGTGGTGGTCCCTGGTTTTGCTGTTTGTTTTTTGCCTGCTAGGCAAGTGAGCAAGCAAAATTCCTAGTAGTCAACATCGCTGTATTTTGTCTTCATTCCTCCTCCTCCCTCCGTCCCCATTTTCTTTTTCTTTATTTTCTCACATCTTCCTTCTGAAGACTTCCTCATTCCCAAGATGGCTTCTGTGACTAAATCATCTCCCTTTCAGTTGAGAACAAGTTTTTCTCATTCAGAAAAACAAGACTTGATTTTCTGTCAACTCTCTTTGACCATTTTAAAACTATTTTAGATACATGTTCATTTGCGTGACTCTGAAATAAGAACTTAATGGAACGTTTCAGTGATACAATGTGTAGAGTTGATTCCTTCAGTCTACAACCACCGTCTTTTCAGGATCTGTGAGATCCAGGCTGTTGACTGCACTACTATATCGTCGTTCACCGTGAGGGAGTGTGAGGGCTCCAGCAGGATGGGCTCGCGGCCCAGGCGCTACTTGTTCACAGGCCACACAAACGGCAGCATCCAGATGTGGGATCTGACCACGGCCATGGATATGGTCAACAAGAGCGAGGACAGGGGTAGGTAACCAGCCACACAGTAGGGTGTTTGCCACAAGCTGACCTTTGACCTTGGATTTTAATGACCCTTTTCTCCTAAGATGCTGGCGGCCCCACTGAGGAAGAGCTGCTCAAGCTGTTGGACCAGTGCGACCTGAGCACATCCCGCTGCGCTACCCCCAACATCAGTCCTGCCACGTCCGTGCTCCAGCACAGCCGCCTCCGAGAGTCCAGCTCCAGGTGGGCCAGAGGAGACAGTAGTGCATTCCAGTCCACGTGGTCTCTGGGGACAGTGGTGCTGCACAGCACCCAGTAGTAAGAGCTGTGATTTTCAAAGTACAGTTTGAAGTCAGGTTGTTCAAATATTAATACATTTTTATTTGTCTACATAGCACGTTCTTTTCATAGGAAAACATTTTAAACTCTCATTGACTCTTTGACAGTTTCATACATGTATAAAGTGCAAGGAAAGAAATTATTGTGATCTTTCGTGTATGTGGCGTGTGCTGTGATTGACCCCTGGACTTAGTACATGCCAACTATGCTCTTAACCACTGAGCCTGACCCTTACCCCGCTCTGCTGTTTAACTGTCTGTGGAAGCGTGGTAGCAGGCAGTAGCCACGGTGACTGGAGCAGGAGGCTGAAGGCTCACGTCCTGTGCACGAGGCAGAGAAAATGAGCTGGAAATGGTGCAAGGCTTTAAGTCCCCAATGCCCGGCCCCAGTGACGCACTTCCCCCAGCATGACCACAGCTCCTAAGCCCTCACAAACAGCACCACCAACTGGGCACCAAGTGTCCAAACACCTGACACTGGGGATCATTTATCCTTCCAACCACCGTAGGAAATGACTGTCAGCTGCAATAGGAATGCTACTGTGTGAGCAGGAACTCACTATATTAGGGTTCTCTAGACTCACCAAACAAATCTCTGTGTGTGCGTGCGTGTGCCGTGTAGATATAGATATATGATCTCTCTCTACATGTGAGGGAATTTATTGGGATGACTTACCGGCTGAAGCCCAACAATGGCTATCTGAATGGAAAGTCCAAGAATCTAGGGGCTGCTCAGTGCAAGGCTGTGTGTCTCAGCTGGTCTTCTGTGTATGTTGGAGTCCCAGAGGCGGAGGCACCAATGCCAGTGAAGGAATGGATGTGCTGACAGAGAGGGCAAGCAGGCACACAACAAGCCCTTCCTGCTGCCATTGTCCTTATGTAGGCTTCAGCAGAAGGTGGGCCTCCCCTCGGATCTGCATCACAGGTGTGCCCCGTCTCTGGATTATAGCTCATCCTAGGCAGAGTCAAGTGACAGCCATGCTCACCTGAATTAGGAAGATCACATATCAACTGGCTATTTTGTGGAGTTTTTCTTCGTATTGCTCAGGTTCAGTACGAATCAAAAGTGGTTATCTTGTCTAATTTCATAGAAGGTATTGTGTACTTAATCAAATACTTTATCATTTCCAACCACATGACACTTTCAAATTCTGAGAATCCAAGGACCAAATATTGAATACATTGATTCCTTATTGGTTTTATTTCCCTGGTATTCAAAATACCTGCTTGATTGTGAATATATGTGTATAGTACTGCTTACATTGATAATTATATGTAATATGGGCTGCTTGACAAATACATTCTGATAGAGGTGTGGATAGGAATATGCCTTCTGTGTTTTTACGGTGCTTTAGTTGGCAGTTTCATTGCTGAGATGCGATCCTGAGACCTGAAGTAAAATCACAACTTGTCATTTTACGTCTGTCTTCCAGCCTTCAGCTCCAGCACCATGAGACCATCCATGAGGCAGCCACTTACGGTGCCGCGCGGCCCTACCGAGAGAGTCCTTTGTTAGCCAGAGCCAGGAGGACTGAGAGTTTCCACAGCTACAGGGACTTCCAGACTCTCAATCTCAGCAGAGATGTAGAGAGAGCCCTTCCGGAACATGGTCACATGGGTCCAACACAGGCAGACGTGAAAGGGGCAGCGGGGGAGTGCAGTGCGTCTGAAAGGAAGTCCCCCGGGACAGGGACAGAGCTGAGGTGTGTGAAGGAGTCAGATGGCAGCTTAGAAGTGCAGAAAACAGCCGACGGGTTGTCAGAGTCCAAGAAAAGGTCGTCAGAGGACGAGGCTGAGCATAAAGTGGAGTTGCGCAAGAAAGGATTTGAAGCAGGGGGATTCCTTGGCAGAAAGAAGGCTCCCCACCTGGCATCCTCACCGAGCACCTCTGATGGAGGGACCGACTCTCCTGGTACGGCTTCCCCGTCTCCAACGAAGACCACTCCGTCACCCCGGCACAAAAAGACTGATTCCTCGGGCCAAGAGTACAGCTTGTGAACTCAACCACGGTGCACGATAATTTTGATAGATTTACATGAAAAACAAAATTCCCTGGGTGAAGAGTACATTGGCTTTTACATCAAGACTTTATAGGATACAACCTCGCCTGATTAGTGTTTCCTGGGGCAGGAGCAGAGCACACTCTAAGGGGGTGCAGTGGTGTGTTCCTTGACAGTGGAAGTGACCCTGCTCCTGCAGGCACATGGGAACCATCCCTCCTGGTTTGTTGTCCCAGCCCCCTAGAGCATGTGAGGCATGTGATCCTCATCCCGCTGCCCAGGGCTTGCCTTGCAGTGGTACCTCAGCATCGATCACAGACTCTCCCTGGAATGTGGCTCCCCACCCACCCTTGTGATTGCGAAGTGTTTACCTGATACCTGATGAGGTGCTATGTCGTGAAACAGTCTCATGTAACTCAGAACACTACCAGTGGGCCCCGGGCTCCTCTGTGCACTACATCTTTAGGGTTGTTTTAGTTCATTGTGGTCAGTTTCTGATTCTTGTTGGAGCTAATGCAGCATGCACACCAGTGTTTGATACCTGAAGTCTGTCCAGTGGGAACAACTGTCCATGTTTGTCTGGGTAAGATACTAACAACAGAGAGGATAGCTGTGTGTAGAAGGGCAGCCTTCCATTGCTGGCCCGCCCTCCTTTAGGGTAACTGTGGACTGGGATTCTAGATTTGGAGCTAATGCTTCCGTATGTAAAACTGTTGTTCTGACTTTATTTTGAACTCTGAGGGCAAAAGAAAAGTTTCTTTACATTTTCTTCATTTAATCTGGATGGTTTACACATTTCTGCAATGGAGAAAATGTAAATTTAAACCCATGAGCATTTGCCAGTGAATGATGTATAATTTCCACTCCCAGAAGTACAATGAAGTTGGAAAAATTCTTTAAAATTAACTATATTGTCAGTGATTTCACAAAAACTCCCTTGTATTTATTTGTCAATTAAATGGAATGAGAACGGTCAGGCAGTGTGTCTTCAGTTATTTAGGGAGCATTACTCTGTTTCAGCTGTACCCGTGTGTGTGTGTGTGTGTGTGTGTGTGTGTGTGTGTGTGTGTGTGTGTGTGTGTAAAAAGAAACGTCATATTTATCATGTAAGAAGACCATTAGAGACAGGGCAAGGTGCTTGGGACTAAAATCTCATAGGTGATGTGAACCTTAACTCCATCCTGGCAACTGGAGGCCAGCCTGGACTACATCATGAGCCTCTGTCTCCAAAACATGAAGTATTTACTTGATCCAAGCATGGATTGCAGCATTTTGCAGGTCTAGCCTCGTGTCATCCGTCTACAGCAGAGCTGGACTCCCTTTGTCTAGATCGCTGTGCCCACATTGCCAGGTCGACTAAAGGACAGTAATGGAACATACCTGTATTCCATGGGAAAACAGTGCAAGCCGTTTTGAGTGGGTAAGCACTGTTGTCACCTCATAGTGAAGTCGCAGATCACAGAGGGTAAAACCTAGCCAGTGGCTCAGCCAACTTTTGAACCGAGTCTTCTGTTTAAGAACCTCTGTCCTTCTTGACTTCCTCATCAGGATTGCCTGGCGGTAAACGTAGTTTCCTAGCCCCATTCCAGCCTTGGTGAATTTGAGTGTTAGTGGACTCATCTTGGGAAGGGAATCACAGTTGATTTTTAGCATGCATTGGACCAGAACATGCTCGGCACACCGGTTTCTCAATCGGTATGCCTCGATCATTTTTTTATGTGTCACTCGGGATTGCTAGAATATTCTTTGATAAGTATATTAAACTTAGCTCATATTGAAACATCTATTCACACTATCTTTGCTGCATTATCTCCCTGCCCCTTGCTTTTCTCACTGGCTGTAGTGTTTTCAAGTAGATGCCAGCATGAGTGCTTAGAGTAGCATGGAGTACTCTCACAGATTGCCAAACACTTAGGTTCTTTATGTGTGTAGTTCATGTTGAGGGAGAGTTAGAGGAGCCTAGGAAGACGGGAAGGCAACAGTCTTCTGAGATAGTGTCCTGCTCCCAGAAGACTATGGGGGAGAGATGGTGGGAAGGCGTAAGGAAGGCTGTCTAAGCAGGACAGTTGGGGAAGGGAGGACCCAACAGCCCTATAAAATACAACCTGCTTTCCCTTCAGCAGACTCCCAGACTTTGGGTCCCCCTCAACCTGAAGGGTGAAAGCTGTTCCTTTTGCTTTCTTGGCAGCTGGATCTCCTGCCTTTCCTAGATGTTGAATTCTTTGTCCAGCCCTGGGAAAGTGCTCAGCGATCCCCTAGTCAAGAACCAGTACCCCATTACATGTCCTGGGGTGCTCATCCAGATTTGAGATGACATCTAAGCACTTACACCTGGCTGAAAATCAGGAGGACTCGGCGGGTCCCCTTCCTGCAATGGGACTCTGCACAGCAGCACCAGCAAGGTCAGAAGCCCCAGTTAGTTCTCACCTCCACCTGGAGACGGGGAAGGTAGGGTGGTGGGGGTTCTGCTGCCATTCCTGTACCAAGAAGCACAAGTGCTGGACCACAATAATAATAATATTGATAATCATTGATCATATTCCTGGTGAATAGTAGTGGAAGAATGCTAATTCCTCACTGGATATGCATGGAGAATGTCACTTGGGTCATCAAACTTTTAGCTGAATACAGGTACCTGGGCATGGGCTGGCTGGACAAGAAGTTTGTTGAACTTTTTGGGCCTTTTTTGTTTTCCATTTTTCATTTTTTTATTTCATTTAACATTTCAACTACAGCTCTTCTTCCCTCCCCTTCCTACCCCACCTCCTTCCATCCCCTTTGCCTCTTGCCACCCTCCCCCCCACCTCCTCCCACCCTCCCCCACCTCCTCCCACCCTCCCCCACCTCCTCCCATCCCCTCCCCCACCTCCTCCCATCCCCTTCCCCACCTCCTCCCACCCTCCCTCACCTCCCTCTAACCCACCCCCAGCTCTTTCCTCCTCACAGGTTAGGGCTCCCATAAGGAGTCGATAGAGTTCAGTAAGTTGCAGCAGGGCCGGCCCCTCTCCCGTGCACCAAGACTGATGGTGGCATCCATCCCACCGTAGGGAGTGGGCTCCAACAAGCTAGCTCATGTGCCAGGATGTATCGTGCTCCTACTGCCAGTGGGTGCCCCTGGGAGCCACTCTAGTACCTGGTCTTGTTTTCCCGCAGGGCAGAGAAAGTGGTGCCAACCTTGCTCTGATTTGAGGCAGAGAGTGCCTAAAACTCCAGTTGAGGCCTCTAGGAGAAAGGTAGCAGAGAAAGGGGGACCCTGACCTTTCCCGACTTTCCTCCTGTCTCAGTGCAGAAGAACAAATGGGTGCCGTATTCCCTCCTCGTCCACCCGACCGCTTCCTGTAGCGCTGGACTAGACTAGACTCTTAAGACACTCAGAAAAAAACCTTATTTTTGATGTTGTTGCTGGTTTTTTGCTTTTGTTTTGTTTTTGGCTAGTTTTGGCCCCAGTTTATTCTGGGATGTTTCCCTTGAACGAGACGATGGGAGAGTTCACACCCGCCTTTGTTCAGAGAGCCTACTCATTAGAAGAACCGAAAAATGGGGTATTGAGTTTTTCAAGTTGTCTGCTTCCATTTGCAAACATCCGGGAACTGATTGTGGCTAGAGGCTAAGCAGTTGCCCCTCAGTCTAACTGGGAAGAGTCTCAGGGTAGACCATTGGGAAAGGCAGCATAGCTCGATCCTGCCTGATCGTGGGTGCTCCAGTGCCCACCCAGGGTTTTAGAAAGTTTAAAGGCTCCAAAAGGAGAGAAAATGTTTTCTGTGTCCATTCATCCTGTTCCCCACTGCATGACCCAGTAGGTGACGAGACTCGTCTGAACCAGTCTCTACTGGTTCATATGGACAGGTATTTGGGGTCCAGCCAGTTGTCAGTGGACTCAACAGTAAGTCTGTTTATTGTAAACCACTGTGTTGGTTTTATAGAAGAGCAAATGAATGCCTTGTGTGTGTATTAAATGCTCGTGTGCTGTTGGAGCCCCGGGAGAAGCAGGCTCTGGAGATGTCAGACCCAGGCATTTCCAGAATCAGACTGGCCCTCTGGCTGTTTCTCCCTGCCATCGTGACTCATTATCTCTTGATAAAAGTAGAGCAGCTCATGAGAAGGCAAACAGCACCACAGTTTTATCTGTTGCTCACCGTTGCTGGTTTTCTGTAAGGTTTACCTGGGAACTCACCAAGCCCCTCTGTGGAGCCCTGTGTACACAGGTGGTATTAAGTTACACAGATGTGGTTTGGAGTCAGTTTTCTTTTATTGAGGCGCTATTGCACAGCACTGTTTGAAGCCTGACAGCTGCCATGGCATCAGCCAAGCCAACTTGCAAAGATCGTCACAGGTAGGTTTGTTCATTCACTGTCATAAGAAAGCAAGTTACAGGGTCTGGGCGAGTTATATAAGGTATGTGACAGGTCAGAGTTCAGTACATTGATATCAAACTTCTGCTTAAGTCAATGGCGTTATTGATCTACTCTGTAGCAATTACAAGGACCGGCTTAAAGAGCAAAATCATATCTAAACAAAGAGTAAGTGTTTGGTTTTCTTCCATCTTTATATACGTAGTATGCAGTTAGAAGGCCAGTGACATCACTCTGCTACATCTAAGTATCCAGGAACCATACTTGGGAGACTGATGTGGTCAGAGGATTTGAAAGAGAGGGCATTTCCTGTTTTCCCCTCAAGGTCAGCTACATCCCAGGGACCTCAGAGGCATAGCTGTGGGGGATCACCCGTTGTCTTGTTCAGGGAGGCTATGGAGAAGCCATCCGGTCAGCTCTAACCAGTGTTCAGTCTACAGAGAGGCATGCCAACAGAGGGGAACTTCCTCCACTTTCCCAATGGCGCCATGGTCAAGCAAGGCTTGTGACCGGCTCTCACACAGGTAGGACAACTGGTAAAGGAAAGGCCGGAGGAGCCGGAGGTTCCTGTCAAGCCCCAGTGACCTCTGAGGACCAGACACTCAATTGGCCCTTACAGTTAAAAAAGAAGTGATTAACTTTGGCTGCCGTCACGGTTCTACACACACAGCAGGCAAGAATCACCAAAGAGTAAAATGATTGCTATGTTTTCTTCACACCCCCAGGGGTCACACTCCCTAGACATTAGGCTTAGTTCTCAGGAGGTGTCGTTTAGACAGTTATTTCTCACTAATGATTTGTTCCTAAACAGAAAAATGCTGCCTAGATGTTGGACCTTGTGGTCCTGGTTCAATTCAACACTATAGCACCTACCCGCTGCCATGAGAGGCAGGCCCCTTTGCCTGTAACCTAAAGACTGGCCAGTTATCTTACCATTTCAAAAGGTATAGATCTTGTCAAGACAGGAAAATGCACGCTAAGATGTGTATAGCCACTGTGGAGTCCCTGTGACATGTTGTGGAGCTGTTTAATCATGCTCTATGCTTTGACAGGAGCTACGTGCCACAGTTTGGATGACAGTTCATCACTCCAGAAGTCCAGCCTTAGAATGTTGGATCATGGGAGTAAATCGTGGCTTTTAAGCAAAATAAGTGAGTTAGTCCCTCGTAAAGGTCCGCAAGATACTGTCACATAAACTCAGAAAAATTTCCTGGAACTTTTAAGACTGAAGGAAAGGAGGGTTTCTTACGTTGTTTTCCAGGAACAGCAGATTGATTGACGATCTCACAGGTTTTAGTTCAAGCGAAGGTTCCAGCTGTAACAGGCCCACTTGCGTGCATGAGCCTCGTCCTCAGGAACAGCCTGTGGAGCTGTGAGCACAGGTGCAGGTGCTGCCTAGAGAGAGTCATCCTCCTAGGATCTCGTCCTCCTCCTAGCAGACTTGGTTTGAAACTAGCAACTTCTCATTACTGAAAACAAGTGTGAGCCATCTTGACCGTCAGCGTCACTGGCAGAACCTAGAGAGCTGCATACTTTGTCGTCCACAAAATCAGCAAGGCAGCACAAGCATGTACACGTGTCTAGAATTCCTTATTTGAGACAGCCAGAGGGAAAAAAATATTTCTTAGGTCTCTATTAGGAAAAAAACTTTAATGTTTCTTTATTCTTATTTTTTGCGCTTCTATGACATGTTAAGGTAACTGGAAAACGCAGGGCACATTCTTCCATTCCTCACAGGTGGGTGTCGGTGAAGGTGGTGTGTTCCTTGGTCACTGAGCTGAAGCCCTTGATGGCGTTCATTAGCTCCTCTTCATCCATGCACTGAAAAGCAGGCCAGTCACCAGTTACAGTGCTTACTGCCTGTCACTCACATAAAACATGCTCTCACATAAAACATGCTCAGGGAATGGGAAGCCGGCTATGCTCAACACTAGGATGGGGTTTGAGACAGACCTTCTTTAAATTCCCTTCCTTGAAGGAATCGTGTGCAGACCTGAACTGCCACCTAGTTGAGCACACAGCTAGAATGTCACATTGTACAGTATCTCAGCCCCTGTGAGCCTCGTGAATCTGTGGAGGAGGGAAGATTTGAATCTGTGTACATGTCGTTTTGTATTTTAAAGGTTTAAATAAAAAGAGTAAAAGCGGGGACACAATCCCTGTGCCCAGTCGCTTCCTGCTCTGCACACCGTATTTATCAACAAGGCCAATGTTGTGATTTCACAATGAGGCAGTAACTTGCCAGGTGTTGGCACCATCACAGGGTTCCGCTGACTCCCTCTGCACTCTACCCTTTTCTAGAACTGAACCCCAAGCAAACACACATGGCCGTTGTCCGTAGTGGTTACAGGGAAAGCCTAAGATCACAATCGCAAAAAAGATGACGTGTGTTCGTGACTAGGTCCCAGGCACCTCTGACCCTACACTCCTTCTGTAACCATGGTAACAGCCCTTCCTAGATAGCATGAGGATTATGTGAAATGTTCTGTCTACATCTTCATTGTTACATTGAGTACATTTATGTTTTGAAAAAAAATTATGTAACAATTATTCAATTTAGTTATTCCTGCCATTTAAAACCTAGATCTGGGATGAAATTATGTAATTGAATGAGTTACAACAAGATCAAACAGGATTTCTGAGAAGGTTTTTTGTTTTGTGTGTGAGGCAAGGTCTCATGTATCCCAAGTGGCCTCAAACTGGTCATGTAGTTAAAGATGGCCTTGAACTTGTGATCCTCCTGGTGCTGGAATTACAGGTGTGCACCACTGTTCAGGGGATTGGACCCAGAGCTTCATGCATGTTGGGCACCCTGTCAAATGAGCTTCGACCCCAGCCCCAGGAAGGCAACATTTACCTTCAGTATATACTTAGTCTTTCAGAATCTGCACAAAGGACTAGGGGCATGGCAGGGAAGGGGATCTGGAGCCAGGCAATTAATCCCTTTGTCATTTGCCATTAGTCAGGAAGGAACTCATGGGAAGCCGCCATCTTTGCAGTGAAGGAAAGTACAGAAAGCTTGGAAAGCAGTTGATTGGAGGCCGTGGACATGAAGGAGAGCTAAGCTCTCTGGCCCCAGTTTCTTCTCTCCCAGTAGACGTCCAGGATGACAAAGCAGTATTGTCGGTAAACATCTGACAGTGCTCATCCTCTCAGCCACTAGGGAGGGCGAAGCTGGTATGATAGGTGGTCCCTCAAAGCCAGTCAGTCATGCTGTTGGACCAAGTTTATGGAAGACAGAGCTCATAAGTGGTGACTGAGGGCTGGTGATACATCTCATGTGGTAGTGTGTGAGCCTAGCCTGGGTTCCTCCCCAAGTGCTGCACGGTCGTTTGCTTTTAACGGGGAGAACAAGGGAGCACGTGGCTGTAATTCAAGCATTTAGGAAGCTGAGAAAGGAGAAACTTGTCTAAGGTCATCCTGAGTTACATGTAACCTTGTCTCAATGAATGAACAACAGTGTTTATCATGGCTTTCTGGAGTTTTTTAAGTAAACCACGTGTTGCGTGTTATGCCTTATTCGGGTCAGTTTCCGTTTGTGTATTTTCTGAGTGTTTTAACATGTGGCATCCACAAGCAGTTCCTATCTGGTTAACCAAACAGCAAGATGGTTAAGCCGGCTGTTTACAACATAATGGGGCAGGTACTACACGGAGTGCTGAAAGGACAGCAGTGTGTGGTGTTCAGGAGGCCACCAACTCACCAGTCCATTGCTGTGGCCCAAAATAGTTTCCCAGAGTGAGTCATCCGTCAAGCCCTTCTTGTCTGGAATGTTCATGAGCTGGCTGATGCTGCGGTGGAGAGAGCCCTGGGTAAAGGTCTGGCTGAGTTGGCTTTGACTCGGGATCCGCAGTACAGACACACTTCGGCTGCTCTGGAGACTCAAGGGTGTCCCAGACCGAGGGATTCTGGTATCGGCTAATCCCTGCATGGAAAGCTGCTGTTGGAAATGAACGGGTAACAGCATGGTTAGGAACTGGAATTCACAATTGCGCCTGAAAGGAATGACGTTCTAGAGCCTCCTACAACAGGACTTGTGCTCTGGAGCTGTGAGGACCTGGAATACTGTGCCCTTGTTTCCATGAGAAATGTGCCGATGCTGGTATGGTGGCAGTGCCAGACCTGCCAAGCAGTGCAGCCGGGGCTTGGGGCTGGATTAAGGTACTCTAACTGACATGGAGCTTGCCTCTTGAATGTGTCTTCCCCCTTGTCAAAAGTGAAGCGTATCGCTCATGGTTGCTCACTAAGAGCAATACATATTTCATTTCCAGAGCTCTGGACTGGTGTAGGATGTGATCCCTCCCTTCCTCTTCTCCCCACGTTTACCTTCTTGTAGAGTCCACAGATCATCAGCTCTGTCATTGTCACCAGCAAGGCAAAAGTCCCCATAATTATAATCTAAGCTGTACTCTTAAGGGTAAATTCTGGCTGACTGAGACATCCAGTTTCTGTCTTAATGGTCCCGTCGGTGGAATATTTCTGCTTCTCACTGGACAGTAAACACAGCATGCAAAAGATGAGACGGCATCCGTGCAGCACACAGAGGTACCTCAAAGTGCATGGTGTAACTTTTTAGGGTGACATTGCTGGACACGTCAGATATATCAGCCACAGAGTCAAACTGAGAAGAAAAAACAAACAAGCAGATGGGTGCGTCAGTCTTTGTTTAACGCTGTTTCAGGGGTTCGGAGCCAAGATGGCCAAGAAGTGCCCTTCACATAGCTCTACCACAGAGAAGAGTTCGAGCCACTGGTGGGAAACTGTTTGGAGGACAGAGGATGAATTCTGGAATCCAGAAGTGATGGAAACCCCGAAGAGCTAGGACCACCAGCAGAAGGTGACCTAGAGGCTACAGAGAAGCAATGGGTGACGTCGTCCCCTGGGTCCTGGCCAGGATGGAGCCAAATGCTGCTGGCATCACGTAATCAAGTACCAGGCATGTGGGCCCTAACATCAGACAGGCAACCCAAGGGAAATGTCCACAGCACTTACAAGTGAAAGATCTGCTTTGGAGTGATGACTGTTAATAAAAACAACTCCCCAGCTAGGGCTGTGGTTCATTGACGGAACACCCCACTAGCGTGTGCAGGGCCTTGGGTTCAGTCCCAACACAAATTTAAAAAGAGAGGTGATTTCTATGAACCAAGGAAGGTGCTCACTCTAAACTACCCCCAGAACTCAAGCAACCATAACAGCTCCTTCTTGATGACATCTTGGCAGCCAAATAATAGCCACCTCCCATAGCCTTGGACTTGTACTTCCACCCACCTGGGCAGAAGATGGCTCTCACAAGATGCTGCAGTACAAAGACTGGTCTCTGCTCCGGCTATGAGCTCATGAGTCAGGGAGGGTCTTTCTCCACCACAGCTGGACTGTACCCACTGCTGAAAATCCCTGGTCTCATCCATGTCTACACAGCTAGAGCTGATAAAGTTCCAGGAAAACCCAAGGCAGCTCTGTGGGTGCTAGGTCTTACGGCTTCAGAAATATGGTAAGTGGTGGCTCTAACCTGCCAGCACCTGCACTTGGTGAGAGGATCTATAGACAGTCTCCCCTCTAGCCAGGAACTTTAAGACTACTATAGCTATGGGTACAAAAGGATGCCCTGAGGATCAGGGGAAGAGCCTATACATCAAATCCTGAGCTGTTAGTGTTATCCCCAGAACAGCTCTCCCTGCAGGGTTGTCCCCTTCAGGTCTCTGAAGCTCTAGGACTATTAGAGACAAATCCCACAAGCCCTAGAACCACCTGTACTGATTTGTGAAACCAAGTGAAAGTTTTCCAAATGTCCTCCTAAGAATGGGTGTGGCAAGGACACGCCTAAATGAAAACACTGTATGTAATAGATGACTGACCAGATGTGTGAGCATCACAGCCTGTGGACTTGGGGTCATATTTGCTGGTGCCATGAGTCCCTGTTCCCTGTCTTCTGCCATTGTCATTGCCTACAGGACCTAGGGAAGTGCATAATTACTTGGCCCATAGATGCCAGAACTATCTTCGAACATCTGTGGTACCTGCAAAAGGCCCCAGCCTACATCCTGTGGCTCAAGAATTACCATGGCTGTGACACAATCCTCGGCTTTACCTGTGTTTGCCCCAAGAAATTGGGTCCTCCCCGTACCCACACCACCTGAACCGGCAGCTGCTCACCAATCCTGGTGTTGTCAAAGCTGACTCTGTTGGGCCTAAAGACACATATTCTTCTATGTCTACCTCAAACCAAATAAGTGCCACCATGAACTAATACAGTCTAGACAGTTAGAAACTACGTTTTTAAGCTCCCTTATAGCCTGATGTTGCAAACTGTCATCCAATATCCCATATAAACAACAGCAGAACCCCTTTCCTATAAAAAAATGGAAGAAAAATGTTGTAGTAGGTATAAGTCTAAGCACATAATCATGAGAGGATATATGATCTATGTGATCAATTCTTTGTTTGTTTTTTGAAACAGGGTTTCTCTGAGTATCTTTGGAGGCTAGCCTTGAACTCACAGAGATCCACCTGCTTCTGCCTCCCAAGTACTAGGATTAAAGGTGTGTGCCACCACCACTTGCTGGCCCAGTTATTAATAAGAATTCCCAAGAACACAACTAAATTTGAAGGAAACCTACAAAATGCCTGAAGCAATAAAGATGATTCCAGAGGAATTAAGTGAGACTTACATACAGATGAATCAAAAAGAAATGATGGGACATGTAGAAGGTAACTGAAGAATTCACTAAGAAATAAAAATCATTAAAAGAACCAATCAGGAATCTTTCATGAATGAAATGAAAAATAATGAGGGGGAGCTTTCCACAACAGCATAGGACAATCTAAAGAAAGAATTCAGAACTTGGAGATAGGTTACTGATACTAGGACATTAAGATGACAATAGACCAAGAATGATGAAACTTACAAGGCCAATAGTGACCTAATATTTGCATTCTGAGAATTACAGGAAGTGGAGAAAGGGGGAAAGGTACTGAAAAAAACTACTTCATAAAATAATGGCTGAAAATTTCCCAAGAGCTGATGGGTGTGGAGGAGATCTCTGCAATACTGACTTCTGGGTAGGACACAGCTGCTGCCAGTCAAAGTTACAGCGTGTGTCACTTGTTTTCAGAAGAGGTATTGGCAGCTGGTGGCTGCTGAGAGAGGGAAACACTCCTCTTTGGAGATGTGTTCACTGGCAGGTCCAGGCAGGTCCATGCCCCAGTGGATGTGCCCTCATACCCATGCACATGTGGGCAGCATTAGTTGTATTGGGGTGTTGGTATTAGTAGCAAATTGAAAAGAATAAAAGCCTGAAGTCTGGAAGAAGATTTGGGGGGTGGGGATTAGAGGGAGATAATGGTGAATGGATATGATCAGTATACATTGTACAAACACATAAACACAATAATATATTTTTTAAAAATCCCCAGAGATATGGATATCCAGATTTATGAAGCTATTCTTCCAGAATAGACCTTAACCATGGTATGTGTTAGTAAATGTTATGTATGTGACCAAGAATTCTCAAAACATTAAGGGACTACTCTCATCTGCAGCATAATTTTCACTGAAAACTTACAGCAAGAAGAGAGTGATATTACATATTTAAAACGCAGACTAGAAAACATGCTTTAAAATAATACTAAGTAAAGTCTTTGCCAGATAAGAAGGAACTTAGGGAATTCTAGGGGATGTCCTAACTAGAAATGAAGGGATGGTGTTAGGATTCAGACATCATACTGGCCTGCCCCTGTCTCCTGGCAGGATGCACTCAGGCAGTACCCTGGCCATCCTAGGGTCCTATGACTGCCACATCACTATATAGTCTGCACGTAGGTACAAAGGACCCTTTAAGAGGAAAATTCCACCCACTTCTGTTCTCTTTCCCACTTTTCCTCTGAAGGGGCAGACAGGACTTTTTCTCCCCCCCTCCTCTCTCCCTCTCCCTTTTCCTCCCTTCCCTTTCCCCAATAAAACTTCCCACTTATTCTCTGTCTGTCTGGTGTGTTTGTCCCTCCCCTGCCATGGATTCCAGCAAGGTCCCCATTGTGCAGTATTATAACAGCTGGTAACTGCTGTCATGAAAACAAGACTGTGTGATACTCATTGGAATAGTACCTCAAAGATTTAAAACTAGATGCTGACAAACAAGTACAAGGAATGCAAAAATAGTTATCACAATGATAGGAAGAAGTTAGTTTATCAGTAACATACTTGCCTGTAAATGGATTAAATTCACCAATCAATCAAGAAATATATATCGGCAGCAGTAAGACTTAATTGAAATCCAGATATAATGGTACACACCCATAATGTAAGTACATGGGAGCCAGAGGAAGGGAGATTGACTTACAAGCCATTTTGGCATCCCTGGTTACAAACAAACAAAAAACAAAGCAAAACAAAACAAAACCCAAAAGAGCAAGTCACAAAACTCCTAAGACCCAACTATATGCTGCCTACAAGAAACTCACTTCATTGCTTCACTATAAAAATACACCAAGTATACTAAAACGTTTGGGAAAAGATATGTCACACAAATGGGAATCAAAAATGATCTGAGATTCATAGTTCAAGTCTGTAATCCCTGCTAATTGGGAGGCTGAGACAGGACGATCACAAAATCAAGGTCAACCTGGGAAGCTAAGGGAAATCTTTTAAAACCAAAATTAAGGATCTGCTCAAGAAGATGACATAAGAACTGTAAAGATACGTAAATGTCCAGTTGGAATGAAAATGGTCCCCAGTTGGTAGAGCTGTTTGGGAAGGATTAGGAGGTGTGGCCTTGGTGGAGGAGGTAGTCATTTAGGGGTGGGTTTCAAGGTTTCAAAAGGACTAACCATTCCAATTGTACTCCCCACATACCATGGTTGTTGTCTCAACATGTAAGCTCTCCCTACTGCTCCAGAGCCATGCCTGCCTGCTACAATGCTCCCTGCCATGATGACTATGAAGCTGTTAAGCAAGCCCCCAATTAAATACTTTTTAAAAAAAATAAGTTTCCTTGGTCATGGTGCTTCTTCACAACATGAGAAAATTAACTAAGACAGTGCTCAGCATGGGACTTCCTGATACAAAGCAAACTTAACTCTAAAGTGAAAGATAATTCAGTAGGGGCTGGGCATTTCAACATCCAAGTTTCCTCATTGGGCACATCATACAAACAAAGCCATCAGAGAGACAGCTGCATAGAGCCATAGATCAAAGCAAACATTCCTAGCAGTTCCTGAACATTTTATCCAGCACACAGATCCCCCTCATCAGAATATTGAGGATGGAGCAGTTAAACCACAAATCGAGACTCAACAAATCACAGTTCTCTTCAGACTATGACAGATTAAAACTACAATCTTAAGAATATCAGGGGCAATGAAAATGGAACAAATACATACATGATACATACATGTAAATCGAATAACATGCTCCTAATTACCAAGAGGTCCCACAGAAATTCAAACTCATAAAAAGCTAGAAAAGCCAGAGAAATGAGTATGTGTTTGAGCATATCCAATATGTCCCAAAGAGAATCAAAGTGAACAGAAATCTAAACAAACCCATAATCAGCAAATGATGTTGAAACAACAAGACTTTCTCAACTCAGGGCTGGAAAGATAACTCATCTGTAAGGAGTGTTCACAGCTCTTGAAGAGGACCCCAGTTTTGTTCCCAGCACTTCTGCCTGTAACTCCAGCTCCAGGGAAATCTGACAACTTTTTGGTCTCTGCTGGCACCTGCACTCACATGCACACACACACACACACACACACACACACACAAACACGTACACATATAGCTAGAATCTTTCCTCTAAAATCTCCAAGATCTGATGGCTTTGCTAAAAGCATACTTCTCATACTTTTTTATTTTTATTTTTTGGTTTTTACGAGACAGGGTTTCTCTGTATTGTTTTGGAGGCTGTCGGTCCAGCCGGCCTCAAACTCACAGAGATCCACCTGCCTCTGCCTCCCGAGTGCTGGGATTAAAGGTGTGCACCACCAACGCCCGGCACTTCTCATACTTTTAAAACTATTCCAAAAATCCAAAATGACCAGACTCTTCCAAACTCTTTATGAGGCTAACATTACCCTGACACCTAAGCCAGACAAATGGAAACCGATATATACAGTGCTACTACACACAAAAATAGTTACATATGTATACTCCTGATGGACACAGAAGCAAGCACTCAAATTACATATTAGTGGTCAAAATTCAAGTTGATGCTTATATACCAGTAGGACCTAAACCAATATTCCAGCAAAGGCTATCATGCGTAAGACACTGATTTTTAACTCCTCTAGAAGTCATTATTAAAGATTGCCTACTGAAACAGCATTTCCCTTTTCACATCAAAAGAGAACATATGCCATTATCAGTTAGAACTGGTCCCAGGCATGCAAGGATGGTTCGACATGTACAAATCCAGAAATGTGATATACTGTATCAATAGAAGGAAGAGCAGAAAGAGTTCATGATTTTGCAGAAAAGGCATTTGATAAAACTCTTGATAAAATCGCTAAACAATTACACATATAACCATGCCTCTATGGATTAAAGAACATTTATAATAAAAGCTACCACATACAACACTGGGGCAAAAGGAAAAGGCTTTCCTTCCTTTGGAAGAAGATAGCGAAGCCCATCCTTACTGCTGTTAGCAGTGCTGAAAGGAAGTCTTTGCAAGAGCAGGCAAAAGAAAGGTTCAACTAAACTGGAAAGGATGAGATTAATTTATCCATGTTTGCAGGTATAATTTTATATGTATATGCTTCACCAAAAAGTGCTAAAATGGTAGTGAATTCATAAGAATGTGAAGCAAGTCACACCAGGAAAAGGTTTCCTTTCTGTACTTACCACATGGGTTTCCCCTGGTGGGTAGCCGCTCAGCGGGGTCACCCGTTTCTGAAGAGGCACTAAGGGAGGCCTCTCTCTGATACACGGCTCCCTGTGGATTTTTCTTTGTAGAATCAAGGACAGAAAAATGGCCAGCAAGATCAGGCCCAGCACTGCCATGGCCACAATGAACCACATCTCCCTGTAGAACTCTGCGCTTTCGGTCCCCGCTCCCTTCTTTCCCCCCGGAGTTGTCAGCACCAAGCCTGAGAAACACAGGGAAAGAAAGGTTCTTTCAGTAGGCAATCTTGTAACCTCGTGGCTCCCGGCACTGTTGCTAGACAGGGAGGCAGAGTCTCGTGTGCTTGTTTCTAACTGCATGTGAGCGAGAGTGTTGGATTGGGTACAGCAAGGGTAGCACTGCAGGCCGCCATCGCCGTACAGGGGTGTGGCCATCAGACCACAATGGTGCAGGTCACCATCACCTTACAGGGGTGAGGCAAGCAGTCACAGTGCTGCAGCTGCAGGTCACCATCATGTTACAGGCGTGAGGCCAGCAGTTACAGTGCTGCAGGTCACCATCCCCTTACAGGGGTGAGGCCAGCAGTCACAGTGCTGCAGGTCACCATCCCCTTACAGGGGTGAGGCCAGCAGTCACAGTGCTGCAGGTCACCATCCCCTTACAGGGGTGAGGCCAGCAGTCACAGTGCTGCAGGGCACCATCGCCTTACAGGGGTGAGGCTAGCAGTCACAGTGCTGTAGACCGCCATCACCTTACAGGGGTGAGGCCAGCATCTCAGAGTGCTGCAGGTCACCATCACCTTATAGGGGTGAGGCCAGCAGTGACAGCGCTGCAGGTCACCATCATGTTACAGGGGTGAGGCCAGCAGTGACAGTGCTGTAGATCACCATCACCTTATAGGGGTGCTACCAACAGATCACAATGATGCAGGCCACCATCCCCTTACAGGAGTATGGCCAGCATCTCAGAGTGCTGCAGGTCACCATCATGTTACAGGGGTGAGGCAAGCAGTGACAGTGCTGCAGCTGCAGGTCACCATCACCTTACAGGGGTGAGGCCAGCAGTCACAGCGCTGCAGGTCACCATCACCTTACAGGGGTGAGGCCAGCATCTCAGAGTACTGCAGGTCACCATCACCTTACAGGGGTGAGGCCAGCAGTCACAGTGCTGCAGGTCACCACCACCTTATAGGGGTGAGGCCAGCAGTCACAGCGCTGCAGGTCACCATCACCTTACAGGGGTGAGGCCAGCATCTCAGAGTGCTGCAGGTCACCATCACCTTACAGGGGTGAGGCCAGCAGTCACAGTGCTGCAGGTCACTACCACCTTATAGGGGTGAGGCCAGCAGTCACAGTGCTGCATGTCACCAACACCTTACAGGGGTGAGGCCAGCAGTTACAGTGCTGCAGGTCACCACCACCTTATAGGGGTGAGGCCAGCAGTCACAGCGCTGCAGGTCACCATCATGTTACAGGGGTGAGGCCAGTAGTGACAGCGCTGCAGACCGCCATCTTAGAAAGATGACTGGGTGGTCAGTAAAGCGGACTTTGAGGCGTCAGCTCTTTTTGGCTGTCAATGTCAACAGCCCAATTCTAAGTTTTCCTCTGGCTCATTGCACCCGAGGCTCTACAGATCATCTCAGATACACTGGGAGCGTCCTGCGGAGGCAAGTGTCACTCAGACAGCTTTTCCACATCCATTTGTGCCCTCAAATTGGAGTTATCGTCTCCGTCAGTCACAGCGCACATTCAGGGAGGTTTAGATCTGTGTGGAACGCTTGCTCCCTCCGACAGCGGTGTGCAGAGAAGGGCCAATGACAGGTGACTGGGTCGTCAAGGCTCTTGCCTCACCGACGGGCAAATCCATTGGTGGGTTGGTGGCTCAATGGGCTGTTGAGGGGAGAGGGAGGCCGGCTTGGAGGAAGCAGGTGGCTGCAGGCATGGCTTCAAGGGTGTACTCTGTCCAGACCTATTTGTCTGCTGCGTGGTTGTCATGGGGCGTGAGGCAAGCATCCGTGCTCCTCCACACGCTTCTCACTACAGTGTTCGGCCTCAGATTAGAGACCGTGGACGGGACCCTCTGAAGCGGTGACGGGACCCTCTGAAGCGGTGACGGGACCCTCTGAAGCGGTGATGAACCCTCTGAAGCGGTGACGGAACCTCTGAAGTGGTGATGAACCCTCTGAAGCGGTGACGGAACCTCTGAAGCGGTGATGGGACCTCTGAAGCGGTGACGGAACCTCTGAAGCGGTGATGAACCCTCTGAAGCGGTGACGGAACCTCTGAAGCGGTGACGGAACCTCTGAAGCGGTGACGGGACCTCTGAAGCGGTGACGGGACCTCTGAAGTGGTGATGAACCCTCTGAAGCGGTGACGGGACCCTCTGAAGCGGTGATGAACCCTCTGAAGCGGTGACGGGACCTCTGAAGCGGTGATGAACCCTCTGAAGCGGTGACGGAACCTCTGAAGCGGTGACGGAACCTCTGAAGCGGTGATGGGACCTCTGAAGCGGTGACGGAACCTCTGAAGCGGTGATGAACCCTCTGAAGCGGTGACGGAACCTCTGAAGCGGTGACGGAACCTCTGAAGCGGTGATGAACCCTCTGAAGCGGTGATGAACCCTCTGAAGCGGTGATGAACCCTCTGAAGCGGTGACGGAACCTCTGAAGCGGTGATGAACCCTCTGAAGCGGTGACGGAACCTCTGAAGCGGTGATGAACCCTCTGAAGCGGTGACGGAACCTCTGAAGCGGTGATGAACCCTCTGAAGCGGTGACGGAACCTCTGAAGCGGTGATGAACCCTCTGAAGCGGTGACGGGACCTCTGAAGTGGTGACGGGACCTCTGAAGCGGTGACGGGACCTCTGAAGCGGTGATGGGACCTCTGAAGCGGTGACGGGACCTCTGAAGCGGTGACGGGACCCTCTGAAGTGGCGAGCCTTAGCAGACTTCTTCACGTTGTTTTCCTCGGGTCTTCTGGTGCAGTAAAGCAGAGCTGAAAAGGAAGCAGTGCTAGCATTACCTCATCTTCTGCACGGGGGACAGGAAGGGGACACAAGGGAAAGAGGGCTGAGGGGTCCCAGCGCCATCAGGCTGGCTAACTGAGCAGCCAAGGGTCTTGGATGAGCTGCCCATACTTACACCAAGGACACCTTAGCGGCTCTGATGCAGCCGCCAGCCGGGCTGGGCGGGGTCTGAGAGCCAAAGCCCCACCTTCTGAAAGCCAGTGCCAGCTGCAGAGATTAAGACAGTGGCACTGAACTTGATGCTCGGGGACAGCTCCCTGTTTTCAGCAGAGCAGGACCAGAGGGCAGGGACGACATGTTCACACTCGGGGAGTCATGGAAGGTGACTCAGACTGAGTTTGAGGGTGCACTTTGTGAACCCAACTCTTCTTGTGATCAGTAACACAGTTTGAAAAGTCACTGATGTGTTGTCGTCCCGCCCCCCCCAGCCCCGCCTCTCCT
Organism: Mesocricetus auratus; assembly: GCF_017639785.1. Taxonomy (NCBI): domain Eukaryota; kingdom Metazoa; phylum Chordata; class Mammalia; order Rodentia; family Cricetidae; genus Mesocricetus; species Mesocricetus auratus. Next base: position 5,788,144 of record NW_024429266.1, read on the forward strand.
TCTCACTTCTGAAGCAAAAAGTTGAAGACAAAGCACCAGCAGGTTAGAAACCCTACACAGTGACAGCTAGCATGTGGTGTTGGGAACTGAACCCTGGCCGTGCACAAGAAGGGTTAAGTTCCTGTGTGTGTGTGCTTGTGTGTGTGTGTGCTTGTGTGTGTATGTGCGTGTGTGTGCGTGTGCTTGCATGTGTTTGTGCATGCTTGTGTGTGTGAGGGCTGGGACCCCAGAGACTGATCCGATTGGCTATATGTGCTCTTTGCTCAGGAGTACATCGGGGATGAAGGGCAGGGTGCCTGAGGGGAACCTCAGAGGGAAAGCTCACAGCAGTAGGAGACACAGTTTCTGCCTCTTCCTCTGCTTGGAGGCTGCCTCCAGGCAACGGAACAGGAACTCTTTAGAAATTATATCATAAAAATTAAAACTGACTAGAGACATCAGCAGGGCAGCACATCCCTGAACCAGGATGGTCCACAGTGTCTCCCCTCTGCTCCGCCAAGCACTTGCTTCCAGATAAGAGGGCCTCCCTGGGCACAGCGTCTGCAGCAGGAAGTTCGGTTTGTGCTTAGGAGCTGACTGGAAGTTACTGCCCTGTGATAAAAGCTGAAAACAGGATCCTGCCTGGCCTTCCCTTTTCTTTTCAGACTGCACTGTGACTTTAAGGGTCCCTGCCTTGCTCATCAAGTGCCAGAGGCACACTCAGGATGAATTCTCCTGGTTAGTAGCTGGCCACAAAGAACCGGCTGACCCTATAGCTGGAGTCAAATGAGCCTCTCCCTGGTGGCTGATGTAGAGTATGGCTCCATCAGCAGGGGTGCTGGGCCCCAGGGCCACAATCACTGGACAGGACATGCTGCAAAGACACAGTCCCAGGGCTGGGGAGATGGCTCAATGATTAAAAGCACTGGCTGTTCTTCCGGAGGACCCAGGTTCAATTCCCAGCACCAACATAACAGCTCACAACAGTCTGGAACTCCAGTTCCAGGGGAACTGACAGCTTTGCACAGACATACACGCAGGGAAAACACCAATGCACATGAGATAAAATGAAAAGACACGACCCCTATTCTCCCTCAGTCACCTGAGGTTGTTATAGTTAACAGACACACAGCTGATTCTTATGAACATGTATGTAAGCTGGAGAAACACACTTGAAGAAAATGTCTGGGGCCAGGAGTTGATAGCAAGATTGCATTTGTGGATGAGTGAGCAGCCTCCTAAATGTGCAGAAAACTCCTGAAAAAATCCCTGTGTCCTCCACTATCCAACTGGGAAACTGGATTTGTTGAAGACATCAAACCAAGTCTTTTCTATCTCGAAGCTCTGAGTAAAATGAGATTAGCTATATTGGAGAGACCAGGCTAAGTCTGAGATATATGGTATACCCAAATATTCACAGAATGGAATCAGGATACAGAGAGAGGGAGGGAGGGAAGGAGGGAGTGAGTGAGTGAGTGAGTGAGTGAGTGAGGGAGGGAGGGAGGGAGGGAGGGAGGAAGGGAGGGAGGGAGAGAGGGAGGGAGGGAGGGGAACATGCAGAGGTCGGAGGACAGCTTTGGATGTCACTCCTTGCCCTCTACCTCATTTGAGATAGGGTCTCCTGTTGTTTGCTAGCTGGTCTGTGAGTTTCTAGGGACTCTCCTGTCCCCACATCTCATTTTGACTTGGAAGCACTGACATTACAAACTGCCCTACCCTACCTGGCTGTAAGTGGGCTCCTGGGATACAAACTCAGGTCATTACGGATGTGCACTAAGTGTCTTCCTCACTGAGCCACCACCTTAGCCCTTACGTCATCATACCTCGTGAAGGATGGGGACAGAATGTCACCAGTTCGTCAATTTAGGCTCTGACTCCAGTATGCCGTTTGACCCATTAGGAAGTGGACTGACCACCTACTGCCTCCTCCTCTTCTCATCCTCCCTGGGTTCTCTCTCTGCTCCATTTCTGCATAGGAAATCACAAAATCCTTCAGGCAAAATATTTGTTCAGAGTAAAAGTTTAATCAGGTCTCTGTTTGCCACACTGACAACTCAATGACTTGGCTTTTGAAAATAATACCAATTCCTTGTCTAGTAGAGGTTTCATTAGGATCTGTAAAGTTTTCTTCCTTCCTTTCTTCCTTCCTTCCTTCCTTCTTTCTTTCTTTCTTTCTTTCTTCCTTTCTTTCTTTCTTTCTTTCTTTCTTTCTTTTTTATTTTAATGATACACTACAGCTCCTTCCAAAAAGGCTACCAGGAATGTGTTAGCTGAGACTGTATGCAGACATCTGCCTGTCTCTGGAAGAAAATAAACGCTGCTACACTAAACACAAGACAAGAGAGGTGTTTACTGAGTCCAGTAGTGGCATCATACTGGAACACTGGAGTCTTAGCACGTCCAATGTCTGTTGTGCAGGTGACCCGGAAGAAGAAAGCTGGACAAAAGAAAGAACTGGTAAATCTTTGGTTGTTTGACACCAGCTCACGGGGCATCATCGCAAAAGAGCACTGAGAATAACACTGGAGAATGAACTCAGTGCTAAAGGTACATGTGATGATTAGTACTAGTGGGGATGCTGTTAACTGGTGTGGGAAGGAAGTGGGAGGGGCCGTTTCCATTTCCTGGTTTGGGGTCCTGGACCTAATAAGAGTAGAGCAAGCTACTGAGCAACCCCCTTCCCCGTGGAACCATGAGCTTACATAAGTCCTCTCCCCCTTAACTCCCTGTTGTTGTGGTGGTTTGTTTGTTTGTTGTTTTTATCACAGCAACAGAAGTGACCTAGGACATTACACTTTAGCTGCCAATGGTTCTGCGAAGGCATACTACGTCACAGTGGTGATTGCTTCTAGGGCAATGCTGTTGCGAGGGGGAGGTGGATGTTGAAGAGGCTCTGCCATGCGCTACCACACCACAAGCCCAAAGCTGTGGGCCAGCAGATAACAGACGAGAACCATTTATGAGCCAGAGTAAGTATCTTCTCTTTATAAGGTTGTCTCAGGCATTCGTTATAGCAATGAGAAGCTAACATCTAATGTGCAGATTTCTAATTAAAAAGTCAATCAGCAAGAAAGCTGCTGCAGAATGGCAGCATGTCCATGGGATGAAGGAAAGACCGGAGCTTCCACCGGAGCCGCACCGTGTCGGAGGAGTCAAGGCCTACAGATGAGCAGATCCTGATATGCATTGGGTCCTACACCATTTCCTTGACGGGGGAGTCAGAAGGGAACTTGGGAATCACATGATCCAAATTCCTGTTTCAATTGCCAGGACCCTGTGCCTCTTTCAAGGTCACACAGATGGTCTGAGGCTTGTTCAGGTAGAACCCAGATCGGCCAACTGTCAGCCCATCTCCCCTCTGTAGCAGACTGCCCAGGTGGCCAGGAGCTGTGACAGTGTATGTGGCTCACTCAGGGTGAAACTCGCTATCTGTGAATGCAAATGGGAGTCGTCCTTCAGCTTACACAGGCCTGTGGAGGACCCACATGCTCCTGGGTTGATTTGCTATATGAATTACTTGAAAATCTGCAATACCTTTGTGGAACCTTTCTTGTTTCGATTGAGAACCGAGACAAAGAAACTGGAATTGCAGTTGTAGAGGGGGAAAGGGTACATCCCGGAGGAAAAGGGAGGTTCTTGTGGGGACAGATCTTGTGAGGTTTGGGGAGCCCCTCACTCAGGGATTTAGGGCTGAAGATGGTCGTTGGGCGCTCTGGTAACTGTTTTGTTACTTTGATAAACACCGTGACCCAAAGCTGGGGAGGGAAGGGTTTATTTGGCCTGTACTTCTAGGTCACACTCCACTATTGGGGAGGTGACAGCAGGGACTGAAGTAGAGCTGTGGCAGAATGCTGCATGCTGGCTCGTTCCCTCTGGCTTACTGAGCAACTTTCAGATATAGCCTGTGTCACCATGCCTAGAGACGTCACCATCCACATGCCACTTGCCCCCACATCAAGATAATGCCTCACAGACACACCCACAGGCCTATCTGACGGAGGAGGCAACTTCTGCAGAGAGGTTTCCTCTTCCCAGATGACTCCAGCGTATGCCAAGTTGGTGGTGAAAACTAACCAGCAGGCCAATGACGGCACTGTTTGCAAGTGGGGATACAGCAAGGGAACCCCTGAAGTCTTCAGGGTGTTCCTGATTTAGTTCATTACTGTTTGTCTTGGGAACTGAACTTGCCGCACAGGCCTTCTTCCTTCCCGCAGCCACTCAGCTCACCTGGAGACGGCACTGCTCCTGGAAATATCCAGTAATTAACTGGAAGGAGATGCATATGTATTCCGAGCTGTAAGATGCCTCCAGCCAGGGCCCACATAAACCAAGGAACTTGGATGACAAGCCTCCTGGGGCCACCTTTCTGGTTTAACATCTCCTGACGCTGGGGACCATGGCACCGTACACAGAGCAGAATGTCAGTTACTAACTTTTGTCCCCTGTCCTTGGTATGTAGAGGGCGGTGCCCAGGCCACTGTACACCTGCTGTCCTCCATCGGTGACCAAGCACTCTTTTAGCTGGCCATTCAGGAGGAAAGTGCCACTGCAGCCCACGCACACCGTGGATTCATTGCCGTCCGCCAGAAACGGGCCTTGCTACTGAAGCCTGCAGTGAGGAAAGCACAGCGTTAGGAGTGGAAACTTCTGGATGGATACGCAGGGCACTTTTAGGAGAGTGTCAGCAACAGTGTATGAAATCAGCCAACTAACCAACCAACCACACAGAAACGACCCTGGGTGTTGCTGGAGACCCATTAAAAATAATAAGCTGGTATGGGAGACAGGAAGACAGCCAGTCGGAACACGTGCGAAATGCAGCCTCAGCAGCTTTGTGCTGCCTCCAAAAATCAATGGAGAGCACTGTTTTATAAATAAAACTATTAACACACAATGGGTTTGCTCAGCGACATAACCTGGGGCTCAGATTTTCCTGCATTTTCCCCTCTTTTAACGGATAAAGTGCCCTTAACACTATTAACTACAGTACATAGCTATTTTTCATATCAAATCAATATTTATTGCTATGAAACCCCAAGGACTAGATGAAGTTAATTTTTTTGCACCAAACTGCTTAGATGGTGAATTATGTCCTTTTGGCACCCATTTATTTTTAAAGCTTTTTCTTGAACTGTTAGTTTGTTTTCTGAGAGAGTTAAAAGGCCTTGCAAGCAGCGATCCAAGCATAATAATTCACTGCCCTGACTAATCAATCAATAGCGGAGTACATTAGTATATAATCACGCTAGGCTCTCCTAAGTATTATGTCAGTTCTAGAAGCAACTTGGTGTGCATTTTACAGGTGCGTTCTCCTCTGGTTTTTAAGTTGCTCACTGAAACAAACCTGGAAACTTTGACCATAGCTCATCTTCAATGTAAACACATTGTTGAGGGAAAAGATGGAGTCATAAACATATCACCTTTTAGGGTCGAAGAGCTCTTCTTCAGAAGACCTTGTTTTCTCCAAAATAATCAAGATATTTATAAAGCATTACAATCCATGAATATCCTCACTGGCTGTTAAGAAAGAAAAGGAGTGACTACTACATTGGCTACATTACTGAGGAGACATATTACAACAAAGTAAGGGATAGTTAACTTTTGTAACATATAGTTTAGATCCTAAAGACACAGTGTTGCAGAATATATGACCACACTGTTTGCATTTGAGTTAATTAAATAAAATCAACCTTGGCAGGAGGTGGTACAGCAACTAGTTGACAGAAAGTAATTATAGAGGGTCAGCGGGAGTTGGAAAGCAGACAGAGACACACAGGAAGTAGGAGGGAGGGACTTTGGGTGTGGACATGCTTTCGGTTTGTAGTCATGGAAGACTTACTCTCTTTCTGAGATGCTGGTAAAGAGGGAAAGTCAACGAGTTGCTCCTTAACCTTTCTGAGCTAGCAGGTTTTCACCCCAGCCTCTGACTCCCGAGTCTTTATTGGTAAATAGAATGATAGCTATTTAATTAAAAAATTATATTTGGTGGCAGTGGCAGGAGGCAGAAGTCCCACTGTGCTGCTGCCTGAGAAGTAAGCAGTTACTGGCTGAAACAGTAGTAGATTCAGGCTTAACCACTGTCCCAGCAGAAAAACATTTTGGTGCCCCATGTGGGCTTGTCAGTCAAGTTAGCCATTGCTAGGAATTACACACTCTGAACTTGATTCTATTTACAGGGCAATAAGTGCTAAAATTCTTATCATTTTCCTTATGTATTACGTTTTACTGCTATCCATGCACCTAGGGTTCTTTGCCCTATTGTGGCAGAGTGACAGGTTATGTGATGATCAGACACCTACTGCCCCCTCTCATCGGTATGTTGAGTGCTGCCATGCTGTTACTTGGAATCCTCAATGGTGGGAGCACAGACACTGCAGGCGTGGGAAAGCACATTTTTCTCGTCGCAGGACTAGCTGTTGATCTTCTACACTGTTCTGCTCTCCACCAAAGGGCAATCCAGGTAGAGGCTGGATGTGTTCCCCAAGTCCCTGGGTGAGCATGAATGTGTTCTCATCCCTCTACAACTGCCCACACTATTTATAATTATATTCTAGATTGTAACTCTGGTCCATAATTTCTTCCAGTGTACACAATGAGTTATATGTAGCACATTAGTGCTTAGAGACCCACATTTTAGTCATTTTGCATGCTTTCATATCTATGGATTCAGTATTGAATCAAGAGGACCTCACTCCTTGTTGGTCTACTATTTAGTTATTTCTTTCCCATAAAAGAATGACAGGAAGCAGAGTAGGAAGCTGGGGAGAGTGGGTAACTGCTCACTTTGTTCTTTCAGTACACAAGCAAAATATCTAAGCTTCATGGTCAAAGAGAACCGGTCCTAACTTCCAGCCCTCATCTGGATGCTCCTTGACTTTCTGGCCAGTACTGACAGTGAATGGGAATATTCAACACAGTTGTTTCAAGGACATACCTTAAAGGAGACTATAAATTTCGACAGCAGACGCTGAGCATTGTCACAGTGTGCTGTGATTATCATATGGACAACAGAACCTAAATGTTGTCCACAGTTTGAGCAATGGTATTTTGGGGGAGTTTGAGGCACCTTGCCCAGGACTGGAGCAGATGAGGGTCAGAGAATGAAGAGGTTTGGAAATGATTTGGGTAGGAAGTATCCCTTTGCTGATCAGCCTTCATTCGGGGTTGTAGCCTTGAAGAGGGTGAACTCTGCTGAAGAGGGAAGAGGGACAAGGAAGGACTTGAGCAAAAGGAGGAGGATGAAGTAGGAAGGCTTGGAGCCACGTTTATAACTGATTAAAAAAACAACTAATAAGAATATTCCCAGGGGCAGAGCAAGGCTGGGGAGCAAATGGAAGGAAGGCTTGCTCAGTCAGAGAGGAGGAAGCTCAAGGGACCTGGGAACAGGGATGCTGGGGCTGGGCAGCCAGGCGTGGTGTGATGCCTTCAGCTCATCCCACTTACCACATGTGGGATCTGCTGTGTCACTTAGGTCTTGCTCAAGGTCAAGGTCAGGGCCAGCTTGGGATCTAGGTCCAACAGCTTCAGTTCATGTGACTGTCCTGTGGGATTCTAGAACATAGTCCACAGACATATAAATTGCTGGAGGTTTTTAAGTGACAAAAATTTGAAGTGACAGAAGGAATAAAAATCAAATATGAAAATTTAATTATACTATGATTTCTGATACAATAAAAACTCTAAAGTACAGAAGAATGGAATTGACTAAGTCAACTGTTGACAGTTGTTGCCTCTAAGTGATGGGATTACTGGTAGGACTGGCTTCCTGTTTATGTGACCCGGTGGGCACACAGGCCTAGCATGGAGGAGTCCTGGGTTTAGCCTGAGGCTGTGTTCTTGAATTATTGGAATTCTGAGTAAGTTTTGAACCAGGAACTGCATATTTTCCTCTCTTATTACACCCCACAGATTATGTTTCTAGTTGTGATAACTATATATTTTATTCCTAATACCTTTTTTTACGACTTCCATTTGTGTGTGTGAAGAGTGTGCACATGTGTGTGTACATGTGTGAAGAGTTGCACATTTGTATGGATGCACATGTATGCTTATAGGAAAGGCAGGCGTTAACTCTTTTGCTCCCGCTAAGGTCAGAGAACACAAGGTCCCAGAGAACCCCAGGGGAGGGTCTTCTTTTAGTCACTGCAGACACATCCCTGCATCTCTCTTGCTTCAGGGGCTTTCCTTGTTCTCTAGGCTGGTTTTATGGCTTAAACACTTCTCTAGGGGCTTAACTGCTCAAATGAATGTCCCGTTGTTTCTGTTTGTTTTTTTCTGTATGCATCCATTTTGTAAATTTGGGGACTACTGGCTGGTCACACACCTCTGGGCCTGGTCTCCTTTTGGTTTATTCATCTGTTCCATTTAACCTGTGAGTGGCACCATCGGGGAGCTGAGGGGATGTCCACTGGAAGGAGGCCATTTTTGAGCCTGGTGTCTGCACCTGAGGCGGAGACAGCCCCGAGGGTGGGGTGGGGTGAGTCCTCAGCTTTGCTGTTGACCCTCTGCTGCAGCAGTTGAAACAGGCACAGGCCTCAACCCCAGTGGCATAGGTGGTGAAGGGTCTCAGGTCATGAGGGGTCTGCTGGGTGGCCATGCCTTCAGACAGCTGCAGGAGAGAGGACCAGATGAGAGAGTATCTCAGGTCAGAGATGGTATGCCTCCTGCTCTGAAGGGAATCCTACACTAGGTAATCTGGGAGAAGCCATGAGGCGCTTTGCACAGTGTTAACTCTTAGAATGGCCAATCCTGATGGAGGGGGTTTACAATAAGAGTCCAGTAAAAGTTAGATGCAACAAAAGAGAGGTGACAAGGTAGAATATCTCTTCCCTAACATTAGGAATGTACTAAAAAATGGAGCCAAGTATACAAAATATGGGTTGAATCCAAAGACTTTCAGAAGGATTTCTTTGTAACAAAACGAAACATAAAACCATAACCTGCTTTTGAATTATATTTTTACCACTAAAGTTTGCATTTTACTGCAGTAACTTGCATAGAACTTATGCATCTAAAATGCCTTGAACCTATGTCAGAGGTGGGTGGGTGCAAACATCTAATTTTTGAGAGCCTCCCTCCCTCACAGAGTGCTGCTTTTGAAAAGCCCCTTGTCTTTGTAGGACTACAAACTTCTGATGTATATGGAGAAAACTTTTGACCTCATTTAGAAAAGTAATGCTTAGAAGCTAGAAATTAATTTCCACATAGACACAAATAACATAATTAAGGAGCTACCTGCTATTTTTTAAAAACTGCACACAATGCACTCCAGATAGAAATTATTTGGGTTTATTAATATTATCATTTTATAAGCATGGATAATCAAGGGCTGATTATATTTACATCATCTATATTTATTGACTACGAAGCCCTGTAGAAAATATGCTAATATCCCTTTAGCATTCACTAGGAGCCTTGCCTCCATGTGGGTCTCCTTTGGAAATTGTGTCTCAACACCGGGTATGCTGGCCTCAGAGGATTTCTCCACAGTTGCCCAAATCGTTCCCTAAATTGGTCTAAATAATTCATAATGTAATACTGAGATCTGCACAATATCTCTATAAGCCATTGTGAACAAATCATTTTAATCTCCACTTACTCATGAGCCACAAGGGAGAGACCCGAGCTATGCCACAGAGGCGAGGGGCAAGAGAGTAGGGACTAGGTGACTCTCAGTCTGCCACCTGAGACAAAAGGTTGTATTAGTCCTTTCTACCACAAGACCCAGCAATTCCACTCCTAGGCATATATCCAAAAGATGCATATTCATACAACAAGGACATCTGTTCCACCATGTTCATAGCAGCATTATTTGTAATAGCCAGAACCTGGAAGCAACCTAGATGCCCCTCAACTGAAGAGTGGATAGAGAAAATGTGGTACATTTACACAATGGAGTACTACTCTGCAGAAAAAAACAATGGAATCTTGAAATTTGCAGGCAGATGGATGGTGCTAGAAGAAACCATCCTGAGTGAGGTAACCCAGTCACAAAAAGAGAAACATGGTATGTACTCACTCATATATGGATTTTAGACATGGATCAGGGGAGTGCCAACCTACAATCTCACTGCCAGAGACTCTGGGAAACAGAACCTTCAACCAATGACTGATGGAAGCAGAGGCAGACTCCCACAGCTAAACACTGAGCTGAACTCAAGGAATCCAGTGACAGAGAGGGAGGACAGGTGAGCAAAGGGGTCAAGACTGGGCTGGGTTAACCCCCAGAAACAGCTGACCTGAACAAAGGGGAGATCTTGGACCCCAGTCTGATGGCTGGGAATCCAGCATGGGACTGATCCAGACCCCCTGAATGTGGGTGTCAGTGAGGAGGCCTAGGCAATCTATGGGCCCTTGGGTAGTAGATCAGTTTACAAATGGACTTTGGGTGCCCATCCCACAATGAGAGATGCTCTCTCGGCCTGGACTCTTGGGGGAGGGCCTAGGCTCCGCTCTGGATGAAATGACAGACTATGGACACCTCCCTATGGAGGGCCTCACCCTCCCTGGGGAAAGGAGTGGTGACTGGGGGAGGGGAAATAGGGGGTTGGTGGGAGAGCAAGGGAAGAGGGGAGAGAGAGGGAGAGGGATCTGGGACTGACATGTGAAGCAACCTTGATTCTAATGTAAATTTAAAAATAAAAAAATCAATTCCTAAAAATAAATAAATAGATAAATATTAGTCTTTTCCTGTTTATGACAAGGAAACTAAGTATTTTGATCCTCCTTACCTTGTGCAAATATCTTAATGCTCTCACCCAGAAAACCGTTCATTTACTACTTCCTACCCCATTCTGTGAACTTCAGTGATTTAAGCAGTGTATTCCTCCCTAGTTTCCCTTCATTTCCTTTACAACTAACCACTCTCAAAAGACTGTGAGGTCAGCCCCAAGCCAGTGGGGGAAAGACATAGCCACTGCTCCCCCCCCCGTTAGAATAAACACCAAGTAAACTTCCTGTCTGTGTCCCAATGTGCTTGTGCTTGCTAGCTAGTCTGTGCCTTGGTGGTCCCCCTTTCCCAAAGGCAATCGCCTTGCCAAGCTGCTTTTGTCCTATTGGTGTGTGCCACTCTGCAGCACCGATGATTTCTTCCTTCGCATCCTGCGTGGCTTACAACCCGCTATAAAAGACCCCCGCCATGCTCTTCTGAGCAGGTAGAACTTTCTTGAATATACCTTCACCAACAGAGCCCGGATTTTCTTTTTGCTAGATCTCTCTCTCTCTCCCTCTCTCTCTCTCCCTCTCTCCCTGTCTCTCTCTCTCTCTCTCTCTCTCTCTCTCTCTCCCTCCCTCCCTCCCTCCCTCCCTCCCTCCCTCTCTCTCTCTCTCTCTCTCTCTCTCTCTCTGTGTGTGAAAACTGGGGTTCCCAGAACACTCTTTGCTTCATTATTTTTTCCTTTTCATACCAGCATTTACTCCACCAACCTCATCACAAGTATACACGCCACCATTCTTCAAGCACTTGGCCTCCACTTTTCTAAATTAAATTAATTTGCCTGCGTGTAAAGTCTTGGGTTTCTTACATCTCTGGGATCTTCAGGAGCACCCTGGTTCTTGTTCCAGTTTAGATATTTCCTTCTTCCTAAAGGCTCAGTCTCTCAGAAGGGCCCTCTGTTTGTCACGGGCAATGAGAGCAGAGGCACAGGAATGACAGAGAAGGACCAAGGGCCAGAGCACAGAGGCGATGGCCTTTAGGAAGAGCCCTGCTGAGTGTCAGGTCTCTGAGCTGTGAGCCGGCAGAGGCTGACATTCCTGTGGGGTCTCTCAGGTGTTGGCCACCGCTTGGGTGGAGGAGACTGTGTGGAGTGTGGGCGCTTTGAGACCTTCTGGTGGGGCGGGGCCAGCTCTACACTGAGTCCAGTTACTTGGGGCTTTCCCTGCAGAATTCACTGCCCATACCTTTAAAAAGAGTCAACAAGACTAATCAGAGCAAAGGTACCTTCACACTGGAAAAGAACATCAGGCGTGTTCTTAGTAATGCACACTTTTAATCCTAGCACTTGGAAATCAGAGTGGATCTCTGTGAGTTCAAGGCCAGTCTGGTTCTACAGAATGAGTTCCAGACCAGCCATGGCTACGGTGTCTCAATAAAAAGTAAAAATATAGATAAATCAGCCTCCTAAACTAGCTAAACACAATAGGATGAATTTTGATCTTGCAAGTTTGTAATTACAAAGGATCATAGGACAAGGAGGGAGCTCAGGTAGATTGCAGCTGGCTGACACGCTCCCCTCTGTCTCTGTGGAACAGCGAGGTGCTTTTTCTTTTTCTTTTTCTTTTTTTTTGTCAGTTCCTTCAGACTGGATAGATTCCTGGACTCCATAAAACTCAGCAATTCTTAAACACCCTCTCCATTAAATCTGCATGAAAATTAAATTTCTGCTCATCAAGGAGGGGATAAACATATGGGGAGATGTATAATCTTATTTATCAAGAACCATTTGTATAATTAAACACGAATATCCTAAAAGGTTGCGCTGGGTCACCATTTGCATGAGTAAGTAATTTGTAGAATGTCAGGTACAATATACCAGGTGGATGGATGTGCGAGCCTTGCGAGCATATAGGGTTAAATTAGGACCAATAATGGCCAACCACACAGTGATCAATCAGAATGATAGATGGGAACGGCACCTCAAGAGGACTGTGTCTCCGAGAGGTATTCCTTACTAAGCTCTCAGGCGCAGCCGTAACTTTGGGGATCTCTTTTTTCCTTCATTGGTCGTCTTTTACCCTGTTTATTAAAAAAATAAAATAAGTTACCCTGAGCCTTTAAAGACAAGTGCGGAAAGCTCCTTGGAGCGTGTGTGTGCATTCTTCAGGTGTGCAGTACTGGGAGGCACACAGAATGTTTAAAAAGGAGCTACGCCAGGAAAGAGCCTGAGAAGTCTGAAGAAGCGAGAGTCTCGTCTTGTTTTGCTCTTACATTAGTACACCTTCTGGAGAAGAAACACCTTGGCAGACTTTTAATGGGGAGGCCAAGTCCTGTCAGGGTTTGTGTTTCTTTCTGGGGCAGGTGCCTTTGTGAGAGCAGAGCTCTGAGGCTGAGCTGCTGTCACATGTAAATCTCCAGCCCCTTGCCGGTAGGATTGCCAGCAGCTCCCTTTTCAAAAGAGAAAGCTAACCAGCTAGATTCCCGGCAAAACCAGCTCTTTAAAGGAGTGCCAAGTCTCCCCTGGTTTGCATACAATCACTCACCATTTTTACAGACTCTTTCATTTTAAAGCACTTTAAAAGATTTCATTTTGTGGATGTGTGTGTGTGCTCTGTATGGTTTGTGGGTGAGGGGCACTAATATTGTACTCTTTCCCAACTGAGCAAGCTTTGGAGTTTGCAGGTTGCCGTTGTGCATCAATAAGATACCAAGGGTCTGAAAGTCTAGATTAAGTGAGGACCCTTCAATTGTCTCAACAGAGCAGATTCCCTGTGACAGGCTGGGGAGTGAGGAATAGGAGACGGTCTCGATGACAGCCGGGCTTCTGCCAGCTAGTGTCCAAGCCAGAGTAGCACCCAGGCTGTTCCTGTGCCCTCTGAAAAGATCAGGGTCAGACTTACAGTAGGGGGTAGCAGGCAAGGTTATTGATGAGGAGATTAGATATCAAGCCTCCAGAGGGAGGGCACCTGGCTCAGGGAGCTGGAGTAACCGCAACCCTTCTGGGGATGGAATAGAGAGGACTCTCACGGCAGATGAGTGACAAGATTTGCAAAGACAATATTCTAGGAAAGATGCAAAATAAAGTGCAAATGTCAAGATCAGACTCCCTGCCAAGAACGGGCTCTTGGCAGTTTACAGGCATGATGGTATTAATCAGGGTCACGAGCAGGAGGCTTGTGGAGAGAGGTTTGATAGCAGACAGATCCAGCAAATAACTACAGAGAGCCCCCGTAGAGACTGTTGCCACATGGGGGGAGGGAGGGAGGCTGGGAGACAGAAGCTCTAAAGGGACAGTCACCAAAGGAAGTATGATGCTGCAACGATAAATGGCACACTTACTGAAAGTAAAACTATTTATTGTAGAAATTACTCACAAGAGACAAACAAGTAACCCAGATGAGCCGAGTAGTTTTCCGCCGCCAAACCGGAAGCCAAAAGCCGAAAAAAGAGACCAAGACTTCCGTTGTTCAGTCTTTTATACATTCCCCCCGTAACGCCCCCTAGCCAGGCCTACGTACGTATACGTCTTTACGTCCATATGTATACGTCTTTAGTCATGCCTAAAGTGGGTGTGGTTAGCGGTGTGGTAAACCGCTCTTTTATTACCTCATCTGTATGCGCCTCTAGTAAGTCACGTGGTTAATGGCGGCACACGGCTTCCTCCTACAATTCCCCTTTTAGTCTAAAAAGGATATTTAAACTTAAAACAACTATCTTGTGTCAATGATCAAAATGTATTTACCACTATGACGTTTCTTTTTCTCTCAATCTTACATATATTTTTAAACACACTGTAAACCTTTAGAGATTTTTCTTCATCCAAGTCTGACTTTACTGTAAATCTTTATGTTTTTCTGACCATGTGTCTTATCTGTTAAAACCGTGGCTGTTTAAACTGCAGTTTGTCCAAGATGGCGGGCATAAGCATGACTCCAGCACACAGTCTATGCTGACATCCAGCAAAAGCTTGCCGGCTTGGAGATGTGGTCATTGCCATTTCACTTCCATCTGTACGTATACATCTTTCAATTGTTAGCAGAGTCTCTTAAAAGAACCTTGTTTTTTTTTTTTCATGCTGAGTCAGAAAGACTCCCTTAAGCAAATCGCATGAGTCTCTGCTTGTCGCTAAACAGAGCCCACCTGAGAAAATGCTGCTACCAAAAATCCATGCTTTTCTCCGTTCTTTTGTTTCTAAAATTCTTTTAAAGCTTTTGTCATTCTACGTGGAAATTCATCATCCCACTCCTGATCACCATTATGTAAAGAGAAATCTTCCTGCCAGCCTGGTTCCAGAGCCGCATCAGTCCAAATGAACACACAGGAGGCTATATTAATTATGAAGCTGTTGGCCTTGCTTGTTTCTTACTGGCTAGCTCTGACTTAAGTATTTACCCCATAATTGTTAATCTAAGTATTTCTCTTACCGGAGAAATTTCCGGGCTTCCTACCCCATGGCGGTTACATCTTGACTTCCTGTGTTTCTTCTTCCCAGAGTCCTCCTGGACTCCTAGTCCCACCTATCTTGGTTCCCTATTGGCCAACAGTGTTTTATTGACATATACACTTCCCCCATCAGAAGTACAGGGGACAGTCCAGCCCAGGGCTGAGAGCATATTCACTTCTCCGTTATTTAATATTCGATTTTAAAGTTAAAACACAAGTGGGCTTCATTGCGGTGTTTGCATGCATGTGTGTTATTCATTGTGGTGTTGCATGCATGTGTGTTATCACTTTGCTTTTATCTGTGCTCTCCCACCCACTGCCCTCCCCTGCCCTCCCCTGCCCTCCTGTCTTCTTGCTGGCCTCTGACTCCTGCAGGCTAACAGCTCCCTTATCTTCCCTCTCACATGTGCTCCACACCCCCTCCCTCCTTCTCCTCTGTTCCTTTAGGGTCTCCTCTATCCCCTACTATGGTCCTTATTATACTTTCCTGTTTGTACAAGGACACACATGTAAACACACATACACACATGTGCACACGTCATGTACACACATGTCCACATACAAAGACTGGATTCCTCATATGAAGACAACACGAGCTATTTGACTCATTTTGCTGAACACAATGACGTTCAGCTGTGTCCGTTTTCCTGCAGGCATCACATTCCCTTTCCACTTCACAGCGCAATAAAATTTCTGTGTATTTGGACCACATTATCTGTGTCTGTCTGTCTATTGATGGGCGCGAAGGCAGAGTCCACATACAGGCTATTGTGAGCGGGAAACCAGGTTGTGAATGGTACCTCTGTGTTTGCTGGTTTAGTCCTTCAGGTGTGTGACCAGAAGTGACTGATCTGTAGGGAGTGATTTTATGTATCCGTAAGCGCTGACCACTCCCGTGTGGGTGTGTTCATGGGTACGTAGGACGTATGGTGGTAAGTAGAGCTAGGGGGGGTGTACTCTCTCCTTTTGGGTTTTGGCTTCGACCTGGAGAGCATCCATGACTCAGATTCTCAGATTTCTTGGTGTTCAAGTAAGTGATTTCTCGTTCAATAAATATCTTAGGATATCCCCTTTTGTGTAGTTTAATATTTCTGCATTACTCATTGTTTTCCGTGTCAACGCAGCATGGGATTACGAAGTCGCTGTTGGAGTTAGGGCTGACCTTCACGCCTTCCCTTGTTATGATTAGGTGTATTTTATTTTCAAAATAATCTAATAATTTAACTATTTTTATTGTGTATGTCTATTTGTCAGTGTGTAGTTGTGCACATGACTGCAGCTTCCTGAGGAGGCCAGAAGAGGGCTCCAGCTCCCCCAGAGCTCGAGTTGGAGGTAGTTATGAGCTTCCCTGTGTGGGTGCTGGGAGCCAAATTCAGGTTGTCTTTCCAGTCCTCAGTCCATTATATTTGAAAACAAGTGGGCCTCAGTATACAGGTTTTAGTGTATTTGGGAATATTGTCTTCTAAAATATAGACAATATAAAATACCTGTCATAGCCGGGAAATGTACTTAGGATCAAGTATTCTCTCTTGTTTTTGACAGGAGACCTTCATAACACACTGCTCTTTCCCCCCAGGCTTCCTTTTTAGTATTCAATCAATTTGAGATCAAAATAGCATTCATATAAATCAGCATGCTTATGCAAAGCGGCTCAGCCTATTTACATGAGTTACAGTGAAAATGAAAATGGTTACAGTGAGGAGGAAGACAACAGACAGACACTAAGCATAATGGGTCTTATGGGTAGGAAAGGTAGCTACGAGGGTTATACCAAATACCGGAAGAAAACTACAGAGACTCTGTGACGGCAGTGTTTCTTACTCTCTGCGGTCTGCCCTCTTCCCCCTTCCATGAAAAAAAAAGTCTGTTATCAAAAATTCCTTATCATTTTTATCCATGCCCAGTTAAGCAAGACATGGGCTGAAGTATATCACGGGTTCCTAATTAGAATATTAACACAGATTATGTCTATGACTGAATTTGGTAACAGCTGACAGGGTGGCTTTATGGCTTGGATTGTAAGTGTCCACCAGAAGGTCATGTGTTGAAGGCTTAGCTCCTCACAGGTGACAGCTATGGGCAGTGGGACTCACTTAGGAACTTGAGAATTGGTGTGTGGAATACCCGGCACACTGAGAAATGGGATACTGGAAGGAAGTCACTGGGGTGTCATTGAAGGGTCTATCCTGTCCTGACCTCTTGTCACTCCTTCTCTTAATTCTTGTTCCACTGTGCCCTCCTCACCAGGATGCTGTGCTTTCTACAGGCCCGGAAACAATGGATCTCAGAGGCCATGGCTGGCGACCTCTGAAACAGCTGAAGTAGACCTTCCCTGCTTAAGTCACCTCAAGCATTGGTTGCAGTGTCAAGAAGCAGGTTACCATAGATGGAGAAAGGTGGAGGTGGGGTGTTTATGGACAGAAGAAGTTGACTAGTGTGTTAGAGTGATCTTTGCTTTTGGTCTTGGGATATGAATTTAGGACCTCGTGCACGCTAGGTAGGTATTCAACTACACGATGGCGTCCTCCAGATCCCTGGCCCTTTTTAGTTCTAGCAGATATATATTTATATTTACATATATATAACCCAGAGCATCAAGTATCTTCTGAACACACATGGAGTTACCTATTACAAATTCCATGATGAAGAGGGACAAAAAGTTTGTACACCCAGGGCATCTCCTAAACACACCTCCCCAGCAAACAAATTAAAATGGTTAATGTTTCCTCTGAAATGCTCACTGCTTACATTTGATAACACTTTATATGCATGCATGCGGTTCACGTAACACCACACATTACAGTCCACAACTTCCCAGGAGGGAACTGTTAGAGAGTGAACAGGTGAGCGAGCAGGCCAGCAGGCATCAAATTGGTTGTGTGTGGTTTTTTTTTTTAATGTTTTTGTTGTAACATTGGGAAGTGTTACAGTGCAAGATATAGAGACTACAAATAATTTTAATAAATATAAAACAGCTGGGAATGTTTAACCATGGATTCTGCACTTGGCAGCGACCAGCACATTAGTAATGTCAGTTTGCTTTGCTACCTAGATATACTCACATCGCTGTTTTCAGTGGATATGTATTTAATCTAGCTACTGACGAGTATCATCTTTTTGCTCGTTGTCCATTAAAAATATAAAGCTGTTCTTATTTTATTTTATTTTACTTTTTTTTTTTGGTTTTTCGAGACAGGGTTTCTCTGTATTGTTTTGGAGGCTATTGGTCCAGCCCGGCCTCGAACTCACAGAGATCCGCCCGCCTCTGCCTCCCGAGTGCTGGGATTAAAGGCGTGTGCCACCACCGCCCGGCTATAATGCTGTTCTTTAATTTGCTCATTTCCCTCAAAGACTAGTCACATTATCCTTCCTTGAATACTCTGAATTGCATGAAGTGCGAACACCTGCCACTAAGCTGCCACACCTGGACTGCTGTGGAAATAGTAAGTACTCTTTGGATTGTCTTTGAGCTCGAGTGTGCCACAAGGGGCTCCGGGACCGGGGTCTTCCACATTATTTTGGACCCTTGCACCAGCATTTCTGGTGAGATGACCCCAGAACACGGGTTCTAGCGCCCTATATTCTCTGCAAAGCACTATAGAATCGGGAGCAGAAATCTAGGCACAATCATGCTTCAACTTCTCTTCATAGAGTGTCTGTTGTGAAATTGTCTTTTTGTACTCTGTGAAGAAGAGCCTCTCTGATTGGTTTAATAAAAAGCCGAACAGCCAATAGCTAGACAGGACTTCCAGGCACAGAGGATGCTGGGAAAAGAAGGGCAGAGACACGGGGGAAGCGGGGAAGCAGGATGGACAGTACAGAGATGAGGTGAGCGAGCCTCAGGGAAGCACCCAGATTAATAGAGATGGGTTAATTTACGCTGCAAGAGCTAGCTAAAAACAAGCCTAAGCTATTGGCCTGGCTTTCATCATTAACAAGAAGTCTCCATGTCATTACTGGGGAGCAGATGGTCCCAACAAAAAAGTCAGACTCCAAGAGTCTGTTTAGAGTGTGTTTTGGCATCAGCAGTATATACTGTCTTTGAAACAAACACGTGTGTGTGTGTGTGTGTGTGTGTGTGCGCGTGTGTAGGTGCGTGCATGCGTGCGCGTGCACATATCTAAGGTAGCATCATCAGGTGTCTTTGCCAGTTACTCTCTGCCTTATTTCTGAGACAGGGTCCTGTTTCAACAGCCCTACAATTCTAAGTATGTGCTACTACTTCTGTTTCTTTGTTTTTGCTAGATTCTAGGGGGTTTGAACTCACGACCTCATGCTTGCATGGAATGCACTTAGCTTTGGTGACATTCCCTCTCATGTTTCCTTGTGGAATGTCTGATTAAAAACATTCCTTGTAGAATGCTTGATTAAACAGCATTTTTAGTAATTCTGAGGACAAGTTTATTTCATGTAGCAGTAAGGAGACCTCACTGTTTTTACAAACCAGAGAATGAAAATACAGCATTAAAAATTCACATCAGAAATCACAAAGAAAACTACAACATGAGCAGCCATGCCAGCCATTAATCAGTAGAGTAAATAGGTTGCATGTTAACAGGCAAACAATTAAATTATTTGTTTCCCAGGGGCATGGAATGTGATTGTTATCACTCTCCCATGAGGGAGACAAATAGATATTAAAAGGGTCTTTCCAATACCTGTATTGGCTCGGGCCAACAGCTAATTCAATAGATTCGATCCCAATCCACACTTCCTACATGACTCCTAATTTATGGCTTTGGCCCTGTTTAGTCATCAGTCAGTGTAGTTTGCTCCCTGGCATTCATAAATTATGCCTCATAAATAAAAAGATACAATCAAGGAAATCCTATCAGTCCCTCTGCAGTCTTGGAGTGAGTTCCCTTGGCATTCAGGCTAATGCCTTTTTAAGGGGTAGCTTGCCATGGGTTTTGAGTGTGTTTGAATAGTACCACACCAGAATGGGCTTGGCTGGAACTCGGTAGAGAGGCTCATGGCTGAAGAGGGAAAGCAACGGATCTGCAATGACCTGGCTATGGGACTATTTGATTTGGTGACTCACCTACAGACTCCAGCCAGGCAGGGCTGCTTGTTGGAGAGCTCTGTGAAGCTGCCTGCTTCATCATCTACCATTCCGAACTCTTTCGTCATCGCGTGGGCTTTGCCTGGCGCCTCTGTTTGCCAGGTGCCTTGCTGGATCTGTGAGAATCTCTCACACAGAGTCCCTGCGCCCTGCTTCCTTTCATCAGGACACTTTGGATCAGGCAAGAAGGAACGTGATTTTAATTGAATTCCGGGACCTAGTAGAGGAAGGGGGTTGGGGTGGGGAAGGATTGGGGGCATTGTCTTGCTTTCTACCTGCACTTTTGAAATTCAGGGACATGAAGCTACTAAAGACGCCAGAAATGGCGTCTACCGGTCTCCATAGCTGAGGCTGCTGCTGCAGCAGGGGACTGCTCCACAGATGCAGCTGGGACTCTGTTCTAAACCACGAGGTGGGAGAACCGACTTAAACAGAGTAGGAAACACCGAACTGACCTCAGTTCACACTTCATAAGGTCGAAGGTTTGGAGTCTACTGCTTGCTAAGTTTTGCGCTGCTTGTTCCGCTTTGGAGGGAACAGGAGCTTGGTATCATGTGGCTTTCAGAGCTTGCTACCTGTGCTACCAGGTGTTTGGCCCACGGCCCCACTGTGCGCCATGAGTGAAACTGACCCAACACAAAACTGTAGACTTACTGAAAGCATTGTGAGGTTGTTGTTGTCATAGCTGGGTTATGTGGATCTCCAGCGTGCATTCTGTACATGAGAGAATCAGGCTGCTGATGTATGACGCCCTCTGTATAGCTTTCCTTAGTCATGGTAAAAGGTAAATTAGATATAAAACTTTAGACTCACAAAGGTAGGATAGATGATAGAGTATTTTCTTTAAATTTGCCAAATACAAATAGGCTAAATATGTGACTGTACTTCTTGCTTGATACCTGTTTTGTTATATATAATTGTACAGTGCTAAAGTTAAACCCTTCCTCTTTAGTTAGTCAGAAAGGGGGAGTGATGTGGGATGCCCTCTGTATGCTGTGGGTATGCTTTATTACCATTGGTTAATAAAGAAACTCATCTGTCCAGTAGCTAGGCAGAATAGAGCGAGGCAGGAAATCCAAACAGAGATACAAAGAGAAAGAAGGCAGAGTCAGGGAAGCTTAAGATGCCAGAGCATTATCAGCAAGCCAAGGCCACATGGAGATACAAAGACTAGTAGAAATGGCTTCATTTTTGTGAGAGCTAGCTAGTAATATGCCTGAGCCACTGACCAAACAGTCATAATTAATTAATACTAAGCCTATTTGGGAACTGGTGGGAGGGAAAGAAACTTCCAGCTACAGGTTGCAGTGTCAAGAGGTTGGTCAAACCTCTTGTAGTTAATAATTTAATCAAGGTATTTAATCATTTCAACAATGCCGTGCAGGTGGTGTTAATACTCTCACAAGGAAACTGAAGTGCATAGACGTGTATGCAGTTTGCTAAGAGTAGGGCAAGCTTTCCAGGATCACGCTTAGCTAATTTCTCATATAGCTGCTAAGGGATGATGCTACCCACAGAGGGTTGGGCCCTCCCACATCAGCTATCAATCAGGGCAGTCCCCCGCAGACATGCCAACGGACTAACCCGATAACAGCAGTAACTGAGTGCTGGGACTTCTCTTTCAGGTGGTTCTAGGCTGTGTCAAGTGGACAGCTAATGGTGACCAGGATGCTAGGTAAGATAGTTAATTATCCATGGATGTAACAGATACTGACTAAGCTGCATCTATGTGTCAGGCACTGCTCTCCAACCTGGCACACCATAGTAAGGGAGGCTGGAGCAAGCATCCAAGTGAGAAGAGGTTATCCACAAGGACAGAAACAAGCAGGTGATGATTCACCTAGGAAGGAATCGATGGCACAGGGTACGTGTGTGCATGGTAATACATATAAATATGGTAGGGTATTCATGCAGTGTATAGGAGAGATGCCAGTGTGTCCAGAAAGATCTTTCTCTAGGAGTGATAGTCAAGCTATACATCCAAGTAGGCAGAGGCCAGCAGATAAAGATCAGTAGGAATAGATCACAAAGGGAGAGCCTGTGCGAAGACCCTCTATGCAGAACTAACCCTTAGTGTCCAGTAAGGGCTGGAGGCCATGAAGACGCAGGCAGAAGTCAGACATCAGGGGGGACACTCCTCAGGGGAGCAGAGTGCAGTCCACACTCACAGACACTCAGGATTAGTTCTACCAGATAACAAGACCTCCCTGCCACGATGGACTTTATCTTGGAACTATGAGGCAGTCAACTCCCTTCCCTCAAGTTGTTTTGGTTTGATATATCATCGCAGCAAGGAGGCAAATGACCAATATAAGAAGCCTTTGTTTTCATGGTCATGCCTCAGAAGCATGACTGTGAGGAGCCGTGAGGGCAGGGACAGTGACCCATCTTCACCCCACTGAAGAAAACTCTAGGGTGTTTAATGTGTGATTTCCAGCAAACGTCCAACAATAGAAGGTTCAGTTTCACCTCAAGTGAAACACAAGTCCATCTCTACCCGTGTTCAGGTGAGTCCTTCCTGGGGTTCAGACGCGTGTGTAACTGTGTTCAGACGTGTGTCTAACTGTTTCAAAGACTAACAATGATAGTGGTTTAAGAACGGATTCCTGAGGGAGTCTTTGGCCTTCCTCAGGAATGAAGGGATGAAGTGACCAAGGCCAAATGCGATGTGGCCTATGGCCCAGTGGTAGCCCCAAGTTCCCTATCTCTGGGGATTTTTGGGGGAGCATTTCAAAGTTCTATCTATGCATTCAGGCTCTGCTGTGATAGAAGCATAGACAGGCTGGGTTAGACGGTGTCGATAAATCATTTAAGGCCTTGAGCTGTGGGAGACAAGGCGGCGGGAGCTCAGTTCTTGTGGGAGAAACTAAGCAAACAGAAGCCTCCATGCTGGTCACAGATACGTTAGTGAGATTAATACCTAATTAAACGCAAGTCCAAAGCCAAACAGAAAACGTGCTTGATAGGTTGCGGCTAAAAGTGGTGCAGCAAAGGCTCAGGAGAGGGGTCTGGGGCGGCGGCGATGGCGCCAGAAAGCAAGCAAGATGGGGCAAGGAGTGGGCACAGAGAAGTGCGATAAGACTCTCAGTGATGGGGGGTCCTCAGGCTCTGTGAGGGGCCACTTGATAGCTTCTCTGAAGAGAGACGTTGAGGACGAGGAAGGATGGACTGGAACCCCCCCCCCCCACACACACACACCTCAGAGCCACTTGAGCTTTGATTAGAGATTGGTACAGTCTGCTACTAAAGATTCGCCGATACAGACTAGATTTCCCTTCTTCTGGTTTTATAGACAGGCTGGGCGTGGAGCATGGGCGCAAGGCCCAGGAAGCCTACTAATACACAATGCTTACTCTCATAGCATTGTGTAAGGGGCTGAAAGGAAGCCGTGTAAAATTAGATGCCACTGAAGGTTCGTGGTGTGTATGTGCATGTGTGTGTGGGTTCAGGTACAGAGGAAAGAGCCTCAGCTGTTTTCTCTCAGCCACCAGCTACCTTCTGTTTGAGCCTTTGTGGTCTGGGGCTCCCCCAGGGAGCTGGGCTGGCTGATCAGTGAGTCCCAAGGATGCAACTGTCTCTGCCTCTGTCTCTGCTTCCTCGGTCCTTTGGTTACAAGTGTCCGTGGCTGTTCCTGGGTTTCCTTTTAACGTGAGTCCTGGGGATTCGAACCCAGGGATTTGTGCTTATGCTGTACAGCGAGCCATCGCATCTCCCCAGCCCCAGTTTTGTGATTCTAACTCTGTTGTTCTTATGGAGAAGAGAAGTTGTGAGAGGTGAAGAAATGGATCCACATCCTTCCCGGGTGTCTTTGGTGTGGGGGCTGTACTGTGAAGTTGTGAGAGGTGAAGAGATGGATCCACATCCTTCCCGGGTGTCTTTGGTGTGGGGGCTGTACTGTGCAGTTCTTGCTTCAGACTGAAAGCGTTTCCCCTCACATGTCATGTATCCTTGATGGAGAGAGTGGACCATGGGTGAGGCATGCTCAGTTCTTAGGAAGGCATGTGGTATAACAGGCCAAGTCTGGAGTCTTGTTGTGGCAGGCTTAAGACTGAAGGGCTGTCCTCTTGCTTATTAAGGGAGGGTGGTGATAATAAAAGCCATCAGTATGTTGGCTGTATTATATCCCTATTATTGGATCTTGAACACATTTACTTTTATGCTGGTTTAACCCAAAGCAAGCCTTTGTGTTGTTCTGGGTGAAGCTACATAGGGACAACACAAGATGAGGGAGGGATGGAGAGAAGGACCAAGGGATGGAGAGACAGAGGGATGGAGGGACAGAGTGATGGAGGGACAGAGGGACTGAGGGACTGAGGGACTGAGGGATGGAGCAGAGAAAGAACAAGAGCTTTTAGTCCTGCCTTGAGTTGCCAAGGCCTGATGTCTAGTCCTTCTTTTGGTGTTGAGGAATTCCTTTAGTCTCTTCCCCAGACAAGCAGAGCAACTCCCTTGAGTACAGTCTAGCTTAATGCGCTCCTCTGTTATTGGTTCTAACATAGACTTGATATCACATTGATGATGGGGGTTTCCTCTAAGACACTAAGGACTCTTAGCCTCTAAGTGAAATAGATTTATTACTTATTTAAATCTATACATTATGATGCTCTTGTAATTTTAAAATAAATTTACTCGTGAGTACATAGGTAAGGTGCTCATTTTGGTGAGGAGTAGCTATTAGGAAGGAAGTAGGAAGGAGGGCTCCAAGGACTCCAAGGCCTCAGACTCATGGGAGCTGGCCAAGTCATTCCTCACAGGGGCCAGGCTCAGGCAAAGCCTATCTCCGTTCAAGTGTGAGTGTTACCCTGATTGATCAGCGTGTACAGACACTAGTAACTGCAACCTCTTTCTCCAGGATGTTTGCAGCCTGAGGAGTTCGCGCACCCTTTCCGACCCCAGCCTTCTGTACACACATCTGTCAGGGTTCCAGGACCCAAGCCAAGTGGGACAAAGCACAGCTGTTGTATCGGCATGATTTAAAGCTAAACACTGTTATTAAGTGAAAGTGTTTTGGGTCAGGGTTTATTTTGTAACATTTCACAAGCTACAGATTACATAGACCTATCAAGAGAAGGTAAAAATTAACATGGAGTGTGGTGGCACATGCCTTTAATCCCAGCACTCTGCAGACAGAGAAAGGCAAATCTTCATGAATTCATGTCTATCCAGGGCTATGTAGCAAGGCCCTGTCTCTAAATAAATGGATGAATAAGTAAAAGCTAAAACTTAATATTAATTTCTTTGAACTTTTATAGTTTACTCTTTCTAGAACTTGGAGCTGGAAGGAAGAACTGATTCTTATAGTGGGGTGCTCTGCTAAATGAGCCCCTGGAAATCCGCATGCTGAGTCTCCCCTTCAGGGTGGTGGAATTTGGAGCTAGGTCTTAGAGAGTGGTGAGTTCCTGCAGGATGGGGCCCTCACACATGGTGTTGGTACCCTATGAGAGGACACTAGACTCTCCCTCTCTGTCTCCTTCCTCCTTCCCTCTTCCTCTCCCTCTCACCCTGCATTATGATACATGGCGAGAAGATGGCATTTTTTGTAAGGCAGAGTGGTCCCTCACCAGACATGGATCTTGGATTTCAAAACCTCCAGAGCTGTGAGTGATAAATGTTCACAGTATAAGCTGCACGGTCTGAGGCACTCTCTTACAACAAGTGTGAACTCAGACAACAAGGAAAGGCAGGAGGAAGCTAAACTGCTCAAACACCTGGAAGGCTAGATGCCACTGTCTCTGCTTCCCCTTCTAGCTCGGCATGCGTACTTTGGTAGCTTCTGCGGGCATCCACAGTGCCCTGCTGAGGTCTATTCCACCTGCCTTTGGTGAGGGCTCCAAGGATCCCTCTGTTTCCCTCACAACCTTCTGGTCATCCTCTTGGGGAACAACATTGGTTGGTTAGAGAGTAGCAGCTTCCAGCATGCCCTGACCACCTCAGCCTGAGCCCCAAGAACAGACCCTCACATCAGGGAGTCAGAAAAGTCTCTTGCAAGGCTGAGCTGTAGATTCTCAGTCAACCCAGTCACTAGGCACCACAAGCCCTCGGAGTCTCTGAGTGTGTGTGGGGGGGAGGGGGTGCTTACTGCAAAAAAAAAAATCTGTCAATGTGGGGAAGTTTCAGGAGAGCTAATTAAGTCCCTGTCAGCACAAGTCAGTGAAAGGGAGCCCTGGCAGGCCCCACAACTCCATGGCGAGTCATCGCCTTGAGCGAGAGTATGAATATGAATGCAGAATTACCTGGAGCTGCTCATTAGCCAGACGTCTCTCCCTGAGGTAAAAGCTGAAGTGCAGGGCTGGGGGCAGAGCTTGGTGGTAGAAGGCAGGCTTGCTTGGCTTGCATGTGCAAAGCCCTGGGTTCCACCCTCAACTCTGCAGATCCCTAGGACAGCTCAGGAGGGAGGCTCGCCCTGTTCTTCCTAAAGTCTGTGGGAAGACCATGGTCCTAACTTGCTTGTTCATTCATCAGGAGCTTTCTGACAGAAGTTCAAGGCATGAAGAGTCTAGCTAAGCACAGTCCAGTTGGGAAGGGTTCAAAGTAGAAAGTGGCATTGTAGGAGAAAATACCAACTGAAGTGTGTAGGTGTCCCAGGGCTCTGCCTAACAGCCAGGCGGGCGATGCCTGTGTAAAGAACAGTCTACTCCTGAGAGGATTCACTCAGCGCAGAGGCATGGAAACACGCTTATGGGGCTAAGAATCAGATTCCGGCAGACAGCCCTTTATTTGATGCTCACACAGACTGTTGGGTTTCTAAAAGGACTCCGCCTGCCTTGTTCCACAAAGCCACCCACCCATGCCCGTGAAATACAAACAAGCATTTCCTAACACCCTCCATTCAGATTTTTACATCTTACGAGTTTTCCTTTTCTTTCTTTTTTTTTTTACAACCTAACTTTCAGGGTTTGATCCTTCAGAATCTCAGACTCCCAGGAGCTGTGTTGAAATGGAGATGACTCAACTTTTCTCAACTCAGAAACTCTCATTTTACACAGTGTTAACTCTTAACCTCCAAAGAATGAGAGGAACGCAGCGAAATAATGCAACAATGACAGGGATGAGGAGAAAGGCTCACAAGGAAACCTTGTAGAAAACCTTGTAGATGCTTCCCCAGTAAGCGCTGACCTCATTTCTACCTCCATAGGTGAAGAGCAGGGCTTTTCCTTAAGAACAGTAGGATGACATGCCCATTGTGGTGTTTGACTTTAATGCCAATGCTTGAAGAGGCAGAGGAAGATGGCTGTCCCTGATTTCAAGGCCAGCATGGTCTACATTTGAGATCTAGGCCACACAGGGCTACAGTGAAACCCTGTCTCTAAAACAAACTGGACTAAATTAGATGGGATAGCTCAGGCTTGCAATGTGAACAGCTCAGGTGAAGTGAGTGTAGGAGAGGACTGTGACTCACAGCTACCAGGGACAGTTACAAAATCAGCAGTACCCTGTGAGGTCTTCAACTCACCTCAGCTCTGATGTGGGTCCCTTGGCCATCCTTCACTCTTGATGAGAAACCCAACTAGAGATGTGACACGTGCCTCAAACGTAAATGCCTTAGAAATGGAGCTGAGCTGTCTACAGACGGGTGGTCCTGCTTTACCCCAGTGACACAGCACAGGCCAGGGGAACTGCAGTCAGTGGTTTACATTCAGTATCTCAGTGTTTACCGCGATCCAGAGTCCAGGCCAGTTCCGCCAACTGGAGACCCTGATGGAAAAGCCGAGGGATCCTTGACGACTGCACACTTTCCGGTGAAGCTAATGAGAAGAGAACAAAGGGAGGGCCATGCAGGGCCGGCACTTCCGCACAGGGTTCTGATTCTGAGAGTGGCAAGGACAGGTAATTGTTCTTTACCGACACAAACCACCATCCTTCTCACAAAGCCTTCCAGTTTGCTGTGCGTTCAGAGTATTTTGAGGGGCTGCAGGGAGGACGTGGCAGTTAAGAGTGATGGCTGTACTTGCTCAGCATGGTTCTTAGTGTACGCATTGGAGAGCTCACAGGTGCCCATAACTACAGCTCAGGTGGATCGAATGCCCTCTACTGGCCTCCACAGGTACTTGCACGCACGCGCGCACACACACACACACACACACACACACACACACACACTCCTCACTCACATAATTAAAAAAAAAGAAGATAACAAAGTTTGTTTTGTTTTGGGGACAATAGGGTTTCTCTTTGTAGTACTGGCTGTCCTGGAACTTGCTTTGTATATACTAGGCTGGTATAGAAGTCACAGAAATCCACCTGCCTCTACTTGCTGGGATTAAAGGCATTCACTACCACAGCAGAAGGTAACAAAGTATATCTCCTATTTGCTCTATAATTGCTCCAGCATTATCTAGGTAGTCATCTTATCACAAAACAATATTTCTGAGGATACATATTCAGACGTAAGTGGAAAAGTCAATAGATACTATAAATAGCCTTCCATCTATTTAGATTAGGCCTTGCAACCCAGTAGCTGGCGCCTAACCAAGAGAGCACTCTTGCTTCTAAGAGAGTTTTTAGATTTGTAATTACAAACAATAAATTTGGATTTATGTTTGTGTATTTCTGCAATTCAATAGTTGATTTACAATTTCAATACTAACTTCCTCAGGCAACTTGTGAAAATACAATGTTGTTCTGAGACAGTGTTTTCATATATAAAATGTCACCTCTAATGAAATCATCACACTTCTTTGTACCTGTCACATTCTGGTAATTTTATTGTGATTTCTGTATTGCATTCTCCTGCCCCAAGCCCTGGAGTGCTGGGATTACAAGCTTCCAGCAGTGCCGGGGACAGAACCTGGGGCTTCTGGCCTTCTAGGCAGGCACCCTAACAACTGAGCATCAGTGCCCCTGACAAGTTTTTCGAGTTCAATCTTTTTCTCATCTGAAGATTTTTTCCTTGCTATTTGCCTGACCTTCAGGGGTCATCCATTAGCAAGTGTTTCTGAGCTGCACCTAGAGAAACCAAGTCTGGCTTAAGTAGAAGAGACACTATGGGAGCCTATGAAACCTAAGGGACAGTGAAGGATGGGACTTGGAAACAGTGTGGAAAAGAGACTTTGAATTCAAGCTAAGGGACAATTCTATCAAGACTTCTAACCTTTGTCTTTCAGAATCTCGAGTGTGTGGCTGAGTGCAAAGCTGTGTGCATCACTCATGTGGGAGACGGTGAGAGGGTGGGTCCATCCTCCTCAGGAAAGGGTGTTGCTGGCGTGGGAAGGGTGCATGCAGGTCCGATGGCAAAAACATACAGCCCAGTAGATTCCAACATGTTTTCCAAATACCACTCTTAATTCCTAGTCTTTTAAAATGTATGCGGAGTATTTTTAATACCACTGATTGACAGATGGATTGGTCTTTATTTCCACAGGCAGATCAGTTACACCCTTTTGATTCAACGTCTCATCTTTCTCTTGAGCATGGTGACTGGCGATGTTTGTCACTGTGCTTCACTTTGTTACCACACACGGGTCCTTTTCCTAAGGATGCTTTGAGGAGCACTATAACCAAGGGACACAGCTGGAAGGAAGCCTAATCGTAGAAACCACATTGCTAATAAAGGACCCATCTGAAACCCACAGAAAAAGCAAGCATGTGCACCAGGAACCAAGAAATGAAAAGTGTAAATGAACGGTCTTCCTTCCTTCATTGACTGCTTAGAAAAATTGAAAGGATATAACAACCTTCTGTAAAACTACATTTCACTAAGTGGCTTTTGGAATTGCAAGGAACAGTATGGAAGGGATCTCTGATGGGTGCACACCATTGCAGCTTGGGCTTTTATAAGACATACAGAGTTCTTACCTGATATTCGTACTCTGTGAAAGGTAATAGCTCCGAATCCGCAAACCAGTTTAAGCTTCCATTGTAGGTTAACAATGGACTGGACTTTCCAGGCTGGGTTGCTATTTGTCTTCTGTATAATTCAAAGTATATGATTTTTCCACTGGGCTTAAGTGGTCATGCCCACCACACAGCTACTCTGGGCTGGAATCCTCCGAAGCTGTCTGCACTTCCAGATGTGGGGCTGGTCACATCAGAGGGGACCTCGTCTGAGTAGATGCCTCCAGATGTGGGGCTGGTTGCATCAGAGGGGACCTCGTCTAGGTAGACGCCCCAGTTGCTGGAAGCACATCCTAGGGCATTGCAGGCTTGGACGGGAATTTCATACCTGCAGGAAACAAGGTAGAATCATGAATGATTTTTAGATCTCTCTCTGGGACAGCTTTTTAAAAGACCACATGTTTTCAGAAAAAAGGAAAAGGTGTTTATATTTATGAACAGCTAGCTTTTAAATAATGATAAAGTTTTGTTTTTATGGAAAGTTTTGAACTGTTTCAATCTTCTGATTTGCAAACTCAAAGAAAGACCTCCATCTGTTTTGGGAGTGGTCAGCTCTTGCCTAAACTGGGATGCATGGAAGGAAGAAACTCTAGGTCTGCTCTCCAGCAAGAAAATCCTAGTCCTATGCGAAGGTACTTGACACAGCAGGGAGGGATACAGCTTTGTATGTGACCCAGACTCCTCCTACCTGTGTAGCCAAAGCCAAGCTACTCCCTGGGAATGCTTCCAGACTATGAAGGGACATTGCCGAGTTATGGTCTCCATGGTAATGGATCTTCTCACTTGATACCTGACATCTTAAAACAGGCTTCCTCAGCCCGAACAGAGACCTCTGGGGGGCAAAGTTAACCCCCCTCACACACTAGATTATCCATCACAGAGACACCTTATCACCACCCAGCCAAGATCTAATCAATTATGTTTTGCCTCATAGCTGGTATCTACCACTTGGAAAGGCTAATTTCCAAGGCAGAACCTTTTCCTACATAAAGGCCCCTGGTTAGTGCTGACACCCCTGTCTGCCAGCAAGCACTCGCTGTTCTCTCCCCAGGCCCCATGGACTTCATGGCCCAACCTTTCCCTCAAGCCCACGGCTGCCTCTCTTCCCTGTCTACTCCTCTTGGATCCAGTCATCTCTTGCTCTTTGGGGCTTCCTCTCCCCTTGTCCCTACTTTGTGCTCTAGATAGCTTTCTGGTTTGCATTTTTGCCTTCTTAATTATGCTTTTCATTTCCTTTGTGACTTTGTGAATGTTAGCATGAACTGTCAGCCTGACAGGATCTGGAAACACCTAAGTGCAGAGCCTCTGGGCACACCTGCGAGGGATAATTAGCCTCTGGGCATGCCTAGGCGGGGATCGTGTTGATTATGGAGGTGGCAAGACCCCTCCCCCCAACAGGAGCAGGGCAACACCATTTCCTGGGCTTGGGTCTTAGACTCCCCAAACTTGAGAAAGTGAGTGACCTCAGGCACTTTACCCTGCTACTTGACTTTGGATACCTTGTGACCAACTGCCCTCAGCCCTTGCCCATGCAAGTATGGCGGATTCATGTGTGACCCCAGGTAAGCCCCTCCCCTCTGAAGTTGCTTTTGTCAGGGTGTTATCACAGCTACGGGAAACGTAACTAAAGCTGACTCCTTTCATTCTCCCTCCCTCTCTCCTCTCTCACACGGCTCTGTGCCAGCATGTGCCCCTTGAGCAGTGAGCAGATCCACCAGTGTGTGTGCGGCGGGGCTGATTGATAAGCAGAGCTGTGGGGTCAGTTTTGACTTTCCACATAGGAATGATTTTTCTCAGTTATCTGTGACTGGTTTTAAAGTCCAAGGTCACGTGACGGACGCAACTCCATTGGTAGAATGTTCACCGAGAAGGGATGAAGGCCTAGATTCAGCCCCTAGCACTGTTCCATCTACACAGTAGTGCATGCCTGTAACCCCTGCGGGGGGGGGGGACCAGAAACTCAAGGCCGCCCACGCTGTGAGAGACCTGCCTAAACAAAACAACAGCAACAAGAAAGCTGGATCCGGTGGCACAAGCCTGTAACTCCAGAGCTTGGGAGGAGGAGGCAGGAGGGTCAGGAATCTACATTCATCCTGGCCGATGTAGTGAGTTCTAGTCCTTAGTGGGCCACACAGACGTTCTCTAAACAGCAACAAAACAAAGTCCTGGGCCACTTTCTTTCTGGTTCTCGAAGACTCCTAAACTGCTTCCTGCTGACCAGCTGGGGGTACTCAAGGATGAGCACACTGATTTTCATCGTTTCTAGTAAGTATCAAATGCGGTTTAGAGATCCACAAAATCCCAAAGGACAAGAAAGCAACTGGTACAGCTTTGGTGCTCTGTCCTGTTTCACCAGGCCTCCGCGGTTAGAGGGCTCTGCCTCTCCACGCACCCTTACGCGTCCCTGTGAGGACCGTCACAACAGACTTTTCATTTTCCCCTAGAAGGAGTGTCACTTTGGCATCCAGGGAGCCATTTTCTCCATTTGAGATATCAGTGCTCAGAGGGGGCAGGATGGACATGGTTTTAGTAAAGAGGAAACCCTGACAAAATGCGCGGCTTCACCCTAACACGGGCTTTTTAGACACCCTCAGTAGCGGAGATAAAAGCCAACTCACATAGCATGTAGATTAGCCATGGAGAATACCTGAGGAGCTTTTAATTACCGTTTAATATTTAATATGATGCTAAATAATTGCCCTGAGTAGATGCATAAGACCACGGATGCTTTACTCTAACAGCACTATACAGAGGGATAATCGTAGCTGCGTCTAATCTACACACCGGGACATCATAATCGTAGCTGAGTCTTAGCTGCAGTGGCTGGACATTAACGTTTTTGCAGACTTCAATATTTTTTTTATTTTAAAAAAGTGATTCTATTCATTTTACTAAATTTTCACACAAAATGTCTTTTATTAGTCTCTCTCTCTGGGAATGTCAGGAACCTGGAATGGGATGAGGGGAAGTATGCAGGTGTTCAGAAGCTCCTAGAAGAGTGTCGGTGTAGGCACCTCTGTGCGTATCACAGAAGAGGGGCTAATCTAGGACGACACATGTCAGCAGAGAGTCACCATCTGAGAAGTCATAAGTTCAAAACTGAGGGAGTTCTGCAGTGGACACGGAACTCGCAGACACCATTATCCCAGGAAGAGGTGTTAGATTTGAATGAAGGAGTTAGATTTGAATGAAGGAGGGCTAGTCTCTAGACAAATACTGGTCCAGTATTCTTCTGATATATTTTAGCACACTCTCTCTCTCTGTGTCTCTCTCTGTGTCTCTCTCTGTGTCTCTCTCTGTCTCTCTGTCTCTCTCTCTGTCTCTCTCTGTCTCTCTCTGTCTCTCTCTGTCTCTCTCTCTCTCTGTCTCTCTGTCTCTCTCTCTCTGTCTCTCTCTCTGTCTCTCTCTCTCTCTCTGTAAGCTATATAGTGGCACAAGGTGCCCAGTCACTTTCCAAGCTCTTTTTGGAAAACAGGGTCTCTTTGAATTTGAAGCTCACTGACTCAACTAGCTGGCTTGGTAACCTGATGGGTTTGATGGCACCCACTTTTGCGCCCCACCAGATGTGAGGTTATAGGAACAAGCCCATCTGTTTCCGTGTGTGCTAGGGATCTAGCCCAGGTCCCCCTGTTTGGGTGGCAGGCACTCTGCTGACTGATCCATCTCTCCAACCCTCCTCTCAACTTAATGACTGTTCAGGGCCTGCAACTCAGTTGAGGAGATCGGCACTATCTCTTTATGATCTACTCTAGATGACAAACTTCCAAAATTTCCAGAAAACTGGCATCAAAGCATCAGGCATAACAGTTGTTTTCCAGAGACTGTGAAAGTACACTGTAGTTAAATGAAGATGGGATCTGTCTACTGTCCACTGCTGATGCACAGGGGTTGGCCTATGCATCTTGCCCCGGGAGCCCCACTGGCACTTTCCAGAGCACAACAGAAAGGACAATGACTTGCTTGTTGTCTTACCTGTGAAATGGTTTCGGGTGGTTCATTGTAAGTGGCCGTGTATCATAAGAACTCTGCGTTGCATTAATGCACACAGTTCGGGTTTCTCTTTCAAACACCTCTTGGATGAAGAGAGTACAGTTGATGATCTCACCGCTTGCTCTCACTGGAGAGCCCGAGTCCACTAAGATCTCAAGAGCATCCCTGGCACTGGCACGCAGCTTTGCAGGCTTTAAGCCTGAGGGGCCTGAGGGATTGGTTTGATCCTTGACAAGCAGACTCAGGACACTTCCCTAGCTATTGGTGGCAGCCACCAAATAGCCATATTCTACACCCAGGGGCAGGGTAAAGTCACGGTTTCCAGCCCTGTATGCACAATGGCTCCATCTCTCCTAATCTCATAGTTTCTGATCTGGCCATGTGGGTTTCCTGGCGGTTTCTATGTAATCTCTATTGATTCAGAGCCCGTGACTTGCAGTACTGGGGGGGGGGGGCTCCGTGTTATCTGGTGGGGCCTCCATCGTCCACGTACGTGCAGTCCGACTGGTAGTGCATCCTCTATTTGTGCAGGTCACGAAGGAGCTCTGTACTGAGTAAAAGGCTGCAGGCTGGAAACCAGAAAGGACAGACCCTGCCCAGCTGTCTACTCCTGGCCATCATATCTCAGCAAATACTTAGTAATCTTTCCATTTTGCATTGATGGCGGGGACCAAGACACATTTATGTGGCTGGCACCGATGGCCCAAAGAACTGGAGGACTGACTCCTGACGGAGGTGCTTCAGGGGTGGTGATGGGATCGGGTTTGCTGGTACAGCAGCCGCCACTGGAGCAGGCGAGGTCTGCTTAACTGTAGGTTGAAAAGGGAAGCAGCTGGCTGTCCATGTAGTTGAAGGTGCTGGCATTGAAACTGAAAGGTAGGGTCACTTCATTCCTTTGAAGTCCGTAGGGGTGGGATTAGACCGTTAGACCCTGGGGGTGGGATCCAGGAAATCAGCAGTATGGGGGGGATTCATAGACACACAGGATGTCTCAGGTGGAGAAAGGCCTTCTGGGGGTGCTTGCAATGCCCTTAGTGCAATCCAAGAGCTACAGGTGTGCCCTGCAGAATTCCACGTGCAGGTTCTGTAAGCATATTGCCTCCGTGGCTGTAGACCCGTGCCATTATACACCCAAGCGTCCATTTCTATGTTGTATTAGGTGAAAACAATGTCTTTACCCGCCTGAGTTGTCCCATGGCCCCAATCCTCTCTCTCCAAGTCTCTGCGGTGAATCACTTCATGATGCATTATCTTCCCATTTGGGTTAGCTGGCTGAGACCAGTATAGCGTCACACTCGTGGGCTCCACAGACTGGATGGTAGGAGCCAGCTGAGTGTCTGGAGGGGCTTCGCCTGTCCAGAGGGGCTGGGGTTCTGAGTGGGCACAACCTGCTGCTGTGCAGGCCTCCAGGGTCAGAGTGTAGAGGGTGACGGGGTCAAGCGTCTGAAGAGAAGCCATCAGCCCAGGCCAGAGCACTCCAGGAGCCCATCGCCGAAGATGCTGTGTCCCTGCAGGAGGAAGAGAAGATGTCAGTAGTGCCGGGTTCTTGGTGCAGCTATTTAGTCTGTCTAAAGCTTTTACACCTGCCTGCCTGATCCCACGGGTCCTAAGTCATCAGCATTCAAACGCCGACTTTAGACATGGGATCTGCCATAGCCCGTGTGAAGTCCACAGAAAACTTTTTAAAAGGTTGCATAAAACCTGAGCATTGACCCAAACCTCAGGCTGGGGAAAGCTATGGCTTATATAGTGCTCATGAGGTTTGAATGGCAGGGAGAACATTCAAATCTCCTATTTATAGACATTCCATGCTGCTGATCTCATCCTGACTAGGGTTCGTGGGGTTTAACTGAACAGTCTGCCTTCCTCTGTGCTTTCTGTGAAATGGAATTAGATTGCTAGTCGTCCTTGTTGCAGGGTGCTCGGGTTGAAAGTGTGTATCTACATGTATATGTATGTGTGTGCAGGATCACGTCATGTCATGCAAATGTATACATATATAGTCACATGTGTATATGCAATACACAGACACACCTTTACATAGATTTTATGACAGGGGAGACAGAAATGCTTTGTTTTCTCTTTGAAGTCATAGAAGAATTGATTGTTTCTTTGTTGGTGTTTGCCCTTGGTCTGGGTTAAGACCATGGCACTCATCAGACCCAGAGTTTTAACCTCTACAGCAATCTTTTGTAATTACTGACAAGTGCTATCAGCTGGTCTTCCTTTAACCCTTGTCCATGGTCCTCTATTAGGTAATTATGAAATAGTAACTCTATCTCCCCCATTGCATTTGCCCTCTCATTGTCCAAAGTAATCATTATACATCTTATCCTCCCTCCACGTCAACGCCCTCAGGGCTGGTTGTTGACATGCCACATACTTCAGTTGAGACACAGATGAAGTTAGAAAGGTGTGCTTTCATACTACATATCGTTTCCTAGACATGTTTTCATTCTTGTGGATCCCGAGGCTCATACTCCAGTTGTCCTCTGACTTACAGGATCTCAGCTTCCAGGTTTTACCCACCTTCTGGTGAGAAGACGTTAGGGCAGCCATTTTCTCAACTTTCAGTTTGGTATTCAACAAATTATACAGCTAACACTTCATATTATAAAATAGTCTTTGTGGGAGATGATTTCGGTCCTCTGTAGGCTAATTTAAGTGTTCAAAAGAATAATTAAAGTAGGCTAGGTCGAACTCCAGTACTAGGGACGGTTATGTGTTCAGCATACATTTTCAGTTCGATAATATTTTCAGCTAGCAATGGGTTTCTTTGGATGTATCCCAGGGTAAGCTAAAGAGTATCTGTGGTCAACCTGGCTTCTGTCCCTATGACTGAAGTATCTATGCTCAATTAAAGGGCTCCCATGCTGTCAGTCCCTCCTTTTCTAAGGACTCTACTCTTGGAATTATTCCTAGTGTCTCCCCCATCACAACCCCCTCTTCTGGCTATTTCCATTAGTGTTTAAGTGTGCTCTAGTATCCCATTGATTTTTACATAAAGGTCTCAACACCCCAATCACCTGGCTACTCGCCCATTTCTCTGCTGTCCTTCCCACTTCAGGGAGCCGCCATCTTCCCTTTCTTGATCACATCTTTTCCAAAAGCCACTCCTCTCAGGTGTCTCTCTCCCACGTGATCTCACCACCAAGGCCCCAGTGACCTCAGTCCAGGTCCACTTTTCCATCCTCATGACACTTGTCACCTCAGCAACATCCAACACCGTTCTCCTCACGTTGGCACGCATGACTCACCTATTCTTCCTCACCGTCTTTGTCTCATTTCCCTATCTCCTGACTACTTTCCTCTTCATGACTTCCAAATTTCTAGCACCCTAGGGCTTGACCCCAGGATCTCCTCGTCCCTAGCTACATTCTCGCTACGGTGATTCTGTACATCACCATGGTTTTAAACATGGTTGCCTACTAATCTGGCATCTGGCAGATGCAGATCTCATGGACATCTTCTAGTGAGTTCTGAACTCGGACTCTGACTAGCTACTTGCCCCTCAAACCTGTTCCTCTTCCAACTTTCCCTTCCCAACTAGCCAACACCTCAGGGTCAAGGACCAAAAGGCAATCTGAAGGGTCACTAGCTGTCTTTCCTTCACGCCTCCATCCGGCCCATTAGCAAAAATCTCTTCCCTACCTTCCACATACATTTCCAACACCCCCATATTTCTTGGCTTCACGGTTTCTACCATCTAATTTGAATTCTATGCTGAATTCTCCAATAGACTCTGAACTCTACTAGTCCCTCACAGGTCATGAGTGTGCAGCCGGAGTGAGAAATTTGATCATGGTATCCCTTTGCTTAAAGCCTTCAGGAATGTTTCATTGAACCCTGAGCAACCTCCCTGCTTCTTGTCACAGCCCTTGTCGAACAAGGTTGGGCCCACCCTGCCTCCAGTCTCTCTTGGTGCCATCTTTCCAACGCTCCATCCACACAGGCTTTCTTCCGTATCCTTGAGCACACCAAGGTCATTCCTGCCTTAGGGCCTTGCATTTGCTGTTCATTTTGTCTGGAACATTTTGCCCCCATATCTTCACATGACTGCCTCTGTCTTGTCATTCAGGGCTCAGCTCAAATGTCAACTCAATTCAAATGATTATCCATTTTAAAATAGCCTGAGCAGGCATAATTACATGACACTATTTAATTTTCTTTATAGCATCCATGGCTCTCTGAAATTCTCTTGCTTGTTTATTTACCAGCCTACTGTTTGTGCCTCTGTCCCTCTTTGACTCAACCTGCCCCTGCATTTATTCATACCCATGGAAGGGGCCTTGACAGCAGGAGCCTTTTCTGTCCTGTTCACTCTTGAATAAGTGCACGGCACTTAGTAGAAGCTCAATAAATATTTGGTGAAATGCAGATGAAGGGAAGGGGAGTCAATATTCCTCTTGTCAATCATTCTCGAGAGAGGCGGTCGCTGGGAGGGGAAATAAACACAGGAGTTTAGGTGGGCTCCATTGCCTGGGAGGGTCTGGGAGCTGAGATTCATGACTTCAGACTGGGCATTTAGGCCACTTGCCCTGGAGGACAGTTTGTCTGAAGTCTGCTGGTGGGGAGTGGCTTGCTGGTGGGGAGTGGCTTGCGGTGGGGCGTGGCTTGCTGGTGGGGCGTGGCTTGCGGTGGGGAGTGGCTTGCCTCCGAGTGACCTTCATTGGCTGCAAGGCCTCCAGCTATGCTGAGGGGCAGCCCAGAGAAAGGCTTAGGAGGCTGGAGCTGGCTCCAGGAGCCCTGAGCTACTGATGCCATTTCCTGTCTCCTTCTTCTAGGGCCGAGGAGGAGTTGAAGCTCAGTCTTAATTGTTTCGTGTGGGATTGGCGTGGGCATCCCCACCCTCTGTGGAAAGCGGTAGGGGCAAACAGTGGATCCGGCAGCTGTGGCGGGGGGCTCTGCCATCCTGACCCCCGGAGGGACCAAAGGAGGAAACAGAGGGGAGAATGGGTGGGAAAAAGCTGCTAGCCCTGGAAGAACATCAACATGGCGGGGTGGGTATACCTCCTCGTATCGGTAAGTGTCCAAGTGTGGCCTGTCCATGGGGATTCCACCTCCTTCACACCCCAAGGTTGGTGAGGCTGGGCTTCACGCGTGGCACTTAAAGGCATGTGTGAGCAAAGGAGTTAGCGAATTAGGCAGTGTGAGTTAGCTAAGGCTTAAGGAAATAACCTAAAATAAGGCATCGAGGAGGCAGTGAGGTCAGGGTCATGCGGCGTTCAGAGATTTGGGGGCTTCCTTGGCTTCAAGTCCCGCCTCATCTTTGGCAATATTGCCTGAAGCATCTGCTTAAGCGTGCAGCCTCCTGAAGTTTAGTGGGCCCCACCTAGTGGGGTTGACGTGTGGATTAAATGAGGCAACCTCAGCACACCGCTGGGCCCATGTCAGCCCCCTGCCCCCAGCTCTTCTTCACTGATCTAGGGTGAAGTGCCTAGAGGAGCCATCAAGGAGAATTAAACCAGCTTCCCAGTGACCTGATGGCATGTCAGGGCACATCTATTTATCTGGAAGATGACCAGTGTGATTTCCCATACAGGATGGACTCTACCTTGATCACTCCATTGGTTCTCACTGGCTCCACCGGAGCAGCAAAGCCTGGCCGTTCTCTCTCTGGTCCACTGTGAAGTTGGTCAGTCCTCTTGGGGGAAGAGTCTAAAGTTTTAACCAGAGTCCAGGGGCTTGACCCTTGTCCTGCACTGTTCACAGCGATCACACCCAGGCGGTATGTTGTAGATGGTTCTAGCCAAAAAGATGGGCTTGATGGCTTGTTCCCTGTAAGGAAGACAGCAAGTTAGGTATTCTCTAGAAGCCAATAGAAGGTTGCTCTCTGGACTGCACGGGCACGTCAGGACGCCTGGTGTTAACAATGGCACAGGTGCACATCAAAGGCTTGAACTGGTGTTGAGGAGACAGGAATGCTCTTTCTGCTCTGCCTGTGTTTCACTGACTACATCAACTAATGCAGTGGTTCTCAACCTGTGGGTCACATATCAGATTTTTACATTGTAACTCATAACAGTAGCAAAATTAGGAAGTAGCAGCAAAATAATTTTATCGCTGGGGGTCACCACAGTATGAGGAAGTGTATTAAAGGGTCACGGCATTAGGAAGGATGAGAACCACTGAATTAATGACTTCAGATATGTGGAAAAGTTGTATCAGATGGGACCTGGGGATTTTCAGAGCTTGAAACCTACAAATTGTGATGTCCACAATGAGCACTGCATTTAGCTTAACGATGATCAGTGGCCCCAAGTTGCATCCTAGCAACTGTGGGAAGTGGCCAGTAGGTTAGTCGGAAGCCTTTGTGAGACTTAGCAGGAGCAGTCCTAAGCCTCTAATCCTCAGTGCTGCTTATTTGTACGTGAGACCCCCCCAGCCTCTCGAACTCATTGTGTGGCTGTGCATTTTTATCTTACAAATTTGATAAAACAAACACAAGAAAACAGCAATGAGCCCATTGAACTATCAAAGTACAAACACCCTTGGAGAAGCCTGTTATTAATCTAAATGTGAAATTATTCCTATTTGTCTGAAGCAGCGTAACTAAAACCATGAAATGCCCCAAAGTGATTGTTATCTAGGCCTCGAGAATTTCCTCTTTGTTGATCTAAAGGAAAAAAGGGATAGCAGAATTACTTTTGTTTGTTTGTTTGTTTGTTTGTTTCTTGCTCACTGAGAGACATTTAACATATTTTGCATAACTTAACAGGAGCTAAGAATCTCAACATTCTGAGAGACCCTGGGGTGCTCTTGCCAATCTGGGCTGGATGGATGGATATGCCTGTTTAAGGTAGGAATTATGCCTGCAACAGGGGTAGGAACATCTGCACGAACATACACACACACATATACACACACACACACACACACAACACAACACACACACATACCACACACACATACACACACCACACACACACCACATACACTACACACACACCACACATGCAACATACACACTACACACACCATACACACACACAGGCATATCACATACCACACACA
Source organism: Mesocricetus auratus (assembly GCF_017639785.1). Taxonomy (NCBI): domain Eukaryota; kingdom Metazoa; phylum Chordata; class Mammalia; order Rodentia; family Cricetidae; genus Mesocricetus; species Mesocricetus auratus. The sequence continues at coordinate 5,829,120 of NW_024429266.1, forward strand.
TACAACACACACACCACACACATGCATACCACATACCACACATACCACACACACCACACAATACCACATACACACAATAGACACATGCATACCACACACCACACACACATCACACACATACCACACACACATGCCACACACATTATACACACACACCACACACACATCACACACATACCACACACACATATACCACACACTCACCACACACACATACCACACACATTATATACACACATCACACACACTACACAGACACAACACACATACAACATACACAATACACGCACCATACACACACGTGCACACACACTCATATCACAAACCACACACATCACACACTTATACCACACACATAGCACACACAGCACACATAACACACACTACACACCACACACCCACATGCATACCATACACACACCGCACCATACACATACCACACACACACACAGCTTACATATGCACATACACATATACACACCACACATACACACACATGCATGCACACACACAACACACAAACAACCCCCCCACACACCACCCTCTCCCTACACACACAATTTTGAGAGGGGATATTTTCTATTAAGATCCATAACCACTAAATATCAACAACCATGACTAAGTTTTGACTGAGTGATGATATTTACATGTAATGATATATGTCATCAGCTTGGGTTTATCAGATGTTTAAATGTGACATTGATAGTCCATCAAGCATCTATTTTTCTTGATGGGTGAGGGCAGGGAGAGGAAGTTATTTCTCAGGGTAACTGGCTGAGAACATAGGCACAGTTATTAGGAAGGATTTCTCCTTAATTTGGAATCTTCCAAGTGTCATTTTGAATGAAACTGAAAAACATAGATAACCAAAAGACTGTAGACATACTCTTTAATTCTTTTCTCCCATTCTTGGTTTTAAGTTTTGACTGAGCAATCTCTCTTTATTCTGTGAGAAAGCTGGGCGGAGAAAATACAATTTCCTTTATGGACGTGAGACTCCTGAAGTCAGTTTTCCTGTTTCAGTACGTTCCATTATGATATTACATGCTAACCTCCTGAAATCCTTTAATATTTAAACATTTGCTAAGCGGCCGGACTCTGAAACAAATTTTACAGAAATATTAATTTCTCTTTTTTAAAATATTAAAAGTTAGATCATGAATATTTAAAAACTTATTTCTCCACAACATCGGATTGGTCTTTTAGATAAATATAGCATCAAACCGGGATGACCACATGAATATTAAATCTGACAATGCTCCCAGTCCTGATTACAAACACTCTTTTCTGACAAATGATTTCTTTTCTCTGGAAATAGGGCAAACATGGGTAAGATTAATAATGCAAAAAAGAATAATTCTTTGTTCAGAAGATTTGGTAATAGATGCCAGGAAAGCAGAGGCCCCGAAGTGAACTGGAATCGCCTCTAACAGATTATAGATGAGAAAGCAGGCTGTTGGGGCACACTTAGCGACAGTTTTTGTCACCAGAAACTGGAAAAGCATGTGGGCCATAAAGCAAAACCATATGTATATTGTCAATAGTGGCACCTGCTCCATTACAGTTTATTTCATAGCAGAGACTTCCGTTCAGCCCCTAGATGGCAATACTATCAAACACTTTCCGTAACACGAGTACTTAATGATTAACAGCCGGCTGCTCTATCTTCCAACATACTCCCAGCAACCATTAAAAAAATAACAGAACTGATTTCATTATAGATTCCTTTTAATAAACATTTATGGCTCAGATCCTTGAAAGCGAAAGTATTCAAAATGCCCCTGCCTCAAAACCTCCACCATCTAGTGTGGAAACACAGCCTGTGCGTCTGGAGCTCCTGCGTGCCTGGTACAGATGTGTCAAGGTGTGGTCTTGCAGAAGGTGATTTTAACAGTGCTTTTCTTAGTCGGGCTTCCATTTAGCTTACACTACATAAATGCAGTCACATTTCACTGAAGAAGAGTTCTCTTGTTACTTTGTTATTTCTGAAGCCCAGCCACCCCCTCACCCCTTACCCCCCCACCCTCTTCACTTTTCTCACATTCCCTCCTCTTTTCCAGATTTTACGTTTGCCTCCTCCCTACTTTTCTCCTTTGTCTGTTTGCAGCTGGGTACTTCTTCTCCTTCCTTTTTTATTTTCATTATTGTATTCTCTCCCACTTTCATTACCCTCTCCTATCATTTTAACTGTTAAGCAACTTTGTTTTTTGAGGCAGAGTCTCATGTATCCAAGACTGGATTTGGAATTGCTATGCAACAGGGAATGGCCTTGAACTTTCAATTCTGGGCCCCGCCTTGAGTGATGGAATTAGCAGCATGCACCACCATGCTCCCCATGGTGCGGGGTTGAAGCCAAGATTTCCTGTGTGTAAGGTACGCACTCCACCGCCTGAGTGGTGTCCCCTCCCCTGTTGGTTCTCTTGAGCTACATACTCTGTATCACTCACATCTGGGTTATCAACCCACATTCACTCCCCCTTTTCTTAGCCCATCCTTGTCTGTGGCGGTGACCTTCCCATAGTCTTTCTTGTAGAAATTTTTCTGCTTTTGTTACAAGCAGATGGAGAGAACAACTCCTTGGAACAAATTCGGAGCTAATCCTAATCTGCTGTCTCCACATAATAGTTCCCACGAGACTCAGCCTCTTTCACTTTTTAAAATGTATATGCAGACATGTCGGAGCTGGGATACAAATCAGTGTGTCATTTATGAGTCATGAGGACAGGACTGTCTGGAATGCCTGGCTGGCTGAGGCTGCTGCCAGTCGGAACTACATTTTAACCTCTCAACTCTGCTCCTGTGGACATGTGGAAGCTGCTTGGAGTCTTCAGCACTCTGACAGTTTTACACCATCTCCTCTGATTATTTTTGACGACTTGAAGTGCCCCAAAGGTGGCCAAGGGGTCAATAGGTTTATGTAGGTTGAAAATGATCAAAAATTACCATTGATCTGTAGCTGTCAATAAAAGGCTGCATGGGGATAGTCCCTGCACAAATGTTTAAACTGCAGAAAGCTACCTAACTTAGTCACCTTTGAGTCTATTGATCTGATGATCCAGCAGTTTCCAGAGCCTTCCCTCTGCTCTTTGTGGTGCGTTTTCACTAAGCCCCGTCTACCGCAGCCGCTGGGAAGCTTCTTTAGGCTACTTCGCAGTAATGAAGCCAACGTGCCCGGGCTTGGGGGCTGCTGTGCCCATCCAGGAGTATTATGTGTGCTTATTGCAATTTGGAAAAGGGTTAATCTTCACGGGCGCCATTCGCAGCATCCCAAGTCAAGGGGATTTCTTCTGCCTTTTATTTGCTATTCTGCTTCCTTGGCTCCCTATCCTACAATGGATCAGTTCTGGCTTATACACACGGGCCAGCTGAGGGGGTTCCTTTACCCCTCGGTTCTCATACAGGCAAAATCCCACAGAATAAGTGACTTTGAAAGGGTAGGGGAGAGGGCTCTGTTCAAAGTGTGTGTCATGTCAGCATGGCCCGAGTTCCAGCCCAGCACTACAGAAAGAGTTGCCCAGGGTCTCCTGCCCAGGCTCTCTGCCCAGAGTTTCATGTACTGTTTCCTAAAATGGGTTTAGAGGGAGCAGCTGCAGTCAGCTGGGACCCTTTTCTATGTTCTGATGCTCACAAAGTATTTTTCCAGTTTTATGAATCCAGATAATCTGACTTGTGTGTTCTGCGGGGTCATTCCCCCCTTTTCCTTTTCCATTTAGAAAAGTAACATTTGAGTTCCTCAAAGTTTGGCAGCACATTTGCATATAGTATTTACTTTGCATGAGGGAATTTAGTCTTAAGAAATGATGTCTTTACTACTCATTAGCAACATCTCAACCTTGGATAATTAATCCCACAGTAAACCAGGCTGAGACTTCCAAGACTGAAAAGTGGCAACTTTATCAGGAAATTTTGACTGACTTCACACGCACGTTAACTTCCCACAACCTTCTCTGCTCTACGCTGCCAGGAGAACACATTCATGGTTGTTGGTCTACACGCATGCAGAGCTGTTGTAAATCAAAGATCAGTTCACAACACAAGAGCGGGAAAACAAGACTCATTCTAGTCTCCTGGTCTGTGGTTTCATGCGTGTGCAAGGCGCCACCTCTGTGGAGTGAGATTGAACTGCCCAGACGGGTAGGAAACATGGGCATTGCCAGTGAGCAGATCCATTCAAGTCTAAATGTTGTTAAAATTGCATTTAAAATTTATTCTCTCTGTGTGTCTCTGTGTCTGTCTGTCTGTGTGTGTGAGTGATGATGATTACATGTCTGACTCTGTGTGTGTGTGTGTGTGTGAGAGAGAGACAGAGAGACAGAGAGACAGAGATGGTGACTGCCTTTCTCTGTGAGTTTGTGATGCTGATAATGTGTCTGTGTGTCTGTCTGTCCCTCTCTTTCTCTCTCTGTGATGGGGATGAGGGTGATGCAACCTGTGAGAGTAGGTTTCTCGTCTTCCACAGTGTGGGTCCTGAGGACCTAAGTAATGTCACCAGGCCTTGCAGAAGGTGTCTTCGCCCTTTGAGTCATTTTGTTGGCCTTGTATTCTTTAAATATTTCCAGCCTTTTGTGCACAAAAGGCTTTCTGAAGATGGAGCATGAATGAAAAGCACATGCACTAGATTCTGAATAACTTAGAATTGTATAGGATTGGCCCGCGCGGCAGACATGCCCACAATTCTGAACCTGGCTCTGCCATCTACGAGGGAAACAGAGTGGTCCTTTTGAATTAGGAAGAGAGGCAGCGAAACTTTGGGGAAGATACAAGTTGGAAGTGGTGCTGTATTTAGGAAGGAAAGAAGTAGGGCCTCACTAGAGTCTGGTGAGTGACCAGACCAGAAGGACAATTGAGGTTAAGCTGAGGAAGATGGGGGGCAGAACTGGAGGGGGCTCTGAGCGTTACCTGGAAGTGACTTTAGGCCAAAAATGTATAAGAAATGATTGCATGTAAAGAGCTCTGCACTACAAGCAATGCCATGATGTGCAGGCTTGGACGTTATTTTGCCCTGCAGTGCCGTGGACACCTGAGACTGTAACTCACACACTCAGTTGCTGCTCAACTGGGAAGTTCACCATCCACCAGGCAACTGGAGAGTGACTTCCTGGGGGAAAGGCAGGGAAACCTTTGCTAAACCATACTTCAAACTTTGTAGTTATTATTTTTCTTTAAAAAAGGAGTTTCTAGTAAGTTACTGTGTGATATCTCTCTTTTTTGAGGGGGGGGGGTGTTGAGACAGGGCTTCTCTGTGACTTTGGAGCCTGTCCTGGAACTAGTTCTTATAGAGCAGACTGGTCTCGAACTCACAGAGATCTACCTGCCTCTGCCTCCTGAGTGCTGGGATTAAAGTCCCTGTGTGATCTCTTTATGCACTGCCATGGAAGCGTGCAGTCTCACCATTCCGTTGCGGTGGGTAAACAAGAGTAATGTCAGTGCTGTTTGGTTGGCATTGGGATTTTTGTTTAATAATCCACGGCTTCTGGGAACAGCCACTCCCGCAGAGAACCTGGACGTATTATGACCTAGTAAATCGCCCTACGTCTGTGCCCAAGAAAGCAACCCTAGTCAAACTCAGGGAGGTATATACATAAAGGTATAAAAGCAGGAGGAGGACAAAATCGGGAAAAAGGGGTAAGAGGGAGAGGAGTGAATAGTGTCAAAATGCATTATATATTTTATGAAACCATCAAGTAGTACATTTAAAGCTTAAAAAATATCTTACCCAGCTGTGAAACTGGCAAGTTGTAAGAATGGGTGGCCTGGAAAGACCCAGTGTCCGTGGATGCAGGGGTGGCGTGAATGTCATGGGAACAACCAAACACCTTCTGATTGGATGTAAGTCCTGCTTCATATGATGGACCCTCTACCGGGCAGGACTGTCAGCACAGGAGCCTGTGACTACACAGGTCCCAGGCCCCTAGCTAAGTGCACGTAGTGTTCAATGGACTCTGGATTCATTGTTGTGTCCATGGCTTATGTTTTATCACGTTAGAGAGGCTTCTGTTTGTAGTAGAGCAGTTAGCACAGAGACCTACGACTGGCCAAGGTACAGAGAATGAGACTTAGCATCACTGTCTCTAAATGGAATATCTGTACTGTACTCTCCCCTTCCAGCGCTCAGGGATCATTATGGGATAGGGGGTGTAAAGACCATGGGAGCCAGAGGTGGTGAATACATATAAACAGGACAGGGCTACTGCACACAGGAACTCACAGTAGTTAATGACAGCATACACAAGCCTCCGGTAAGATCAGGCCAGACCAAATCCAAGCATGGAGAAGGGAGGTGGAGGTGAAGCCCCACCCCTAGCTGGGGACCAAAGGCCACTAGGAGAAGAGGAGTCAGTTTTCTTGAAGAATATTGCCATTGAGCGCTTGGAAGAGTGGCCCTTGTACCTCGCCTGGGCAACACAGTGGAGTTGGCTCTGATGGTGTGGGCATGGTGTGGGCGTGGTGTGGGCGTGGTGTGGGCGTGGGAGAGCCGACCTTGAGAGTGTGAGAGGGGGAGCATGGGTTGCACCCCTCTCTCATTGCTGCCGGAGGTGAGCTAACCCAGGGCAATGCTGGAGAGCTCGCCCTGGTGGTGAGGACAGGGGAGACCTGGTGGAGAGACCAACCCTGCGCCTGCCCAGGCCCGGAACCAGGGCTATGAACTGGCCCACTACAACATCTGCCCATCTGTGATCTGATGGAGCACGTGAAGGGACCTGACCTGCAGACCCAAAACCGTAGGATCTCCACAACACAGGGCGGCAACAGGACATCCAAGGAGAGTACAAGCGGGGACCCAGATTTGATGGTGCAGAAGAAACCAGAGGCCTTGAACCAGACCCATGACTCTTTGCAATGAACACTTGCGAGTGAACACAGTCAGAGGGGTTTGCTGCGCGACTCGCTGTGTCATACTACAGCTTCTATGACGAGGTTTTTAATTTTTTCTTTTTTTCTCTCTTAAATTTTGTTTTACTGGGGGGGGGGGTTGCAGGGGCAGAGGGCAGATGTGAAAGGATGGGGGGAATGAATGGGACCAAGATATATTTTGTAAAAGACATGTAGAATAAATAAAAATAAAGTTAAAAAGAATCATAAAGAGATACTTTATAAGCTAAACTTTTAGAATTGTAAACAAACCAAAAAAGAGAATATTGCCATTGGTAGGTTGACCACACCCCAGTGAAAAGCCACACATGGGCAGCACAGATTGGATCTGATGAGTGGGGGAGGGGGGGAGGAGGACACACAGTTGGGTGGGTAGGGAAGGGGTGATGGATCTGGGAGGAGCCAGGGGAGGGGTGAGTATGGTCAAAACTCATTGTATGGAATTCTCAAAAAACAAAAAAGAAAAGGAAAAGACAACAGGAGTTTTCTTTTGAAAAATAAAACACGTCGGCGAGATAGCTCAGTGGGGAAAGTGCTTGCTGCATGATGAGGAAGGACCTGACGGACCGAAGTCAGGTCCCCGGGAAGGAAAGACCCAGGAGTGCAGTGTCCACTGTAACCTCAGCTGTCTGGTCCATCTGAAAGATGAGTTCAGCATTCAGTGAGAGGCCCTGGTGCAGAAAAATGAGGTGAAGTAGTAATATAGGACAGTCAGCATCGATGTCTGGCCTCCACATGGGTCGGCATGGACAAGCATGCATACATGCACATACACAGAGACACAGACGCACACACAGACAGACAGACAGACAGACACACACACACATACACACACACACACACACAGAGAGAGAGAGAGAGAGAGAGAGAGACAAATGAATAAAGACATAAAAATGAGTTTAGGGAAGATAGGAAGTGAGTTGAATTAAAACTGGGTGTTCCATCCTTTTGAATCACAGGTACCCCATCTGGGCTTTCCTGTACTGGGCACATGGCTGTGTGAAGCTAGCCACATCCTTGCCCCAGCTTCTTGCAAAGATCAAACAACTGCAAGACACCCAGAAAAGGTTAGAGCTACCACTGATGGTTGGGAAGCAAGGTTAGTTGGCAGGGCATGCAAATACCAAAGTATTCTTAGGGCCGATACTAACTAGTGCTGTAGAATCCAGGGGCAAGACATGACTGTGATGTGTGTTATTCTAGTTCCAGCAAAGGCCCTTTATTGTAACTGTTAATATGTTTCCGACTTAAAACATTAAGGCATTCCTTAACGCCTTCGCTTGGCCAAACATCTACACCACCAGTTCTCAATCTGTGGGTCATGACTCCTTTGGGGTTGAATGACCCTTTCATAGGGGTCACATATAAGATATCCTGCATAACAGATATTTGCATTATGATTCATAACAGTAGCAAAATTACAGTTATAAAGCAGCAACAATAATAACTTTATTATAATGGCAGGGGTCGTGACAACAGGAGAAACTGTGTTACAGGGTTGCAGCATTAGGGGAAGGATGGCCTACATGGACGGAAGGATGATCAGGGGAAGAACACTTCTCTCCCTAAGTGTCTCATTCACTTCACAGTGAGAAGGGGCAGCAGAAGACGAACATTCAATTCACAGATATTTTCCTTACTGGAAAATTGGCTGTATCGATCAATAAAGCAAAAACTAGAGTCCTCACAATATGTACAACAATGCCCCATTACCATAAAAACACCGAGGAGAAAAAGAACGGCCCGAAACGGCACATTTGTCAAAGGGGAAGATGAAAAAAAATTAAATTTGTGATAATTAAATTTTAAAGTGGCAAATCAGTCACACTAAATATTAAAAAGCAGCACTTCTGATCTATCAAAATTAAAAATGTGCATCGTCTGTGACCCGGCAATTCCACCCTGATAATCTAGTCTAGGGGAAGCTAGAAGAACTGTGGTAACATACATGCAGGAGAATCTTACCCCAGCCAGTTTGTATGCAACTGTGACTGAACAGACATTCAAGAACTTACAGGGGACACCCCGCTAGCTTCAGAGGCGGAGCCTCAGAGAAACCACAGGAAAAAGGGACAAACTCACTCAGTTCTCTACTATGATGAGGGAAATGGGAGAGAAAAAGGAGGAAGACAAGGAAGGGGGAGGGGGAGGGGCAGCATGCAGGGACTGTAGGAAATTCTGAAGAGGAGGAGCCATGGAGAAGTACCACTGGGTATCTGGCCTTGAGTGACAGGAACACGCCAGTGAAGTCACTGATTTAGCAGGTAAGGAAAGTCCTTGCGGAAGCTGTGCTTGGGATAGGATACAGAGGGTTCCAGCCCATTGAGGGCCCGCATAGATGCCAAAAGGAATTGAATTGCTTGATGCAATTCAAGATGGGACCAAGCTTGGCGGTTAGCTGATAGGGATGTGTTGTTGACGCGACAGGGCCAAAGTGATGGGCAGGGTCAGATGCTGTGAACCCTGTGGGCTGAACCCAAGCTTCAGAGTCTGACTCCAGGCTCTGTGGGAAAGCCAGGGAGTACCACCATCTCTGGAGGGTTATGGCGATCACCTGGGTCCCCTGTGGCTCATAGGTGACTGTGAGTCTGCTCAGGCCAACAACAAATACCACAGCTTGAGTGCAGAAAATATTCCATGGTCCTCTCCTGGTCATTAGAGTCTTATTTGAGGGAGTCCTAATACCTCACTAGAAGTAAATGTTCCTGAGTCAGGCGGTGGCCTTTCCATTTTGAAGTCTGTTTTCTGTAACCGTCTGGGAACTTTAAACGAAATGGTACCTAGACACGCTTCACTGCTTCTAGAGTCTACTTCATTGTCAGGGTCAAGTAGAAGAATAAAAAAATCTAAGCTGTCATTTGCAAGACTGAGGGATGCTGGACCTGGTCAGGAAGCACAGGAGGTCCCAACTCCATGTCCTCTGAATTGCTCCTGCAGCCGGCCTCTCTCTGCAGGTGCTCAGACTGCACCTCCATGCTCTCCCTGTTCACCCTGCTCTCCATGCTCTCCCTGCTCACCCTGCTCTCCATGCTCTCACTGCTCACCCTGCACCTCCATGCTCTCCCTGCCCTTTGGCTCAGTGCACTCCCAGATGAAGCTCACGGTGTACTGTATTCACAGTGCCCTTCCATGCTTAGGAACTGCTCACTATCTCAGAAACACAAATTTAAGGCCAGTTCCAATTCTAAGAGCTTGGCTGCCCAGACAGAGTCATTTCCTTCCGTTCCCTGCTGGCTCTGTTGTTCTTACTTTGCGGCGTCACGATCTGTTCACCTGTCGTCTTTGCTTCTGACTAGGTCTTGTGTCTTAGAGGACACAGACTGTTCTTAGCACCATATGGGTACTCAAAAGATGTCTGCTGAATGCATAAATTATCTTTTATTTAAATACATTATCTTATTGGCAATATGCTAGCTATTTTGAAAAAAATATCATGGCATATATCTAATGTTTTCTAAACGATGTATAAAAAAACTTGATGAAAAACAAAACAACTGCTTTATGTATCCCTAAGAGGAAAAAAGTACTTCAATTTAAATGGAAATATAAAACTTTAGAGTTTTAAACTTTATATTTTTTGAGACTCTTAACTTAAGCTTCTATGAACATAGATATGGTTTTGTTATTTTTTTTTAAATCACACACAGCATGTCTGATTCTGGCCTATTTTGTGTTTTTGATAGCTTTTAATTTGATACCAGCATCACCTTTTTGAAGACAATTAAGTGGTAATTAAATCCAGCTCTAGCGATAGTACCAGCAGTGAGCACAGCTCAGCCGGAGTGACGCGTGTATGGTTGGCATTGATCGAGTCTGTGTAGACACGGGCAATGACGAGCACATGTCAACTGCCACCTACAAGAGAGAGTTGGATGCCCATGATTTCAGACCTGGAGACCCACCTATGGCACAAGAGAGAGTTGGATGCCCGTGATTTCAGACCTGGAGACCCACCTATGGCACAAGAAAGAGTTGGATGCCCATGATTTCAGACCTGGAGACCCACCTATGGCACAAGAGAGAGTTGGATGCCCGTGATTTCAGACCTGGAGACCCACCTATGGCACAAGAAAGAGTTGGATGCCCATGATTTCAGACCTGGAGACCCACCTATGGCACAAGAGAGAGTTGGATGCCCGTGATTTCAGACCTGGAGACCCACCTATGGCACAAGAGAGAGTTGGATGCCCGTGATTTCAGACCTGGAGAAACGTGGTGGGAAAAGTTCATCCTAAAATACAAAGTGATTTCCTGACTATCTTTTCCACTAGAAAAGGGACACCCCCTACCCCACCCCCAGATCCCCAGACCCCCAGACCCGAGGAAACAGCCAGTACATGGGTTCATTTAGCAGAGTGAGTGGACTTGTTATTTTGGCCACAACACTCATGGGACCTCAAGGCTGGCTAAGAGGCAACCAAAGCATGCTGCTTCTTGATCAAAGTGTGACAGCCATGACACTAATCAAAACCAAATCGACACAGGAAAACTCACAAGTGATGACTTGTGGAGGGAGGGTCCTTAGGTGTTAGGCTAACAGGCACGGCTGCTCGGAAAGATACCTCTGACCACTGTAACCAGTGAGCGGTTCTGCTCCTCTCAAACCCACAGCTCAAGTTCTTTACCCTCAGAACTCTTTCCCTACAAAGTATCTTGTCTTAAAGGGTTAAAACACACAGAGATTTCCCAGTCATATAGTGTATACATACATATCTTAAACACATACCAACACACACACACACATATGAGAGAGAGACAGAGACAGAGAGAGACTTATATTATCTTCATTTTCAGGAAGAAAGTGAATGAGAAGGTAGTTGAAGCAAACTGTTCATGCTCATCAAATTATCAGAGGCGCGGATTGGGGACTTGATGGGAGGCATGCAGACTTCGGAGTCTGTGCTCATGACCTTGCAGGCATTTTGGGAGTGACTTCATACCTCTTACTGTCTCCAGTAATGACACCAGACTTTGTAAGGCAAAGCCATCGCATGTCATATCTTCCTTTTGGCAAATCAAGAATGACCTCCTTACTGCTGTGTGACCCAGGCTTGCCTACTGAGGAGTAGTCTTTCCCCTTCCGAGGAGTCAGGTCGCACAATAGAATAAAGACAAGTAGAAGGACTGTTTTAGAAATAAGCACTCTGGGCCTGGAGTGAGAGCTCGGTCAGTGAAGTACATGACTTGCAAGCCTTATACAGTTCTGGGTGTGGTTGTACATGCTTGTGCTATAGTCCTAGCACTAGGGAGGTGGAGAAAGGCAAATCCTTGGGGCCTGCTCACCATCTAGCCAGCTGCCTGATGGTCTGTAGACCAATGAAAGACCCATTCTCAAGAATTAGGTGGATGGCACTTCAGACAAGACAGCTTGGGTTGTCCTCTGGCCTTTACATACATGCACAGACACACAGACACAAGCATCCTAACACATATACATGTACACACACACACACACACACACACACACACAAGCACCCTAGCACACATAAATGTACACAAAACCAACAACAGCATCACCAATGGCTTGACAATGAATTAGGGAAAGCAGACATAAAGACAGTTGAGATCGGCAAAACAGCTGTCAAAGGGAAAGCATTAAGAATTCCCACCGCGCACTTGTTCCAGGCTCCAAAGGGTTAACTGTCCATCAAACATTAGACCTGAATGGTTGTGTAGATTTTAGTGGTACACATCAGCAGTTGTGGCATGGTGATATTGAGTTATTGCTTGAAAAATATTTTAATATAATAGGATTTAAATTTCCCCCTTTCTTTGGATTTTTCAGTTAATACTCGAATTAAATTAAAGCATTAAGTCAACCAGCTTAGCGTAAAGCAAATTATGTCAGATTTAGCATTGAGAGCTTTGTTATAGCGTATCTATTGACTCAAGCTTATTAACTCGTAAATCCTCTAGTTTTAGATTATGATCTATTGATTATCTGCTTTTATTTGCGTTTTAAATGAATAAACAAAAAGGAATGATCAGACTTTAGTCATTATACCTTAAGAGAAAATGTACTTAAGCTAAGCATACTTAATTAAAAATAAAAACAACTTATATTTGTTTTGAGAACTCACTGTGGTTTTTACTTTCATATAGGTAGATCCAAGATGATTTTCAATTTATACATTTTTATTTGATATTTCAACAAAACAGGGAAAGATTCTCACTGAAGATAGAAGGCATGCTATGAATTTGGTATTTTGGGTACATAATTCATTGTTCTAGAATCCATAGTTTTTACTTTTTTTTACTTTTATAAACAGATAAAAAATGGATTCCTGTCTCATAACAAAGAATAATGTCCCCCAAAGTCCTGTTTTAGCATCTGAGGAAAGAGAAAATTTTAAACCTTAATCAAAACAAGAGTTATTTGATGACCATGACTAGAACTCAGGTCTTGGCTTTGTCCCTCACCCCAGGAACACTTTAGGAACATAATCTATTTTTTTTTCTGAGTCTCTGCCCCTAACAAGAACTCTGTGAGAAAGTAGGTGACCATTCTACATGCCCTGGCATACCTGTCACTCAAGAGCAGTGATTTCTGCATGGCCTTCCTCCTGGAAGCCGCTAAGAAATCCTGGGGTTCCCAGGGTTCAGAGGAGCAGCTGCTTGACTTGGCTTTATGCTTTGTCCAAAGAAAAGTACTGACATCGGTTTAAGAACTGAGGGCTTCTGGAGCCTTAGTCAGACATTTTATTTGACATCTGCTCCTTTCCCAGTATAGCTCTGAGCACTGAAGGGAGAAGGGAAGGAACATGGCGTGCACAAATTTCAGACCCTACTTCCTTGGGATCGAGAACTCCCATTCAGAAAACTCATATACAAACAGATGGAAACAGGAGTACGCAGGTGAAGTCCCCAAACACCGCAGGCAGCATCATTGGGATTTACAGGTCAACATGCAGGAACAGTGTTAGATCCAGGATCAGATGTATTCAACCTGTGGACCACAGGCTGTATTCATTCTACAATAGCTATGGATGTGGCCCAGTGTGTTTCCAGGTGACAGTGTCGTGTCACAGGCTCAGGCTGAATGATTCCATTTAAATTCTCTGCTGAGCTTAAAGATCAGAGTGAAAAAGCCCAAAGTAAAGCTAAGTGTTTTCCTTGGGGTATAAAATATTTACACTGCTGCTCGCTCTCTCTCACGTTACTTACAAGATCTCATACAGTGGCTCACACTGCAAGGGGCTCTCACCGAGAGGGATGCAGGAGCCGTGGTGTGAGGAGTTACCCACACCGTGGAAGGGATGCTCCATTATCATGGTGACTGCCATCGCAGCAATTGTGTGAACACATAATTTACGTGGGTGACGAGGACAGGTGAAGGGGACCTGAAAAATGGAAGAATTTCCCTTGTCTCCTATCTTTCTTTGATAACCAGACAGACTACAGAGCATGAAGGATGAGGGCTGCCCAATTCGAAGCAAAGCACGTAGCCACCATCTGGGCATTTTAAAAGTAGGACACATGAAATGCTCAGATGTATCCCCCAACAGGGTGCAATAATACAGCAGTAAAAAGAAAACTGCGGGGAACTATGCTTGTATGCCATCATTCTCGTTCAGGAAGGGGTGAAGATTTCCCAGAGCATTACCGTCAAGATATTTGGTGCATGGATGCTTCTGGTATCTGATTTGTATGGTACACACACAAACCCCATGGAGGACATTTCTTCTAGCAAAAAGGAAGAGGTCTGGGCGTTCTAGAGGGTGGGGGGTGGGGGCTAAAAATATGGTCTCTTTAGGTCTTAAGCACAAACACATACACGCCTTTTCAGGAAGACTGGCTACTGGAGTCAGGCCTGACTTTCCAATGCTGGACATGGCACTCAGAGAAATAAAGCACTTAGCCATCTCCTTCCTTCATTTCCTGGATGAAGACTACTACATCACTTCAGAGTTAGGAAATTAAAAGACACTGTGGCTTTGCTTACAATGTCCCATAAGAGTCCTAAAACTATCATTTTGAAAAGAAAGGACATGGATCTGGGAGCAGGGGTGGGGGAGCAGCCCTCAGAGGGTTAGGGAAGGGATAGGAGTGAGCTCAATAAAAAGTACAGTGTGGGTGTGCACAAATTCTCAGTATTATAGTTCAGAACCCCACCTCTGTCTCTCTGATCTGTCTCTGAAGGTACAAGTTCAGCTTTCTTACTCCTAGACTCACGTAGATCTGGCCACCCAATGGTAAAGTGTTGCTTTATCAGGTGGAAAAGAGCCCTAAACTTCCTTTTATTTTCATGTGCATTTCAGAGATCAGGGGTTGGAGGAGGAGGGAGGAAGGGAGGAAGGGAGAGAAAGAAGGGGAGTTTATCTTCATAGGACTTGGTGGCACAGACACAGTGTCTTTTCTTGAGGCCGCATAATGAGGCTGTACGGATTAATGCACTTCCATACATCTCAGTCAGCTTGCGATATAGAATCCTAAGTGCTTTCAGATTTGCAAGATCGAGCCCCTCCTCAGACTTCTCTCTGCTAGGTGAGGAGAGCTGCTGATAAGGAACAGAAAACAGCACTCCCCCTGCCTCCCCCTGCCTCCCTCTGCCTCCCCCTGCCAACCCCTGGGAGCAACTGATGAGGATGGAGACTCCAAGGGAGACCAGGCTGTGAGGAGAAAAGATGCCCTCAGGAAACACAAAGAGGAGATGGATCTTAAGGAGGTAATTTGTGCCAACACCCACCCCAAACCCCCAAATCTTTCTATTTAGATTTTCTTACTTCTTCTGAAATTCTAGGATCATTTGAACTAAAAGTCCTCTGGACTCTGTTTCTGTAATTCTCCAATGATCTCTTTCTTGTTTCTCTTCTCCTCTCCTCTTCTCTCCTCTCTCCCCTCCCCTCCCTTCTCCTTTTCTCTTTCTCCCCGTCTCTCTCCCTTTCTTTCTCTCCCCCCTCTCTGTCTGTCTTTCCTCTTTTTAATTTGTCAAGTTTCACTCCTTGGTAGGCATTGCGGGAGCCAGTCTAGCCATCCCATGTTATCTGCCTGTCTGGGAATGGAGAAGCAGCACGCACTGTTAATTGGATGCATGGGGCTCAAAGAGGGGAGTGCAGAGTCGATGTCTGAACCCTGTAAGGTGCTGACTGTCCACACTCCACTTCACAAGACTTAAAAGCAACCCACCTTGCCCCCTGCGCGCCTCCCTCTCCTCACTCGGCTCTTGACTGTCTGTGAGGCTGATATCATTTTTTAAGTGATTTATTTCTAACAGATGTGATCCTCCGCACAATGTCCCCTAACAATTTTAATTTCTGAATATAATAAGCATCCAATCCACTAATAAATAATTATCACTCTGCTAAGGACAAATGCCAAGGCTTACAGCAAGATGACCAGGTCGCCCAGAGCTGAAAGGACAAGGTGTGTCTCCTGAGGCTCTTACTATGTTGAAGGCAGAAGTGCTAATTACAGCATTTCTGAAACATGATAGGCCACAAAGGAGGAAAATTAGCCACAGCTTAATGCACACGGTGTTTTAGAAAGCTCCTCACTTTGGGTGGTGCTTCTCAGAACTCATCCACTTTGGTTTCTGAGACAGGGTGGCTCACTGACTTAGGGCACTCCCTCTAGTCTGAGCTGTTGCCAAAGACTCCCTCCCTGCCTTACCTCCCCAGGGCTTAGACTATGAATGCACAAGGACCTGCCTAACACTTCTATGTGGGTTCTGAGGGATGTAACTTGGGTCCTCACGCTTGCTGACTGAACCACTTTCTTCAGACCCAGAAAGATACTCTCAGGTATCGCTGTGGCTTCTTGTAGAGCAGAGGTACCACAAGATCAGGTCAGACAGCAGTGCAGGCCCTGGGAGAGAGGCCTACACCATCGCAGGCTGATTTACCATTCTTCCCACTGTAGGAGGAAGTCTGATGCCGCCATTAAACATGTGACTTATTAGAGGCGCATACAGATGAGGTAATAAAAGGGCGGTTTACCACACCACTAACCACACCCACTTTAGGCAGGACTAAAGACATATACGGCTGGACGTAAAGACGTATACGTACGTAGGCCGAACTACGTCACTAGCCAGGCCCACTTTTGGGCATGGCTAGGGGGCGTTACAGGGGAAGGTATAAAAGACAGCACACAGGAAGTCTCGCTCTCTTTTCCTGGAGTTCGGCTTCTGGTTTGGCAGAGGAAAACGGCTTGTCTCTTACTGGCTAGCTCTGCTTTAAGTAATTACCCTATAATTGTTAATCTAAGTATGTCTCTTACCGGAGAATAGTTCCGGGCTCCTACCCCAATGGCGTTACATGTTGACTCTCTTGTGTTTCTCCTTCCCAGAGTCCTCCTGGACTCCTAGTCCCTCCTATCTAGATTCCTATTGGCCAGCAGTAATTTATTAACATATACACAGGACTTCCCCAACATCTCCTCTTTTCTGTTTAAACAAAAAGAAAGGTCTTAACTTTAGCATAGTCAAATTGTGTATAACAGAACAGTTATCAAGTAAGAACATAGTTACAATATTTTAGCAAGATTTAAAGAAAATATCATCTATCTCATTCCTGTGAGTCCAAAGTCCTATATGTAGTTTATCTCTTATCATAACTAAGGAAAACTATAATTATAGCTATCTGTCTTCAACTCCATCAAAGACCACAGAAGGATAATATATAAACACTAGGATTGACAGAGACATCTTACTGTCTGGACAGTCACCCGAAGTTCCTCTGTAACATTGGGGCATCCATCTTCAGCCCATAGGCCACAATGTATCCAGAAGATTTCTCAGCAAAGCAGGAAATTTCAAACTGTCCATCTGCGTTGGCAGTCTGTCAGTCATTTTTCTTTGTCTTGCAGAAAGTCTCGTAGACTCTTCATGAAGCAGGAACCCTGTAAGACTGAGTTCAGTAGTCACTTTCCTGTGGGTCCTGCATGTCCAGATTATACAACAACAGTCAAACAATCTAGGCAAGAGCAGTTTCTTGTCCAAATGGCTAATCTTGCCATGTTGAAAGCAAACTCCATAACAAGTTTCTTTGATGCCCATCCTCCTCTCAGACATAATTGGTGCTGCCAAGAGCAGATATTTCTCATTGTCAAGAAAAAACCCTAAACCATTTTAAATGCCATTTTCTGAAGGTCTTTGAGAGGTTTGAAGACTGTTTATCTATCTCAAATATATTTCTGTATATCTAGAAAACCTAACTTACCTAACTATAAATTCTATTATAAGTAACTATTTATAGTCTGTATTCAATTATGCATTACATTTTAAAAGATCAGTATAAGCACAATACTTAATCAAGAGGAGAAATATACATATCACAAAATTGACCTTGAATTTGTATCAATAAATGAAAAACAATACCCATACCATAATTCCCCTTTTTACCATTAAAAGGAGATTGGTTGTGATCATTAACCAATTATAAACAATCCCATTTAAATGAAAACAAAGATTTATAAACAAGATGGGAATTGGGACGTCGCTCATTCCAAACTGCTTCCTGCTGGAAGGGGGTGCTGTTTATACCATGGGGATCATGACAAAACTCAGAAACCTGTATAAGTCCGTATTTTCGGGGTCTGTAAAGCTGTATCATCTTAACTGTCTCAATTGTTGGAACACCTTGTCCACTGCTTCCGGGGGTCTTGGTTCGTCGAACCACAGAAGCCTGGAAGGAATCCTCAGCTTTTCATTTTCTGTAGAAACATAAGCAAAAACTCCTTTTCTGAGTAACATATCCTTATACATAATTTTGAAGTCAAGGCATTTTCAAAAGATAGAAGTTGGATTAATTCAGCAGCATTTATAATCAAGTGTACTTTAGCATTTGTTCCTTCCTTAGCAATCAAAAAACTGAAAAACACAATAGCATACAGTATCCAGACTCTCTGTGTATTTTCCATCTTTACGTGGCTTATTTATTTATCTATTATTACTTTATTTCTTTCACTTTTATTTATTTTTCTCTGAGACAGGGTTTCTCTTTGGAAACCTGCCTGCCTCTGCCTCTGGAGCAATTCCTACCGGCGTGCGTGCGCCACCACAGCCGGCTTCTTTATTTTCTCTCTCAATCTTACGTATATTTTTAAACACACTGTAAACCTTTAGAGGTTTTTCTTTATCCAAGTCTGACTTTACTGTAAATCTTTATGTTTTTCTGGCCACGTGTCTTATTTGTAAAACCGCGGCTGTTTTAAACTGCCGGTTTTTCGTCAAGATGGCGGGCGTAAGCGTGACTCCAGCTTTACCGCCTCAGTCCATGCTGACCTCCAGCAAAAGCTGCCACTTCCAGCTGTACGTACACACCTTTTAATCGTTAGCAGGGTCTCTTAAAACAACCTTGCTGTTTTATTTTTCTTTTAATGTCGAGTCAGGAAGACTCTGGTAAGCGAGCCACGTGAATCTCAGCTTGTTGCTAGCAAAACAGAGCACACCTGAGAAAAATGCTGCTACCAAATTCTGTGCTTCTCTCTGTTCTTGTGTTTCTAAAATTCCTTGAAAGATTTTGTTATTTTACGTGGAAATTCATGATCCCACTCCTGATCACCATTTTGTTAAGAGAAGTTTTCCTTGAGAGAATGCCTTCCCGCCCGCCTGGTTCTAGATCGGCATCAGTCCCAAATAAACACACAGGAGGCTATATTAATTATGAAGCTGTTGGCCTTGCTTGTCTCTTACTGGCTAGCTCTGCTTTAAGTAATTACCCCATAATTGTTAATCTAAGTATGTCTCTTACCAGAGAATAGTTCCGGGCTCCTACCCCAATGGCGTTACATGTTGACTCTCAGTGTTTCTCCTACCCAGAGTCCTTCTGGACTCCTAGTCCCTCCTATCTAGATTCCCTATTGGCCAGACAGTGCTTTATTCTTTATTGACAAATGCACAGGACTTCCCCAACATCCCACATCGTTATTCCAGGGGTGCTTCCAGAATTTCAAGGGCAAACTGGGTTTGGGTCTTCATTACTTTCCGGGGAACTCTAGCAAGCTGGACCCAGGTATTGTCATAAGGCAATGTTAATGTCATAGGCATACCCCATGATGTTCAGGCTGCAGTCCATCATGGCACTAGACAAAGTGCTCTTAGAACATTGTAGACTCTGGGGCGGGGCTGTGGGTATTCTCAGTGAGTTTAGCATTTCAAGTTGAGTCTCTGAGATGCTTCCTGTAGTTTTCCAGTGAGTATCCTGCCTTCTTGGCTGGTTTTGTCTTCCCTTTCCCCAGTGGCAATTAGATTTGGGAACCAGTTGCCATAAGACCATTCTTCTATGAGTGAGAATTAGTACATTTTGTTAAAGGGACACAGTTTTTAGGAAATGTTGTCATAGAATAAAGAAGTAATGAGAAAAAGATATTTGCTTGTCTTTTGTCTTTTGGAATGGGGTAATGATTATTAGCCCAGGCTGCCCTAGAACCTCATATTCTCTGACTTAGCCCCTAGAAGATTGGGATCATAGGCTTACGCCATTGGGCCTTTTTTGTTACTTTAAAAAAAAATTCAAATGTGGACAAGTAGCTCCAGACAGGACGAGAGACAGAAAAGTCTTGCAGTTCCTACTGATGGTGACTTACTGAGTTGGACCACTTACTACTCCTTCCTGTTTCTCTAACCCTGGTCAGCACCACTAGGAGCCATCTGCTGACTATGCAAAAGGGGAGGGGTCACAGCTAGTCTCCAAGCCTTGCTTGCTAACCACAGGCCCTTGACTCTTGCTGCTGACCGTTTCTCTGGGCAGTTTCATCTGAGGGGGTTCTTTGGACATCTTCGAAAAGTCATCAGTTTGCTGTCAACATGACAAGTGTGGACGGATAGGAAAGATGGCCCCTCTTGTCGTCCTGGGATAGAAAGTGGCCGCCAGATGTCTGAAAGTAGACCCTCTGCTGTACCTGACGTGGTCAAGCTCCTGCCTGCTGAACCTCTTTTATACACATTTTGGCACATAGGCTTCTGAACCATCCTGGTCTAAGTGATCCTTAATGCATTCAACATCTTATACATCATTTACTGTGTCTGTTCCAGGCAATGAATCATACCAAACCATGTGGAATGTGTCTTCTTCTGTGGTTTTCGTTGATGTTTAGTTTTTCATAAATTGCACGTCGTCCCTTCAGGCAACAGCTCAAGAGGCGATGTGAAGCAGGGGCAAGACGCTCACTTAAAATCAGATGTGGCTGCCGTCGAGTCACAACCCTGTAGCTGGCTCCGAGGCCTTCCACATTTTACTCAACATTTCTGAGTGTCTGTTTCCTCAGGAAGGACACGTGACACTGCACGGTGGCGGCGGCGGGGACAAGATGAAATGGCATTTTGTAAACCGCCCCTGTGCTTTATACTGACAGTTTTTGGCTTACAGGTGGAAATTGGACTATAAAGATGATTTAGCTGCGGACATATATAGCTCTCCTTCTAGGATAAAAATATAGCATTACTGAGCAATTTTTTTTTTAACTGTAGAGTAGAGTAGTAGCTTGGGTGTGGCAATAAGCAAGCCACTTCTTGTCGACTGGATTTCAGCCACTCATTAATTTATGATTCATTAACAAAGGTCTTTGTAAAAGTGACATTGCTCTGGGCACTGGAGAGAAGGGTCCATGGGGAATAGCCCCCGCCATTGCAGGTTCACACTCAGGTTGGGGAGACAAACAGTAAACAGGATGGAAAACAGAAACATGTCAACAGATGAACCCGAGTGGTGAGGAGAAAAAGACAAGTGTGGGCTGGGCAGTGGGCTCAGTCTGTGAAAAGGGTCTGCCATAGAAGCCTGAGGGCCTGGAGTGGCTAACCAGCACCCATTGAAAAGCTGGGGGTGGGGTGGGGTTCAGCCGTGAGCATCTGCAGCCGCAGCACTCAGGGCGGGGAAAGGGGGTGACTCTCACAGACATCAGTGGGCTCCAGCTGCCAAGAGACTGTGCAAGAGGAGGCTGTGAGGAAGAGGCAGGCAGGTCTCTTAGAGTTCCAGGTCAGGCAGGGATATACAGTGAGACTCTACCTCATATTGCTTTTAAAAAGGTAGAGAGCAATTGACAAAGACATCCAACATCAACATATGGCCTCCGCAGACACACACTCCATGTACACACACATGTGCACAGCCATGCAAGCACATACCTATATACAAAGAAAGCAAGACACAGTGTTTGGATGAAAGGGCAGGGAACTGTGGCCATGTGGGCTGGGCGTGGCCTCACTGGAGGAGAGATTTTACTGGAAAAAAAATAGAGGCGTGGCAGCAAGATGGCTTAGCGGGTGACAGTGCTTGCTGGCTGTGGGGGGGGTCTTGTGACTGGAGTTCCGTCCGTGGAGCTCACATAGCTGAAGGACAGAATCAAATACACCGCTGACTTCCACATGCACACTATGGCATACGTGTGCATGCGTACAAACAACCCCCCCCCCCACCACACAGAAGTGTGCTGAGAAACAAAAATTTAAAACAAGTATAGCAGGCAGGCATAAGCCTGGCGGGTAAAGAACATTCCAGACACAAAATGCTCCCACTCACCCTCCCTGCCCTTCACATGGTGAGGAGGCAGTTACTTAAGGATCCTCATGAATATTAATACTGTATGCAAATATAGCATGCTTTGTTTCCTGGCCTCTCTTTTCCCTCCTTTTTTCCCTTTTCCTTTCCTTTCGTTCTTCACTTTAATGGTAAATTAAACACCAAACCTTTCCGTTTGGGGGAACGGAAGAGGGAAAACAAAAACAAAAAAAAAAAGAGTTTAAAGAAAACAGAAATTGAAAGTGCCCGCCCCCTCCCTGCTCCCCACATTTTAGAAGCATCTCCTTGTACTAGGTTTTTCTCCTGGAAGTTTAACCTAACAGGCCATGTTTCTAGTATTGGTGAAAACTGAAGAGGCATAGGGAATGCATACAGACACGATCTATGTGGGATTGTTTTGAGTTTCAAGGATTTTCATTTGGTCTAATAAATCTGAAAATATCAGAAGAACTCAAGCCTTAATAATCACGATCTTCAATATGATTATTAAGGGAGTAAGAATAGACTGCTTTTAAATACTGTGTCCACATTAACAGGGCTGCTTTCTTCAGAGTTGCAGGGAAGATTACACTTTGAATACTAGTTACTGATAAGGAGGCCAGCGAGGGGAGTCCTGCTTACCTTCTGGCCAATGACAGATTAACTTGGCAAGGTCGACAGGCATCCTTGGCTGGGAACGGGTCACCGTGCTCTGCTCCATGCCTCCTATCTATGTGGAGGTTGGGTGGAAGGATGAGGATAAGACATTAAGTCAGCTCACATGCTCACACACTCACAATGAGCTTTGGAGCTATCCTTTGCTAATGGATGAGACAAGAGAAGTAGAAGAACGAACTAGACAGGACTCTTCCGAAAAAAACTTCCGGATGGTTCTGCGCACTTGACATTACAGGAAGAGTTTTCAGCATATTCCATCTTTCTGATTGAGTCCTTTGTATGCTGGTTTGGCTGCCGTTACGTTTATGTATTTCTGACAGTGTTCTTAATGACACACTAACAGATTGTAAAACACGCTGCTGGCATTGACTTGTTTTTTATATTTTTAAAACAATGTCCTTCATGTAACAGTAGTTAAGCGCGGCAGAAGGACATCATTAGAGCCATGGTTAAACTGTAATTTACACCATTAGGAAGGCAGGAGCAATTTTTATTGCCTGGCAATTTTCTTGCTGAAATATTTGGACCATATGGCTCAATTTGTGTAATAACCTTAATTTCTGCACCCTTCAGGTCTGCCTCCATCTCCCACGGAATGGTAAAATGCGCTTTAACAGAAAAGGCAACTGTCTATACTTAGAGAGTTGAGATTAATAACATGTCACGTCCTGTTTTTGGTGAAGGAATTCGAGCAGCGGCCAGATGGTATCTCTACAAATAACTGTCAGGGGTCTTGATCTAATCAATACAATGTATTAATACATCTCCCTTTGCTGTTCCTCCAGGGGCTGGCACAGAACATCTGGAAGGGGTGGGGGGGCTGCCGAGGAGAGAGCCGATTCTTTTCAGAATCAAACCGAGTCCAATTAATTTTTCATGTATCCTTGATAACTGTTTCATAATGAGCTATGCGTCTTGACGGATTTGGGGTTGGCAGAGCCGGCTGCCCCTGCTTTCCATCCCCATTCAGTCCACTTATAGAAACCAACCCATTAATCAAGCTATCTGGCGTAAAACCTGAATCTCAGCTCAGCAAGAGATCAATAATATCATAAAAAAAAAGAACTACGGAACCATCCACTAATGGGCATAGGTATCCAGCCATGACTTTAGTAATTGCTTGAACAAAAATAAAACTCTGGGTCATAATCACCCAAAAGGAACTTATATGATAAAATTCATTACTTGTGTCTTGTCAAAAGGTAACATTTACATCTGTTAAAAATATACTGTCATTTTACTATCTCAACTAGACCATTATCTTTTAGGGTTAGACAATGTTCCCCTTAGAATGGATTAAAACTCTCTGATTTGGTAATGTGAATATTTAATAACCCAAGTATCACATAAAATGTTTAAAAATGAGTTATTATGCTCCTTTTAAATTCAGAGTGCCCGTGGGGCTTCTTCATGTACTCTTTAGCCTGGCCGTGTAGGACATGCTGCTGTAGATGTGGTATTACGTCATCAGACAGGTCTCTTTGCTCTGGTAGCTTTAGTGGTAGCATTTACAATTTAATCTATAAATCCTATCACTTCCCCAAGTAGGACGGTTTCATTCCAGACCTTCTGTCTTTTACCTGATTCCCGCAGCTCTCTGAACCCTCTGAGCTCAGTGGGAGTCGGTGCACTTTGGTTCTGTTTTCAAAGGGCCCTGGATGATTCTGTTTAGGGAAAAGAACTCAGTACAACTTAGGGAGACAGAGGAAACCCATTATCTGCTTGGTTAAAACATTCCTTATTGGCTCTTCGACAACAAGTGGAAACCTGTTCCATCCCTGGGAGATCCTGAGGTACTAATTAGAAAAAACTCCCAGCAAACACTGCCAAAAGATAGTCATCCATTGGCAGATCCCCTGACCAAAGCCTGCCAACGTGACAGACAGGCCTCAGGAATCACTGAGGAGTTGAAAGGTGAGCTACCATCCATCTCTGAGAACAGTGGGATGCAGTCATGAAGCCCCTGCCTGTTCTGTCTGTGGCTTGTGGTCATGAAGTGTGGGTGTGTGTTGCAGGGGAAGCTGGGATGAGGTGTGTGAGTGAGGGTCTTCCTTCATTCTTTTTAGGCATTTATGATCATGCTCGATGCTTAGGCATGGACAACTAATTGCTTATTATTAACGTTTCCTGCCTTTTATTCTTCTCCAGGTATACCAGCCAGTCTAGAGAAGCAGAGTTTCCCTTCGTATCCACTATAGTCACTATGTGCAGATTCTCAGTAGAAATGCCATGCACAGCTAATTAATGGATGAGCCCCACAATATTTCTTGGTCACGAGCATCAAATTAGATCCGATGTGCCTCAGTCCTCAATTGCAAATAGCATGTAATTTTCATATATTCATGAGATTTCAAAGAAGCCGTCACCCAGATTTTCAGCTTTCATTTTGTTTGTTGATGTCTGGGATGCATAAATACAAAGTACTCCAGTTAGAGCAAATCCACAGCAACTTTCAACATCGCCGAGACAGAAAGCTACAGAAAGAAGTAAACTCAGTAAGGATATCGGAAGCCTCTGATTCACGTTGCCTGGCTTCTAGAATTTTTAATCAACACACTATCATGATCAGGATAATTAATTTATGCAAACTTAAATCCTCTAAGACACAGACAGAAAATATTTCCTCTCCTCTTCTCTCAACTCTCAGAAAGGATCAAGCAGGCTAGCAGCCTTGGCTTTGTACTAGCCAAGGAAGATGGTCCCAAGATGTTTCACCTTACGAAATGATAAGGAGATAAAAAGATTCATTTGCAAACCTATCACATAGCACTCACAGGTGGTGGGTGTGGGTCATTGCATTTGGATTAAAAAGGAAATGTCTCTCCCTCCATGAGAGGTCAGCAGCTTGTGTAAGGCGAAATCTTTTCACTGTTCAGCACGATTAGAATACTTCAGCAGTGGTTCCAGTAATTTAGAAATCACAGTATTGTTGTAATATTTTTCTAGGCTTCAGGAGCTCACAATTGTTTGGCCCAATCAAATCGGGGAACACTAGAGAAGTTATCACCCATCAAGGTAATTACTTTCAAGTTGAAATAATTACTCTATCAATGTTAATGGTCTTTCAACTTCAATAAAGCACTCACCTGCCGATAATCACGGCTAACCTCTTGCTCCACTGCAATTCCCTCTCTATTTA
This sequence comes from Mesocricetus auratus, assembly GCF_017639785.1. NCBI lineage: Eukaryota > Metazoa > Chordata > Mammalia > Rodentia > Cricetidae > Mesocricetus > Mesocricetus auratus. The sequence continues at coordinate 5,855,247 of NW_024429266.1, forward strand.
GCGGGTTATATTACAGCCGTTACAGTGGTCACTTGTCCTGAACAGCTGCTGACTTTCGCTTTGATCGGCTGTGAACCATAAAGAATTGGTCATCTGTGTATGATATCCCCTCACCCATCAGCCCTTGCAGAGCCAAGGAGGTGACTGCAGAGTTGTAATGGGGGTCCTTCAGGGGCAGCCATCTTGTCTCAGGTAGTGGCCGCTTTCCACTGGTGACAAGAGCAGAGTAGTTCAATTAACTTCCGCCCTTCACTGTCATTTACAGCTTGCTGTCTCTGCTAACTGGCATATATTCTGAATTTATAGCGTGGGCCCATGGCTGCATTCATCTTACTTCTTCATAAGCTATGGACAAGGCTTCTTGGAGGCTTCCTTGGGTGTTGGAGTGGTTTCTTTATTAACTGAGTCAAGAGATTGAAAGAAGCCCCATACTTGGCTCAAAGGCCTCTGGGTGTCCCCCACCAGCTGTCTCCCAGGTATCGAGAGCCCACTATTTGGCAATGGTAATCGCAGTTTGTGTGGTGTGGTGGGTAGGGGGTGGGTGGGGGAGGACTGTTAATAAGAGGGCTATTAATATGAGGTCCTGTTAATATGGGATAGGACTGAAGGAAGGATAGGGCCCTTGAACGTCACGACACAGCAGGTAAACAGTCACCCGAGGAGCAGAGCTCTTAGGACAGGCACGGGATGCTACTGATGCAGGGACACCAAACATACACACTGGGAGATGCACAGAACAGACTCTTGCTTAGCAATTTACAAAAGTAACCAAACCAAGTCTGGTACTTAGGGAATTACCTACAAGTTGTAAACTCAAAAATATTGTTGTAGGATTGGGAACAAACATAAAACATGGCTTTACACTTATGGCCAATTAGTTTTAGCTGTTTTTATACGAACCACAACTTTATCTACGTTTGCCAATTTAATTCAGCCTTGCTAATCACAGGACATCTAAAGTTTCAGTTTGCTGTATTGCCGTTCACAGCGTTTTGCATATGAAGTGCTCTAACGCAATAATCCTGTGGGACATGGGATAGTTTAGTTCAGACTTTGAGTGATGCCACAGAGCAGGGCCATCCTAGGAGGAAGAAACGATGAGGGTGGAGATCCTATGTGATTCTAGAAGGAGTCAGCACACAGTTTGGAGGCTGACGCCAAAGGATTTAAGGGGAGTTGGATATTGGCAGCAAGGAAGTGGTAAGCCTTAAGATGACCTGGTTTGAGCAGCCAGAGGGATGGTAAAGGAAGTTAGTTGTATAACAGGATGTGAAACACACTTGATGTGGGGAGTCATGTGTGAGGCTTGGAAAAACAAGGGGTATGAGATGGCTGTGGTATTGGTGTCTATAAATGCCAGCACTGTCAGACGGAAGCTGGAGGAGCACATGCTCCAGGCCAGCCTGAACCTTGTGAGAACTTGGTGCCTCGTCTTCTTGTATAAGATAAGCCACGTAAAAGAATATCTAAGCTTGGGCTGGTGAAACGGGCACTCAGGTAAGGGCGTTTGGCGCCAAGCTTGGCAACCTGAACTAGAACCTTGGTCCACACGGTGGAAGAAGAGAACTGATTCCTCCAAGTTGACCTATGGTCTACACGCACACGTGTGCATGCGCGAGCACACACACACACACACACACACACACACGCACACACACACACACGCACGCACACACGCACACACTATGGAAATGCACTGACATAAACACAAAATAAATAATTTCATTTTAGTTGAAACCATGTCTGGGCTCAGGAAAAGCCAATCAAAAAGGGGAATTTAGCTGATAAATGAGATCATTGATTGTTTCATTTCTCCCTGGGGAGGAAATACAGTGATTTTTTTCCCCAACTCTGAGAGATAAATATCTCAGAGTCACTTGAGGGAATTGAGAATCCCAAGAAAGGAGTGACAGACAGTCTGCTCTTGGCATGGGGTTTCCTACTAAAAAAGAGACTCTCAGGGTATTTCAGATCTAGCCACAAGAATGTAGAGAGATTCTAGGAGGTTCTTCATGCAGTTCTAGGATCTGATGATCATGACCCAACACAGAACCTGACAAGGGCTTCCAGTCCAACGACCTCTGAAGTTGAGGTATGACTGGGTCACCCCTCATAGAGTAGGTAACAGACACTTGGTAGGGAAGATTGCCATGGAAGAGACACAATTTCATCATTTGGTAGGACAAGGGTTCTATAGGTCTCATGGCTGCTGAGAAAGTAATAACAGTATGACAGGTCAGGAAGTTGACTACAGGGGTAGGGGGATGGAGGAGAAGCTGTGAGGTTGACTGCTAGGGCAGAGACAGAAAGGAATGCAAAAACAAAAACAACCCATCAGATCTGCCTCTCTCAGAGGACTATGGGGCATGGGAGTTCTCATGGGGTCCTGTACATAACCCACAGGAAAAATCCCACAAGGCATCTGCCCTCCAGTGGCAATGGAGGATGGGTGAGAACATCTCTGCTCATTCTTACATAATTCATCTCCTTCCTTCCCCTTCCCTTCCTCTCCTTCCCTTGTTCCTTTCCTCCCTCTTTCTTTCCTCTCCTCCCCTTTTCCCATTATTCTGAGGAACTCCACAAAAGAATAGAAAACTAAGGAAGAGGCATGTGACCATGTTGTCTCCTCTTCATTGTAGACTTCCAAGCGTAGACCAGCACATTTAGATTATATGGTTGGTTCTTGTCAGTGGAGAACAACTCAAGGTCAAACAATAGGACTCACCTTTGGTTTATTGATGGGTAGACAAGGGAGTCTTAGTGGAGCCAGTCAGAATAAAGTACAAGGAACAAATATAAACTTTTCTCAGAGAAGTAGTTGAAGGGAGATCATACAAAGACAGTGAATGAAAAGACAACATCCAATAAAATACATCCTTACAACAAGCGTTCAGTATTCTATGTGATACTATTCCATCCACACTCTGCATCTTTTATGTGGTGGCTTGAACAGGCGTGGCCCCCATAGACTCATGTGTGTGAATGCTTGGCCCATAGGGAGTGGCACTATTAGGAGGTGTGGCCTTGTTGGAGGAAGTGTGTCACTGTGGAGGCGGGACTTGAGGTCTCATATGCTCAAGCTATGCCCAGTGTGGATACAGACTCCTTCTGTTGCATGTTGATCAAGATGTAGAACTCTTAGCTTCTTCTCCAGCATTATGTCTGTCTACTTGCCACCCGCTATGATGCTAATGAACTGAACCTCTGAACTGTAAGCCAGCCCCAATCAAATGTTTTTCTTTGTAACTTGTGGTCATGGTGTCTCCTTACAGCAATGAAACCCTGAGACATTTCACATAATAGAAAGAATGACCTAGCTACATTACAAAGTGTGAAAAATCTGTCTACAGGGCAGACATGCAAGGGAATCCTGGTAGAGCTGCCAAGTTTTTATTTTCATACCATTGTTTGTCATACTAGAAAGAGATCCTTCTAGAATGCAACATCTTAACAGAGCATTCCTGCCATGCCTTTGAATGGGTCTGCAGAAGAAAGGCTATGTACCATCACACTGTCACAGTCACAACTAATTTAAGATCATATGTAAGAAGCAATAATATTTTACATTATAATAAACCAAAATGAAAATGGGATTAGAATGAGTTCATCAATTTACTCACAAACCTCCCATAATAGGGCAATTATGAAGTACCTCATAATGTGTTTTGGCTACAAATCTATTTAGTGGTAAAGAGATCTGCGCCAAGCACATGAGGAAGTTTTAAATGCCCCCTCCTTGACATTGGGAAAGGGAGTTTGGCAATCAGAACGTGGAGACTAGTGTTGTAATTTTGGATTTTACGCCCAGATGAGAAGCCAACTCTTAGTGACCCAAATCATTTGCTCAGTCCATCAGCCCCGTATCCCTAACTCTACATATGGAGTGAGATACCAATCTATCTTTCAGGGCACTGGGCAAAGGTATGTTCTGGAGGGCAAGCAGGGACGTACTTAGAGCACTGACTAGCAGGCAAACACCTTTGCCTTTAAATCCCAAGTTATTTCTGCCAGTACGATGGCAGATGCCAATGGGATGGCAGGTGCCAGTGAGCAAAAGCAAACAGACCTGAGTGGTGGTGGCAGCCTCGCCAGCCTCGCCAGGAGTGTTCCTGCAAGTAGCACCATGGAACTCTTGCATGCCAAGCGAGGCTAAATTCAGCCTCTTTCCTGACACGGCACCATCCATCACAGAACTAATGGGGGAAGTAAGTTGAAGGACTTGCAAGCGAAGCCTGTTTTCAGTAAGGAAGGCTACAAAGATCTGGAGGCACCCTAAGAATTTTGGTCTTTTCATTTCAGAAAGACCTACTTAGACTCAGAGAGAGATGGCTTTTCATGATGTTGGGAGAGAAACCAGTGATGCATTAGAAGCCACACAGTCCCCATTTCTCCTCTCCTGCTGCCTCTGCTGCTGCTGCTGCTCCTGCCAACTCATCCACTCTTCACCCCCACGGAGGGTCACCCGCTGCCTGTTCCCATCCACTGCCACCTCCAGCAGGATGCATGGCTCCGCCACACCTGCTTCATGTGGCTCTCCCAGCAACCTCCACCTGCCTCTAAACAACTCTGGGGAGACCTGGGCAAGCCAGGGATGTATTTACACCATGGGTGATTTTTTGGTGGTCCCTTGAGTAGATATGGGACCCCAATAATCAAGGGACTAAATTAGTGACATTAGGGACGTCTTTCACAAGTCTGGGTTGATTTGTTTTTCTGAAATTGTGTGTTAACACTCAGTGCTTCATTTATAGTAAATGTCAACTCTTTGCTGGGGGAAATTTAGCTAGACTAAGTGGATCCAGAGGATTCTTGGAGCAAGGTCTAAAAGGGAATCCTTTATGTACACCCAGATGGAAGGCACCCAGTAGTGAGGGGCTTAGAAACCTTAGTCCCAACTAATAACTTGTACCTCACACTTGATCACCCATCTTCCTATCCAACCACTGATGGACTCAACCTCAGTAGGTCCCAGCAGTGAGTACTGATAAAAAAACATAGTTCTCAATGACTGTTTATCCTGTTTGATTGAATGTGCTGACCCTAAAGATTTATTTGCAGCAATATAGGGAAGTCATGTTGTTCAGAAAATAAAAGGAATAGGCTTAATAGGCTTAAAGAAAACATATAGTTCACGCTGCACTGGGATTTGCATCTGGAACCCCAACGCTTGTCAGTCACGAGTCACAGTGCAAGAACAGGTGTCATACAAAAAAACACTGCACAGGAAATGCCCTGGGAAGTCAACAGGAAGCTCCCAGGCTAGAGATGCATTAATCAGATCCTTAAACCATGCATTTTATAATAAAACCAGCTAAGCAATGACTCTCAAGGTACTCTCCCAAGGGAGTTCCAGTATAACTGGGAAGGGAGAATATACAATTAGTCACATATTCTTATAAGTTATGTTTTGAAAGAACAAAGGTTTGGTCATTGTTACTGGTGCCTTTGATGAAAATATGCTTATCATAGTATTTCAGTATTTTAACCAAAACTACTTTACAGGTGGTGAAAGATTAGAATACAAGTTCTTCGGATATAGTTTTAAAAATAGCAGATTTTCCTACAGATATAATCATTAGCTAAAATAGATCATTTCTATGCAACACTATGATTCATAGTACTTATGAAGAAGTATCTAGAAATGAAATGAAAAATGTTGATAGGAAAAGAATGTCTAAACAGGAAAACAAAGTATCAATTCTGAGATAAGACAGAGACTTTCACGCCTTCTCTCAAATGCTGCTTATTACAAAAGGGCTTCTGTTGTGAGTGGCACACGTAGGACAACTGGATTGCTCTGCATGTAGAACTGACATCAAATGCTGCTTATTGTTGACTTAAAGTGTTAAACTCTACCATTCACTTACAGAGATTCTTTTGGAATTAAATGATAATACACTGACCTGGTATTATTTATCCATTTGATAAACACGGACTCCTTAACATCTGTATAAATTGGACTTCCATAGCTTGAATCACAGACCAAATGGCTTTAGCTTTTGAAGTAATACTCAATGCTCCTCCGTTCATCTTTTTTTTTTTTTTTTTTTTTTTTTTTTTTTGGTTTTTCGAGACAGGGTTTCTCTGTGGCTTTGGAGGCTGTCCTGGAACTCGCTCTGTAGACCAGGCTGGTCTCGAACTCACAGAGATCCGCCTGCCTCTGTGCCTCCATTCATCTTATTTGTAAGGGTCATCCACATTTAATGACACCTTGGCATATTTTGAAAACCATGAATATTTGCCTCCTAAAACCCTAACATTTACTCTTCAGGACTCCCAGCCTGGGAGCTTCCTGTTGACTTCCCAGGGCATTTCCTGTGTAGTGTCTTTTTGTATGACACCTGTTCTTGCACTGTGACTCCTGACTGACAAGCGTTGGGGTTCCAGATGCAAATCCCAGTGCAGTGTGAACTATGCTTTATTTTATTTTATTTTTAATCTATAGTTCTCATTTATATAATAATATACAAATGTTTCTGAGACAAAACCCATAACATTTCTGAATCTCTCATAGAACACAAGGAATTTCTGGGCATAAAGAAAACTCCCAGAAAACACAAGATGAACTAATGAAATTATTTTCCCCATCAGGGGGAATAGTTCAGAAAAGAATGAACAATTCCTTGTTAGAATACATGTGACTTTTCTAGTGCATGGAATATTATTGCCTTCATCTCTGTGTGCATATAAACATACATTCATTTGTAAGATTAGTTCTTTGGCAAACATGAAAATTGCATGCTCTTATCTTGATATCCTTCCTATGCAATATTGAGGGAAATACTGCATTATTCCCATTTAGTGCATCTGTAAAGTGCTAATCAGGCAAAGAGTTTCATTTATTTGCTTGTAGTAATACAAATAAGTTCTGGTCTGCCAACTGGTCCCCAAATGCTCCTCACACTCAATTTATTATCTTATCCCTAGGACCATATTGCTGTCTTTCAAATATGAAAAATAAATCATATATTTATGCTGTAAGTGAGGAAAATGACAAATAGATAAGGAGATGAATTTTAACCTGTTAACCAGATAATCCAGGGGATGGTTATTTACTCTAAGTTCTTACCCTCACTGTGAAAGCATACTCGGTGTTACCTCCTCTGGGCTTTCTTGGTAGATCTCGTGGTACTGGAAGGTAACGCCATTGGAGGTTTCAGGCTCTGTCCAGTTTTGCAGGACTGACTGAGCACCAGTGACTTAAGCTCATGGTGCTGAGAGGCCTTTAGGTGGGGCCTCCAAGGTCTGTACTGTTGACCACAGGCTGTGGACCACACCCTTGGAGTTCCAAGCTCTGACTCGGTACTCACACAGTGAAGAAGGCCGCAGCGTGTCTGCATCATCAGTGAACTTGAGAGCTCCTTCCGACCAGATGAAGATACGAGCCTCGTCTCCAGTGTCAGCAGGACATCTGCAAGAGAACCAAGCAAGCAGCAAGCGTGTGACAGCTGGACACTTAACAACAGCTTTAGACACAGAGGAAGAGACTGGTGGTTAGAGTTCATCCCTCCTCATCTTGGTTATCAAGGTGAGTATCTTCTTTCTGATATTTTTTCCTCATCAGTAATATACTACATTTTCTCAATGTAGTTGATATGTGCGTGTGTATGAGAGTTAATGTGTGTGGTATGGTGTGTTTCTAAACAGTGCATATATATATCATAGGAAACTTGTAAATACAAAATATATAAAGATTAGGCAACATGTTACCATGATGGTTAATTTATTGTCAAGGTGACAAGCTCTAGAATCACCCAGGAGACAAAACACTGGGCATGTCTGTGAGGAAACACCTAGCGTGGGTGAACTGAGCTGGGAAGACCATTTGTGCATCAAGGGGAACAGCTCAGTAAGAATAATCAACATCATGTTAGAATTCATGTGTCTTTTCTAGTGCAGGGAACATTATTTTATTCCTCCAAGTGAGAAGTAAATCATGGGTGTGTACACAGCAGTCTTTTTCAGGTTCTCCCTTTGAATCCAGAACCACAGATTAGGATATGCAGTGGTTGGAGGCTGGTGTTTGGGGAATTCTAACCCTTCTGTGGTTGGGGGACTGCAGGAGTTCCAGCGTGGGAGGGGACTGCAGGAGTTCCAGTGTGGGAAGGGACTGCAGGAGTTCCAGTGTGGGACCCCAGCCATACAACTCTCTCTGACTAATAGGCTGATAACTGATGACTTTGGTGGCTGCAAAGCATTCATATAGTGAGGCTGATCTCCTGTTGCTGTGGGATGTTGGGGATCACTATGTCCAAACACCTGGGCTGTTCTACTGTGGGACAGACTGGCCAGAGAACCCACAATTTTCCCAAGATCTACCTGAATTGATTCCCCTTGCACTTACCGGCATGGCAGCTGGACAGCATTTCCATGTGTTTTTATATCCACTGGTGTTCTCTCCATCTCAATGTTCTGTTCATTACACCCTCAAAGCAAGAAACATTCTCATTAGTATTTTTAGACACTTGTTTTCCCACATCAAGAGCCACACATACGCACCATCTTTGACTCAGGAGCAGGGACACAGAGATGGATGAACCTACTGTTCCCAAAGGAGCAGGGCTGACTAAAAGAAACAGCTGTATGCAGATGAATGAAAACCACACGCTGAGCACTGGATCGGGAATTTCTTTTGGATGTTTCCTAAAACTGATCACAGTCCTGGAGAGTCTCAAAATATTCTTCTCACTGCCAGAGAATAAGATTACTCTGTCCTCTTATGGTTGAGATTTTGTTGCTATCATATCTACTCATTTTCTTTCTGCACCGAATAGACAAAAACGTTAAACACTGAAGCTAGGGCAATGGAACCATCAGTAGTTAAGATGGTCTTAAATATCTAATGCGGAGTTGGGGGCATATTTTTCTCCTCCAGCTGTGAAATCACAACGCATACCTAACAGGAGGGGAACTCTGCTTTTTACATCTCCATATCCCCAGTGTCCAAGTCCGTGAAGGTTTCAAGCATTTGCTTTTCATCTGAGTGGCTGAAAGTTACACAGTTTCATGATATTTTTTTCTTGCCTTTTGACCTCACCCCTTTGCCAATTCTTGCACCTTGCTGGAGTAGAGAGCTGGGCTGAGGAAGAAGGTTGCGGAAAAGCAGGGCTCTCCTCTTCTAGCTCAGTCTCTGGTGGAGAAGAGTGTTGAATAAATCAATATTTTCCAGGCTGTTAGAAGTCTTTAATTAACACCCTCTTCAGACGCGGGGGAACACACATGCTGCCATATCAGATTAAGCGGCCCCATCAAAACTCAAAGGGTGATTAAGACAAAGCCAATGACAGTATCTTGCACAGCGTAGAGGCAGGGTGTGGAAAACCTCTGGGGCTGGGGAGCTGATGCTTCTCTGGCCCATCAGTCACCACGGTGCAAGGACGAGCAGTGACAAGCTAGGGAGGAGTCATAGGCCCACCTCACTGACCCGCAGTCTCGTTACGACCTGCTGCCACTCACGGGCCAGACTCTGCACTGCATGTAGGTGTGCCAAAGTTGGCCCCGGTGACTGCTGCATGCGTGTCTCCAGGATTAACGGAGAGGGATCGGCTCTATGAGAATCCAGGGCTCTGGTCAGCCATGGACTCTGGTTAGCGTTCTAAAAGTGTATCTGCAAACATATACATATCAAAGTCCTATGGGGAAATTAGTTTCCATTTTGTCTTACATCAGACTTGCTATGACAATTTAATTAATTTTTATTAAGCATCTCATGAATGGCCAAATTGAGATGTAGCCATTGTTTTTCGTAAGGCTCATTTTAAACAAACAAACCACTGCCCAAAGGGGAATTTTAAGATCGACAGTATTTTAGATACGCAATATGATGGAGACTTCAAGTTCATTCATCAAAACAAGGAGATGCATTGCCTGGTGAAGCATCTCTTACTACTGATTACTTAGTAACTCCTCAATATTGGAGAAGACTGTGTTGCGTCCCAAGTGTGGTGTTCAAAGCCAGGCTCCCATTTTGTGTGAATACACCCAGAGAAGAGGTTGAGGAAGCACATTTTCCCCCAATTAGCAGACGTCAACAGTTCACGGGAGTGACCCCGTTCCTCCCGACTAGCACGTATGCACACATTACATGTTCAGCTCTCTCTGGATAGCCTCACTGCTGTTCATTTCCTAGAGCTTGTTTGGGCAATTCAGTTTCAAAGATAGGTGATTTAACGTTGCCTGACACTATGAGGAGACTGAAGATAAATCTGAACGGGGAAGATTGTGCTTTTAAAAGTCGCTTATGCTCATTTTGTGTACAAAATGCCCTCTTTAAGTAGTTTAAATATAATTGTTACATAGCCTACACATTGAGATCTCCATTTCTGCTTTACCAAGGAGCTTGGTGTTGGGTAGTGCCGACAGTGGGCATCAGAGGGTGGGCAGGAATTCACGGGGAACTTCTTACTTGTTTCCTTTAGGAGCTGTTACTGTGAGCATCTTGGCAGCGAGGGATCTTCCACTTGAGAGGAGATGGTCCCACTATAAAGTTTGTCTACTGTGAGAAAACAGATTCGCTGTTTTCTCCCCGAAGGGCCAGTGCCAGAAGCACCCTCCTAGGAACTCGGAGACCCAGTTCGCAGAGTTCTACCCCTGGGTTTCTCTGTTTTGATACCTGTGTCCACTTCCTTTCTTCCCCCAGCCCTCAGGGTGCCACCGGCTTTTGCACAGCCGCCGCTTATGCTATCCTGGAGTTTTCTTCTCATCTTTTTAGTCACCCAATTAACACATTTATCCTGCATGGCTATTTACATTAAATTCCTCCTGTTAAAGGTAACTGGGCTTTCTTTTCTTTCTGATTACACCTTGATTGCTGTAGAAAGTGGTGGTGTCTACAGAAAGGGAAAAGAGGAAAATCATCCAGGGAGTGATGACAGATTGCATCTGGATGCATGAAGTTATAATTTTGCCTTTACTATTCCATAGAACAAGTTGAGTGTAAAAATTAGACAATAACAGATGAACAATAGGAGGATTTAAAAGACTCTTCATACCTGGCACTTGAGATAAGCACCATTGTCGTCATTCTGGTGTCTAATAATCTAGACACTTCCCCTCTACATGTAAGTATAAAGAAAAATCCATTTTCTTAAAGAAAAACAGACACAGTAGGCACTTCTTTTGTCACCAAGAACCTTTGTTCTCCAATAGGTATCTACGACTTCCGTTTCTACCTTCCTGTTTCAGCTGCTTTGCATGTAACACAGCATTCACACATGCCATCTCATTGTTTCTTATATAACTTGCAGAGGCTAATTACCCTCTACATACATGAGTGCAATATTGTATAACTTTACAGGTGACCCACCCAAGAAACCACCCCACCACGACCAGGAAGTGGCAAAAGACAAATCATTTGATCACAGATCCGGTGCTCTTTTCATGATCATACTGTTCTTTATGTTTCTCTAGGTTCACTGTTAACACACATATACACACACACAGAGCAATAAAACCCAAACAAAATAACACCTAAATTGGTAAGCCTGGCCTGTTAAAGTCTTCCATTAAAAAAATCAAACATTCAGGTGATCTAAATTTCTTCCATGAGTGGTTTAGCCAAGCATGACAGTTGCTTCAGCTCTTGCCTTAAGTGTTGGGACATTTTCTTATCCTGTTTACACCTAAAATGCCTCCACCTGCCAGCTTAGTTAAGACGTATCTTCTACAGCGCACGTGCCTGTGTGTGCATGTGTACACGCATATGTGTGGTGTGTGTATGCATGAGTGCACATGTGTTTGTGGATGCATATACACATATATGTGTGCTTACATATATATGTGTGTGTTTCTAAAAGTGGGCTAAATAATGAATTTTGAATAGGTGGTATGTCAGATTAATAATTCATGAAATACTGTAGAGAAACACTTCTCTTGCAGGGTTTCATTGTGTAGCTCTGGCTGTCCTGGAATTTACTCTGTAGACTAGGCTGGCCTCAAAGTGATAGAGGTCCATTTGCTTTTGCCTTCCAAGTACTGGAATTGAAGGCATGTGCCACTACACCAGGCTGAGAAACTTTCAATAAAGGCCTGGAATTCTTGTCTTACTCCTGATAACAAAAGTCATTCCATTCTTAGAAATAAGAAGAGTCAAAAAAGAAGAAGAAGAAAATAAAGAGCTGGAAGAAATAATCAAAGTGTTATTTCTAACATGATCACAAAAAGATTTGCACATGACGATTATAGACTAATAAACAGGAAACCTCCAGTAGAAAAGTATGACAAATACAATTTTAGAAGAAAGATTTACTTGTATGCATTGGTGTTTTGCCTGCATGGATGTCTGTGTGAGGGTGGCAAGTCCCTTGGAACTGGAGTTACAGAAGTTGTGTGATGGGAGATTTAATTCTGTACATTTGTTTCTCTTATTGGATGATGAATAAAACACTGTGGCCAACAGGGCAGTAAGATAGGTGGATCCAGGAGATGAGGAAGATTCTGGGAGGTATAGGCAGAATGGAGTCATCATGTGAGTCCAGGGAAGAGAGAACACAAATGAGGTGTTCTCCAGTAAGAGAAGATCATGTAGAAATACATATATTAATAGAAATGGGTTAATAATTAAGACAGAGCTAGCCAATAAGAAGTTCTAGTCATTAGCCAACAGTTTAACAATTAATGTAGCATCTATGTGTTCATTTGGGGCTGACACGGCTGTGGGACCAGGCTGGCAGGAAGTACAATCCATAACAGTTGCGAGCTGCAATGTGGGTGCTGAGAATTGAACCTGGGTCTGGGTCCTCTGGATGAGCAACCAGTGTTCTTAACCCCTGAGCCATCTTTCCAGCCCCCATGATTTTTTTTATGTAAAAGAAAACATAAGACATTCTTGTTAGCTTATTAAAGTGATTGGTATTTACAGCTACTCATAGTGATTATATATGTCTTAGCTATGTTATATGGAAGATACAATGACTTATGCAACCTTGCATACTGCTGTGGTTAAATAATATTCTTCCCCATAAAGCACATTTCTTTTAAAATTTCATAGTCACCAGGTTCTTATTCTGGAAGGACCAATTTTAATAACGTTGACATCGTGAAATATTCCATGAATATTCTAAAAATAAAACTACTCTGTTATAGTGGTTAGAATGAAAAAAATAATCCCCTCTAGGTTCAGATATTTGAACACTTGGTATCCCCAATTGGTGTCACTGTTTGGGAAGGTTCTGGAACCTTAAAAAGGTATAGGCTTGTAGAAGGAAGTATGTTACTGGGGCGGACTTTGAAAGTTCATATCCCTCTTCCCTCTCTAGTTCTCCCTCTGCTTCCTTCTGGGGTTAAATATGTGATCCCTTAGCTTCTTGCTCTGGTCTCCTGCAGTCATACCTCCACAGATATCATGCACACCCCCCCCCTCGAACATAAGCCCCAAATGTCTATTAATTACTTTTGGTTGTGGTGTTTTTCACAGCAATGGAAAGTAAATGCATCTCTAGATTTTCTGATGAATATTTGTGTATCTCACATTATGTTACACATCACACTTTTTGTTTAGTTTGTCTTATATAGTAATAATATCACTAGTAAGAAGTTAGAGTTTAAAGAGCTCTGTGTCCCTTGGTATGTATATACACATATGTTTTTATCTAGCTACTTAACGTTTAACTCAATGCCCATCTCTGTATCCACTTTTTCACGTGTCTTTGATTTACTGGGTACCTTTCCTCAGTTAGCTAACTTATCTGTTCTACAGAATCATTTCAGTTTCCTTCTTTACCTTCAAAACCATCTTAGATTTTTATCCTTTAAAGTTTTTCTGAATATCCAGAAGGACGTTTTATCATTTTGTTTTCCTTTTTCATAGTGCTAAAGTGTCTTTGTATGCACTTTTGACTTCTAATGCAGGTAGATAGTTCAAATATTATTATTCATTTAAGGGGAAGATTCTTGAGACTACAAAGCCTATGTAATTTCATCTCCATTTACATGGAAGCTCCTAGTGGGAGGAGGTATTTTTACCAAGTGTTTTGTCAGTTCCTAAGAAAGCAGTTTGCGGGACCAGTGAGAACTGGCAGAAGCATTTTCAGAATGAGATCAGCAGGTTGGCTTCCTGTAATTTAACGAGAATATCTGTATAGGCCGAGTCTTGCCTTTGCTTTCAGATGAATGCATTTCCTTTGGTGGTAGAGGAAAGCAGGCTAGGGATGGAGTAGGAATTACATCACTCCCTCAGAAGCACTGCAAACTTGAGCTGAAGCCGTGTAACGGGCCCTGCGTAGCCACAGGATGAAGAAGAACTGTGTGTCTACATGCTATTTCTGTCCTTACAAATTTCTGATTTTTTTTCTGCAGCTATCTAAGAAAAATTTGATATTGTTGTTGTCTAAGCACATTTAAACTTCAGCTGGAATAACTGCCAAGTGATTCATGCCTAGGTAGGTGAATGTAACGATTGTATCTGGAGCCCCAGTGCGCCATTTTCATTTCACTTTAAATAAAAAACAAAATGTATCTATGTCAGTCAGTGCCCTTCCGCCGTACTCGGAGGTATCAAGCAGGCGACAATTATGATGGTGAAGTGATTGTGTCACACTGGGGGAAGGTTTATTGCGCTGGAGTCTGCCAGGCAGTAGCACATTCTGTTTCATATTACTCTTTATATCATTGTTTGGCTGTGACTAGAATAATCAAATGCCATCAAACGCTGTCAAATTCAATTTACAGTAGTTTTCATTGAAGCAGCCTTTCTCTGCATCCTATTTCCTGTTTTCCTTTGCCAGAACTGCCATGGGATAGTCACTGTAATCACCAGCTTTGTTTACAAAACCAATAGAGTGAAGCCACGTCCGGCTGTCCAACAGGTACCCACTTGCCTTCGTTCAGAACAGTATAGGATGCACCTTTCCCACGCAATCAGCACCAAGTAATCGAAAGAAAACGGTTTCTAGAGGATGGGTACCTTAGACTCTACAATAAGTGCTTAGTGTACCAGGCAAATTTGCGTCAGCCATTTTTATACATCCACGTGTATTTTAATCGGAAATATTGCTCTTCAAATTAATGCTTGCTGAGAAGCTGGGCTTGCTCGTTTTGGGTAATGCCATTTACGTAACCAGAAACGCAGCCATGGTTTCTCCTTTCATGCTTCTCCTACAGACTCGTAGCTGGTCACTGAAGGGTGTGAATTAAAGGGTTCCAATGCCTATGGTAACCGTCAATCAAGGTGCATGCCACATGGACCGAGCAAAGGGCAGCGGGGAGAGCTGGAGAGGCTAACAAGGTAAGCGAGCAGTGGGTGAGACTTGGCGCAAGTGTGCTGCGCCTGTGTGACCGTGTACACGTGACTCTCGTGTGGACGTGACTCTCGTGTGCACGTGACTCTCGTGTGCACGTGACTCTCGTGTGGACGTGATTTTGGGGTGGGGTTTCCCCTGTGTTTCCTGCCATAGACGCCAAGCACGCAGGCTCTTAGCTTCTGACCTGTTTGCCGTTCGGTTTCCCTCCATCTCTCTCTCCCCTACTTCTTGCCCCCTTCCTATCTCTTCTTCGCTTGCTCATCCTTCCCTCCATCCCACCCTGTCTTTCTTCAATTATTTCCTTCATGCTTTCCACTCTTTTATTTTTTCAATTGTCCCTCTGTACATCCCTGGCTGTCCTGAACTTGCTCTGTAGACCAGGCTAGCTCTGAACTTAGAAATCTACCTGCCTCTGCCTTGTGAGTGCTGGGATTAAAGTTGTGCGCCACCAGGCTCGGCTTGCAATTCAACTCTTAAATAACCTCTCCCTCCTGAAAATTTTTAAATAAAATCAAGCTTAATAGATTTTCTATGAAATTTATTCTAGAATCCATCCTATTTTGTAGTATCAATGGCCTCTTTGTGTGGGCTGTGTTTTCTTTACAAAGGCCTCCTAAAGCAAGGCTTTACAAAGCCTGGTTTTCATGTATTTAAATATTCATTTAAATATTTATGACATAAGGTGCAAAGATGTCCAGTGCTTCATTGGATGCCAGGATGAATTTTCTGGGCAAATAGTCTACTTCAAATTAGAAATTAAACATTATTCTTTGTATTTCAACTGAGAAACCGTTCCTTTTTAAGAAAAAAATATTCTGAGATACTTTCCCAAAAAAGCCGGGGTCAAGAGTCTGAAAGACAGTTACCATTTTGGCAGGCTTGTATCCTTATTTCATACTAGGCGAATGGAGCCAAGTTTTTCATATGGGCAGATTGACGATGTCCAACAGGGAAGTCCAAAAGCACTGCACCTCCACCACTGAGTAAGATGCTGTACTCCACTGGAATTCAGGGAGCCAGGATCCCTGTGAAGAGGGAGAAAAATGTGAAGAAGCAGCTCAAATTAGGATGGCTAACGACCCTGCCCCTTAGGAATTATGGGCACTCACAAGGTTATCACTGAAAGGCAAGGAATAGCATTGAAGGTTCACAAACACACTGTAGCATGCACTGCAAAGGCAAGAGCTGTTTAAACATTCATAATAGTCATATTCAAAACTACACTCTACTGGTAAATAAAAATGAAGGCACCTGTCACTTAAAACATGAGGCAATTAAGGAGGGTATCATGTTTCCCCTAGGTTTACATAAAGTACTATATATATATATATATATATATATATATATATATATAAAACCAACCAACTCCAGTGTGCTTGTGACAATAATTCTTCTGCTGAGCATTGTGTAAGCATCTAGTCTGACATGGATCTTTGACATAATAGCCCATAAAATATCCAAATCACAATCTACCTGGAGAATCCCCAGGGCATTAATTATTGAGCTAGGACAGTCCACTCTGTCAGGGAGACTTATGGGCCTTAAATACATATGAAATTTAGGTCCAATAACTGTCATTTTTCACCAGCACTTCTCAAAGAAATTAGTTTTTTTTTAAAGAAAAGTGTAATCTATTCACAATCTATTCCTGTAATTAAATGCCTGTTAACTTTTATTTGGTCATGAAGAAACATACACCTTTTAAAGGCAAGGACATGAGCTTTGAGTGAAGGCCTTTAATAGAGGCTTGGACTAAATTATCTCACTGACTGGGGAGTGGGGGACATTTATGGGATTATTTACATGCCACATATCAATAAGTCTGTCATTACTATTGAAACACAGAAATGTATAGACAATGCCACAGAGTGAACATCACAGGGCGTGATGTCACATGAGGATGAGGTCCACAGAAGGATGTCTTTGCTTGTGTCGGTGGAAGCCCCACCGAGAGGAAGAGCTGACAGACACCTGAGGAGCTCAGGGCTGTGTATACTGTGGATACAAACAGGCAGTGGGAAGACTTTCTACACTATTAGGACTGTCCTGTGGTCTCTCTTAGAGAATTCTTTTTCTTTTTCATTTTTTCTTTTCTTTTTGAGACAGGGCTTCTCTGTATAGCCTTGGCTGTCCTGAAACTTGTTCTGTAGACCTGGCTGGTCTTGAACTCACAGAGATCTGACTGCTTCTGCTGCCTGAGTGCTCGGATTGAAGA
Source organism: Mesocricetus auratus (assembly GCF_017639785.1). NCBI lineage: Eukaryota > Metazoa > Chordata > Mammalia > Rodentia > Cricetidae > Mesocricetus > Mesocricetus auratus. The sequence goes on from NW_024429266.1 coordinate 5,872,701, forward strand.
TGTGCACTACCACTGCTTAACTGATTGATTGGGCAGAATCTGACAAGCCAGACTGAGCAGCCTGTGTTGTCCCAGAGAGCAGCTGTTCTCCCTTTGTAATAGAACACTAATTTCAAAAGGTTGGAAATGGTTATTTTTGTGGATGTGGTTCACATAACACAAAGTATCTCAATAATGTGTCATGTGATTAAGTGGATGAACTGGACTTCAAGAGAATGGTAACCTCCCTCTTTTAAAAATATCTATTTAATGTGATTGCCTGAGTGTGAGTATATGCATCGTGTGTGCAGCTCCCACTGGGGCCAGAAGAGGGCATGCAATCCCCCCCGAATCTGGGGTTGCAGGCAGGTGTGAGCTGGAACTGAGCCAGGGTCCTCAGAATGAGTAGCAAGAACTCTTTAACGCTGAGCCTCCCCCTCCCCTTAACTACAAAAAGATTAGTCTCAGTAAAGTTAAAGCCTCTCGTTCTGGATTACATGTTGGTCTGGTGTGATAAGGTCCGGCTGTGCTAACAAGAAAACGAAACTACAGGCTGGAAAAAGCTGTGTAGCCAAGTAGACTAGTTCTGAACCCGCTAAACAATCATTAATGGAACAGGAAAATTAGATTTTACATTCTAAAGACCAACTTTCCTATCTGAGGCACACACATCCTGGACACATGTGTGACCTGGTGTCAAAGAATACTCAAAGACAAGGACAAACACAGAACTTTTCGTGATTGGTAGAACTATAGAAACACATGATTTTCCTGTCTGAGCCAATGAAATTAGTAGAGTCTCACTGTTCCTTGTTCAAAAAAAAAAAAAAAAGGCGAGAAGCAGAAGCTACTTCAGAATGAACCACATACAGGATTGCAGAAGAAACTCATGCTGAAGTACCCTTGTGCCAGAAAGAACTGGTCATGAGAAACTCAGACAATAACTTAATTTTAGACTCTCCATCTTGCCTTGAAATGAATTCACCATGAACAATACATCCCAGGCATGGAACAAACAGTTGGCCTGGCCTGTGAAACTTCTGCTCAGTGTCACAATAGAAAAATCTGTATTACTCCTTTTCATGAGAGGGTGAAAAGCTATCTTAAGGTCAAATCCCCAGAATGTTTAAATAGGTTCATGTTTCTCCTGGTTGGTGTACTGCGTACGCATCATGGACATAGCTAGAAGATGTTCTCCAAGGCCTAATTCTCAACTGCCAGTTGAAACTAGGAACATTTTTAGAGTTCCCAGTAAGCTGCTGTAATTAAAATCCAGTTTGAGGGTGGGAGGAAGGTGTGGATTGTGGAGATCATTTGAGACTCTCAGTTCACTTACTGGTGAGGGGGACCCGAGTAACATATTAAAGAACTGTGCCACTGGGCTCCCCACCCTTTAAAACATCCTACAGAGAGCACTTCTTGAAGTAGTAGAGATGATGGAAGAATGAACTACGGACCCTTTCAGTTTGCAATTTGACCTTTAAACAGGAATATGTGTTTATAGAAATTTCTATCAGGAGTGTTTTGGACACCTCATCACTCCAATCCATATTGGAGTCTGTCTCCTTATTATCCTGAACCTGTTACTGGGGTTGGCTCCCTTGGGTTTTCCTAGTACTGGGAATCTAACAACACATCTCTTTTTAATGATCTAGAGTTGTAACAAATGCCCTCCAACACAATAATCTATGGGACTCCAGGCAAACATAATGATGCCAAATATGCATGGATTAGAAGATAAAATGTGAGAGTCAGAAACTGTTAAACTCATGGCCATTGCTTGAAGCTGATGGCCCCGGATGACATGTTCGTTCAGTTTCTTTCACTCTTTGGGTAGATCTTGTGGAAGAGCCTGGAAAACACACTTATGCAAAAAAAATATGCCTCCATGCCATTGAATTACATAAAATGTACACAGGAATAGGATCAGATCCCTTTCTGCCCATATTTCCTCGGTCACTACCACACACCAAGTCACCTCTATGAGAGCTGTAGAGTGATGACACCAGTGGCCATACATTGCACACTTGTAAGAGTGATGTAAGCAAACACACATGCAGTATATTCTAGTACATTCCCACATGGTAGAAATTGTTAAAAATCCCCATCTCTACGGAAGACAGAGTAGATAAAAAGAAACGCAATAAAGCTATAATAAAACATACTAACCATGCTCTCATGAGCCCTCAACACTTCTAAGACTTTCTCTCACATAAGGCCACTAGTCCAAAAGGATAGGAATGATACATTTATGCAAGTGACTGTCCGGACACCACACTCTCTTTATGGCTTTTTAAGTGTGCATTTGTACGTGACCAAGTTGTGCTGTGAAGACAATCTGCCATTCATCCTTGGTGGTAATTTCGAGTGGTCCCCCTGTCTGAAATCAGTTTCTTTGTCTGCAGTCCGCACCTACAGCAGACTGCTTCCAGGACCTGCATCCTTCAGCTTCTCCACTCAGAAACGACAGGACTCCCAGCGGGGCCAGGGCGCGAGATTGCACTTCTACTGTGTCTCAGATATGGACACAATATTGATCTAGGTTTGAGCATGGCTAGCCACAGCATGAACCTGGGAAATGTATTTTTCACCTCGCAGTTAATGGGCAACGAGGGCCCCTATGAGGTGTTGGAACAGAAAATGCACCTCTAAACTGTGGACATGTCAAACACTGACAAACATCTAGAAAAGACGGTCCCACCACTGCCATCACTTTGCAGGGCAGTGACACACAGTCAGCGTGTCCCTGAAACCCCGTGCCATCTGCAATGAGTCGGAGACGATGGAGCCCTCTGGTATATTCTGATGATTAAATGAAATGAAATAGGCATATTTGTTAGAATCAGCTGGGGAGCCTCACGACTTGGTTAGTTCCCAAGTTCATAAATTCCTGTCAGAGCACAAGGAGCCTCGGAAATGCGTGTGAACCAATCTACCCTAAGTGCAAATGGCAGTTTTGTTATTTGGTGTCAGAGTTACCAGTCGCACAGTGACAAGCTGCCATAACACATTTTCTTGTTCTCTGAAGAACAAGGGCTGTATTGGTTAATATTCCTGGCAGTGCTCCTTTTCATAATTTACAACAACTAGATGCTGATAGGTTATTTAACATTTATGAAGTTAAGATGTAATCAGAAAAACCCTGATTATCTTTACAAATAAAAAAGTTAAATTATTCAACTTTTTTCCCCCTCTCTTTGTGGCTGCATTTCACAGCAGGTGCGTACTTTACAATGGGACAAGTCAATCATATGAGCCCTTTCTAAATCCCCTCTTTAAGCATCAGGAGCAGTAACAATTCTAAGACATATATATATATATATATACACATATATGTCTTTATATATATAATTTATCACATTAATTCAGTTTGATAGCAGCGTTTGCTTCAAAAGACAGCTCACACTTAGAACAGCATCTCTGCCACACTGGCCGCTGCCCTCTGCGCTGACGGGGTGAAAAGTGAAGCTTCCCTCCCTTCTTTGATGATGAGTGAAGACTGAGACAGAGGCTCACAGCAATACTCCACAGTCTTTGCTCGCTCCATGGATGGTGGGGGTCCCCAGAGGAGGGACGATGTCACATCTTCTTAGTGCTATTCCAGTGTCCTGCATCCCGCCACACCCATGAGTGGGGGCCAGTAAGAGCATTCTTGCTGGTTACGTGAATACAAGAATCATCCTCACCCAAGAGCAAATGAATTCTGCATTCTGTGAGGTTTGGAGGTGTAGGTGAGATGACCCCCTGCTGGACCATTTGGCCGGACTCCCCTACAATCGTACTGTGGCCATTCATATTTTCTGTATCTATAGTAGAATTGTTTTTCAGATTTTGAACTAGATTGTAGAAATGATGAAATCATTTCTGTATATATTAATTAAGGAGAAAAATAATGAATTCTATATGCATTATATACATGTACACACATGCACACATATACACACTACAGAAAACTCGACAATGAATGTTTGGACAGAAGGAGGTAGCCAGCATTCACGGTAGGGTGCAGGGAGGGCAATGAGGAGAGGGATGATGGCAAAAGACCTGACTGACACGTGTGAAAATGCCATAGCTAAACTCATCACTCAGTACAGTGGACATGTGCCAAGTTTAAAACACTTAAAAAGTAAATGGTTAAACAGAAAAATCATGGAACAATAGAGCCCTTGTAGATTGCTTGTGATAGCTGAGCAATGAATAACCTAGAGACACTCACAGTTTAAAAAAACACACATTGACTTTGCTCACTAGGAAAATACAGAAAATAGGTTAGTGTGGCAACCCACATCTTTAGTTCCATTCCTTTGTGGTGCTGAGGCAGAGGGATTGCTGTGAGTATGAGGTTTGCCTTGACTATGTAGTGAGGCACTGTCACAAAAAACCCCAAAAATGTAGAAAATAGGACATGAGACGGAAGTTATAGTTACTGAGAAGAGTGTTTATCTCAACAAAATGCCTAGCTCACACTAAGCCTCGATAGTGCAAGATACGTTTACTTGTTAATATGAAAATGAAACATGAGTCATGGACTGGGTTTCACTTCTTCTTTTGACGCTTCCCAATCCTGGTTATCTGGTTACTGTACTCCACAGTGAAAACCGAAACCACAGCCAATGTCGAATCATCCAAATTAGTGCAAGGTGAACTTTTACTTACAAAAGTTGATGTGAAATTTGTTTTTAAACAGGTAGCATCCAACCCTATTCCCCACAGCTGAGACTTCAACTCAACACCCACTGGGGTGTCCCCGTGTCTATAGATGGCCCATATTGTGGCTAACTAACCCTTCATCAACATGTGATTAATAAAAAGTATTTATGTGCCCACACAGGATTAATTAAAATGATTTCCCAGAAGAAGCATGGTTGCCAACTCTTTTCTTTAATGGACTAAAAGATAAACGGGCAAGGGAAAGTGCCAGGATTTCAATATTATGCCTTAAACTTAAATAACTCACCATCCTCAGTGAGAAAAAGGCGCTCGCCGAATGCGGTGGTATTGTTAATTAGGACATGATTAAGGGGTGGATAGTTCGAAATACAGTCATCATCTTGATAAATTACAATGGTTCATTACTGTCTGCCGAGTTTAAATAATTTTGAATGTTTAGGTTCTTGAACAGCAGGACTGGCTGCCTCTGTTCTTTCTCAGAGTAAACGGCCTTTGTTCTAGGAAGCCTTTGCTTATCAGTCGTCTGTAATTCTTCACCTATTAAGGTTACATATATTTTTGCTTTCTTTTAGCTGGATCTGTCATGATCCAAGATCCAGAGCTGATATGAGTCAATAGGACACTTTAGGAGGACACTAGCCTGGCCCCTCTTGCCTCTAATTTGAACAATAGCAGGCTGGTAGCTTTTCGGGACTTTTTAACCACAAGGTTTTGAATATTCGCACCTCAGCAATGAAAAACAAGCTACTATCGTGACTCCCTTGCCCTTAAAAAATGTACTTATACCCTGTTCAGCTTTTTCGTTTTGCTTTTCTGTGTATGGGCGTTTTGCCTATGTGTATCTCTGCACTTTATGTTCATGCAGTGCCCTTGGAGGCCACAAGAGGGCGTTGGATTCCACGGGACTCGAGTTAAAGACAGTTGTCAGCCACTGTGCAGGTGCTGGGAATCGAACTCAGATAATCTGGAAGAGCAGTCAGGCTCTTTAACCATTGAACTGTCTTTTCAGCACTAATTTATTTTAAGTTATGTGTATGTTTATATGTCTGCCAGTGGGTACAGATGTCCATGGAAGCCACAGGAGGGCATCAGTGCTAAAGTTGTAGCAATTAGGAGCTGCCTGACTGGGAACTGAATTGGACTCTGGTCCTTTAAGAGAGCAGTACTGGCTGTTTGCTGCAGAACCATCTCTTTCTCTAGCCCCTTCCCTTTTATAAAGGCAGAGCCTGAGTTTTGGGTACCTATGCAGGACTACCCACAGCCACAGGAAAACTAAGCAGTGGGGTTCATTCTACACTGACTCTGTCATCTTCGTTCCTGAAAGATGAAAACCTATGTAGCCATCAGACAATAGCTGTGGTCTTTGGAAAATTCATGTATGTGCAGCAAATTTTTCTTTAAGTTCAGTCTCTCTGTGTGTGTGTGTGTGTGTGTGTGTGTGTGTGTGTGTGTGTGTGTGTGTGTGTGCATGTGTTAAGCATCCACAGACAGAGTGGTATTCCTTGACAGAAAATCAAGTGTATGAATACTTTTACACAGTAGGGCATGGAAAGTTTGTGTTTCCTGCATGGTAAGTTGTAGAAGTCTATTCCTCATTGCTTTTTTCCAGGAAGTCAGCAAACATCATGTCGCATATGTTGCTGTCCATCATCAACCACAAAAAGGGCAGGCATCTTAATGTTTTAGAGGTCTGAGTGTTCTGGAATTATTTCTACTGACATTTGTCATGTAAATAAGAGATAAATGGACCCAGCTTTACCTAGGGCATAGAATACTCAACAGGGCTGTAAACCAGTATTTGACTGATCTCTTTATGGGTAGTTGAGACATTTATCAACTGCTCCTGTTCCCACCTAGTTGGGTCTTCCTTCCCTTGCTTGCTGAGACCTGACTCTTCTTTCTGGACTCTGGGCTGCGTAGACAGAATTTTCTGGTTCACCCACACACTTTTAGCTTAGTGACTCTTGCCCTTAGAGGGCTAATCACGCCCCAGTTAATTCTCCTGCTCATGACTTGCCCAACAAAACACCACCCTCCCAGAACCATTTGGTTGTAACTAACAACTAGTCCTCTCCCCTGGAACCCTTGGGTGCCACTACACAAAGGAGAGTACATATCTCACGTGTTTGTAAGTCTTTCAGTGGAAACCGCAAAGCTTCGGATTGAAGAGTCAAAGCAAAGGCAGAAGGCGTTTCTTCTCAAAGGCAGCAGTTGAACAGACTCACATTTGAATCCTGGCAATGCCTGGTGACCTTGAGCACATGGTACCATTATTCCACAATTCGAATTTCTAGTATGGGGAATTACCTCTTAGAGTTTGCCTAAGAATTACCTGGAGCCTCGGAGCATCTGGCACGTAGTAGGATTTAAGAAATGTGCATCTGTGAGATCAGCTCTCACTACCACAGTCCCCTCTCCCCTGGGCATTCACACTCCTTTTACCAGCAGATTTATTGACACCATCTAACATGTAGTTTATTGATAGCATTGGAAAACTAATTTGAAAACCCGAAATACAGTTAATTACCTAGGTAATTCTTCTGTTGCCAAGCAACCACATAGACTATTTGCTCCCAGCAAGTTACCTGCCTGAGGTTATTCTGTCCATATTGATCCCCACAAAAAGCATATGAAAAGAAATCAACTAATTCGGTCAGTGGTTTGGCTCTGTACATTCAAGAGAAAGTCACCGATTTCTCTCTTCAGGAATACTGCTGCTGACCACTTTGGGTTGGTGTGAGACAGTCAGAGCTGTTAAACTTGGTGGTGCATTTGAGATCTGTTGGGGGAAGTCCTGTGCATTTGTCAATAAAGCACTGTTGAGCCTATAGGGAACCAAGATAGGAGGGACTAGGAGTCCAGGAGAACTCTGGGAAGGAGAAACACAGAGAGTCGAGATGTAACGCCATTGGGGTAGGAGCCCGGAACTATTCTCCGGTAAGAGACATACTTAGATTAACAATTATGGGGTAATTACTTAAAGCAGAGCTAGCCAGTAAGAGACAAGCAAGGCCAACAGCTTCATAATTCATATAGCCTCCTGTGTGTTTATTTGGGACTGATGCCGATCTAGAACCAGGCGGGCGGGAAGGCTCCTCTCAAGAAAAGCGTCTCTTAACAGAGATCAGGTGGAGACCTTTTTAAAACAACAACCAAACAAACCATCCTACATTTCTTGCCCGTGCCTCAAGAGAATTTTTTTCATGAGCCTCAAGTGGAGAATTTGTGTTTTTCTTTTTGGATAGTGTCTCACATAGCCCAGGCAGACTTCCAACTTCCTACACAGTCAAGGATGACCTTGAACTTTTGATCCTCCTGCCTCTTCCTCCAGAGAGATAGAAGTACAGGCGACACCATATCAAGCTCAAAAGATGCATAGAGATGGGACCCAGGACTTTCTGCAAGCTTGCAACTGAGCCCCCTCTTAGTCTGTAGATTTGCTTTTGAATGAGGTCACCAGGGATTCTAAAGTCTGTTCATGGTTGAAAACTACAGATGTGAGATGTGAACTCTTTGACTTGCCATTTCTATGGTGCAATCATCCTGAATTTCTGAATACGGGGGAATAGCTAGAAAGTTCTGTAAACAGCTTTGCTAGAAACAAGTTTGCTTCCCTTATCCTTAAACCATGGTTTGTGACTACGCAGGACAGAAAAAACCATCATTACCCAAATCACGAGGTTCTTTGTGACAGAATCAACTGCACATGACACACAGGGCACAGTCACTTGATGCTTCCTGAGTCTGGAACCCTTCCACACACCAGAAAAATCATGTTTAAGAGTTTAACCCTTCTATGTGTGACAATGTTTCTGTAATGGATTTTATGCATCTAAAATATCGACAGGTCTGGAAATTATAGATTTGTTAACAATTGGTTAAGTGGTTAGAGTTAGCCTTTCTTCATTTCCCTTTAGTCTGCACTGGATGGAAATTTCTACCAAGCTTGAGATAAGAAAGGGCTACTGTTGCATTTTATAAGCAAGGGTTATCTTTTATTCCATAATGAGACTTTTTATTGAAAATATTATATACCCAACATAAAAAACTTGGTGTTGAATTCAAAAAAGAAAATGACACAGTGGTAGGAAACTCAAGAAGCATCTTGAAAAATCTCAACACTGTATTGTTCTAAGTGCTGTTAGCATTGTGAAAATGAAGGTATTAGATTTGAGGAGATGCTAGAGAAAACACATTTCAAAGGTAAGTGTGTGTGCAGGTATATGAGTGTGCATGCATGTGCCATGGTGAGCCCGTGGAGGTCAGAGGGCACCTTTAGAACTATAGTTTTCCCTCTCCACTTTGTGTAGGCAGGTCTGTCATGATTCTGTTGTGCTGTGTATTCCAAGATAACTGGACTCTGAGATTCTATCACACTCTCCTTTCTTTCATAGGAATGTTGGGATGATAGGCGTACATCACTGCGTCAGGCTTTTTATGTGGACTCTGGGGACAAGACTTAAGCCACGAGGCTTGCACAATTAGGCCAGTGCCTTTACCTGATGAACCATTTCCTGGGTCCAGAAAATAAATAGAAATTAGTTATTAAAATAAATGTGTTGAAGCTATTAAAGTTGAATTTAAAAGATTACTCATATCTATAGAATGATAAATGCCAGTTACATAAATGGCACCACTTAGCCTTTGTAATAGTTCTACATGTAAAGACTAATATTAGGACTATTGATCAGAAGGGACCTAAGATATCACCATAGAATCAACAGAATGACAAGAATGAATACAAACCTTTCAATAATAACTCTCAATATTAACGGTCTTAATTCTCTAATGAAAACACTCAGACCTACAGGTTTGGATTAGCAATAGATTCCATGTTTTTGCCGCCTCAGGGACACACACCTCACCACCAAGGATGGTCACTACCTTAAAGTAAAAGGCTAGATAGCAGGATTCTAAACAAAAAGAACTCAGAAGTCAACAGGGATCGCTATTCTAATATCTGTGAAACCGTCTTGAAGGTCAAAATGGGAGAAGTAAATATTATCACATGGTATTCAACAACAGAAAACTCTAAGAAGACATTAAGATTATAGACTTACATCCACAAGATAGACACTACTATATCTAAAACCACAATGATGGTGGGTGACTTCAGCATCCACTGTTAGCAACAAACAGCCTACCCAGACAAAAAACAAAACAAAACAACAACGACAAAAAACCCAAACATTGAGTCAAATGACATCATGTATCAAATCAATCTAATAGACATCTACTGAACATTCTACTTCAACAAAACAAAAGCCTGTCTCCCTGATCAGAGCTTCTGACATCAGAAGGACATTACATATTTTTGTTTTTTTTTGTTTTTTGGAGACAGGGTTGACGTTACACATTTTTAACAGTGGACCTTTACATGTCTTTAAGAGTGTATAGCATAGCTTTTCTTTTTAATTGTGGAAAAGTTTTTTTTATTAAATTCTAGTTATAAAATTCCATAGTCTATTAATAATTAGCTCTTCTACAAACCAATCATGTATTACATTATTAATGTATATATTATTAATTAAATTTTTCTTTGACAATTTCATAAACGTAGATAATGAGTTCTGGGCATTCTCACCCTTTCACTTTTTTGACCCCTCCCTTCCCTACAAGTTCCTTCCCCACATCCATGTCTACTCCTTGCTTTGTGACCCACTGAATTTAAACAGGTCCTGTGTGAGGATGGAAAGGACTGTACCCACTGGTCTGTCCAGCCTTTCACTTAATCTCCATAGTGTCTTTTGGTCAGGATTCTACCCAAGGATCATACTTATATTGAAATGTAATAACACATTAAATCATCAAAGCAATTTGGCACTGACTAATGGTCTAATGGAGGCTCACTGAATAGAGAGGCAACATCCAGTGGTTGTCACCATTCACCATGGTAAGCTCATAGTTAGAGCACGTCAGTGTCTTCCCAAGTCCCCAGATGCCATGCGAAGGAAACACACTAGGCCAGTGAGTTAACCCCAGGATTCATGTGGAAAGGAATGCCCAGAGTGATTATAAACTCTGACTTGTCTTGTATATATATATATATATATATATATGTTTGAGTGAGAATACAGGGATTTTAGAATTTTGAATTCCAAAAATGTGCTGCTCTGATAGGCAGATAGATGTATGTGTCTACTTATTGATATAGGTAGATGTGCATGCATGCAAATGTATATACATGTAGAAATACACACTATGATAGTTTGAATGAGAAACATCCCCATATACTCAAGTATTTGAATACTTGATCCCCAGGTGGTATTGCTGTTTGGGAGAATTTATGGAAACTTCAGGAGTTGGAGCCTTGCTAGAGAAAACATGCCACTAGGGGTGAGATTTGGGGAATTACAGCTATATCCCCCTTCCGGTTCACTCTCAGCTGGTGATCTCTCAACTTCCTGCTCCAGCTGCCTGCTGTCATGTATCCCCTAACATTATAGACTCTCCCTTTGAAACCATAACCCCAAGTAAACTTTTTATTCATAAGTTGTTTCTGTTTGTGGCGTTACACCACCACAACAGAAGGGTAACCAACACATGTATATGTATTCAATCACACACGTAGACTTACATGTGTAGATGTGTGTTTTGATTGCACCATTCATATTTATCTATGAGGAAGCTATGGTTTACTATGTAGTCACATTTTCATCCTTATCTCATTAGCTTCCACTAAACTATGACACACACACACACACACACACACACACAGAGAGAGAGAGACAGAGACAGAGACACAGAGAGAGACACACAGAGAGAGAGACAGAGAGAGGAGAGAGACAGAGAGAGGGGGGAGGTTCCATTTTTTTCTTCTCCTGGTGTTGGCCCTGTTACAAATATGGACTCAGAGCCCAGTGTGGTGACATTACATGGGAGATGGATGTCCTCTGGGGTCCACATAGGCTTCTGGACAATGTAATCCTCACTCACACTGCTGCCACCTCCAGATTTTGCTTCTAACTTGTAAATATACCTGAAGAAATGAAAGCTATAATCAGCCAATCTTTGAGACATGATGACATTGTTTGCTGACTTCCTAACCTGCTGTTTTGCCCTAAACTTGTGACAATTTTTGAATCCTTTCCTGTGAGAAATGTTATCACGAGCTTGGTCGTTGAGTCTGGCATACTTATTGCTGCCTCCCAACTCCATGTTGAACCCTGTAGTCATTCATGGTTTTTTCCCCCCGAGAATTTCAGGAACATCTTGGGGTGTGCTACTGGGCTGTGAAAATTCAGTTTGTTTTTTTCTATTTCTAAATGGGTTGAATTTCAGGGAGATTCATTTAGAGGCAGAGATATTTAAATTGATCTGTTATTTTCCACAATAAAACTAAATTATTCTCTGTTCTCTGCACTGAAACATCTGTTGACGTAAGGTTTATCTTGTGTCTGCTGAGAAATGAATGGGCATGAATTGCAAGTGTGTGGTTTGACTCCTGGAGACAGAGCATAGCAAGTGGAGGGGAGATAGGACATGGTAGGTGATGGGAATAAGATACTCAGTCTCTTTAGCTGCTCATTTCGGAATACAGGCTTCAAATACCACTGGATAAATTTTTGAAGTTGGACATTATATTTTATATATTTAAATTTCTCATGCTTTCATGTCAAATAGAGGATGAATTATTCATATGTTAAGAGGATTTCATGTAGGCAGAAAACTAACAACTATTTAGCACATTTATCCGTTACAGCATGGCTAATGAATAAGGAGATTAATGCAATAATTGGATAACTTTTTAATGGGAGGTATTCTTTCTCAGCCTTGAACAGCTTAGAAAACTTACAGTGTAGTTGGCAAAGTTTCCCTCTGTCACCTGCTGTTGGGCTCCAGGATTGTATCAGTGAAATTCTGTTCATCACTGCCACCCACGGGAAGAAGCAAGCTTCCATTACGCCTCAGCTGATACTGAGAAATGAGGCCGTTGGGCTTTTCTGGAGGATTCCAATATAATTCCACGGTTGTAGAATTGATGATAGTGTGTCGAGGTGTCACCCAAACTCCTGGCAAAAATGACACAATGAGGTTTTATTGTGAGGATACAAATACGTGCTTGTGAAATGGCCCAGCTCCCTCCACACGCCGGCTAACCCTTATCTGTGGGTTAAAACAATCTCCTTGTGAAGAAACAAACACGCGTTTCCTTTGCTCTGGAGATGAAATAAGTCACCAAGCGTGGATTTGCTTTTTTACTTTTGAATGCCACGCCACTGGCCGTGGGACGCTCCTGAGGCTTGGGCACCGCTCTGGCTGTAACTGAATCAAGGCTGAGAGAAAATCTGGGCATTTGAAACTGATGTTCTTCTCTTGGGTTGCATGGAAGGAAGTACAATCAGGTGTTCCCCGGAATTACCCAGTTCAGTAAGACAGACTGCCTACTTCCCTCTCGCACTGTGGGCTGCGCGTGTCCCTTTTGTCTGCAATACTTCCGGCCTCACTTCCGGGTTCCTCAGGATTCTTCAACTGTCTCTAAAAACACTGGGGCGTCTTAGAGTCCCAGGGTCTCTCTTGCCTGTGCATTCTTTCTTCTCCTCTCCCACTACATCCTCTTCTCTCTCTGTCCTGCTCCTCCTCCTAAACTCCCTTGGTGATTTCTGTGGCTCACCTATGGTGAGGGCTCCCCAGGGCATATTTGATACCAATTCTCCCCTGGGCTTCAGACTTATGACTCCAACTGTCTGGGTGACACTGGTCACTCAGGTATCTACTTCTGTGTTGGAAGCTCGACGGGCCAGCATTGGATCTCTTGATGTTTCATCTATAGTCCATGTAGCTCCGAGCTTGTCCACTGATTCATTTTCTCGGGCCAAATACACACAGAGACTCATCTCTAGGTACACTCCCCACCCTGTGCACCTGTCACTGTCTCTGCAGACCCTACAAAGAGCCTGCCTTCACTGCTCTCCCTCTAGCCACAGCCTGTCCTGCACATCTGTGCTACCATCTTGTCTTTCCCAGTTCTGGGAACTGAACCCAGGGTGGGCGATGCTGGGCAAGCGCACTACTGTGAAGCTGCATGCCCAGCCACACCTCAGCTTTTGAGCTGGCCTCTGTGCCCTGCACTCACTATGTAGCTAGAGGGAAGCATTAAACTTCTTCTCCCTAGCGCTGGATTGCAGGGGTGTGCTCCAGCCTTGAACTCCCCCTCTCTAGCACTGGATTGCAGGGGTGTGCTCCAGCCTTGAACTCCCCCTCCCTAGCGCTGGATTGCAGGGATGTGCTGGTGCTTCCAGTCTGTGACCCTTGGCTTTCCCTATGCCTTTGAACTCACTCAGCTCTGTGCTTATTTCATACACATTATGAGAGATACGTGACTCCTACATTTTTCACGTCATTCCCTTCCTATGGTGACCTCTTTCTATCATGCTTCCCTAGCGCCACAGCCACCCTCATTTGCGATCCTCTGGCCATGCTCTTTTCTGCCTCCCGAGTGGCTGAGGCTCAGCTCTTTCTGGTCACGAGGGTTTGCACTTCCACTGGACGCATCTGCTTTAGACATGCAGGTTTTGCATGTCATCCGCTCAGTTCTCTGTATAGATTCCTCTGTCCACGCAGCTTGCTAGACATTATCTGTCTCATTCCAGCCTCTTCCAAGGGGATTCTGAGTCAGTCTCCAGCCCACACCCTTTTCTATTTCCCTCCCGACCCTTACGACGTCACGATTATCTTTTTCTTCCTGCTTTAAAGCAAAAATGATTCCCACTGAGGCAGGGATCTTCTATCTTATTCATCAACATGTATCTACGAATAGCAAACTAACACAGGCAACATATCTCCTGAGATATTACATTAGGCAGTCTAGACAGTTGCAGAAAGGGGAGAGTTGACCACAATAAGATTCATTGTTTCATGGAGTTGCATCTTCAGGATAAAGAATAAAATATATACAGAGATAGCCACAGCTCAGGGTCTGTCCTTAATCATTCTTTCAAAAATGACTTTTTTAAGATTTATTTACGTTTTATTTCATGTGAGTGTTTATTTGCATATGTGCCTGCGTATCATATGTGCAGTGCCCGAAGAGAACAGGAGAAGGCACTGGATCCCCTGGAAATGGAGATACAGATGGCTGTGAGCCACGTGTAGGTGCTGGGAACTGAACTCTTTGCAATGAGCAGCAAGCACTCTTAACCACTGAGCCATCTCCCCAGCCTGTTACAGTGCTTACAGAGTGGGTGGAGGATCTGACGGTAGGATGGCGAGTCTACTGGAGGTGGGTGTGCCTTGAGCAGACCTCATAACTCTTCTAAGGGGCTTTAACAACACTTGTCCCATTAGGCTTCCTGCAGTCAACAGCTTCCGGTTGAGTGTGTCTCCCATGCAAGTTATTCTGGAAAAAGTAACTTTTTGACATTTTTAGAAGAAAAAGAAATGTTCAGGGCATTCAAATATAATGTATTCAGCAGCACACTGAAGAAAGGAAACAGTCTAGATAGATTTCAAAGGGCCTCAAGTGCACGGCCACTCAAAAGAGCAACTGATTTCTGAGGAGACACCTGTCCATCTTGTTCTCCCTCAGTCCTGGACAGAGCACACACTGAGGCCTAGGCTTCTCTGCCAGCAGCTTCAACAGCACACAAACTTGTTGATTCAGGAGATGAAGCACCAAGGTTTAATCTACTTCCTTGTAGCTCATTCTCTGTCCTTGAAGGATGTATTAGAGATCACCAAGGAAGGGCCGAGGAGATGTACAGAGGGCAGGATACTGGCCACACGAGTGTGAGGACCAGAGTTTTAATCCCCAGCACCCACGTAAAGGACGATGGGGCATCCTCACTGCAAACTTATTTTCAAGGCAGCCACAGGAGATTCTCAGAGACAGCTTGTTAACTAGCGGAGCCAACTCTGCAAGCTCTGGATTCAAGTAAGAGACAGACTGGATCTGTAAGGTGGAGAGTGACTGGACACCTGATGCCAACGTCTGGCTTCTGCATACATGCATACATTCATGTGTTCACATGCATGTGTATATGTATATGCACACACAACACATATGCACGTGCATACATGCATGCATGAATGCCACTCATATTTACACATACAAAAAAACTTGCCAAAGAACTAAAAAGGCAATAGGTTAGTTTCCAGCATGCACTCCTCAAGGCAGCTTATGCATATGGAGGTTCTAATGAAGTAAAGGGACCCAGATTTTGAAGTTGTTTCATGTTTGCAAAGAAAGTCAAGTTTGTCATGTGTTCAGCTCCGAGGATCTGGTTGTAACCACATACAGACAGATTTAACTGGAAAAAATGCAGTTTCAATGTGCAATTAGCAGATAGCAAATGCTCCATATTTATCTGCAGGGTGGGTTTGGGCTGTTGCTACTTTAACAATTTCGAGACATAGTTGATAGAGTTGAGACCCACTTGACATGGGGTAAGAGCCAGGAGGGGGAAGACGAGAAAACTGAGCGCTAGTTATTAGAGAGGAATCTAGTTAGGGGAAGCCGGAGAAACTAGAAGGGGGTGACCAAAGGCAGGGGGAGAAGGGATGGGAAAGAAGAACGGACTGAAAAATTAAGATGTACAACCAGTAAGGTTTATGAAGAAAGACATATTACGCATGAAAAAGATGGGAGCTTAGGAACAGCGGGTATGGGACTGAGGTGATGGGCATTGGTGGTACCCAAGAGAACAGGAAGATGGGCGAGGCAGGGCAAGGGGTGGGGCGAGAGAGAACTGAGCATTGCAGATGCTCAGTAGAGTGGATGCACAGACCTTCTGCCCATGGTGCATCCCAGTGAAGGCTTAGCCTTGGGCAGCTCCCCATCTTTATAAGAGGGTAGAGCCAGCAATCAGGGTCCAGAGCTATGTGAATCGAGTACAGGAAGGGGAGCATCAGTAGACCGGGTGTGGGAAAGGAATCAGATGAGCCCAAGGCGGACTGCATCTCCTTTGCCTTTTCTTTTTCCCAGTATTGATGCTCCAGGAAAGGTGGGCTAGGGTTTTACATGATTTCACCCTAAAATGAATTGATCTCACTGGGCCGGCAGGCGTTCTGAGAAAACAGGGTAATAACATGACCTGGGCTCCTCCCAATACTTGACGAAGAACCACAGTTTCTGATGAGGATGACACTGTAGAGAAGTGTGTCCAGTTTTCCCCGAGGCCATGCTGTGCATCAGCACTTTATGCTTAGATGTGAAAAAGGAGAAGAGGGAAGGAACACAGGCTTCTTTAAATTTTCCCACATGCATTCATCACTCTCAAATCTCAGACCTTCACTTTGTAACTGATCTACTGTACAAGAGGCATTTCATAATCAACTGATCTTGAGCTAGTAATTTAAAAGTTTACTTTTTATTATTTTAATTATGAATGCCCCCTCTTTCTCTCTCTGAGTGTGTGTGTGCATGCGTGTGTGTGTGTACATATGCACATGTGCAGGTGATTTGGAGGCCAGAGATATCACATCCCCTGGAGCTGGAGTTACAAACGATTGTGAGCTGTCTCATGTGTGTGCTAGGAACTGAACCCCAGCCCTTTGGAAGAGTACAACCTGCTCTTAATCACTAAGCCATCTCTGCAGCTGGAGTTAGGGAATTAAAAGGGTAAGTTTGTCTCTACGTTGTAACAGTGAACCAGTGTTTAATGTCATTGATGACTGGTCCTTCTGTATCCCCAAGCTAAACATCAGGACTGTATTGATTCTCTGCACAGGTTACCCATGAATGCACACACATAGCCAGAGAGTGGATATATAGCTATGCTGCTTCCCAGAGGAAAACCTTATTTCTGGTGAGGGAATATCGCATAATGTTAAAAAAATTGAGGACAGTTCTTACAGCACATTCCCCTGTATCATTTAAAGTTACAGTTTCCAAGGCATAAGACCTAGACCCTTTAAAAACTGTATAAGGGGAAGTGGGAAAATAGATACATCTAAAAAGTAACTTAGGAAGACGGGTTTGGTGAATAAACTGACACCAGAGACCCCCTACTTTCCTAGGCTTGAGTTTTAGCCAAAACTGGTTGGTAACACCTTTAGATATCACACATTATCATCCGGGTATCATTTGATGGTTTCCCTTTCCAAAAAATCCACTGCTGCTTTCTCCCTTTCATAGGAACACCAAGCTCTCTGACATGAAGCATTCTTTATATAGAGAACATCATTAGTGAACTCCTAGAGAGGAGCCATATGCCCCATATGTGGAATTTTCCATTTTATTCCCCATTTACTGGTAGGAAGTTCAGGTTTAATATTCCAAGGTACCATAATCCTTTCAGTAGAAAAGTAATGAACAAGTGGTTTGGGAGTCTATCATGGCAACAGAGACGACGATTCTCTTTACACACTTATATATGTGCGTTTTGGTTTCTCCATATGTAAAACAGGCCGGTGATGATAATAAAGATTAACGAATAGTAGGTCCCTACCACAGGCTACTGAGCATATTTTCCTCCATGAAGTAAATGATATCACCTACCCCAGGCCCCAACCCACAGAGGCTCATTGTAGTCACGGGGTTGGTAACTCCAGATTTTTTCTCTGTGTATAGTTATTTATCACTAGAAATGAGTGTAGTCATTTCTAATCACTTTTACACACAAAGTGGCTTCCACAGCTCTGCAGCATCCTTGTATGAACAGATCACCTCATCCCACAGTGTGATTTTATTTAGCAACTCTCTGTCTCAATAATATTCAAATTTCTCTCAACATTTTGGATTAAGCAATCGGATGCTTGCACAGGCTTCCTGACACACAGGTCCCTTTCTGTGAGTGTGGATGAGTTTCAGGCGTAAATAAAAAAAACTTAACTATGGTGTTAAAGAATTAAGACTTTGAATGTAACAGACAATACCAATTTGTCTTCTAAAGAGGCAGGATCTCTCTGTGCATTTCTTCAAACAGCCTGGTGGAATATCTTATTGTACGTGTGCGTGCGTGCATGTGTGTGTGTGTGTGTGTGTGTGCACACGTCACATGTATTTGTTAAAAATCTTTGTTCCTTGGGCTCTACCACAGCCTATCTGCACCATGAAATCCTTCTTCATGTCTGTGATAGGTTTTAATCTCTCCCTCAGATTATATTTTTGCATACACACCTGGTAATTACATTACTATCTTTCTTACTTGGTTTTAATTTTTTGAAGGCAGAGACTGTTCTTGTCAGTTTCATCAGCACTGTGGTCGTTGCTTATTCGCTGTTACAAGGTTTAATACTTAAGATTTTGAGGAGCTTCGTGCCCAAGCATGCATTCCCCCCTCCCACAAAAAAGCAAATCTCAAGGATTTAAAGAACTACAAGTAATTTACCGTGACTGGTAGTATATGGTTTACTCAAGCCTGTGGGAGGACAAGACATGGGATATTATTTTTATTTTATCCTGTCAATTTTATTCCTTGTGCCTCGTTTGCTACAAAAGAGCTTATAGAGCTAATTGAAATAGCACATACACACCTTTTGTCTGAACCACAGATCTGTCCTGGTTCCTTGAGGCGCAGCCTGTAGGGTCTGACCTGTAGAAGGCTCACTGGGAGTGCACCCTTCAGGTGTGCAGGCTGTAAGGGTGAAGCTGCAGTTGGTGTACCGCTGGAGACCTGGGAAGAGCCAAGAGAAAAGAAAACACAGCCTAAGAGGGTTATTCATTAACCATTATCACTGGAAGTTACACGCAGAGCTGTGGGTGTGCTCTGCAAGGCAGGGACCCACAGCCTCACACAGGCCAGGCAGGGACCCACAGCCTCACACAGGCCAGGCAGGGACCCACAGCCTCACACAGGCCAGGCAAGGCAATCATCTTGGCTTTCTGAAGGTATAAACTTCCTGACCAGTTATACTGATCAAAAGTTCCTGACTGCTTAGCCATGGGAGATACTTCAAAATTCAGGGTTAATGAATGCATCCCTCCCAGATCCCCTCCCCACAAGATGCCATTTAAAACTGTCCCATTTTTTGCACCAGAACATTCCACATTCCCAATAGCCTGTTTCATCTTCAAGAGCACCAGGGTTCCTCATTGTTTTGTTTGAAAGCCCTTCCTTATATCGCGGTGAGACATTCCTGCCACTTCCACCCTTGGGGACCCTTAGAACCCATCTAATTTCCTTTGTACACTGCTTGTCCTTTAAATATTTGTAGACAGTTACCAAATCCCCCCAAGTTTTCCCTTCCCTAGACTAAACCACCCCAGCTCCTCTGACAGCCCCTCGTACAAAACCCTTGAAGGGAGGTGAGACACATCACTGTCCAGCCTCAAGCCATATCCACCTCTTATTAATACCAGCTAGCACTTTCTGAAAAACAGAACAAAACAACCAAAGGTGCTTTTTCCACCAGGTGGATTCTCGGGGCAGCACGGTTCGCTCCTGCCGGGCGCATGGCTTTTGTGTTCACACAGATGGAGGCTATCTCAATGAGGGCAAAGCGCCTATTTACTCCCTCTGCATTTGTAGGAGAGTACGGCTCAGTAATTCCCCCCGGTAAGGCCTCAGAGGGAACAAAGAATGACTTGATCTATTTATGACAGAAGTTGTCCGTGGTTATATGTCACTGCTCTGTGGCTGATGACCTTGGCCAAGTTACCTGGCTTCTCTTTGCCTTGGTCTACTGGTCTGTAAAATGGGGAATCACTATAGCATGTAGCTTATATGAGAAGACGAAATGGGATGGCAGGTAGTGTTTTATATCAGCAGCAGTAACGGTAAGGCTCTGCAGCGCCCAACAAGAAGAATATTGAGGCTTACAAGGTCTTTCTTCAATTCTTGAGAAAAAAATGAAACAATACCAAGGTGTTCTTTAAAAAAGAAATAGCTTAAAAGACTAGTGCTCTGCCAACAATCAGATCATTGGGCTAATTTACAGCATCCACTCTGTGGTTATTATGTGTGTTTCCCACAAACATCCGGCTGCATTTTTACGCAATTTATACTTGGTGGTATGATTCTTCCTCCAGACTTGTTCCCGCGTTATCCGGTCACTTCATGGGGATTTTCACTACTCTAAATAACACACCAGCCCCTTTTATCTCCCAAACAGTTCTCTCCTTGTACAGCGTTCTGTATCTCCGATGCACTAGGCATCTTTTTCTTACCATTCTTGTTATGGCCCAGTTGCCAAGAGAGGCATTGCCTATCAGTGTACCCTGCCAACCGCGATGGCGATGGCACACAGTAGGTGCTTGCGAGATGAATGGAGGAGTCAGCCCTTGGATCCTTTCAGGGCTGGGGTGACGGTCTGGGTTCTCTGAGGAAGCAGTGGCCCGAGACAGCTGTGGCTGCTTGTCATCCACCCTCAGGGCCTTTTGTGCCTCCTCATGGACTTAGTGATAAGATGCAGGTGCTTATTCGATTATAATCTCCCATTTGCTTGCTAGGCAGGATTTACATAATTTTGATATTTACGCCTGATTTTTAGATGAGGAATATGACTAAAGATCTAAGGCATCCCCAAGTCATATAGCTTTGATAAAAGCTTACAGGAAAATGCTAAGCTAATAAAGCATAAGAACCCAGAGAAGGTGGAAGGGGACACCCAAGAAGGAAAGCCAGAGGTCGCAGTGGCAAGCAGGCTCAGCCTTGCAGTGTGAGCATGTCCCTTCCACCCCCGAACACCATTTTTGCGGCACCACTTTCTTTCTCCGAGAGGGGGCACGTTCTCTGCAAACAGGGACGGCATCTTTGAATGGTTTCTGGCCTCCCCTCTTCCTGGGAGCCCATTTTATGAGTGCAGCGTTATTGTACATTACTTTAGAGGATAGCTCCAAGGACAAACATGGCCAGGGTAAGGGCTCTGAGATGTGATGTTGGTGCCACAAGTACGATCCCACCAAACAGGTCCTCTCCCACGGTTCCACAAGCCTCTCTGCCCACAGCGTCTGCCTTGCTCTTCTGTGGTTTGTTAAGTAGTAATGATGTCAGTGACGTAATTTGTGAGCAGTTCAGTTTTCTGTGGTTTTTGTTGTTGTTCTTTTAGATGCAAGTATGGAGGGAAAAAGATGGAACACGCAGGGCTGGAGGGAAGGATCGGAAGTTCAGAGCACCGCCGCTCTTCTAGTTTGAGTTCTAGCACCCACAGTAAACGGCACACAACTGCCTGTAACTCCAGCTTCCAAGGGGGACCTGATATCTCTGGCCTCACTGGGCACCTCCATGTACAAACACATACAGATACACATAATTGAAAAATAAATTAAATCTTTTTAAAAAAGTAAAGAGTTGTTGGTAGGCGGTTTATCTTTCAAGAGTGCTTTTCCAGAAAAATCTCAAAAGAAAAAAAAAAAAAGAAAAATGATAGCCCCAAGTTTCTTTGCCCTCTTGTCTTCTGGCTCTTCTGGTTTCAGATGAACAGCGGGGGCTAAAGACGATTTTAGGATGCATATTAGAAGAGAAAACACATCAGAGGGGTATGGCAAATTTGATGAGATGAATAGGATATTTGTAACACAGAAGTTAGGTTAGAAAAGTCTGGGCTGGAGAGATGGCTCAGAGGTTAAGAGCACTGACTGCTCTTCCAAGGGTCCTGAGTTCAATTCCCAGCAGCCACATGGTGGCTCACAATCATCTGTAATGAGATTTGGTGCCCTCTTCTGGCCTGCAGGATTACATGCAAGCAGAACACTGTATACATAATGAACAACTAAATCTTTAAAAAAAAAGAAAATCCATGTCTATGGAAAAGAAACTCATTTCTTTCTGATACAGCAAAATAGCCCCATGAAACAATTGCTATTAATAAAAGATTCTGGGAAAACTGAGGTATTTGGAATATTGAAACTTGACTCCAATATCTTACCCTGGAGATGAATCAATTCTAAACAGACTGTTTTAGTTGGCTTTCTGTTGCCGAGATGTGACCAAAAGTTACGGAGGGGAGAAAGGGTTTTATTACATCTTACAGGTTAGAGTGTGCCATCAAAAGAAGCCTGGGAAGGAGCTCAAGCAGGAGCCTGGATGCCGGCACTGAAGCAGAGACCATGGAGGAGGCTGCCGGCACTGAAGCAGAGACCATGGAGGAGGCTGCCGGCACTGAAGCAGAGACCATGGAGGAGGCTGCCGGCACTGAAGCAGAGACCATGGAGGAGGCTGCCGGCACTGAAGCAGAGACCATGGAGGAGGCTGCCGGCACTGAAGCAGAGACCATGGAGGAGGCTGCCGGCACTGAAGCAGAGACCATGGAGGAGGCTGCCGGCACTGAAGCAGAGACCATGGAGGAGGCTGCCGGCACTGAAGCAGAGACCATGGAGGAGGCTGCCGGCACTGAAGCAGAGACCATGGAGGAGGCTGCCGGCACTGAAGCAGAGACCATGGAGGAGGCTGTTTTCTTGCTGGCTCTCTGGAGCGCACTCAGCTCCCTTTCTTACACAGCCCAGGTGCAACCTGCCCAGAATAGGTTCCGCCCACAGAAATCTGAGCCTTCCAGTACTTCCATCAATCGGCAATCAAGGACAACTCCAGAGACAAGCCAATCTGATGGAGGCAATTCCTCAATAGTGGGTCTCTCCTCCTGGGTATGTCTAAGCTTGTGTCCAGTTCACAAAATCTATGATATGGATTAAAGACATGAAAAGTGAGACCCAGAACTCAGAAGCTCCTAGAAGAAGTCACAAGGGAGAAGGTTCAGCATGCTGCTGTAGATGATGACGTTGTGGCTATAACCCCAAAGCACCGGAGACAAAAGGGACCGTAGGCAGACAGGGCCTCATGCCTCCTTAGACAGAAAAGCTTCAGCACAGTACAGAAAATAAACAAGACCACGGAGGGACAGCTTGGGATGGGAGAAGACACCTGCTAACCCTTCATCTCACGAGGGCTCACTACTCAGAATGTATGAGGAGCTAGAAATTAACAATGAAAACTATGCAGTCCAATTAAACGGGGCCAATGATCTAAGTGGAAACGATTCCAAAAATGAGCAAGTGGTCTACTGGAAAGAGACTCAGCATCATTAGCCACCATGGAAACACAAATCAAACACAAATAAGAGCAGTCAGAGGACAATGCTCTAGTCATTGTAAAAAATGAGAAGATAGAAAACACTGGTGAGACACAGAGACAAAATGAACTCCAAACACCGATGTTAGGAACATACATAGTTTCCCCCACTATGGAGAAAACAGACGGATTAACCATACGATCCAATTATCCCAGTATTAGATATACACCCCCATCCCACTATCCCCACCATGGAAAAGGGGGATAAATCCAGTGTGTGGAAGTTCAGTCTGTGCTGGGACATTTATTGCAGTCTTTAAAGTGATCAAGACTTATCAATTTATGTGCCCACCAGTGAGCAAATGGATAAAGAAAATGTGTTTATCTAAAACAATGGAATGTTACTCACCCATGAAGAAGAATAAAACCCCTGGTATTTGAAACCAAAATAGATGGAACTAGAACGCATTGTGTTATTTGAAGTAAGTCAGATATAGGAACACTCCATGTTCCCTTTTGTAAATGTAGAGAATGAAACCAGTTTTCTTGACTGTAAAATATTAGTTGAATTTGAGATGTAGTGGGAGTGGATGACAGAGGACAGATGTCATCAGTGCACACTACAGGCAAGGACTGAAATATTATAGTAAGCATCATTATTATCTATTTATTATATAAATAATTACATATTAAAATAAAACAAAATAACAGTACTAAGATTTGGCACATATACTAAGAGTCTTGTGATATTTGTAGGTTTTCAAGGTTTATTATTATTATTATTATTATTATTATTATTTTGATCTTTTGAGATAGGGCTTATCTGGATAGCCCTGGCTGTCCTGGTACTCATTTTGTAGACCAGGGTGGTCTTGAACTCACAGAGATTCATCTGCCTCTGACTCCTGAGTCCTCACATTAAAGGCATCCACTGCCATGCCCAGCTTCAAGGTTTAAGCAAAGTCACTGAACCATTTGCAGACAGAAATGTCCAAGGTGAATGAAAGACTGATGGACCAGAAAAGGTGGGATGGAGGTCAGAGCCCTGGGAGAAGCCACAGAGGGTGGTGGTATCTAATTCCTGGACAGTTTGTCCCCAGTAACTTTAAAGGGTTGTGTGAGCTAAATGGAAGAAACACATAGGCTTGTGCCCACCGATGCTGCCAGGACCCCATACAACTTCACAGGGCTCGTTCTATACTCTTCTTACAGAAAAGCTCTGGTTTTCCTTATACACAACAGTTTTTTGCATCATCAGGAGCTATGCCTTGCTTTGAGTTGACCCCACGTGAACTAAGAAGTAAGCAGACAGAAGAACTAGCCAGGCACAGAGCTCCACATTGTTCTTCCACTTTTGCAGCTCAGAATTGAGTGTGTGCCATCAGGCGAGTCAATAAAGAGTCAGATTGTGGGAGACAGCGTCTGTGCTGGCTGCTGGGACTTCCCTTCTCCATAGATGGAGGCTGGAAAGAGAGCTGAGTTCAGAAATAGAGACCTTCAGCCTCCTGAAAATGTCATCTGGTAGCCTGGGATGAGTCATGCCTAAAGGCAGCATGAAAGTCTCACTTTCATGAGCCAGTAAATGTAGGCTTTTCCAGTGTGTTTGCTTGAGAGACTGCAGCAAACTACTGGTTTTAAAATGACCGATGTTACTTATCTATGCACAGGGACATGTTGTAAGAGAGACCACATCCATTACACATGGGCGCTGTAGCAGAACTTACTCCCTCCTCCCATGCGATTTGCCTTTATGCAAGAAAGATCCAGGATTATGGAGGAGAGATTTAGCAACATGGATAACCTATTAAGTGTATGACGAGTTTTACCCTGAATATCCCCCATGAAGGAGTTGTTATTCTTACTTCATAGACAGCAAAGCTGAAGCTCAAAGCATAGAGTGAGGAGCTGGTCGGATCGATCATAGCCGGAGTTAGCCCAAGCTCCATTACCATGTACTAAGTTTCCACGTCATGGAAAGACCACAGCTGGAGGAACTCAAGTCCACCAGGAATGGTCTCTTCCCTTGATGATTAAACACCAAAGTCAGGAAGATGGCAGAAAACATCGCAACAGCTCCTTTAGGAAGGAATAGTATTTAGCCAATATCTCTAGGTTGTATGCATTTCAGCTGCTTTTAAAATGAAAGAAATATGTTCAATGTACGGGGTTCAAACAGAGGAGAAGTAAAAGAACTCACGGCTCTTTCCAGTGGTTTCGCCACTTTTACTTCTCTTTTGACTGACTTTTGCACCAGACATCAACTTTAGAGGGATATCAATTATAATGAAGGGAAACGCTATGACCAGTGCCAGCGGAAGCAGGGGAAGGTGCTTACCACTGGGCCTAATGACCAGAGTTTGATTTCCAGGGTCCACAGTCAAAGGGGGAGAGCTAGCTTCTAAGGGGTGTCCTTTGCTTCTCGTATACACAGTAAGCCATGGGTATGCCCACAGGCATGCACACACATAAATACATGCAATAAAAATTGTAAGCGACATCACTAAAATACTAGTGTTTCTAAAGCATCCTCCTTCCTGTGGTCCCCATGGGTGTCAGTACAGGCAGGGCCCTGTAATGCCCACTACTATCCATCCACTCATTTGATGCACTAACCACAGGGAGGTGGAGGGAGCGGTCGGTATAGGATCACAGACATCAGAAAGGATGAGGCTAACGTTGTACCTGGACAGCTGTATTGGAAAAGGTCGACTGAAGCAATTGAGCCAAACACCCTAGCCCTACAAGGAGACCGATGACTTAGGCAGCTCAAATCCCCGAGGAAAGCTCCAGTGATACAAAACACTCACGTGGGGGCATATAACTCCATCTTTTCTTTCGGAGTGGTATCACAAGGCGTGTGCACAGGCAGGAGAGCATGACTGTTAGAAGCCCGGAGACTCCAGGTAGACCATTGGGTTTTGACAGTTATTAGCCTATTAGCCATGACCAGAGATGAGGTATCTGTAGGTGCCTCAGTGTCCTGACCTGAAGCTGCAGTTGTGATTGGTTAACCACTAAGTCTAGGCACAGATGAATCAAAGGGAGATACCACCTACACACGTCATCCTTAATAAGTTTTAGATTTTGTATTTTTTGTTCAATGAAGAGGGCTGCTTTAAATAGCCTGCAATGAAGCATAAGCTTCCACTGGGCATGGGTGATTTACATGTACCCGGTGACCTTTCCTATCAATGACTCAGTGGAACTCAATAAAATCTACACATTTCAGTAGGATTTGCTGTCATGTTAAGGGGGCCCCCACTGGTAGCCCTCGCACTGAGATGTATCTGTGAAATATTAGCAACAGGCAGTGAAAAGGGCACACCAATTGAAAAGTGCTCGTGAATTGATCAGGGTGAGAAGAGGGAAATAAAGAGACGTCTCGAAGGGACCATTCTGACTGTAACTTAATCCTGAAGTCGAAGGGAAGAGGGAGAAAAGAAAACATCACTCAAGTAGCCAGTATTGAATGAGAAGAGTAAGAAATAGCATCGCAGAGCAGAGAAAGGCAGGCGCAGGCAGACAAAGCGGGCCTTTAGCAGCTCAGAATAGCAAAGATGACTGGAGCGAGTAATCCCGTGAATTTCCCTACAGGGAATCATGTTCTCTTTGAGAGGAAAGGGGCATCATATAACCAAACTCATTATAATCACACTTCCAGCTAACATTACTTTCAAGAGTAATATGCGTCAAAAAGGGACTGAAAGAAAAAAAAACACTGATGGTTCATAAAAATATGATTTGGCAAAGAAAACCCGTGTCGATGTCAGTTACACTTGTGATACACTCTAGAAGGAACAGCTGGCTCCTGGTTCTTAATCTCCAGATACATCGCCAGGCAATGGCACTTTGTTCATTATGTCTTCAGAGAGAAGCCTCTACTCTAAAGCATCCAGCCAATGATGCTGTAATGGCATGAGTTATTTTCTAAGGGATTTCCAAATAGCCTTATGTGCAGTGCCATTCCAGAGGTTCATCCATGGTGACCAGATGAGTTAGGAGGAGTTCTGGCATAGTAGACTCCAGATAACAATGATGTGAACACATTAAAAACAACAACAACAGCTTAGTCCGGCATGGTGGCTCACACCTTTGATCCCAGCACCCAGGAGGTAGAGGCAGGCGGATCTCTGTGAGTCTGAGGCCAGCCTGGTCTACGTAACCAGCTCCTGCCTAGCCAGAGCCACACTGTCTCAAAACTAAAGCCGAAAACCAAACCAACAACAAAAAAAGAAAATAAAAAACAAACAAACATAAAATCTTGAATCATTTGGAAGGTTCACACCACACTGAAGCAGACAGGAAGTGGCATTTACTTTGTCAAAAACATTGTGTAAAATACACACACACACACACACACACATATAGTTGGAAGATTACAGTGTGTAGAGTCGGTTTATGTTTTCTGGTACTACGGACTGCCCAACCCCCTTCTAGCACACTGCTGATGACTGTGTTACTCAGCTATAGCTCCAGGTGTCTGTCTGTATACATTGAAACAGGATATTAGGTTTTTATATGTGCAGGCACAAAAAACATGGACAACACAGAGAGTAAGTGTTATCCAGAGCCACCGAGACAAAACATGATGATTGCTCAGGCAGTGGGCTTCTTAATACCTGGGAGAAGTGTTGTATTCCTTAGAAATCAACATCTGGACAGTTCTTGACTGTGAGCCTTTTGGCTTTAATACTACAGACACTAGCAGACTTAACAGGGAGAACGAATGGTTGATGTTTCACTATTATCGTGGCTTTAAAGTAGGTACCAAGTCAGTTTTCTACAGCTTTGGAAAAACGGAATGAAGTCAGTCTTCACGTTTGTTTCCACATGTCCAACTGTTCACTGACCAGTGTCTACACAGTACATGGGTAAATGCATCCATGACACATGACTACAGGAATGGGGGGGGTTGTCATAGCCACTGTCTAAGGTTTCTTTAAAGTCGGTTGCCTGTCAGTGTGCATGCCCGGATATCTAGTGATGGTGGCTTTGAGGTACGGGGCAGGCTTGCTCAGAGATCCAAGTCTAGGAGCCTGCCCTTTGCTTACTCTTCTGCTCTTACTGTCTACAAATTCTCAAGTAAGTTTTCAATGAGGAGGCCTGAACTTTCACATTGTAATGGGACTTGCAGACTCTGTAACCTATCCGGCCTTAGATGTAGATGAGCTTGACAGTGGGACTTCTACTTACAGTCAAAACAGATACAAGCTTCCATGCATCGTAGGGATTGCCACATTCAAGACACATTTTGGGGGCTGTGGACGTAGCTCTTGAGTACTTGGTTGGCTTGGTGGGGGGACATCTGTCATCCCAGCATGGGGGAGGTGGGCAGGAGGATCACAAGTGCAATCTCTTCCTTGGCTATGCAGCAATTTTGAAACCAGCTTGAGCTACACACATGTGTAGAGGCATCGTCCTTGCCAGTGTATTTGTGTTAATGCCACACCCCTTTGGGCGTGGCTTGAGGTGTGGACGAAACAGAAAGAGGAAGTGGGTTGAGGATAAAAGGAATATTTTAAAAATGTGAATGACTGTGAACATAGGACAGACAGGTAACAGGAAGTCATCTTCTCTGTCCTTAAAAAGATTACCTTCTAGTTGAGGCATAAACAAGGAAAATGTTAGTTATTTGACCCCTGTCCCTGTCACCCTGCGTGTGTGTGTGTGTGTGTGTGTGTGCGCGCGCACACACATATGTGTGACGACAGCATGTATGTGAGGTCAAAGGGCAGCCTCAGGTGCCAGCCCTCACCCTTCACCTTGTATGAGGCAGGTCTCTTGCTGTCTGCTGCTGTGTATCACCAGGCTAGCTGTCACTGAGTTTTTCAGGATTCTGCTGTCTCCACACCCCATAGTGATGAAGAAGTCCTGGGATTGCAGGTCCGTGGCACCATGTGCAGGGTTATGTGGGCTCTGGGGATTCAAACCTAGGTTCTTATGGTTGTGAGGCAAGCACTTTATCCACTGAGCCATGTCCAAGCTCAGTAAAGTGCTATAAACGCCAGGACAGTAAAGATAGTCTGTCACCACACAGCAAAGTTACCTAAAGGCAAACCCACATTTTATCATACTGATGCTCAAACTGCACTTTCTTTTTTTTCAGAGCTGATGTGTATAACCCTGGTGTCGCATAATGTTAACATTCCACTTTCTGCTGTAAATAGAATTGTTAGGGTTTATGTTACCTCGCACAAAGGGCTTTCGATAACTTCGAAGCGGATGAGAGACGGCAAATCGACTCCTGTTCACTATTTTTACCTGGATGTGCCTCCTGACTGTACGGCAGTGATGAACAGCCCAGAAGAAATTCATTCGGCAATAGTTTACCCAGAGTTCAGAGACACATGGGCCTCTAGTGCTAATGACGATGCGGTCTGTTCACTCACCTTCCTCGGTGGAGTCAGTCACTGAGGCAAGCCTTTTGCCTTCCTCTCTATCCCTAAGACACAGGCTGGCTGTAAAGACCATGACTGCCATCCAAATGTTTTGTGTAGGACAGGACAGTAGATGATTTAGTCATAGCGATCTGGGAAGCTCTCTATTGACAAGCCACCCTGTGCTGTTTGCATTAGCGAATGTGAGCTGGAGGGAGCTGCCGTCTCCTGGGTCCCACGGGG
Source organism: Mesocricetus auratus (assembly GCF_017639785.1). Lineage (NCBI taxonomy): Eukaryota > Metazoa > Chordata > Mammalia > Rodentia > Cricetidae > Mesocricetus > Mesocricetus auratus. Next base: position 5,902,858 of record NW_024429266.1, read on the forward strand.
CTCAGTGTGGGGAGATAGCAGACAGTGCTCCAGTTTACTTAAAGCATTGATAACACCTCTAAATAATTAACCGAGGACTTCCTGTCTTCAATTACTTAATGCTTTTTAAAAAACATCTTTAGAGGATTATAAGCAATTTATGGGTTTCGAGTGATGAGGGCCTCTGCCACTATTCCCACAAAGCATTTATGGGATCATGTTTCTGAGGCTTCGAGGTAATTAAAAGTAAGCATGGAGACAACATGGCTGCGGCAAGGTGCTGGTGGTCCCTTCTGCCATCCCCAGGACTGAGCTCCTTCAGGCTCCAGGAAGGCTACTGCTATAGTTTCATTAGGGCTGTATTGCTTAGGGAGGACCAGGGTTTGGAAATGGAGAAAATCTAAATATTAATTTTTTTTTTGGTTTTCCGAGACAGGGTTTCTCTGTATTGTTTTGGAGGCTGTCCTGGAACTCACTCTGTAGACCAGGCTGGCCTCGAACTCACAGAGATCTGCCTGCCTCTGCCTCCTGAGTGCTGGGATTAAAGGTGTGCACCACCAACGCCCAGCTCTAAATATTAATTTTAAGCATCTCAGGCAACCTTTCAACAAAAATCTTAGGTAGTCCGGGAAGCAAATTGCGTTAATGTCCTTTATTCCATAAACTCAGTGAAGCACTCATCACATCATAAATGCTTTGGTCAGCTGACCACGGACCTGGTGATCTCCGGCAGAGAAAGCATACCACACAGTGGAGATCCTGGGATTAGAGATGTTCATGTCTAGCATCACTCCTGTTCCTCATCAACTGTAGTCAGCAAGCTTTGAAGCCCTCTCCTTAGGGCTCTACTGCCCAATGAAAGCTTCTCTGACTGCATTTAAGAGGGATGGATGGACCAAATGACATTGGAGACTACCACAGCAAGCCACAAGCGATCAACTTCAGAGGACCGCTGACTGTGGGCGCACAGCTCCAGTAGACACACCCACAGCACAGGCTCTACACTCAGTGCTAGTGAACACTGTGCAAGGGAACAGGAAAACTGTAAGGGCCAGATGACCAGAATGTCTGCTTCGAGATAGTGTCTTCGACATATGACAGAGAATCTACACCCATAAAACCTCAGCAGTATGGTCACCTAAACAAGGCTGGCACAGTGACAACACCAGCTGACTACTCACTGACCTCCAAGTGCGGATGGGGGAAATCCTACAAGCCCCCACCCTAGGTGAAGAGCTGCTGAGACACAGAGAATCGAGGACACTCCCCCCCAAGGGGGAGGGTTTAACCAATCCCAAGTGGTCAGCCCCAAACACACACAGATCTGAGCAACAGTAAATGAATTCAGCAGGTTGTATTAATATATATTATATATGTACATATATGTTATACATATATATGTACATATGTAACAGTAATAGTTAAAGGGAAATATAGGAGTGTTTGGGGATGTGGGAGAAATTGGAGGGGCAGAGAATGAGGTATAAATGATATAGATACAGCACCATGAAGGAAAATCCCAAAAAGTAATCAATGAAATATAAAAAAAGAACCATTTCCACTTTACAATTTTTGTGAAACTTTAACTCATATAGGAAAACTTTAAAATATTGATTCTAACGCAAAAACTTCTGGCACCAATGTGTGTGCATAAATTCCTCTCTGACATGAAAATATTGATTGAGAATGACAATGAAAGGAAGAATCAGCGGAGTAAAGGGATTTAACGAAAGAACTTTGCAATTATTTCATAATTAATGAGGCCATCCATCCTGTGGGTTTGTGCATTATAATTGAATTCGGTTTGCTGACAGCTCAGAGCTGGTCTCCGATGCAAACCAGCACAGCTGGCAACAGTTCAAAGCAAGGCTACCAAAGAAGCCAGGGAGGCCTGGGCCACAATGCTTCGGCTCTGTCTCCCAGTCTTTTGTGAAACCAGTACGAAGGGGTACAAAGTTCTGGGTGGCCTCAGCTGACTCTTAGATTTTAATTCACACTCAATTATGAGACCATTGTCCCCCTAAGTCCTCCGTATCACCAGCCTTGCACCCTGCGCTGGTCTAAGTGCCATCATTTTACTGGTCAGCCTTCCCCGCTGCCAAGAGTGCCTTGGAGGCCTCCACGCTAACGAACTGACTCATTAATTGTTTTTGTCTGTGAGGTGTGTGTGTGTGTGTGTGTGTGTGTGTGTGTGTGTGTGTGTGTAAGTCGGAGATGGGCATCAAGTGTCTTCCTTGATTGCTCTCCATTGTATTTTTAGAGGCAGGGCGTTTTCACTGGACCTGGTGCTGACTGATTTGGCTACACTGGCTTGACAGTGAGCTCCATGAATCCTCCTGTCTCCACTGTCTCCCTCAGCAGTTCTAACAATATAGATATGTGCCACCTCAGGCACTGACTGTCTTCCCTTTAATGTGAACACTTGCACAGCAAGAACACACTGCGCCCTCTGAGCTATCTCCCCAGCCCTCACAATCTCATTTGTAAAAAAATCATCAAGACCATTGCCATTGGGTAGTAATGTAGGTGCACACACACACACACACACACACACACAGAGTCATTCTGGCTCTTTTACAGATGGGACAGTAAATTCTGTGGATACCCTAAATGGGTAAGTTTTCTTTGCCTTTGAAGCACGTAGCATGTATACTACAAACTTCACTCACAGGAATGTAGTGAGAAGCAAGAGAGTTGGATCGTAACACTCCTTTAAGATGGCAAAGCCATGAAGAAAGGTGAGTCACGTTCTGTTACATAACACAATACACTAACCAGTTGCTTCCATTTATCTCACGTCAAGTGAAATAAGATGTAAGAAACCAGCTTGGCCCTTTGAGCTGATGAAGAATTCTCTATCCGTGCTATCACCATGTTAGTTCATGGTCTCCAGAGACGGGGTAAGACGTGCAGATGTACAAGCACGTACTGTGTCTTTCTAGGATTCATGGGACTTTTGGAAAAACACCAGCCATCTTGTCAATCAGCGCTTGCTTAGGTGGCAAAAAGTCATGGGAAAAAAATACCATGGAGTTTCTTTTCCAGGCATACCTTTCTGGACATTTCTGTGCTTTCCTGCGAGTTTTGCTTTCTGTGTGGCTAAACTTCTTTGAAGACACAGAGCCCAGCAGGAGGGGGTCATTTCTTTGGGAAGTCTTAGAAAGAAGTGGAGAAATCATGCTCTCAGAATCTCAACGCCCAGGTGTGTTTGTAATGACTCTGAATGACTCTGTCTCCCAAAGTTGGTTTTTTTTTTCTCAATGAGACAGAACTAAGAATCGCCTCTGCCCTCTTGGGTTTGAGGTGGGGATTGAGATAGTACATGCCAGTGTTTAGATAGTGTTTGGCATCTATTAGCTTACCTCCCCCCCGACCAATTCACTCAGCTCCTACTGACCTGCTAAGGATGAGTTTAAGTATTAGCGATGCAACACTGAACAGGTTGGTCAGGTCCCTGTCTGCAGCCTGCATTTATCAGTGATGGAGGCAAAAGAAAAATAAAACATTAGGTGGTGTGAAGTCTGTGATTAAATAACGTGGTAAGAAGACTACCAAAGTCAGACATACATTTCCTCTTCAGAAGAAATATACAAGCTACACATGTTAAGTGTTGCTATGGTCACTGTGAGGGCTGACCCAATGCTCTGCTTCTGCACCACACTACTGAAGTAATGGCAATAATGTTATACATAACCAAAGTAATGCAACCTCTATCAATTAGCAGACATAGTAATGACGAGAAGTTCCAAGCAGTCAACTGTCAACCAGGGAGTATTAGCTATTCACTTTGGAGATCACTGGCAGCCTCAACATTGTCTTCTTCTTCCCCTCAATCCCTGCCTGGCTATCCTAGCCCCATTACCTGCGAGTCTATCCCTGGGGAATGAGAATTCACCGTACTGTTTGTTTGAAAAAAAAAAGTTAATACTGACACAAGCCCCCTCTCTACACACTGCGTATCAAAGCCAAATATAAATTATTTTTGAAGTTCTCTGCTGCTGTGGCTTATTGCTGCCAGTGTGGGCTCTTCGATTAGCATGGTTTAAGTAGGACCTGACCATATGTCAAGAGAACGTGTCCTTTCGAAGTGACCTCATATATCAAGCCCACACCCCTGGGAGGCTCCCCCAACCCCACCGCAATGACAGCCTCCTCCAGCACATTTCCCGTTTTGTCACCTGTGACCGTATGCTGCCTCCTGTCACCCGTGTCAGTGTAGACGAGCCCTCTCCCATGCAGCCAGAGCTGGTCCTCTTTAATGACACCTTTGGCTTTCTCAGGGATATTTCGGCCGAGGTGCAGTGTCTCTGGGCCCTGGGCTGTGATGTTTGGCGGGGAGACACTCTCAGGGATTCCTCGGGCGGTAGCAGCGACTACCTGCGAGCATGGAAATTAAACAGCAATTTATTGTCATCGTCCACTAGGAATCCTGATCAATGAAAATGTCGCTTTTGTTTTAGAGCCTTGCCGTCTGGCCTGGCATATCATTAGCAAGGGCTGGGAGAAGAAGCCCCACACCTCCCTTCATTCTTTCCCTCTCATCCTACTTAAACAATGAAATCTGACCTTGAATATATTACATAAGTCTCCAACTACTATTTATCACAACAGGTCCAACAACAGTTTTGGAGGCAGAGTGCGGGCCCTCAGTTTAAACAAGTGTAAACCCGCCTGGCAGACTGTCTGCCTGGAGAACTCTCTTCCATATGGCCCATCAGTGTCTTTGCATTTTAACAGCCTGATTTCGCAAAGTTAAGCATCAGTAAATATGGAGCAAAAGCGACATCTGAACTCGCTTGCACAGGGCATACTTTAAGCAGCACAATGGGCAGACTTGTACCCTTTCCCAAGACGACTGCGTACTGTCTACATGATGCCCCGGAAAAAAAGAACCAAGTGAGAAGCAAAACCCACCAGTTACTCTGAGGCAACGGTGTCCCAATATGGTTCTGGGATAAAAACTTGCTGTTGGGAAGATGCCCCCCCCCAGGATAAACCTGATTCCATGTTTTAACCAATTGTTCTGGCATGTGGTCTGCCCAGGCCCTGTTATGAACAAAATGTAGAATTGTCTAAGGGCCAGTCGGACTGGAACCTTTGATTGGGTCAATCAGCTGTCATCTGTCAGCATGGGGGCAGGCTCAGTTGTGGCTGTGGCTCTGTGCGTTGTGTGGCTCCTGGGACAGCGTGTGGAGCCCACTATTCTGAATCTAACCAGATGAAGAGTGTTAGGGCCATTCCGTCTGCTGGGGTGTGTTTCAGGCTGCTTCCCACAAAGTTAGCTTTTGTGATATGACATTTGATTAATTCTCCTCCTTAACTCTTTGTTTCCTCTAGGAGGTTTTCTTTCTCTACTCAGCAGCAGTCTCCATCACTCATCACCATGGTGTTCTGTTTTTGTTTCTCTCTGGTGCCCTCAATGATCACATCTAAGCCCACTGCTTTAATTTCTCAGATAGATCTTTCTAGCAAGCCCACCTCCTGGTCTAGCATCCAACTAGACATATTTTTAAATTTAAAATGACAGGTGATATCTGCTTCTATCACCCTGCTCTTTAAATAGTTTCGAATAAACTTGAAGATAAACCTATCATTTTAACATTTTTGTTTCTGCTTGCACCACAGCAACAACACCACCTGCAAAACAGCTGAAGCCACACACCTAAAAAACATACAACACTTGACTTTCTTCTCTTCTGGGCGTCCAGCCTTATGACATTGTGACACAACACTCTAATCTACAAAGTTTATGCTGAAGAACCAACCATAGAATCAAACTGAAAAAACAAAAAGCTGAAAAGCTCATAGCGTTCTAAGCAGTTTATAGTTTAGTGTTGGGGCTCAGTCATCATAGCAACCCCAAGGGTATATAGGAACAAGGGCTGGAGGTTGGACATATCTGCATGTTCTATACAGGGTTGGCACCAAGTGTGGCAGGTCCTGTCACCTGCATTCTGTTGTAACTGTCTTTTCTGTTTTTTTAAGATAGCATTGCACAGCTCGGGCTGACCTCAAACTTACGTAGCTGAAAATGACCTTGAGCTCCTCATTCTCCTGCTTACACCTCAGAATGCCTCTTTGCAGCACACTCCTGGCTTATGCGGTGCTGGGAATTGAACTCAGGGCTTTGCGCATAACTAGGCAAGTGCTCTACCAACTGAGCTACAGTCCCAGCCTCTCATCCTAGATCCTGGTATCCAAATCTGGGCCCTTATCATTCCTTGCTAAGACTTCTGCTGAACTGTTGGCATCACTTATTTGCACAGCAGGCTCATCCATTTCTGGCTTTTAAGGGTGGGCAAATTTTGATAGCATGCTATCTAGGTGCAAGTTGTCAGCTGATGAGTGATTCTAGATGTTTTATGGCTTTGTAGAACACTGCTGCCCCATTCCGCATTCTGCCACTGTACCAGAGTACCTACGACTGAGAGACATCCAAAGAGAAGGGTTTTCTAGTTTTGCTTCAATGTTCTGGGATCTGAGAAGCTTAAGGTTGAATGGCTAGCCAGGGAGTGAGGCATGCTGTTGGAGAATAGAAAGGTGCTCAGGCTTGTGTAAAAGCAATAGAACATGAGAGGTGGCCCCAGGGTACCTGCACCATGGTGACTCCCTGGTCCTGTGAATGTGATAATACACTCTTGCCTGAGAAAGGAGGACATTTGCTACTGTGTCGCATGGATCCCGTGCGACTCAGCACCTCTCCAAGGTGCCACTACCTCTCAATGCTAGCTCTTGATCTCTTTCAAGATCAGAATGGATTATCCCTTGGCCACGCCCCCTCCCACCCCCAGGTTTCTTCCAGTGCCAGATGAACTCCATGTGCTTAGGATCTAAAGACCTAAGCATTGACATTAACATTTACTGAGCACTAACTGGTTTTTGCTTTTTTTTTTTTTTTGTATTGATGCCAACTACATTGTGAGACTGACTGGGGAAATATCACAGCAAACCACAACTACCCAGAAATAATTAAGAGAGAGGGCTGTGAAAGAGTCACTGATACTGGCTTAAGAGTTTGCTGTTTAAAACACTGATATATGGTTAAGTCTCTGTGACAGGAGTCTTCCCATCAGTCAACACCCGATGAAGGAGACTCACGGCCTCCTCAATGCTGCCTTGAGGGAGACGCGGTTTTCTGGCCTTGGAAAAGTCACACCCTCGCGCTGGCACCCTTCCTTCTTCCCATGGTTAGGTGGGCTCCTCTGACCTTGCTACGCACAGCCAGTGGCCGTGCGGGCTTTCAGCTGGTATGAATATTTCTGGAGTGGCTGGATCCCCTCTGTGTCAGCGAAACTCAGCGATGCTCCCTGGAATCTCTCCCTTCCATCTCAAAGAAGAATGTAGTGAATAATACGGCCTGGAAGGTAGAAAAATGCAGGCTGTGTGTCATGCCATATTAACTATTTTCAAACAGCATGCATGCCATAGATCGCATCTATCTATCTATCTATCTATCTATCTATCTATCTATCTATCTATCTTCTATCTATCTATCTATCTATCTATCTATCTATCTATCTATCTATCTATCTATCAATCATCTATCTATTATCTATCTATCTATCTATCTATCTATCTATCTATCTATCTATCATCTATCTATCAATCTATCTATCAATCATCTATCATCTATCTATCTATTATCTATCTATCTATCTATCAATCATATATCTATCATCTATCTATCTATCTATCTATCATCTATCTATCAATCATCTATCTATCATCTATCTATCTATTATCTATTTATCAATCATCTATCTATCTATTTATCTATCAATCATCTATCTGTCTGTCTGTCTATCTATCTACGTACACGTATGTGTGTGGAGGTCAGAGGACCACTATGTGGAGTCAGTTCTCTCCTTTTACCGAGCAGGTCCCAGGGGCTGAACTCAGGTGCTCAGGCACGGCGGAGCACGTTTTCTAACTGCCAAGCTCGCTCACCAGCCAGCCCTGTCCTAGAGATTTAAAGCCATGAGACATTGTAGCATTTTAAAATACAGAGCCTTTCTATGTTTGAGTAGCTCTCAGGTTTATTACCGGGGGAAGATGTATTCAGGACAGAATTACACGTTTCTCTCTGTTCATGATTTAAAAGACTTGTGTTCAACAATAGAACAAATTTGACTTCAGCTATATTCTGCTTATTTGAGAGCAGCTCTGGTAAAAGTAAGGATTTGGGGCATTTGGATGATTATAATTAGCATTATTATTAATTTTGGCTTAGAAAGGTGAGAGATGACGAGCTGACACAAGGGGGTTTCCATCTATCAGGAAGTAGATACTGAGTAGGTACATGGCAATATATACCACACTCATTTCCTTATTGTAGGAGTTTGTAAAGAAGTTAGTCAATTCTTTCTCTGAAGTAGCTCAATACCAATTGACTGCTTGGGCTTCTTCCAGTTTAAGAAAATAGCATCTTCAGGGCTGCCCGCTCTGGCCATCCAGGGCCTGACTCTGTGAGCCACGCCTTCTTTTGTGCAGGCTCAAACAGGTTGGCTGAATCCTCACCAGCGGCTGTTCCATGCAGAAACCCTGTATTCTTACATGATATTGGGCTCAAGCTCCACATCTGCAAAGACAAAAAGCAGACTCGGGGGTTTACTTTTTTTGTTAAACCATCACATATTTTTAAATTTAATTTTTATTTCTGTGTGTGTCTCCGTGTCTGTGTCTCTGTCTCTCTGTGGGCTGGTACATGCTGACGTCAGATGATGGCATCGGATCCCCTGGATCTGGTGTTCTAGGCAGTTTGTGAGCCTCCCACATGGATACTGGGAACTGCATTCTGGTCATCTGCAAGAGCAGTACAGACTCTTAACTGAACCACATCTCCAAGCCCTGAAAACCAAGATCTCTAAACATTCAAAACAAATGCTTAATGCTCTGTCCCTTTACAAATACACAAAAATCCAGTGTCTTTATTTTACAAAGCCCTAGATGTGTAGATAGGAGTCTCACAGCTAGGAACTCATCATTTCTGAGGAGGGAAATGTTTACAAAGAAACAATTGAGGGGCTGGAGTGAGGCTCAGAGGGTAAGGTGCTTGCTGTGTAACAAGCATAGGGACCTGAGTCTGTACCCAGAGTGCATGGTAGATGCCGGTATATGCAAAGGAAATGATTGTAAAGAAACTAACATACAGCTAATTTGAGTGTCTCAAAAGTTCCTGTGCAACTTTATTCCTAGATGAGGCAGGTTTGCCAATGCTATTTTGTAGTTTCACCACTGTAAACCTTATTATTACTTTGTTAATATTACTTTTTAAAAATATCACATGTTATATTTTCATGAGACACAGACTTGAAACTTAACCTCTGGTGGTGCCATGTTAATGAATAAAAACAATGCCCCCTTGCAGTATTCAGTTCTACTACACCCAGAACCGAAAACCAGATGCCAATCAACCAACCAACAATCTTATCAGAACAATGAAACCCAACCTGCTGAGTGTTTGATTGGCAAGACTTTCATTAGATAATGAATGACCTGTGTGACTCAGTGCTGTCCCCATGATAAGTCCAATAACCCCCAAAGTATTGATTTTATGCATTTACAAAAAACCTAGAAAACAAAAACCAAAGAAGAAAACCCTGAAAGTTCAGTTATTTAAATGCAGTTTGCACTTGTAAGCTTTGATCCCTTTTTTTTTATCATGTCTTTGTTTCTGAGTGACTTTGTCACAGTGAGGACCAGAAGGAGCTGCTCTGGGACACATTCGCTCCCTCCAGTGGATTATGTGTGTCCATTTGCTCCATTCCCTTAGTGACTGAAGCCACGTTCTCTCCCCCCCGCCCAAACTCTTTATTCTTTGTGGATTTCACATCATGCATCCCCGTCTTGCTTCTCTCCCTGACCTCTGCCCTTGCAACCTTTCCCACAAAACAAAATGTAGAAGTAAAGCAAAACAAAAACACCAAAAAACAAAAAAATCTGGGCTTGGAAGCTGTAGTGTGTGTCACCCAGCGAGCCACACGGTATACTCTTTAGTCCGTACATCTATACTTGTGAACTGCAGTCAGTTATTGGCCTGGTTTGAGGTCTCTGGCTTCTGCTACACTGCAGACATTGGGCCTTCACTGGGATACCCCTTGGATATCTTATTGTTGCCTTGTGCCATGGAGATCTTGGGGTTTTGGATCCGCATATCTGACCCCTTCACACACTCCAACAGTTCACAGATGAGGTGGGTGTCGGGCTGGGCAACCTCATAGTCCTGGTTCTGGGCCTGGATGGTAGCTGGGTTGGTCAGTCAGTCTGCCGGCTTTCCTGCATTGCCATCACCCGGGTGGGCTCTTCAGCATTGCCCGTCCTGCTCACCCAAGCAGCAGGCAGCAAGGAACAGGGCCAGTTCGTCTGCTCTACCGACTGCACTCACTCGGCCAGGGCCGGCTCTACTCTTTTGCCCATGGGCTGTAGGGCCTGCTCTCCTGATGGCTGCACTTGCGGAGGGGCAGAGACGGAGCTTCTGTTCTCATGGCCCCGAGGTCAGCTTCTGCAGGCGTCAAGGGGTCCGGGGCAGAGGGCAGAGCTCCCTTACCCTTGCCACTCTTCGCTATTCTTACCTCTCATGGAAGGCTGTGACAGGAATGTTGCAAGAGTCCAGGCTGTGGCAACATGACAGTTGTACCTGAAGCTCAATGACCAACCATACTGAGACCCTGTTTTGCAACAGGATGGCTCTACCCCCCTCTGCCCCCGCCCCCCACCAGCTCCTGGGCTTTGCAATTTCGCAGCCTCACCATCCTTCCCTCAAAGTCATAGATTCCAACTTGTCCTTTCATTCTCAGTTCAGACACAAAGTTTTTCCTGACTTTTCTGGTCTGGACCAGGTGTCCCTTCCACATCCTCAAAAGCATCTGGGGATCGTGAAGGTTACTTATGTCACAGTGCTGACATGGATTCTCTTTGGCACAACACCCTGTCCCCAAACATCCAAGTGAGTTCTTCATCTAGGCTTCAAGTCCTAGATGGTAATTCCTGCTTGCCCATAGCTGCTGGTGCTAGTATAATGGCTGCCTACCAGTAAGTATTATATAAATAAACACGCTCATTACATATGTCATATAAACAGCTGGAGACCAATTCTAGAAACTTGTGCATGCTAAAAAAATGCTCTACCACTGGGATTTATGCTCAGGCTCTTAGTAAATGTACATATATATGTGCAAATATATAAAACACATTTATTTTATTTCTTTGAGAATTTTATACTTAAGTATTTTATTTACCTCATTTCTAGTTCTCTTCCTTTCCTCAAAATTCTCCCAAGTCTTCCAACTCTCTTTCAACTTCATGATTGCTTCTCTAATCATAATTGTTACTCATACACAGCCTCTCTCTCTCTTTCTCTCTCTCTCTCACACACACACACATGGCAGAGGAGACTAGCACACACACACACACACACACGGAAGGGGAGGCTGGCACACACACATGCACACACACACGCATACGGCAGGGGAGGCTGGCACACACACACACACACACACACACACACACACACACGGCAGGGGAGTACAGGTGGTCAAAGGCTGCAAGGAATGTGACAGAACCCCTGACAGTTTCTCCACTCCCAAGTGAGCCCCAAATGCATGCAATGGACAGTAAACGGACTGACTGGTCAGTGTGTGTCTAACAATTTTCATGATCCAGTAAAGTCTGTAGGGGGCTCATAAGCTCAGGGTCAGCTTGTGCTATGCAGCAAGCTCAAGACCAGCCTTGGCAATTTAGGGAGACTCTGTTTGAAAACAAATAAACGAGAAGCAGGCTGGGGACATAGTTCCATGGGTGAGCACTTTGGGTTCTACCTTTGGACTGTCACAAATAAGAAACTTTGTTTCTCATGTTCAATTTATAGCAACCACAGAGCAACCGGGAGTGTAGGTTTTAAAAGCCCTTATAATGTATCACATCTATTCATTTTGGAAGAAGGCTCCTGCAAGCATGTTTTAAAGCTCTTCAAAATCTTGACTTGATTGCAGGTGGCAGATAAAAGCAGGGAACTCTGTGGGATGGAAACCCAATCATTTAAGAATGAGGCTCCACTGGTGTGATATTTAACTGACAGCCGGAGACCAGACGACCGGAAGGCAGGTCAAACTGTGGTCTATCTTGAAGCCTTTCCTACTGCTATTTATTATTATTTTTCTTTATGAGCAGTGTGCTAAATTCCAACAAACACAGATAAGCATCATTTCTAAGCACATTTCAACCCGGTGGGACAAATGAAATGAGTGTTCAGAGCAAGTGCTTTGCAGTAGAGGGGGTGGGTTTTTTTTTGTAGGATGGATGCTGCAGGAACAGAAGGGGCTCATGGGCGATCTGGGGCTTGCACCAAGTATTATTACTTTGAATTTGAGCAGGGTGATGGAGGGCTGCAGAAGGGGAACCAAGCATCCAGAAGGAAGCTCCAATGAGAGGAGCAGAGAGGGCACCCTGGAAGGGCAAAGCCAGGACCCAGATTTAAAATGGTCAGAGGGAAAAGTAAATCTGCAAGGCATACACTAGCAGCACCCCTAGGGGGCCTTGCTGTTTCTACATAGCTGGCAGCTAGGCAAACCCTACTACTGATAATTGGTGGCAGATGTCCCTGCGTATATGTGTTTCTCTTATTGGCTGATGAATAAAACACTGTTTGTCCAATACAGGCAGGAAGATAGGCGGGACTAGGGGACGAGGAGTACTTTCGGGAAAGGTAGGCAGAGGGAGATTGAAAGAGACAGCCATGGAGGAACTGGGAGGATAGGATGTGCCAGGTGTCCTCTGGTAAGATAAGGCCAGGTAGGAATATGTACATTAGTAATATTGGGTTAATAAGACAGAGCCCTAGTCATCGACCAACAGTTTTATGATTAATATATGTCTCCGTGTGCTCATTTGGGGCTGAAGCAGTAGTGAGGGTTCTTGACTGACAGGTGACTACCCTGGCAGGCTTCCCATTGGGAGACAGACTGTGACCAGGCACAGCAATCCCTCAGACAGCCTCTGATGGAAGAAGCAATGACAAACATTAAAGCATCAGAGATTAATGGGCTTGGTGCGAGCAATGACAAACCAAGAAGAGTCAAATCTGTGCTAAATAAGCAAATAATACCTTTCAAGAATATAGCAAACCAACAAAACCCAACCAAACCAACACCCTAAGAATCATAAACACAGCTATCCGCCCCCTCCCCAACCAATAAGCCTTAAGACAAAACAGTTCTAATTTTTTAATTAATAGAAAAGTTGAAAGACAAATGTAAGGCGATACCTCAATGAAGTGAAAAATGATGAATTAATCAGAGGACAAGGGAGTGCTAGAAGGAAAATATTAAGAAGTAGATTTAAGAAGAGGTGAGAACTAAGGCAAGAGTAGCAATAACCATCAAGTGAATAAAAGAACTGCTCTCCCCAGAAGGGAAGGCGGTGGGCTCTAGGCTAAAAGGACACCCCCCAACACACACACACACAGTCAAACATGCACACTCACACACACACTCACACATGCACACTCACACCACACACACACAGTCAAACACAACACACACTCTCACACACTCACACATGCACACTCTCACACACATGCTCACACACAACACACACTCTCACACACTCACACATGCACACTCACACACACAGTCAAACACAACACACTCTCACACACTCACACATGCACACTCACACACACATGCTCACACACTCACACACACTCAAACACAACACACACCCTCACACACTCACACATGCACACTCACACACACACTCAAACACAACACACACCCTCACACACTCACACATGCACACTCACAAACACACTCAAACACAACACACACTCTCACACACTCACACATGCACACTCACACACACATGCTCACACACTCACGCCACACACACACACTCAAACACAACACACACTCTCACACACTCACACACGCACACTCACACACACACTCAAACACAACACACACTCTCACACACATGCTCACACACTCACACCACACACACACACTCAAACACAACACACTCTCACACACTCACACACGCACACTCACACACACACTCAAACACAACACACACTCTCACACACATGCTCACACACTCACACACACACACTCAAACACAACACACACTCTCACACACATGCTCACACACTCACACCACACACACACACTCAAACACAACACACACTCTCACACACTCACACATGCACACTCACACACACACACTCAAACACAACACACACTCTCACACACTCACACACAACACACACTCTCACACACTCACACATGCACACTCACACACACTCAAACACAACACACACTCTCACACACTCACACACGCACACTCACACACACACTCAAACACAACACACACTCTCACACACATGCTCACACACTCACACCACACACACACACTCAAACACAACACACACTCACACACGCACACTCACACACACACTCAAACACAACACACACTCTCACACACATGCTCACACACTCACACCACACACACACACTCAAACACAACACACACTCTCACACACATGCTCACACACTCACACCACACACACACACACACTCAAACACAACACACACTCTCACACACTCACACATGCACACTCACACACACACACTCAAACACAACACACACTCTCACACACTCACACATGCACACTCACACACACACTCAAACATAACACACACTCTCACACACATGCTCACACATGCACACTCACACACACACTCAAACACAACACACACTCTCACACACTCACACATGCACACTCACACACACATGCTCACACACTCACACCACACACACACACACCAGGATGCAGCTGACAGAGTGAGTGCTTGTCTGGCATGTGCAAGACTGTGAGCTTCACCTCCCTAGCCCTCCAGCGCCACAAAGACAACCAGACCAACTGTGGGTCATAGTAGGTCCATGCAGAGGCTCATTTTCATGAAGTAAGATAATGAGAACACATCTCAAAGACACATGCTGGTACTTAGCTCCCTTTCTCTGCCTATCCCAGAGCACGGCACTGTGTATCCCCTGGGGTAGTGCTCCACCTCAGTCATTTCCCTCAGAGAATACCCTCATAGACACACCCAGGGGTGTGATTCCAGGTAATTCTAAGTCCCATGAGGTTGACAGTTGAGATGAGTCATCACGGTTGTCAGCTCCAGCACCCAGGGCTGTGCTGTGCAGGGACCAGGGAGGATGGCCCTCAGTCTGGGAGCACACACTTCCTGTCATGCCCTCATCTGAAGCGCTGGGTGAAGCTTCCCTGAGAACAGCTAATCATTAGGAATTCCTTTAGAATTCATTGCACTAGCATCAATCATGACAAACTCATTTGGTATTAATATGGATAGAAGGCAAAAATGAATAATGCACACGTGAGATTTTATATTCCTATTTTAGAAAAATAGTTATGAACAATGTATTTCTCCTCCCGTCGTCGAAGCGGCACCTCCAAGAGGCTTTCTATCAATTACCTTCATCACCATTCCAGCTGAAATCTCGTCAGAACAAACATATTTCAAAGGATTATATCCAACTCCATTACAGCATCGCTGGCTCTCTGGAATAAGTTCAGTATCACAGCATTTTACTGGCACCGGGTCATTCTTTTTAACGTGTGCTTTAGACTCTCCACTGGAAACTGAGCGGCATATGGTATCTGACATATTCACACAATCCTGCCCACAACACAGCATCCCTGCAACAATAAAATGTTATATATGAATATCAAATAAAAAAGGGGAAGAAAACTGAGGCAGCTGTAAAGCTTGGTATAAAAACGTCGGACTCAGGCAGTTTTGGCGAAGGAGCCATTTCCCCAGCAACGTGATTTAGATGTGCGATGAGGGTCCCTCTTACCAAGAGTACCAGGCACTCATCAGGAAAAGAACACACAAGAGGAACTGTTCGGAAACTATTCAGCTGGGCCAGGCTCTGCCTGCACTCCGTTAAAAAAAATTGGGTTTCTGTCAAAACTGCCTGCCCCTTTTGTGATGATAACATCATGTTGCACAAGTAGGTTAGCTAGATTAGAAGATCTTAGAGAGAAAGCTCTAGAAATTCACAAGGGAGGCTAGGTCACCCAGGCACTCTGGGATAACAGCCAGGCAGAGTGGAAATGTAGTGACAACCAGATGAGCATTCCTGGCTAAGGGCTGTATAAGCCCCTGTCTGTCTTTGCCTGGGGTGTGGTATTTGTCTCTCATGAAGTCTGAAACAGCTGTAGCCTTGTGGTCTTCCTTTCTCCTACAATTAGATTGAGTATTCACAACCAAGCCAGGGATATTGCTCAGTTGGTAGAGTGCGTGCCTATGCTCTGTCTCTGGTCAGTACTGCATAAACCAGATGTGGCACACCCCTGTGAGGCCAGCACTAGGGAGGTGGAGGCAGAAAAATCAGAAGAACCAAGTTATTTTCAGTGAGGTGTGGAGTGTAGGGCCAATGCTGTGGTACCCAAGAAGATGATAACAACAAAAACAACTTGTCAAAGGTCTTCAGCAGCTATGCCTCTGATAACTCACATAAGAAGGGGGGGGAGGAGGGTGACACCAACAATGACCACAGATGGCCAAGACGCAGAGACACAGAGGTTATGGAGTCCTCAGTCCTCCATGGATCATGTACCACAAGCCCTCCTCCCAAGGCTCAGCAACCACTGTGGGATGATGGTTAGAAATAGTGTAGGAGGCTGTGATGACTCCAAAGAAACACTGTCTTCTAAATACAGCCACGCAATCAGCCACAGTGGTTATGATGTCATACATAATCTCAGTGCAAGCCAAAGTCATCCCTTCACTGAGTGGGAGCTAGGCAGGAAGTCTCTCCACTCCTGAGGACCTAAAGGCCCACTCCTCACCTGCTGGGGGAGCGAGGGTCACTGCTTTCTAAGGATGTGCTCCCTGGGAATATGGTAATTCTCCAGTGGAAGGCCAGACATTTAAGGATATATTTGGGAAGATGGCATTGGTGGTTTTAAAAAGATTAAGAAAGGACACAAAACTGGGCTGGTAGGGGAGATCTGGAAGGAGTCGGGGAGGTGGGTGAACATGATCAGAACCCACTGTACAAACTTATAGACAAGTACACCAGAAGCCCCCCAACACACATGCGATGCACGCGCGCGCGCACACACACACACACACACACACACACACACACACACACACACCGGAAGCATATTTGCTGTCACAGAAAAGCAAGCCTGGCAGCCAGACACTATTTTCTGAACCTCACGCAGCTCTGGCTCTCCTAGATGACATGTCTGTCAGCATGGGACACCGGTGTAAGGGAGGATCACCCATTCTCATATTCCAAGAGACATACATACCTGAAGGGCCAACAGGATTCTCTCCCACTGACCAAATGCCCATCATTTGCTGCCATAGAAGAAACCTAGCATAAACTTACACATAAAAGCACTAGTTAAATAAATAATACCCTGGAGTCGGATTATGCTAGAACTCAAGGTCTCTAGATGACATGCCACCATGCTGTCTTATTAGAATTTGCATCTGGTCGTAAAGCAGTGCAACCTGATGAATGATTCATTTTAATTAGAGTTTGTTTATTACTAGTCCTGACCCATAATGCAAAGAACTTCAGATTTCAAGTGGTCTGAGGTTGTGAATTGTTTAATCTGGTCCTGTGCAAACACCCATATTAGGCACAGCACTCCTAATGACAGACCAGAGAGTTTCCAAAGCTTAAAAAAAAATCTCAGTGTTGCGGTCTCTTGGAGGAAGACACTATTCAGTCAGGGCTCTGAAGAACTGTCACATTGTTTATACTTTGAAAAGATTCCTCAATATTTAAAAGTTGTATATATGACTAATCATAGATACTGGCCATCACAGAATTCTGATATATTGTGCTAACCTAAACATAACAAGTCCTTAAAGTAGTTGAAAGTAATGTATGATATTGGTAATTTTTATTTTCATTCCTAGGGCATGTTCTCTAAAATAAGACATGCACAGCAGTGTTCTTATTGTAGACTGAGTCTTAATTATGTGGATAAAGACAGTTGTATTCATGCAAAAATGCCACTGCCTACTTATAAATGTGTACTCTCTTACACACAAAAGTAAAAGTGAATGCCATGGGCTTGTATTTGGTATTGTTTGGACATTCCTTTTCTGCTGCCTTCAGATGATATATTTAAACACAACCTTGGGTTCCTGACTGTCACTTTTTTTTCTTATTGTAATTTTCTTAAAACTCTTCGTGCTTCCATTTTAGAGAGCAATCAAAACCTGAAGACTGGCCTTCCAGGGAAGAGAATACATTCCCCCCCTCCACTCTCAAATTACTGCATGGCTTCACCGTGCTTTAACTATGAAATCAAAATGCAGACATTGACCTAATTCGAAACCCTAATCAGTCATCTGATCGCTCTGAGGGACTTTTGACAGGTCAACTAAAATTCTGATAATGAACTGTTTTTATACGAGGGGAGAGAGGAAAAAAAGGATGTTTTCTTTGACAAAGGGCTTCATCTTGGCTTTTCTGAATTGAAAATTTTCAGGCAAGATTTCCCTCATATAACAAGAAGTGACTCCCTTTCTAGTTTCCTTGGTAAACCATTGCTTCTTTAATTATTATCAACCTTGTTCCAGTGTGATAAATTGCTAATTACTTAATACTCTAATCAGCGTTCATTCTTTGCATAGATAAACCATGACAGTGCCATTAATTTAAATAGTAATTTCACTTAATGGCCAGAACGGCACACCAGATTTTTATGCAGCATCTTCTGAAGTCTGCATCCATCACTGTGATATTCTGACATAAAGATGTCTGACGTGCACTAACTCACTTAGAGAGAGCAGATGTTGCAGCATGGGGCTTGGTAGTGATACCCATGGTGCATCGCTTCAGCATGAATGAGCTGCAAACCCAGAGAAAGACCAGCTTCTGCAAGGCATGGCAACAACCTTTGACCCCTGCCTAATTTATCACGCACAGCACTTGACTTTTGAAC
Source organism: Mesocricetus auratus (assembly GCF_017639785.1). Lineage (NCBI taxonomy): Eukaryota > Metazoa > Chordata > Mammalia > Rodentia > Cricetidae > Mesocricetus > Mesocricetus auratus. Next base: position 5,921,834 of record NW_024429266.1, read on the forward strand.
TTTGACACACGGAGGTCACAATTTTAAATATGCCCAAAGAAAAACGAAATAGGCCATGTGTTTTTGATGCCTTGCTCCATTGTTCCAAAGGACTTATATGAATATGGAGATATTAGCAGGGTGCACATGAGTATATATTTGTATTTCAGACGCACTGTGTGCACAGTCTTTGACATCATGTAGACAGTCCGTGGATGGCTTCTACTCTGTTGTAGACAGTGGAGAAATGAATTAGAAGAAGTTTGAAATCATATTATCATATTATCAAGTCTTGTACCAACATTTATTTAATGTCCAGGAGTAATGAGGGAATATTTGTAAACACATCTGTCTGATGATTTGTAAGTAGTTTAAGTCTCAAAAGATGACTAACAGAAACCCATAAAAACTTCTGAGGTCAAAACAGCAAGGTCGTGAAAAGCAGTCGTGGGTAAGAAAGCTCATATTAAACTCTCGGCTTGACCAAGGACCGTCATATTTTAGAACAAGGGTTCTGCGTTTCAGGCACAGAAGAGAGAAGAAATGAATTGCAATTAAAAATTGCTTAGAAAATTAGGGGCCAAGCACTTAAAAAAAAAAAGACATTCTTGCTAGTGATGACCAGTAGATGGTGCTATGGCCACCATCACGAAATAGAGAAAGACAGTTATGACTGTTCCCCAAACCACGGCCATACATTTTAGAACATGTATATACTGTATTTTCCCAAAGACCATCATGGTTATGTGGAGACATTTGGGGAGCAATCTTTTTCAGTCATCTCTTATACCATGGACTCCTGTAGTTAACCTCCCAACTTTTTTTTTTAAGCACTTGGAAATTCCATCTTAGGAAAAAATTGCTCATTTTTCTGGAGGTCCTTATTAATTTTTCTCAAGGCAGAGTCTAGGGTGTATAAACCCAGAATTCTGCTATGAAAAAATTTCCCCAGTGTTTCCTATCAAAGACTTGATTTAGAATATACACAAGGAAATGGACTTGATTTATAATATATACAAGGAAACATTCTAAAAGCAAGGAATGCTCTTGTTCACGGCTAACAGAAAAATCTCCACCCTCTCTGAATGGTAGAGAAGGTTTTAATTTTGTCATTTACTTTTAAGAGATGCTTCCAGTCCAAGCCAGGACGAACAGCACACATGATAAAACCATATACGCAAAACACTAAGGGGAAAATGTGTAATAAAGAGATTTAAAATATATCCGGAGAAACTGGTTAAGAATACATATCCACGGGAATGACTTTCATCCCAAGGTACCTGTATAACACTCCCGCACAACTCATCCGCCCAGAGAGAGCACTAAAAAACATAAACGCTACCCCAGCACTTCCGATCCTACAGCATCTGTTAATTCACTCCATTTATAAAATACATATTGACAAAGACAACTGAACTGGGACCAGGGAGATTTGATTTGGTGTGAGAAAGTCAATTCAATGTGATTTTGTTAAAGGGCTCCTGCAGGCAAATAAAAGAGTTTAAGTAATAAAGTACATAAAGAGATGTTTTACGAGCCAGGCCGGCGGCGTGGCAGGCTCGCAATGCCAGGCGGTGAGAGAGACCGGGCTCTGGAACTGTGTTGTAAGATCCAAGCCTTGCCCGGTGGATATGGAGAGTGGCTAGGGTGCAGGGGAACAGATCTGTGAGTGGACATAATCGTCCGGGGAGACCAAAAGGAGAGACAGCAGAGGAGAGAGGGCTCAGAACACGGCTGTTTTCAGTGTGTCTGAAGGTCAAAGTAATAAAGAGGTTTTCTCCTTTGTTTTACAAGTCCTGAGCCTCCGCCTCCTCCACCGCGGCTACCAGAGTTAACACGGGTGCAGACGGCACTGCGGAACCATGCCAGTCTTGTGCCATGGGGCTTGAGGAACGTCACCGTTAAGAAAGGGTTCAGTGAGTGCCTGGCGAGGGGACTCAAGAGCACTGAGAAGTTAGGGTACTGCTCTAACAGAGAGGACTCAAGTTCAATCCTCAGCACCCGTGTCAGCTGGGTCACAACTCCCTGTGACTTCACTGATCTGATGCCCTGGCACCCTCTTATGGTCTCCATAGGCACTGGCAAGCGTGTGCATATACCCCTCACATACATATAATTAAAAACAAAGTAATTTCTTTTGAAAAAGAAACATTTGACGGGTTAGTTATCACCATCACACTCAAGTGAAAGGGGGTGATTCTGAAGCTTGGTCTATGCGTGGACTTGAAGGATGTAAAGATAGGCACTTTGCACGCTTGCCTGTGTGTGTGTGTGTGTGTTGCATGTGGATGCATATGTGTGTTTTCAGTGCTCTTTTACTGAAAATAAGAATCTATAACTTTGCAAGAATTCTCCAGGAAGGTTGAGAGCTCATCCTCGAGGGCAGTCACCTTTACCCGGCTTTCCCTCCCGGGAACAGTTTTTGGTCATCTCTTTCCTTCTCCGTGCTTTTCTGACACCCGCATTTAAGTAGTCTTTGTAAATCAGAGTTATGACAGTCACGTCCACTCTTCCTGGAGCACTAACCAAATCCTGGGCTGGCTCAAACCTGTCTCCCTCTGTTTCACGGCGTAGGTGATGCGCCGTCCATAACCAAGTTGGCATCATTGGTATCTCTTCCCCACTAGGTCAAGCTGCTTCTCTCAAGACCTTACTCAGTGTTTAGGGTTCTACCACAAAGGCACAACCCACACTTAGCTTTTCTTCATCTACTTAGTGTGGCCATCACTTGGCTTTAAAAGTATACCTGCAGCCGGGCGTTGGTGGCGCAGGCCTTTAATCCCAGCACTTGGGAGGCAGAGGCAGGCGGATCTCTGTGAGTTCGAGGCCAGGCTGGACCGACAGCCTCCAAAACAGAGAAACCCTATCTCGTAAAACCAAAAAAAATAAAAAAAGTATACCTGCGTTAGACTACTGGAGAGCAGAGAGTAGGTGGGGCTTGGAGAGGAGAAAGGCCAAGGTCTGTTGCACGCGCATGGATGGGACAGTCATAATGAAATTCACTAGCTTTCACAATTAAGACACAGTAGCAAAAACTGAAATGCCAAAGAGCAATAAGGAGAGTATTTCACAGCCTAGCATATATTTCTCTTGGATGAGCCAGAAACAATACAGATTTGGGGGAGAAAATGAAACCCTAACCAGTTTTTACACTCAAAGGATGATTTCTTGACTATAGACTCAATAATTCTTGTTCGTTGAATGAAAGGATGCGACAGTAGACTAATTAATAAGAAAAAAAAAACTACGTGCCTGATTAGTGACACACACTTGTAATCCCAGTGCTTAGACGGCTGAGGCGGAAGGATCAGGAGTTCAAGGTCATCCAAAGTTACAGGATGCGATACTGTGTTGAAGAAAACAAAACAAAAGCCCAAACGAAACAGCCTTTGCTTATGTGGGTTAAAGCAGTGCATGGGTTCTGACCTAGAATCAAATACATTTAAAACAATAAATTCATAATGTGTAAAGGTACATTTCTGAGGCATGTAGAAAATCTTTTCCAAAACCCAAAACCAAGTCAGTGCAAAGAATGACATCATCTCTCATGTCTGTAAGCCAGTGTAAGACCCAGTGCTATTGACAGGAACTGAATTATCCCACCAGATTCTCTGTGTCGCAATAGTGCGTGCCATATAGTGCCTGGGAAACGCCACTGGACACCTAGAAAGGACTGGGCCTCCTTAGATGACTCGGTGGCTCACAGTGCTTGCATATAAGTGTGACACCTGACCTTGATGCCTGGGACCTCCATTGTGTAGGAGGAGAACTGCCTCCCACAAGCTGACCTCTGACCTCCACAGTCAGCCAGGCAAGCATCCCCATGCTTCCCCCACACACAGAGGAGTAAACAAACAAACGTAATAAACTTCAATGCATAGGTGAATTTACTAGTATTACAAAAATAGTTTTGCTTTTACAGGGCTTCAGTCCCTCCCATAAAAAAGCTCCTAAGGCTGGAGTAGGCACAGATGCTAAAATTTAGGAAGATACAGAGGGTAAAAATTCAAAGACTATTAAAAGGTGTGGTGAAGGAAAGATTTAAAGGAAAAAATTATGAACTAAACATGGGGAAGATGACAAAAGTGTGGCAGAGGAGATGTCTCTGTTGGAAAGGTGTTTGCCTAAGCACAAGTCCTGAGTTCAATCCCCAGAAGCCGTGTGAAAAAGCCAAGCATTGTATTGTAATCCCAGCACGAAGAAGAAAGGACAGGCAGATCACCGGGCTCACTAGCCAGCAATCTAGCCTTTATAGAAAGTTCCAGACCAGTGAGACACTCTGTTTATAAAGGTGGACCACTTCTAAGAAATGACATCCACAATTGTCTTCTGGTTTCAACATACATGTATTTGTGCACAGCCATTCCTACGAGTGATCACACACACACACACACACACACACACACACACACACACACACACCATGAAAATATGTATTTAATTAAAATTATTCTGATATCAAATGGAGAACTGAAATGAATTTCACATCATTCCCCAAGCAGTAATACTAAAATGAAATTCTGTTTTGGGACTTGAATCGATGTGTCTACAGTATGATAACGCAAGGCTTGCTGATTTGCAGGTGGGCTAGTGACATCAAAGATAACTCTACTCAAGTGGAGAGGTTTAGTTTAGACCAGTGTTTCTCAATCTGTGGGGCGGGGATCACATATCAGACACCCTGAATATTAGATATTTACATTATGATTCATAACAGTAGCAGAATTACAGTTATGAAGTAGCAATGAGATAATTTTATGGTTGGGGTCGCCACGACATGAGGAACTGTGTTAGGAAGGGTGAGGACCACTGTTTTAGGTGGGTGCTACCCACTCAACAAAGTTAGTGCAGTCAGTCCAACAGACACGAAGGCGAGTCTCAGAAAAGCACTTCCAGAGTTAAGATCTGAAATACCTATCCTTTGATCCCAAGGAGATCCTTGGCACAGATTTTCCCAAATCTGATAACAACCCTATCTGTTTCTGTAGCATTATTATAATGAGCTGAAGTACTTAAAACCATGTTTCTAGACTTCAAGTGATTTTAAAAGGAAATTATGATCAACCATGTGAGAGGGAAAAACTGAACTGCAATAAAAGTAAGATAAAGTGCCAGGGTCAGCTGGGTGGGCCATCAAGGGGGCATACAAATCAAGGCAAAGCATGCCAGGAATTGCGGGATATACATATCTGCATAAATTACATTGGAGACTGGAGAGACAGCTGAGTGAGTAGGAGAGCTTGCCGCACATGAAGACCTGGGTTTGAATCCCTGGAACCCAGGTTAACGTTTGGGTGTGGCTCTACACACCTGCAACCTCAGCACTGTGGATTGTTTGGGTTGGCTGCCAGCCTAGTTCCAAGTTCAGTGACAGATCCTGCCTCAAGGCACAAGACAGAGAGTGACAGAGCAGGACAACATATGTCCTCATCAGGCCTCTGCATAAGTATGTATGTGTGTATACACCAGACACACACACACACACACACACACACACACACACCACATTAGATTATACAAGAGGGGTTTCCTGGACTTCTTTCAAAATTTATTTTATTATTCCAAATAAATATTCATTTTAAATATCCTTTTTGTTCCTTGCCCTCCCCTACCCCCCAAGTTCAGACCACCGAAACTCTATCCTGAATCAACTATATAATCTCCCAAGTTCAGACCACCCAAACTCTATCCCGAATCACCTATATAATCTCCCAAGTTCAGACCACCCAAACACTATCCTGATTCACCTATATAATCTCCCAAGTTCAGACCACCCAAACTCTATCCTGAATCACCTATATAATCTCCAGAAGGACTCTAATGCTCATGTTCCAATTTCCCCATTAATTTTATTACTGTCATCATTTTGTGGTACTGAGAATCAAACTCAGGGCCTCTCAGATACTAGTAAGTGCTTTTCCACTGAGTGATATAGCCTGACACCTTTCCTAGGCTATAAAATACAAATACAAAAGTACCATCTATTTGTAGGGTAGTTGTAGAGATTAATTTTGGAAGTAATGTACATAACAACAGACACTACCACTTGGCAGTAAGGTCTCATCCAATGGTGATGCTTGCTATTAATATTAGTCCTAGTTTCCTAGGAACTTGAGAATAAAAAGTAAGAGATTAACATCTCAAAGTCCCTGTGATTATTTTTCTACTATTAGTAATTAATAGGAAATATTCTTTCATCCATAAACAATACATTCATGTTGGAGTTTGTTTTGATTTTGTGTGTTTTTTTTGTAACATTCATAAAAAAGTCTTTTTTAAGATGTATTTTTCAAAGTGATTATGTGTAATTATGTGGCTATTTGCCTGTGACTGCATTACCCATGCAGGTCGGAAGAGGGCATCTGATCCCCTGTGGCTGTGATGCCCCCCACATGGGTGCTGGGAAGTAAACTAGCATCCAGTGCTGTTAACAACTTCTCCAGTCACCTCACCCCACCCCACCCCACCCCACCCCAAAAGGAATTAGATGTATCGTTACAAAGTGGACTAGATACACTTAAAAACAAAAGGGGATTTTAACTGTTGCATAGCATGTTCCTAATTGTTTCATTCACCCTAATGTGGGTTTTAGTTATTTGTTTTATTTCTAGGTCAGACTCCTCCTCCTCCCCGCACCTCGGCTCTCCACCTTCTATAAGACAGACGCGGGGCCTTACCTGGGGGGGTGACTGTACACCATGCCCTCTTCTCCTCCACCACAACACTTGAAATCCTGGCTCACCATCTCTCCTCCACATTACTGCTGTCCGTAGCCATCATGGAGCCTCCCAGAACAGCACCCCTGGCTCCCGGAGATGGCATTCTGCCACAGCATCACCAAGGCCGACGGTGTGTGCTGCTCATCTGGACAGCACCTCTCTCCTGGCAGAGTAGCACGGTAACCGTTACTGTGTGAGTTAAAATATGCTGTAACGTAGCTAAGTTTTAGTGCAAACACTTCTACATGGCAAGTGGCCAACAGAAAGCCTCGGGAGAACACTGCTCTACTGAGGTTGCAAAATTGCATCACATCCCCCAAACTTTTACATTAAAGATGGGGTAATGGGCGCATTTATTTACACCCATGTGTAACATGAACAAATGAAAGACCCAGAGAGATGATACTGGGGTTCGAGCTGGAGATCAGGGAAGCAAAGCAGCCCGCCACTAGCTCTCACCTCTAGCTCAGGCTGAAAGGGCTGATCCAGGGGCTTCTCACCAAGGCCCAAACTGTTGCCTCTCCAGTGTGGCTGGAGAATGGATGCCTCTCCTGAATACTCGCTCCTGACTTTCAATTCCCTCTAACGCTGGGGTTAAAAGTGTGAGCTATAATTCTCTTTTAGACTGATTCAATCTTTTGTAGATCTGGGTAGTCTTGGACTCACAGAGATCCCTCTACCTCTTAATCCTGAGTCCTAGGATTAAGGGTGTGTACCACCACCTCCTAGTTTCTGGCTGCTGGGATTAAAGGTGTGTATCATCTCTACCTGATCTCTACAGCTTGAAGCTGCTTTTCTGAGTCCTCAGGCAAGCTTCAATAAGTCATAAACAATATATTACTAATCCTTGTATGCTAGCTGTCCCCTTCCTGTTAGTCCTTTTCTTACCCTACCAAGCATGTCTGACCAACATGATTTTGTGCTGGGCCACGTTCATAGCCTTCTTTAGTGCTGTAGTCCATAAACCACAGGTTGCACATGCCTGCCAGGACAGACTGGCATCTATTTCCTGCCATATACATATACGTATGATGCTAAATATCTATATAAAATCCAAGAACCACAAAGGAGAAAATAAATACATGGTGTTATTTTCCTGAAATGAACGGACTTCATAAATCACCTTCAGTTTCACCCAGTTTCCTTCTAACACGACTTTGACAATTTTTTTTAATGAATAAAAGAAAGTTCCATCGTGTATGTGCCACATTTCCTGTTCTCACTCCTCTGCTGCTGACACTCAGGCTGGTTCTGTAACTCAGCTCCCGTGGTTAGCGCTGCAGTGAAGACTGCTGTGGCGTGCTTCTGTAAAGTCGTGAAGTCCTCTGGGTAAACACCGGAAGTGCTACGGCTAGGTCATGTGGAAGATCCAGCTCCGGTTTTCGGAAGACCCTCCAAGTAGACTTCCATCGAGATCTTTGTTTACATTCTCACCATCCGCACAGAATGCCTCCCCTCTGCCCATCCTCCTTGTCCATGTCATCGTCAGCAGTTGTTGCTGTTTGTTTTCCGGCAGAAATGAGAGGTTCTCAATGTCATTTTAATTTGCACTTCTCTGGTGGATAGTAAGGTTGAAATTTCCCTTTTTATATTTATCAAAAACCTGAGAGTTGTATTTCATTGCGAGTCATCAACTCATTCCATCAACACATTTATTATATTCTTTGGTTTCTTACTTTTTTGAGTTGCCTGTTCTAGATAGGTAGGTCTCAGCCTGCGGGTTGCAACCGCCACGGGGTCACAATCAGATACCCTGCATATCAGATATTTACATTGCAACTCATAACAGTAGCAACACTGCTCTTATGAAGTAGCAACGAAATATTTTTATGATGGGGGGAGTCATTACAACATGAGGAACTGTGTTAAAAAGGGTTGACGTGTTAGGAAGGTTGAGAACCACTCAGTGGAGCTAGATATCACTCCCTTGTCAAATCCATAGCTGGCGATGGACGAATTCTCCCAGTTTGCTGGATAATTTTACTCAACTATTTCCTTTGTTGTGTAGAAACTTGTTCAATTCTTGAAATCTCACCTGTCATTTGTTGTCACATATTCCTAAGTGAGGAGGTAGCTGTGGAGATGTCCTTGCCGACGCCAGTGTCTTAAAGTGTTTTCCCCACTGAGAAAATTATTCCTTCCTAAGGATATATTTACTTAACCAAACACAACTTTTAAAACGGGAAGATAATTAAGCGAGTGGAAGTAAAATATTATATTTAGCTAAGCACATTCATAATTTGCAGGGTTATGAGAGATAATAAATTTCCCTAGAGCTCATACATGCACAATGTCAGCATGCAAGATTCTGAGAATAAAGTTAGTATTTAATAAATTTAAATAAAAGAATATCTTAGTCCTTGGCTTGGTGTCTCAAGACCAAAAATTTTTTAAATTATAGATATCAAGTTTGTTGTTGCTGTTTTTATGTTGTTGTTTTGTTTTTGCTTTTGTTTTGTTAGCTTTATTTTCGTATGGAGGGGCCTTAAAGAGAGAACTTACAAAACTGCTTATTTTGGGGGTATCTCAGAAATGGCTGACAGTACTGGGGTATCAAAACCATGTATTTCTTTTTGTTTTGTTTTGTTTTTTAAATTTAAATTAGAAACAATCTTGTTTCACATGTTAATCCCAGCTCCCTTTCCCTTCCCTCCTCCCCCACCTTCCCCACCAGGTCCCTCAGTCCCCCACCCAATCTCCAGTCCGATCCCCAAGGAGGGTGAGGCACTCCATGGTGGATCTCCAGTAACTGTCATTTCATCCAGGGCAGGGCCTAGACCCTCCCCTAAGAGTTCCGGCTGAGAGAGCCTCCCATATTGTGGCATGGACACTCAACGTCTATTTGTACGCTAGGGATAAAAACTACCCAAGGCCCCATAGATTACCTAGGCCTCCTCACTGACACCCACATTCAGGGGGTCTGGGGTCAGTCCCATGCTTTCCACACAGCCATCAATCTGGAGTCCAAGAGCTCCCCCTTGTTCAGGTCAACTGTTTCTGTGGGTTAAACCAGCCCACTCTTAACTCCTTTGCCCATCTTTTCTCTCTTTCTGACACTGGATTCCAGGAGTTTAGTTCAGTATTTGTCTGTGGGTGTCTGCCTCTGCTTTCATCAGTCGCTGGATGAAGGTTCTGTTTCCTAGACTCTTTGGTAGTGGGGTTGTATGCTGGCACTCCCCTGATTCATGTCTAAAATCCATAAATGAATGAGTACATACCATGTTTCTCTTTTTGTAAATGGGTTACCTCATTCAGTATGGCTTCTACTAGTGCCATCCATTTGCCTGCAAATTTTAAGATTCCATTGTTTTTTTCTGCTGAATAGTACTCCATTGTGTAAATGTACCACATTTTCTCTATCCACTCTTCAGTTGAGGGACATCTAGGTTGCTTCCAGGTTCTAGCTATTACAAATAATGCTGCTATGAACGTAGTGGAACAGACATCCTTGTTGTATGAATGTGCATCTTTTGGGTATATGGCTAAGAGTGTAATTGCTGGGTCTTGTGGTAGACTGATTCCCATTTTCCTGAGGAATCTCCATACTGATTTCCAAAGTGGCTGTACAAGTCAGCACTCCCACCAGCAGTGAAGGAATGTTCCCCTTTCTCCACATCCTCTCCAGCATAAACTGTCGTTGGAGTTTTTGATTTTAGCCATTCTGACAGGAGTGAGATGGTATCTCAGACTTGTTTTGATTTGCATTTCCTGGATGGCTAGGGATGTTGAACACTTTCTCAAGTGTCTCTCAGCCATTTTAATCTCCTCTTTTGAGAATTTTCTATTTAGTTCTGTAACCCATTTTTTTTATTATATCTTTTGGTGTTTTGGAGACTTGCTTCTTGAGTTCTTTATTAAATTTTGGAAATCAGCCCTCTGTCAGATGTGGGGTTAGTGAATATCTTTTCCAAATCTGTGGGGTGCCTTTTTGTCTTGCCAACTGTGTCCTTTGCCTTACAGAAACTTATCAGTTTCAGGAGGTCCCATTTTCTATCTCAGTGTCTGTGCTATTGGATTTACGTTCAGGAAGCAGCCTCCTGTACCAATTTGTTCAAGGGTACCTCCCACTTTCTCTTCTAACAGGTTCAGTGTGGCTGGGTTTATGTTGAGGTCTTTGATCCATTTGGACTTAAGTTTTGTGTATGGTGATAGACATGGATCTATCCACATTCTTTTACATGCCAGCATCCAATTATACCAGCACCATTTGTTGAAGAAGCTTTTTTTTTCCATTGTATATTTTTAGCTCTTTGTCGAAAATCAGATGTTTATACATGTATGGGTTAATATCAGGGTGTTCAATTTGATTCCGTTGGTCTACCTGTCTATTTTTGTGCCAATACCAAGCTATTTTCAGGACTATAGCTCTATAATAGAGCATGACGTCAGGGACAGAGATGCCTCCAGATGTTGCTTTGTTGAATAAGTTTGTTTTGGCTATCCTGGGTCTTTTGCTTTTCCATAAAAAGTTTATTATTGTTCTTTCAAGGTCTGTGAAGAATTGTGCTGGGATTTTAATGGGGATTGCATTAAATCTGTATGTTGCTTCTGGTAAGATTGACATTTTTACTATGTTGATCCTACCTATCCAAGAGCATGGAAGATCTTTCCACCTTCTGGTGTCTTCTTTGATTTCCTTCTTTAAAGACTCAAAGTTCTTGCTATACAGGTCTTTCACTTGTTTTGTTAGTATTACCCCAAGGTATTTTATGTTGTTTGTGGTAATTGTAAAGGATGATGTTTCTCTGATTTCTTTCTCAGCCCTTTTATCGTCTGTATATTAGGGCTACTGATTTTCTTGAGTTGATCTTGTATCCTGCCACTTTGCTTAAAGTATTTACCAGCTGCAGGAGTTCCTTGGTGGAGTTTTTTGGATCACTTATGTAAACTATCATATTATCTGCAAATAGTGAAAGTTTGGCCTCTTCCTTTCCAATTTGTATTTCCTTGATCTCCTTTTGCTGTTGTATTGCTCTAGCTAGAACTTCAAGTACAGTATTGAAGAGGTATGGAGAAAGTGGACAACCTTGTCTTGTTCCTGATCTTAGAGGAATTGCATTGTATTTCTGTCCATTTAGTTTGATGTTGGCTGTTGGTTTGCTGTATATAGCTTTTATTATGTTGAGGTAAGTTCCTGTTTTCCCAGATCTCTCCAAGACCTTTATCATGAAGGGGTGTTGGATATTGTCAAAGGCTTTTTCAGCATCCAGTGAGATGATAATATGATTTTTGTTTCTCAGCATGTTTATATGGTGGATTACATTGTTGGATTTTCGTATGCTGAACCAACCCTGCATGCCTGGGATGAAACCTACTTGATCATGGTGGATGAGTTTTCTGATGTATTCTTGGATCTGATTTGCCAGTATTTTATTGAGTATTTTTGCATCAATGTTCATGAGGGATATTGTTCTGAAGTTCTCTTTCTTAGTTGTGTCTTTGTGTGGCTTGGGTATCAAGGTTATTGAAGCCTCATAGAAAGAGTATGGCAAAGACCCTTCTGATTCTATTGCGTGGAATACTTTGAAAAGAATTGGTATAAGCTGTTCTTTGAATTTCTGGTAGAATTATGCACTGAGGCCATCTGGCCCTGGCCTTTTTTTAGTTGGGTGATTTTTGATGACTGCTTCTATTTCCTTAGAGGTCTATTTAAATTGCTTATCTGTTCTTGAATTAATTTTGGCAAGTGATATCTATCCAGAAAATTGTCCATTTCCTTTAGATTTTCAAATTGTGTGGAGAACAGGTTTTCAAAGTATGACCTGATGATTCTCTGGATTTCCTCAGTGTCCTTTGTTATGTCCCCCTTTTTGTTCCTGATTTTGTTAATTTGCATGTTCACACTCTGTCGTTTGGTAAGTTTGGATAAAGGTTTGCCTATCTTGTTGATTTTCTCAAAGAACCAACTCTTCGTTGCATTGATTCTTTGTATTGTTTTCCTAGTTTCCACTTCATTGATTTCAGCCCTCAATTTGGTTATTTCCTGGCATCTACTCCTCCTGGGGGAGTTTGCTTCTTTGTGTTCTAGAACTTTCAGTTGTGCTGTTAATTCTCTAGTGTGACTATTCTCCAGTTTCTTCATGTGGGCACTTAGTGCTATGAACTTCCATTGTAGCACTGCTTTCAAAGTGTCCCATAGGTTTAGGTATGTTGTGTCTTCATTCTCATTGAATTCTAGGAAATCTTTAATTTATTTTTTTATTTCTTCATTGACCCAGGAATGGTGCAATTGTGAATTATTCAACTTCCATGATTTTGTAGGGTTTCTGCAATTTGTGTTGTTGTTGAATTTATAATTTTAATGCATGGTGGTCTGATAAGGTGCATGGAGTTATTCCAATTTTTTTGTACCTGTTGAGATTGATATGTTGCCAAGTATGTGGTCGATTTTTGAGAAGGTTCCATGTGGCGCTGAAAAGAAGGTATATTCTTTTTTATTTTGATGGAATGTTCTATAGATGTCTGTTAATCCAAATTGTGTCATAACTTCTATTAGCCCTTTTGCTTCTTTGTTAAGCTTCTGTCTGGTAGTCCTGTCTAGAGGTGAGAGTGGGGTGTTGAAGTCTCCCACTATAAGTGTGTGGGGCTTTATATGTGATTTGAGTTTTAGTAATGTTTCTTTTATGAATGTGGACACCTTTGTATTTGGAGCATAGATGTTCAAAATTGAAACTTCATCTTGGTGGATATCTCTTGTGATGAGTGTGAAGTGCTCTCCTTCATCTCTTTTGATTGATTTTATTTTGAAATCTAATTTGTTAGCTATTAGGATTGCTATCCCCGCTTGTTTCTTGGGTCCATTTGATTGGAAAATCTTTTCCCAATCCTTAACTCTGAGGTAATGTCTATCTTTGAGGCTGAGGTGTGTTTCTTGTATGCAGCAGAAGGATGGGTTCTGTCTTCGTATCCATTCTGTTAGCTTGTGTTTCTTTATGGGCGAGTTAAGACCATTAATATTGAGGGATATTAATGACCATTGGTTGCTCATTCTTGTTTGTTTTGGAATAGTTGATGGTGGTGGAATTATATGTGGATTTCCACCTCTTTTCTTTTGGCTGTTGGTAAAGTGGGATTATCTATTGCCTATGTTTTTCTGGTTGAAGTTAACTCCCTTGGGTTGGGGTTTTTCCTTCCAGAACTTTCTGTAGGGCTGGGTTTATGGATACAAATAGTTTAAATCTGGTTTTGTCATGGAATATCTTGTTTCTATCCATCTATAGCGATTGAAAACTTTGCTGGGTATAGCAGTCTGGGCTGGCATCCGTGGTCTCTTAGTGTTGGTAGAACATCTATTCAGGACCTTCTGGCTTTCATAGTTTCCATGGAGAAGTCAGGTGTGATTCTGATAGGTTTGCCTTTGTATGTTACTTGGCCTTTTTCCTTTGCTTCTCTTATTATTCTTTCTTGATTCTGTATGTTTGGGGTTTTTACTATTATGTGGCGAGGGGATTTCCTTTTGTGGTCCACTCTATTTTGTGTTCTGTAGGCTTCTTGTACTTTCATTGGCATGTCTTTCTTTAAGTTGGGAAATTTTTCTTCTATGATTTTGTTGACTATGTTTTCTGCCCCTTTGAGGTGGATTTCTTCACCTATTATTTTTAGGTTTGGTCTTTTCATGGTGTCCCATATTTCCTGGATATTTTGTGTTAGAGATTTGTTGGACTTAAGATTTTCTTAGTTCTATGAGTCTATTTTCCCTAGTGTATCTTCAATACCTGAGATTCTCTCCTCCATCTCTTGTATTCTGTTGGTTATTGCTTGTATCTGTAGTACCTGACCATTTGCTCAGCTTGTCTATTTCCAGCATTCCTTCAGACTATGTTTTCTTTTTATTATCTCTATTTCAGCTTTCAACCCCTTGTACTTTTTGAATTGTTTCTTGTAATTTTTGCTTTGTCTTTTCCTCTCTTTCTTGCATTTGTTGAAGTTTTTGGTTTGTCTTTTCTTCCATTTCTTGCATTTTCTGCATTTTTGGATTTTTCCCTCCATTTCTTTCAATTCTTGTATATTTGGTTTGGTTTTTCTTCCATGTCTTTAAGGGACTTTCTCATATCTTCTTTGAGGGCCTCTATCATTTTCATGAAGTTGCTTTTAAGGTCTTTCTCATCTGCTTCTTCCACAATGGACTGTTCAGGTCTTGCGGGTGTAGATTCTCTAGTTTCTGGTGGTGTCATATTGGCTTTTCTGTTGTTGGGTGTATTTTTGTATTGTCTCCTTCCCATCATTACTTCCTGTGGGTGCAGAAGGAGTCTCTTCCTCCCCTGGTGGGTATGTAATCCCTTTCCAGTGGGTGGGAGCAAGTCCAATACCCTGGTGGCTTTCTTCTTGCATGGATGAAGGCCGTCCTAGTATCAGGACCTTAGCAAACTCTGGGTATGCTGGACCCTCATCTCCCCTGTCTTGTGGGTGGAGGCTGGGACTTGGAAGCTGGCAGCCTCTGGGCAGGCTGAATCCTGTTGGGCTGGGACCCGGCTCTGCTGTGTGTAGTCCTCAGGTCTCTGGTGGTTCTGCTCAGGCCATTGGAAAGCAGGCTGGAGACAGACCCACACTTACCTCAGTTGTCCTGTGGGTGGAGAATGGACTTGGATGCTGCCAGTCTCTGGGCGCGCTGAATCCCGTTGGTGTGGGATCCAGATCCATGTCAGGTCTCCAGTGGTTCTGCTCAGGCCACCAGAAAGCAGGCTGGAGACAGACCCACACTTACCTCAGTTGTCCTGTGGATGGGGAATGGACTTGGAAGCTGGCAGTCTCTGGGTGGGCTGAATCCCGTCGGTGTGGGATCCGGATCCACTGTGCACAGTCATCAGGTCTCCGGTGGTTCTGCTCAGGCCTCCCAAAGTTAGTCTTGCCTCACCTCCCCTGTCTTGTGGGTGGAGGCTGGGACTTGGAAGCTGGCAGTCTCTGGGTGTGCTGAATCCTGTCGGGCTGGGTCCAGATCTGCTTAAACCATGTATTTTGCTCCTCTTTACTTCCCATGATCGAGTCTGGCTGGTTTCCTTCTTGCTCCCTGAATCTCGACTGCCTTCTCCCTTGTCCATCTTTCCTTTCTCTCATGCATCTCCAGCAGTTCCTTCCGGTCTCCTGCATTGCCTTTCTTAGGCATTTCTCCCTCCCTGGACCCTATTCCTTGCCTATATTCCCAAGGTGTATGAATACAGTGGCTATGCCAAGATGCCAAGTAGTTGGATGGTTGTAAGACGTGGTCCTGAGGTTGTATAATATAAGGAATGAGTCACAAAGCTTTAGCAAGGAAAGGCCCAACTTCAGTGAGAACTGAGGGAGTTCATGGTCTTGGATGTCCTTGTTCTCTGTTAATTAGTTCATCTTCTCCTGAGACCTACAGTGTAGAGCAAGATGAATTGATAGGAAAGCCGTGGGACAGTACCTGCCTATGTTTGGAGACATGAAGAGCATGAAAATAAGACAGGGATTCATTGCAGCTATTCTCTAGGTTTTTCCTGTCCAAATCTATTGCTCAAAAGACTATGCTACTAGACAATATCAACAAATTGCTAGAAATACAAACTTAACAAGACTGAATCATAAAATACAGAAAATATGAAGAGACTCAGTAATTCATAACAAGATTATATGATTTAACAAGAACACCTGCCCCCCCCCAAAAAACACTCTGGACAGATGGCTTCCCTGAATGCTACTTACCCTTAAAAGAATTAACACCCAGTCTTCTTCTAGAAAAACTGAAGAATGGGGAATAACTCCTATAACTTAACTGTGAATTATACAATACTAAAACCAGATACTAAAACCAGATAAAGACATTTAGAATAAAAGAGACCTTTAGATGACAATCCCGTAGGAATACTGGTTTTGAAAAATAATAAACTAGAAAAGATAAATATCATAGAACTAAATTTAAAGTCATATTAAAAGAACAACACTTCATAAACAAATAGGATATATTCTGAGAATGGAAAATCATTCAACAATCCAGCATGACACAGCGGATGAAATTTCGCTGCAGTGCAAGCCCTACAGCCTGAGTTCAACACCCAGCACCCTCAGTGGAAGCAGAGAACCTACGCCTACAACCTGTCCTCTGGCTTCCACAGAAGCACCGTGGTACACATACACAATGATAACATAGTTCAGAAAGATTGAAGACATTTAAAATTATGTGTATGTGTGGGGTGTTTGCATGTTAGCACAGGTGCCTGGGGACACCAGAAGACGATGTTGGATTCTCCTGACACTGACACGGTGCTGGGAATAGAACTCAGGTCTAAGAGTAATTTGCACTCTGAACTGTTGAGCCATCTCTCCAGCCCCATCAACAAAATTTTTAAAAAGGTTAGCAAATCAAAATAGATCAATATAATACAACATTATCCCAACAACCAAATAAGGGGAAGGTATGGAGCATGTTCTCAGCTGAAGTAGAAAACTATGCATTTCATTATACACAATAAAGCATGACTATAAGGAAACTGCCTCAGCATTAGTAGGGGTGACTATGAAGACACTCCAACTAACAGCCAACTCTAAGCCAAAAGACTGGAAGGCCTTCCAAGATCAGAAGGAGGCAGACGCTGACCCCCGGCTTCCACTTCTCAATGTAGGGTTGGGCAGTAGTCAGAGCAATTACACAGACAATGAAAAAACAAACACCCAAAACAAAAGGAGAGAGGCAAAACCATGTGTGTTCTCAGACAACAGGATCTTAAATGGACTAAAGTTCCATTTATTAAAGAAAAGTAAACAGCGTGACTACTCAATGACGTCATCAATGTTTCAATATGTTAAAACAAACACAAATAATCCATGAGGTTTCTACACCATAAGAACAAACAGTCTGAAAAACAGTAACATTTAACACAGCATCAAAAGTATAAAATTCTTAAGAATGTGCTTAACCAAGGACACCTGAACACTCAGAGCTTCAAGAAACTTTCTAGTGTAAAAGCAGTCCAAGGTCACGGGTGGGAAGCGACTGTTAAGGTGTCTGTGCTAGCCCAGGTGATCTGCAGAGCCAAAATGATCTCTGTCAAAATCCCGAGGCTTCTTTCAGAAATGGGAAAGCCATCGTAAAATTCACAAGGATGCCAAGGAATCACAAATAGCTAAAATAATCTTGGCTGAGAATAAAGTCAAAAGTCTCCTTTCTGATTTCAGACTCTAGCACAAAGCTGTTGTAGCAAAACAGTGTGGTGCTGATATAAAGAACGACGTATGGCTGAAATGAAACAGACAGTATAGCAACAAACTCACTCACGGGGTCAAGCAGTCTGTAACAAAGCTGTCAAGCCCACCCAGTGGGGGAGAGAAACCTTCCTATTTGCACAATTAGTATTGAGAAAAAGCAACACTCACATGAAAAAGAAGAAAGCCAAATTCTTATTTTATTGTATGACACAAAAATGAGCTCAGCATGTATTGAAGATTGCAGAGTAAAAGTAAAATTCAACATTCTTAGTAGACCTCAATATGGACAACCTCATGACATTGGGCTGGGCAATGATTTTTAAATAATTTGTTTTGGCTAATACAGGAAACTTACAGCAATAAAAATAGATGAATTTGTATCTGTCAAAATCTCAAACTTTTTGGCATCACAGTAGACAGCAGGGATACAAGGAAGGCATTGGGAAAAATAGTGGGAGATCATGAAATAATGTGGGATTA
Source organism: Mesocricetus auratus (assembly GCF_017639785.1). NCBI lineage: Eukaryota > Metazoa > Chordata > Mammalia > Rodentia > Cricetidae > Mesocricetus > Mesocricetus auratus. The sequence goes on from NW_024429266.1 coordinate 5,940,175, forward strand.
TTTTAGCTATTTTTATTTTGATATACAGCAAAATGCCAGAAACTGTGTAATACAGTTTGCAAATGTCTATTTAGTGCATATTTCTGGAGTTCCAGAGACTGGCACAAACCTGTTCTACAAACACCTTGACAAGAGCGTATGAGTGAAGGGAATGCCAGGCTCATGGCCAGACGGGCTGGAACGCTGCAGAGGCCATGTGCCCTAAACAGCAGCCCTTGCCAGCTCCAGCCTTCAGGAATGGAATAAAGTCCCACAAGAATTGCATTAGTGCCTTTGACCCTGAATAACCCGATCTCTTCCCAGTAGGTTCCACCTCTGAGAGGTCCGAAAACTTAGCAAGACCACCACACTGAGGGCCAAGCTCAGAATGTAAGCACTTGGAGACATAACACAGCAAGAACGAATCTGAAAAATACATGAAGAACCCACACACCTCAGCAACATAATATCCTGCATGAATAGACTTTTTTCCAAACATACTGATAGCCTATGAATCACATGGAAAAATACTCAATATTATGAATCACTAGGGAAATATAATCAAAGCCACTGCTCCACAGTTACTTATAATAGCTATTACTGAAGGGACACACATACAGACACACACACAAAATCAGAAAATGAATGTTAGCAAGGGTACTGATTCACTGTGGTTTATTTACCATATCCCAAAGGTGAAAGAATCCAAATGTCCTTCGGTGACTAAATCTATAACAAAATGTGGTGTTTGCAGACTTAAAAAAAAGTGAAATCCTGACACAAGGCACAACATGGGTCAGTCTTGAAAACATGCTAAGTGAAAGAAGCTAACAACAGAAAGACCATTATGGGGTGTTCCTATAATATGAGACCTAGAACCGGCGATGTCAGAGGCAAATAATGCAGGGGTCTTTGCTAAGATGCACCAGCCGCTAATGAAAGTGGAAGGAGCTTGTAAACAGTGTCATTCCTGGAACATTATACATCTTTATATTTATCATCTATCATTTTTCTAGTCTATTTATCCATCTGTTCCACCCATTTCTTTCCTATCTCCTATCTATCTGTTCTATCTATCTATCTATCTATCTATCTATCTATCTATCTATCTATCTATCATCTGTCTATCATCCATCTGTCTTTCTATCATCTATTTGTCATCTATCTACCCACCCTTACTTCCTAAGGATAGAAGAATCTTCTGTCTAGCCTGAAATGTAATTACCATTTTTCTTGCATCTTTTCAGCCAGAGAAAAGTGTCCCTTATAGACCAACTTAAAGTGGCACATGGTTCTGGGGCCTGGTCAGTTAGGCATTACCTAGCATAGTTGCGGGCTTAGAGAAAAAAATTCTGTTTATGTCCATGTTGGGGAAAGACAAACTTCTTTATGAAACCTTTCCTGGATTGGTATTAGCATTTGTGATAATTATTTTAGTTGTAGTTCCCTGAATTCATTCACTGACTGTAGAAAAGTTTTAAGAAAAAGAGATATGTGTATTACATCAATGAGAAATAAAGTTCCTTTTCCCCTCAAAAAAAGTGTTATTAGACCCGAGATACAAGGACCAATCACCCCCCCCCATTAACCTCTAAAAAATGCATCTTTCGGGCCAGGTTGGAAGATGTTTTCTCTCTAAATGGTGCCATGCAGCCCAACAGTTCGTCGTTATTCTTATCAAAGAATGACCCACATTAACACTTCTCCGGGGTCATCAGCATATTTATAAAAAAGTGGGGCGAACGGGCATTCCCCTCTCTGCTGCCCTTTGTGGCTATGGAGCAAAGTCTTGCGAAGAAAAAAGAGTATTATTAACCAGTTTTTCAACTCCTCTATAAATATCAAAATGCCTGTACGCATCCCAGCCTTAACCATGGAGACTACTGATTGGATTTTAATTACAGTAAGATACAAGACAGTTTGAGGTCACTACATTTCTTTCTTGATGTAAATGGCCTTAAACTAGTTAACAAAGACCATGGGCTGAGGACCCAGGTCAAAAAATCATCCCTTCATTTAGATATATACAGATTAGCAATTGAAGCAGAGCCCTGATTCTCCCTCGGGATGCCTTCTTTATTTTTTTTTTCTTATCTTGACAAGATAGGGCAATGTAACACTGTGGAAAACAACTGCACCAAAGGATCTGAGTGCAGTATGGGCTCAACAGTTCAGCAGATACCGAAATGCTTTCTATGACTCAGTATGTGTGCTATGTGCATATCATATATGTGCATGTATGTGTGATACCCATGCATGTATGCACATATGATTTTGACAGGCTATACATATACACACATATTTATATGGTGTAGAGATTTTAAACCCTTGCTTTTAAAAATCAGTTCTTAATGGCTGGTGAAAGAGATTAAGTACATATGTATGAGAATCCAAGTTTGGATCCACAACATCCACATAAAAACCAACCAATCAACCAGCTAACCAACTAACCAAGCAATCAACCAACCAACCAACTAACCAACCAATCACCCAACCAACTAACCAGCTATCCTGTGGTCTGTGCCTGTTATAGTAGTACTGAAAGGCAGGGACAAGAGGGTCACCGGGTCTTGGTGCCCAACCAATCTAGTTAGCTCCAGGTTCAGTGAGAGAAACTGTCTCAAAGAAGGCAGAGGGTGAGGGAGTTGCTTGGTGAGTAGAAGTATTTTCCACTCAAGCCTGACTACCTGCTAGCACACCTGTCTATCTCAGTACTCCCAAGGATAGATGGGAAGAGGAGAGAGTTGGCCAGAAGCCTATGGGCCACTTAGCCTGGGGCATGCTGGGTAGTGGCAGAAGAGAGAGACCCTGCCCCAACGTGGTGAGAGACAAGGACTGATATTGGGAAGCCATCCTCTGGCCTTTATGTGCGCATGTTTCGAGGCTTTTGTATGTCCTCTCCTTACCCACCTGCCTCTCACATGCATGGGTGTATATACACGAGAAATTTTAAGGTTGAGGAAGACAATGACTGCTACTTTTAATTTCTAAAATACACATGTGTGCATGCATATAAAACATGCAAACATATCACATGTAGGCATATACACACGCAGTTAGTTACTGGAAGGATTCTATTATATTATTAAAAGTCCCATTGGTTTCCATTTATTTAATTTGTTGGGAAAAAACTTTATATTTTGAAGAAGAATAAAAGTGAACTATGTCTTTAGTTCTAAGTCCTTTACTGTTGGGCTGGAAGAGGCACAAGTAGATGGATCTTTTGTGTTAAATTGCTAAGTGGGAGCACACATTTATTGTAGGGAGAGATTTTAGGCACCTGTACCACTGACCACACCCATTTGGGCACAATCACAGGTACATAGTAGGGATGGGAGATAAAGAGCTGGGGGAAAGGAGATTCAATCAGCTGGTGTATTTCCAGGATGTAATGACCTAGGTTTGGAAACCAGGATATGTGTTACTTTGCGGAAGGGGTTTCGCCTTTGTTTCCATAGGAGAAGAAAAGCTTTGGATTCCATCAAAATTGATCAAGATTCGATCGCAACAGGAGAAACCTCTAGAGGAGGAAAGCTGACAGCTCATCCAAAAAGTCATATTCCATGAGGTATATAGAGACCTCACAAAGGAAAGGGAAGTGTTTTGTTCTTGTCCTAACAGGAAAATCCATCTCCAAAAGGCAGGAAGACACTTAATGTGTAAATACATAAAGAAGAGAGGATGGCTAGCCAAAAGAACCATCAAACAGAGAAGAATCTGATATTTGGTATCAATGTCTAATTCTCTTAACTTATAAAATCTACTTGTCTTTACTCTTTTGGTCCCAATTCATTTAAACCAACACTGGCTTTGGAGCTGGATATGGTTCTTCTCCTCTAAATCCAAACATGTTAAAATAAATTCAGAGTTTCTGTATTACATCAAGAAACCAATTGATGTAAGACAGAAGAAAACAAAAATCTAGGGACTGTCATATGTCTATACTCAGTTCTTTCTCTGAAAGTCTAATTTCCCTCATAGATACTATCCTCCTTATTGTTGCCTTTCCCGGTATGCATACATATAAAGGTTGAAATTTCTTTGTTGACATTAACATTTGAGTTTTCCACAGAGAACAAAGAATTTCCTAACAGCAGTCTTCAAATACTCTGGGAAGAAAATGGGGCCCCACTTTATCGATTCCACCTGATCCATCTTGATGCATCTGAACTGACAAGTACCACCCTGAAACTGGTTTGGGACTACATTGCTCTAGACAACTCCAGACTAATTAGCTGATTGGGTACACCCTCTTATTACACTCTGGCCAGAGCCTCAGACAAGAACTTCAATCAAGATAAGAACTTCAATCAAGCATCTCCCGCCAAAGACTGGGTGCAAATGTAGCTAGTCCACTCCAGACTTTCACTACATTAACGTTTTCTTCCTACAGGATCCCATGAGGTTATCATCTACCCACTTCAGCAGGAAGTAATTCTGAGAATACTATACCTCCTTTCCCTTCTGTTGTTATTACAGGATAATTTATACCTGTTAGAGTTACCTTTCAATTGTTTAGTGTTGAGATTGGAAGGAGTTGTTCAGACTTGGGCATCTCTTTCAAATTAGTTTAGATTTAGATGGGATAGATATACTTAGGATTGGATATAGGTAGATTATTATATATTCTGGTTATTTATAATTTGTTTATTGTAATTCATCATACTGCATAAAGTCTCATTTTTATTCATGATGTGTTGGGTAAAGCTTTCCCGCCAGTCTGGCTCCAGAGCTGCATCAGTCCCAAATAAACACACAGGAGGCTATATTAATTATGAAGCTGTTGCAGTTTGCTTAGTTTCTTACTGGCTATCTCTGATTTAAGTATTTACTCCATAATTGTTAATCTAAGTATTTCTCTTATCGGAGAAAGGGTCCGGACTTCTTACCCCTATGTCGGCTACATCGTGACTCCCTGTGTTTCTCCTTCCCAGAATTCTCCTCGACTCCTAGTCCCACATAGCTTGCTTCCCTATTGGCCAACAGAGCTTTATTTACATATACACAGGACTTCCCCATCAATGATGCTTGATGCATAAATATTCTTATCATCTTCTATGTATATATGCTTTATATATGTTTGAGACATTTTTTATATTGACACTATTTAGTTTTTTTAAGTTTGAATCTTTAGACTAAAAGGGGAATTGTAGGGAGAGATCTTAGGCACCTGTACTGCTGACCACACCTGTTTGGCCATGGTCACAGTTAGGGAGTAGGGACAGGAGATAAAGAACTGGGGGGAAAGGAAACACTGTCTCTCTTGGGGTTCTGGTTGGGTCTCAGAGAGTAGTGGAGCGTGTTGACCTTAGTTTCTTGGCTTCTCATGTAAGTGACTTCTCCCTAATAAAATATTATGACATCCCTTCCCTATGTACCTTGTGTAGCTTAATATTCCTCAATAACTTATCTTTAATTTTGAGGGGAAGAATTATTTTCTGGCTTGGCTTGTTTCAAATGATAATCTCAAAAATTTCAAAGTGACTGAAAAATTCTTTTTTTTAAATATCCATATATGCTATTTTTATTCTATTTAATGGTGTGTGGGACTCAGAAGATCCTCCCAGGGTCTACTGGCATGAAGAAAACTAAGAGCAGACTCCAGGAAATGCCTATCTCACTTCTCTGAGTTTTAAAGCAGTTATTTGCAGGAAGAAAAGAGAAGACTTGAAGATGAGAACACCCAAATGTGGGAATTTGGAGAGAACAGAACTCTTGAGAGTGCTTTATTTGATCAGTTGCCTACAAATGTGAACCAGCTTTTAATAAACAAGTCAACACTCTTCTACAAAATCTTTATACTTCCGCAATATATTTCCTTCTAGGAAGCATTGTTATGATCTATTCAATTATGAACACATTCTTGCTGGTAAATAAGAGACAATAACAAGATGGTCAAAATGAAGGTTAGCCATTATGAGTAATCCCCATACACTTAATCATGATGCCTTGCATGTTTGATGCCATGTTTTGCAAAAGAAACTGGGTCAGAGAATTCCTCACATCATATACTTGGGTGAGATATATATATATATATATATATATATATGTGTGTGTGTATATGTATATATACACATATATATATGTGTGTGTATGTGTGTATGTATGTATGTATATATATATAGTTTTAAAGATTTATTTATTATGTATACAGTGTTTTGCCTGCCTGCATGTATGGCTCCAGGCCAGAAGAGGGCACCAGAACTCATTACAGATGGTTGTGAGCCACCATGTGGTTGCTGGGAACTGAACTCAGGACCTCTGGAAGAGCAGGCAGTGCTCTTACCCTCTGAATCATCGCTCCAGTCCCAGGTGTTAGGTGTTATATTTATGTGGAATCCAATGAACACTTAGACACCAACCTCAGTTGATCACATGGGTAGCACAAACTTCATGTTCCACTGTGCACCTCAGAACACTCGGGTCTCTTAGGACATCTGAAAAATCACTCTCTTCTCCCTTCCAAATTTGCTTTCTTGTCTTTAAGAAAGACATCAGTGTTCTGGGGCTGGAGGGACAGCTCAGTAGTTAAGAGCACTTGCTGCTTTTCCAGAGTCTGGGTTTGGCTCCCAGCACCCATCTCAGGAGGCTCACAACCACCTGTAACAACTCCAGTTCTCAGAACTGGGACCCATGGCAACACAGTCTAACACAGGCACATATGCATAAACAAGCAAATCTTTAAAACGTGCTAAACTCAGGTGACTGGGAAAAATATGTAGAGTGGCTTCTCTAGTGACATTAGAAGCTTATCGGACTAGAATAGTCCTTTAAAAAAAAGTCAACACATGTTAATGAAGTAGACAGGAACCCACAATGGGAACAAGAGACAGACAGATTTTTGGGACCCTAATCCACAGCCAGGTGGCCACTCAAAGTCAAGTCCCTTCTTTCCCTGCCAGCCATATGTAGAATATACTCTCTTCTTCCCCTTCCACTCATACCAGGGACAAACCCTGCTGGCTACCAAATGACCATGCCACGATGTCACCCAAACAAGCTGGTTGCTGGCCCACACGAGACAGGGGAAAGGTGGGTGGAGAACATCACCCTGGGGTGGGGATTGCTCAGCGCAGGGGGTAAGAAGGCTTGCCACGAAAGAATGAAGAACTCCAAATCTGGGCGTGGCTGTGCCAGTCTGGAACCCTGCAGCTTTGTAGTCACCAGCCAGATCCTGCCTCAGTGGAGTAAGACAAGGTTAGACAGTGATAGGCAGGGCAGTAATAGGGTAACCTCTTCTGGACATGCGAGCGCGCGCGCGTGCGCGCACACACACACACGCACGCACGCACGCACGCACAAACAAACAAACAAACAAATAAGTTCCAAGCTTATGCCTAATGGAAAGCTATATAAACCCAGGCCACCCGAGCCACCAGACCAGAGGCTTGTGTTTTGCTTTGTTGGAAGGCAGCCCGAATCTTTTAATTAGCATCATTCGCTCCTTGGAGACCCCTTTTCACTTTCAGAGGAGGCCTTTACCTGTGGTGGTCACCCCTCTGCCTCCTGGTTTGCTTCTGTATCATCGAGGTGGGAACTCCCAAAGGACGTAATGAAACAGCTTGAGTCAGGAAGGCGCTGGCGGCTCACAGTGGAGGACTCATTCCCTCGCGGTGGGGAGGGCCTGGCACAGGGGAGAGGTCGCATTGCATCTGCACTGGTGGAGCAGAGGGGAAGCATTCGGTGTTCAGTTGGCTTGCTTCTGCTTTCTCTTTTCTTCCGTCTAGGACTCCAGCCTAGGGATGCTGCTGCCCACACTCAGCCGGCGGTTCTCTCTTCTCATTAAAGCTCCTTGGAAAACAGCCTCGGAGCTGCAGCCGAAGGTATGTCTCCTAGCTGATGTCAAATCAAGCTGACACTGAAGATGAACCGTCATGGGCAGTTCATGACTCACAGACTGGATGAGGAAGCATGGAAGCGTGCGAACCGAACAGAGTCACACGGGGTAAGGAGTTGCTGCTGCTGTGTGTTTCTGTGTACGGTAGACATTAGAAGTCTCCGATACCTCTCTCCTTCGCTTCTAGTGGCCTTTCGACAAAGCCAGAGGCAGACCATTTCAGGCACAGCGCTGGCTGTGCCCTTGTGCCTCGGGTTTTGGTGGGATGGTCCTTAGGGTAGCTCCCTGACACGGTCACAGGCTTGCATCTTCAGCTTCACTAAGCTGCCGAACACGGAGGGGCAGGACACTCACCTAGGAGGGCTCTAAGGTAACACCCAGAGCAGCACTGGTGATCTAACTGCACCTCCCGGATTCAGCACCCACAACAAACTCCAGTGGAATCCAGAAGGAATGCCATGCATTTCTCCTCACAACAGCTGTAACCAGGTCGAGGGGCACAGAGAAGTCCATGGCAACAAACCTAAAAGTTTGGAATCAGTTTTTAAAAAAGCATTTTAAAAATAAGCAATTTTACATTTAAACATAGAAATATCCATTTAATCAAGAATACCGCATCCCTATGGAGCATAATTATTTTCTCCAAGGGCCTTGAAAGGTGGCCATACTACTTACAGCTGTAGAAATGTATTCTCCAGAATCGTACAAATTCCATAAATGTTAGTTGATACAGTGCAGCTTTTCTTCCCTTCTTCAACCTAGCTTTGCTGTGTGTTATAACATCATGTAAATGAAAATGTAAATTACCTTTAGACTGCCAATGCTTCCAGTATAAAGGCACTTAAAATAGTAAATGAACCATTTCCTTCACATATATATCTTTATTCTAACGATGGATTAACTTGAAGACACCACACCAAGGCGAGCTGCTTCTTGCTCATCCTTTTTGTTAAATAAATTGAATTTTCCTTATAATGCATAGGATCATTTATTTATGGACCCCAGTTTTCCAATAAGACAATCTCTTTTCCCTTTCTCTCCTTCTCCTTTTTCCCTCTCTCTGTATACATACACACATATGTATATATACATATATACACATCCATGCAAACATACATCACAGCAGACATATACCATAGACTACTACAACACAAAAACAAATTTATATGGAAATTAATTTTGAAAAGTCCTTTTTACTGTGTTTTTGCCAGGAGCTAGCTGCAGAAAAAAATTATATGCTTGAATAATCAAATAATTATCTGTGTCTTTATGCTCTATAAAAAAAATCAAACCCTGAGTGGTGGCTGGAAAGTAGCACTTGGACTTGGTAGGAGTCACTTCACTTAGACATTTCTTGTGGGAGAAAAATCAACACTGTTTACTGAGATCTTCCCATTGCTGTTTTGGTGATGCCTCCATGTGGGAGCAAGCTCAGAGTAGTGACTGAAACATGGCATAAGTCTTCCATAGTCCCACCCACTCAGCCTCTCATCTACAGAGTTACCTGAGAGCAAAGAAATGGACTCTGACCCAGCCACTTGGGCACCTTTCCTAAGCAATCAGTAACATTTATTTTGTTGGATTTAGTTGCTAGCCATGAGTATTTAAGACCAGTCTCACTACAAGCTTAAATTGGATGTCTCTTCCTTCCAAAGCCATATTCTGCATAAAAAGTATGCAAAGTTATGTACCATGCCTAAGAGGTCTGTGAGAACACTTGCTTTTTTAAACAATTTCTAAACTTTTCATCAAAGGAACTCAATATCAACTCCTATACAAAAAATACTAGACAATATATGTTTGTTTTTCTAAAAGTTCTGCATTTTAACCTGCAAGTACTTTATACTAAAAGAGTTCCCATCATGAGCTTTTTATATACTTATGCACACTCATGTATGTGTATACCACCCACACTCACACACACACACACACACACACACTTGAATTAAAGCATAATAAGTTTAGAGATATAAAAAGTGTAAGGTTGCCAAGTGACTGGCTCTAAGTATGCCTTACATAGTAAGTACCACTAAGTAAGTGGCAGCCATAATAACTCTTATTTCGATCCATATTGCCTCAGAAACTCACTTTATTAATTCTGGAGTTCCTTTCTAGTGAATCTTATGGATTTAGGAGTAGCCTTAGTCATCAAGTGTGCAACGCTGTGATAAATAGGACATTATTTCATTAGATGAGATCTTACCTTCAAAACAAGTCGTTTTCTATGTTGTTTGTCAATAGAAGCCATTTAACAAAACCCTCTGTCTGGCTGTATTATTGATCTGATTCCTAAACAGCAACTGATATGAGCATTAATCTACAAATGACCATAATTCTAAAATATTTCTGACACACCAAGAGCAGTCCTATTCATGGCAATGTATCAGTGTTGTGGGGAAAAAAACCCAGCCCTTTGTAGCTGAATGGATTTGTACAATGAAAACTTCGAGTCCCTCAAGCTGATACTAAATTGGGGGGCCCTCACCATCCTAATAAAACCATGTTTTCTGAAAAGGGGATGGAAAATGTGAAGGCTGAAGTGGTCATGAGGTCAGGGGGATTCTGACAGGAATACTTTCTTCTCTGTGTGGTCTTCTTAGAATAAGATGAAAAGCATTTATCACAGTAGAGTGTGGTGTGGGAGGGCTTCCAGCGGCACATGGGAAAAGATCTACCTGAGTTTCTGGAGAGCAGCAAGCCTGCCCACAGGCATTTTCAGGGTGCTGACTCTTGACTGCCTTGCATAGCTCGTCACTGTGTTTCTCTGTTAACTTGCGGGTGTCAGGGCATGGATGCCATGTTTTCCATAAAAAGGTCATATCCGAGGATGGTACCATTCGGATTTTCTGGTGTCACCCAATCTGTTTGAGCAGATCTGCAGCAGGTGAAAGTATACATATGCATGTAAATACACATAGATATACATATGTACGTGTGTATTGTGTGTGTGTGTGTGTGTGTGTGTGTGTGTGAAGGGAGAAATCTGCTTCATAATGACACATATGTGGGACCACTCCACTCCAGGCTAGAATCAATACCATTGAAAAGACAACAATGAACACAACTGCTATCAGCCTTATTCACTCAATCTTCCAGATTGGTCAGAAGGGTCTTATTTAGACACTATTCTCTGCTCACTTGATATATGCTAGTGCATATGCTAATATACACGTACAGTCATATCCATGGTCTAACACACTTAATGTATATTGGTGAATATGCTAATATACATATACGCTCATGTCCATGAACTAACATACTTAATATATGCTGGTGCATATGCTAATATACATGTACACCCATGTCCATGGACTAACACATTTAATAAATGCTGGTGCATATGTTAACATACATGTACGATCATGTCCATGACTACCATTCAGCTTGTTTTAAGACTCAATCCAAACTGTTTTCGTTTGGGGAGAACAATACATGACAGGTGTCTAGAGGTCTCTCACTTGAAGTTTCAGGGGCAAGAAGAAATCATCCCTGTGAGGAGTCAAGAGAACCCACAGGCTATCGGGTTTGCTGAAGAGAAACACAAGGAGGAATTCTTAGCAAACCGCAAAAACTGGAGTAAGGCAGATGTAACCTCCTCTCTATACATCATGTCCTTTACAAAACCAAAGGGAGAGGACAAGTCATCCGGCTGGTACCTGGAAGACGACTGTGAAACCTGTGGGCAGTGTTAGCTTCTTAGACACAGCTGTCGATGTCTCCCTTCTTTGCTATATGATGTCTTCAAGAATGCCAGCGCTGTTCCAGGAAAGCCTGTGAGAATCTCAGAGCACAGCACAGAATCTGGGAGCTCTGAGACAATGGCATCATCTCTCTGTCTGGATCTGACTGTGTAAATCTCTATGGTTGGTTCCTAAACCAACAGCCAAAATCAATTCCCAAATTGAGAAAATCTTCAGTATCGCTAACTTCTTCCAGTCTCTGACATTTCCTCACATTTGAATCACTGATAAGTAGATTCGTCTCTTCGGTAAGTCTTTAGCTCATACATGGTTTGTGGCCAGAGGTCCAGGACTTAGACATTTCCGTGATTAATACCAGTGCAGAGAACATTTGGCTTTTTAAAAGTTGAGGAACCATTCATTTCAGACACAGATATGCTTTTGGGGGCTGGTATATGATGAGTGTACTACAGATGATCAAAATTTCCTGCCTTCTTAGTGATAGGTTAATATTACATTTGTGGTAAATGAAATCAGAAAAGTAAAACTGCCCAAGAGAGAAGAAATGAAAGCAGAGTGTCCTGGTAGCTCACATCTGAAATCCCAGCACCTAGGAAGTCATGGTGGGGGAGATAGCCAAGAGTTTGAGGCCAGTCTATGCTGTCTCAAAACATAAAAGAACAGGAAAAGATTAATGATCAGATTAACACTATAGAATCTGCCTGGAGTCTATGCATACGATGTCTCTATGAGTTCTCAATAAGCAGAACGTGGTTAAAAGTTTGAAACTATGCTCTAGAAAGTTCACATATTTTTGAAGGATAGCATGGCCCACTATGCCTTCTCTCAGAAACATAAAAATGACTAGTCTATTTATCATCAGTGTTTTTGAAAACTGAGTGGAATTCTGACATGAACACTAATTCCCATTTTGCTATTCTTGAGTCTGTAGGGTGCTTTATTACACAGAGAATGTTCTAGTAGTACATGAATCAAAGCAAGGCATGAACCTGGGCCCAAGTCTCAAGCCATTATTTTTCTTTGATTGTGTTTGTGTTGGGAGCATGTGTATCATAGCATATGTGTGGAGCTTGTGGGGATCCTGGTTCATCAAACTTAGGTCATGAGGCTTAGTAGCATCTATCTTTACCCACTAAATGACTTCACTGGCCCAACATTAAGTGGCACCCATCAAAGTTTCACAGCAACTTACATTGGAGCATTGTTTTTCTGTCACTGTGTACGAATACTTAAAATTATTTTTAATTTTGGATCTGATCAGCATTCTCAGTGACATCACTTTCAGAAATCCAATTAAGCACAAACATTTATCTGAACAGGCAGCAGTCAAGATAAACCTTGATGTTTTAATAGAATGATGAAATTATCATTTCATTTTCTAGACAGCATACACACAGTATCCTGCAATGAGGCTGCAGAGAGGACACTAACATGCCCATTCGAGGGATTCATAGGCTAATACAGCCATTGCTGTTTCCCCAGAGATCCAACTTTGAAATTAACTCTACCATCTTCAGATGCCGCATCCATATTCCCTGCAGAAATGGAGAAGAGCAATCACAATGCCCTCTGTGTGTGGGTGTGTGTGTGTGTACATGCACATGTGTACATGCATACGTAGAGACCAGAGGTCAACTTCAGGTGTCATTTCCTCAGGAGCTGCTTGCCTTCATTTCAAGATACGGTATGCCGCTGCACCTGAGGCTCACTGACTAGGCTAGGCTGGCTGGCCAGTAAGCCCCATGGCTACCCTCCTTGGCTCTTTATGTCTGTATTGATAATATAACTCATGCCCTCATGCTTATGCAATAAGTACTTCACCAGCTGAGCTATCTCCTAAGCCTGAAACACTACTTTAAGTGACAGTCAAGGTTCTGACAGGCCAGGGAATGACATTCACAGTATCTTTAATAGTCTGTGATAAAAGCCACCATGGGCACACATATACAACAACACAAATCACAGGGGGTCAGACATTCCAGTCAGACATTTCTTTTGAATTCTGTCATTTGGTAATTATAATTCTATATCTGCTATACTGCATGATGATACATCCGTCCTTATAAAAGCCATCACTTCTGATAAACATGGACGCTATAAGGCAGTGGGGATACAATATTTTCCCTTTACACAGGTAGAGGCTGAAACACTATAAGTCAGGATGCTGTATGAGTGAGGTTTCACAGTGATGCTTTGTTCCTGTATTTTAATGTTTTATCCCTATTTGTCAAGACAGCTTATTTGAGTCACAAGGAGAAAAACTATATGCTTCCAAGACAGACTAAACTGCTGCAGGTTAAACAGGTTTGGATTTCTGATTCTTCTAAGACAAGTCTTTCAAAAAAATGTATTGTTTTGTTACTCATTCATGCAGCATTCATACTCCTCAATAATATTCTACACTATGTTATCAGAAAATGATGAGAATACTTCAAATATAAAACTAAACATATGCATTTTTTTGGTTTTTATGAGACAGGGTTTCTCTGTATTGTTTTGGGGGCTGTCAGACCGGCCCGGCCTCAAACTCACAGAGATCTGCCTGCCTCTGCCTCCTGAGGGCTGGAATTAAAGGCATGCACCACCACCGCCCGGCCTAACCACATGCATTTTGATGACATGTTAACTTTTGAATTTTGAGAACTTTTTTGAGTATCTTGATTGATTTTAAATATTCAACATATCAAAGATTTAACTATCCTATTGAGACGTTTACTGAAAACTGCACCGAGTAAAAGAAGAAAAAGGCAAAGAAAACATATTCGGACACACCATGTTAATGTGAAATAAAGTCAAATGCTTTCACTTTAATTTTTCAAGACATGGTTTCTCTGTATAGCCCTGGCTCTCCTGGTACTCTGTAGATCCAGCTGGTCTTGAACTCACAGAGATTCACCTGCTTCTGCCTCCAGAGTGCTGGAATTAAAGGTATGCACCACTATGGCCTGACAGATGGTTTCATTTTTAAAACCAAGGTCACTCAAAGAAGATATCATGGGAGACACAGATGTGAACATGAATAGATGGTTAAGATAGCAGAGGGAATTCTGGGAAGAACCAACACAGGAAAAGGAAGGGGACAGTGGAAACCACTCAGCATGTAGACAAGCAGGCCAGCAATGGGTTCATGCTAATCAGTGAGGTCATAGCTACCAATCACCAGACACATGTTTTAATGTAAAAAGAGTTGTGGAGTCCTCCCAACACCATGCCAGGTGGTTTGAGAGTGAAACTGGGCAACTGTTCAGTGTTATTATTGCCAAAAACAAGCAGCCCCTTTAGAGTTGATACCTGGGATGAAGAGAGGGAAACCAGGAATGTCAAAGGGCACGAACGGGCATCAGTGGTGTGATAGCAGTGGAAGTGTACGTTTAATTCATGTAGGAATTTCAGTTATCGCTCCGGAGGTGTCTGCAGCGTGATGAGTCTATCTGTTTGAGAGTTACTTCAAAGGCAACATCAAGGTTCTGAAAAGTTCTGAGGACACCACCAGTCCATCATCCTAACCAATCCAAATAAACAGAGGCTGGGGAGTTTTTCAAAGTCCAAACGATAATGAATGCTTACTAAACACCTAGTGCGAAAGCAGGCATCATTCCATCTCTATCATTGAAAGAGACAGGTGATGTCCCTTTGATCATTAAACTTACATTTTGCTGGAGGGAGATGAACGGTAAACAGCATATGAATAACTAATACCTCAAGTCATGGTCTGAGGAGGCCTGGCTCTTCCATGCAGAAATACAAAATAAGGATGAAACAGAGTGAGATAGTCGATGCATGATCCAGGTTTGAGTTATCCTTGTGCTTGACTTGTTGGAAAGGAAGTAAAAGAATCCAGTAGCCCTGGAGTGCACCGAGCAAGAGACAGAATGTTAGAAAACAAGACTCACTGACTGCTGGGATGGAGCTTGCCAACTGTGTGGGATTTCATAGGCTAGGAAAATAAATTTGGATTTGGTTTTGAGTGTGTTGGATAACCACTGGAGATTTCTGAGCCAAGATAGGAAAGGGAATTTTTTTTTACCTAGTATTCCCACTCCTCACCCTCCCACACACTCCCTAGGTTCTGGAAATGGGCCCCAAGTACGTCATGCAGAGAAAGTGAGAGCAGAGAAATTGGCAGTCACTGCTTCTCGTGGTTTGTGTCTGAAGGATGGAAGTATCTATTCCTGATTGGCTATCTCTAGAGTGAAGTGTGGCTAGGAGGTCCTGGGGCTGTCTGATGGAGGACCCTGGCTTAGCAATTATCCTGGAAATGACCCTTGCCTCTCAGTTAGAGCATGCTGCTGGCCAGAGAAGGAGCACAGTGACTTTGCACTGATGATGAAGAGCAGGCAGCGCCATGTTAACCTTATCATGATGGAGATAGGCAAGATCCATGAGCCAAGTGATTGACGGGTAAGATGCAAGGCTAGGCTATATTGAAGGAACTTAACCCAGGGTGCCAGGCTTGTGGGATGTGTGGGATTCTTTGAGGTTTCTCAGGAGGTTTCACTGTTTGGTACCACAACCATCTGCAGCAGAGATATCACACATAGGGAATGTGGTTATGTGAAGACCCTCTTGTGGGACTTTTCAAGGGAAACATACTTGTCCAGGAGAGCTTCATCTGACACCCAAAAGTCCATGCTGGCCAGCGATGGCAGCTAGTGAGTGACACGGAAAGAAACATACTGGATAAAGAGTAATGGGTAGCAGATCAAAGAGGAGGGAAATGCAAGCAGTCATCATGCAATAAGGTCTGGGCCTGTGGAACAGTAGAATATTTGAGGTAAACATGAACTTAATATTTTGCTAGCTATGGAATGAATCTTGTAATAGTTGATCATGAATATTTATCACCAAAATGAGCCTCATTAATTAGAAATAATTTGAAAGTCGTAAGATGACCATATCTGAAGCTGTAAGCAAGTGCATAGAAAGTGTCTCCTCTCTACACCTAACTGAATTTAGGCAGATTACAAACAGGTTCCATAACTGAAACAGGGAAAACGGGATGAGGATGATGGCAACAGACACAGGGAAGGACACGTACGAAAAACTGGCTCAGAAACAAGTCAACTGAACTTGGTGGTTAATGAACTTGGTATTAAAAAAAATAGCCAAATTGGGTCAGCATTGTGGCCTAGCAGGTGAAGAGTTTCCCACCAACCTGGACTTGATTTCTGGAACTCACATGCTAGAAGAGAGAACTGGTAAGTTGTGATTTGACCTCCTCATGTGTGCTGTGGCCGGTGCACACTCAGCCTCCACCACACATAACAAAGTGAAAACATAATTTAAGCTGGAGTTTAAGTAGAGTTACCCTACAATGGGGGTCTTCTCCCGGACACAAAGCCTAACAAAAGCCAACTGCCAAATACAGGTTGCCCCTTTTCAAATTGTTGGTCACTGGGGTCTCATAGACTCCCTCTGCAATTATAGGCTGTTGACATTGCTCTTGGTTACCCTGTAGAACTTGGTGGTAAGATCTTATTGCTGAAGACACCACATACTTGAGTCATAGGAAATGGAGAAACCAAGCTGGCACTGTCCTGAAGTTTCATTCTTCCTGGCCAACTTTCATACTGCTGGAAGGTTCTATGAATGTTACCATGGGAGAAAAGTCATCAACAATCTTGCCCAGCTGTGAACTCTGCATGCTACAGTACTGATTGGCTTGACAAGATTTATCCATTGGGTGCAATTGCAGCATCAGTGTTATGGGATTCTGATTACATTTAAAGTCCATTGCACAAGAAAACTATTAACTGATTAAAAACTGATGACTGGCTAGGCCAGAGGATTGGGGAGGAACCAAATAATATCATTCTGCAAAAGGGGCATACTAGCAAACTGACTCCTAAGTTCTTATGCTCATCGCTCAGCCCATCTCTCAATCCTCATCAAAAAGCTTCCTTTCACAGTAGATGTTGACTAATACAGAGATCCATGTGTGGTTAACATAAAGAGGATAAGTAGACTAGAATACTCAGGTCTAAATGAGACATCTATCTAATCACAACCTCTGAACCCTCAAGGTTCAGAGATCAGCCCTGAGGAGAGGGGGTAGGAAGGTTATAGGATCCAGAGGTAGTTAATGAATGTCCTTATTTGAAATACTATTTATTGGATATGACAAGGCCATGGCACATGTTAACTAATAGTGGCTGTGACTATACACAAGGACCCCTAAAAATCAGGGTGGGGATGACAAGGGATGTGCTCATTGGGTCCCGTTCCTAACTGAAAAGCTGTTGGCCACTGATGGATGCTGGGGGAGGTGGAGGAAGCTTTCTTCAGGGATGCAGCCCTGAAAGATCACCAGTGCTCCATTAGATGTCCGTGAACATATGGACCATGCTATGCAGATTCATCAGTAGGTTTTCAAAAAGAGAGTGGCCATAAGTTTGGAGGAAACAGTGGTAGTGGAAGGGATAGAGGGGATAGGGGGCAACTGAAGGAGAGGAAATAGTATGGTGAGATGGATTTAAAAATTATGTGCATGCATGAAACTCAACAAAAAATTCAATAGATGAAAATGGTCAAATATATGCACTTTTATACACGGGAAGGTGGTGCGTTTGCAGGAAAAGATGACCAGAGTGGTAAGAATTAACTTTTGGTTTCAGGAGACAGAAGTGACAAGAGACATGACAAGAGAAAACCCATAGGCAATTGGACGTATGGGCATAGATCAGGGACAAAACTGGGTCACGGGCCATTGAGACGGCATGACTGAAACGTTGAGAAAGTCGACAGTATCTGGGTAGGAAGTACATATCTCTGTTGATGGCACCCAGAGTTAATGAGTATGGTTGCAAAGGGGCCCAGGAAAAGGGTTTCAGAGAGTTAGGGTTAGGGAGAATCTGCAGGCCAAGCTGAGTGCAGGGCTGCAGGTACAAAGGCCACTTCTGTCCACATCTGGATACTTCAATGACTGAGCTGCTGCTGTGCAGGCTACAAGAGGTGGGGAAACCAGTGAGGATTTGGGAAGGAGAAGGGGGCGTAGGCACGTGGTGGTGACGGAGCTTCTGGAGTAAGTTTCAAAAGCCCTCTGTGATCACAAGACACCAAGTTCTGTGCCGCAGTATTGAGCCTACAGCAGACCTACCGTGTGAAAAGCCTGAAAAGTCTTCCCCTTAATTTCTTAAGATTCCAAAATAAATCCCAGGCCACATTGAAAGTAATTTCCAACTGTTCATATTAGCAAGTTAGGGAATTTAGAGCAGTGGTTCTCAACTTGTGGGTTGTGACCTCTTTGGCAAACCTCTATCTCCAAAAATATTTACCTTATGATGCATAACAGTAGCTAAACAAGTTATGAAGTAGAAGGATTATAGTTGGGGGTTCCCCACAACATGAGGAACTGTATTAAGGGTCACAGTGTTAAGAGGGTTGAGAACCTCTCATTTAGAGGATATGTGATGGAAAGATAATTTAAAAGGTTGGATCTTACAGCCTGATAGTTTCCTTATTGAAATAAATAAAATCATGATATATATGATTATATAAAGTCATATATATATGATTATGAAATCATAAATTACTACCTTCAGATCAGGTCTGAGTCCCTGAAAAAAAATCAGAGAGAGGTGATCTCTGATAAAGGAGAGACTGACATCTAATGACACAGAATTAAAACTTAGGAGCTCCTCGGTTTCTCCTCAAGCATAAGGTAAAGAAAGGAGAAATCTGTTAACTGAAGACCCTGACCTCTGACACTAGACTCAGCTCTGAGTTAAGTAATTTGAAAATCCACTGGGATTTATGTACTCACTATGCTTGTGTTTTAACTGTCCTTTGGAAGAATCCAACCTATCACGCTTCTATCATGATGACTTCTGAAATGTTGCTTTATAAAAATATTCTGGGCACCATTCTGACTCTCCAGGCAAACTTGAAAACAATTATTTTGTAAGCATTCCAAGGACTTTATACCTCAGACGCTGCATCAGTAATTCAGCCTCAAACCAATGTGGCCTCAATTAAAGTCAATAAAAGAGTAGATCAGGGCTCTCTCTTGACTTCCCCCAGAGTTCCATGCCTGGAAACCATGGGCTTCAGAATACTGGCAGGGACAGGATAAGTCCTCTTCCTTATGTTTCTTTCCCAGCTTTTTGTTTGATAGAGACATCCCAAGCACACTTCTGAGCATCCCAGCACCCAGAGAAGCTGTCGGTTGGAGTGTTTGTCATATTTCAATCAAAGCAGGGGCCAGCCTGTTCTCCCTGCCCAGCACTCTCTCCACAGTCTCAAGGACCAGAATTAATGAATTAGCTATTGATTAAATTCCACTCTAGCAAATCCACCAAGGCAAATAAATGAACTACCCAGGGCACGTGTAGGCCATGGCCAGACATGTCTAGGGTATCGATCAGTAGTTAGCATTCTTTGGGGACACCGAAGCAGCTGATGATAAGATGACAAGCAGGGAATGCACAAGATGGAAAGAGAGCTTGTTTCTAAAGGGGCGTGTCCTGAAACTACAGTGGTCCATATGATCTTTCTGCATGCATGTGCACAGAATTTGGGGTATGTGACAAGAGCTTGCACTGCAGACGACATAGTCAAAAATCTAGGCATAAGTTAAGGTCAAAGACAAGGATGAATTGACACACTGCAGGCATCTAATCAAACAGGCTCATGTGATAGCTACATGTTATTAGAATGTAGCAACCTTAAATTTTGCTGACATTGCATTTTATCAAAGAATAAACATTAAAAAACATTGAAAATGTATGCCTTATAAGAAGCCAAGTTATTTGCAATGTTCTAGAAGTCAAGTCAATCTACTGATAATTTTCTGGGGGGATTTCACATTTGATTTTAACATATTGCTAACATAAAAGACATTAAAAAAACCCAGAAACTCAATTAACAAGTACTCACTGTCAGAAGCATAATGAAGTTGCACAGACAATGCTATACACAGAGGACCCTAACGGCGTTGGTGTTGGTATGCTCAGACTGAGGGCTTGGCAGCCCGTGCCCACTCCTTGCGGTTTTGCCTTTGGAAACACTGCCACGATGGCTCATTTGAAGAAAGGAAATATTTTACATGCCAATATTTGGTTGAGAATGGTGTTTATCATTTTGGTTAGATCCTTGGCTGAAAGGGGAAAGAAACCAAACCAAATTAGCCAAAGGCATTGCAAAAATGAGAAATATGGTGTGGGGGGCATCCTGTGCTGACCAGCATGGAGTAAGGCTGCTACAGCTGTCTTTCTCACATAGCATCCTGAGGAAGCCTGCACACACAGTGTTATCTGAGGACTCTGGGATGTAACCTTGGTAGGGACATCATGAAAGGCATTATGCGATGAAAAACGAGTGTCAGAGGCTACGCTCCCTGTTTCCCTCCCCTTCCATGTTTAACCCAGGGGTAGTCCCAGGACGGAACAGAGAACTGTGAAAGTGAAATCTGGGAGACTGGCAGCCTTTTTCCATCTTTTTGGTCAGAGTATGCAGAGGAGGAAAAATAGGGTCAGGACAAAGAGTGTGGGGCCAATTCCCCTTATGTTTTGTTCCTGTGTTTTCCTTCTTGGCCCCGCCCAAAGGACAAAGCTTTTCAGAGGGAAGCACCATGGCCTCCCAGGAATTTCCCTTCACATGGATAAAGAAGCAATAGTGATACCCATAGTTACGTGTAGCGACATCAAGTCTCCTTGGCTAATAGTTGACAGAGCAACTGAGCGGCTCAGTAAGTTTATAGATATCCAAACATTGCCGTGACTCAGCCTCCTCCACCTGACACTTATAAACACACTGACCAAAGCTGCACAGTCGCTCTGTTCAAGTCGTCGAAGTATATTCAGTAACTAAGGTAGATCGCATTCTGCGCCCTGAAACAAACCTTAGCTAATGCAAGAGAATGGAAAATCACAGACCAATGACCCTGGAACATATGAGAATTAAACTAGAAAAAAGTCTGTAAGAGTATCTGAAAAATCTTTATGAGTATCTGAAAAAATTCTAAGTATCTGTGAATTAGATCATCTCCTTGTTAACAATCTATAGGTCAAGAAGGCTCACCGGTCAGTAAAAAGTATTCTGAGCAAAGGAGAATGCAGCATCTCATACAATGTGTGCCACCTAAGTCAGGGCTCAGAGGGAAACTTAGAGCAGCAGGCTCTCCGCTTCATCTCATATCAACAAAGGAAGCTACTCTCTCGGAGGAAACAAAAAAGGTAAGGAGGAGGAAAGCAGTAAGGAGCAAAATTATCTGGAGTATCAGACAGAAAATAGCACTTAAGAAATCAATAATGATTCTTTCCAACTGTGCAGGCTGCCTCTGCACTTGGACGAGGGTGCCTTTGGTGGACAGGTGGGCTGTAGGTTCCGTGAGATCCCATTTGTCAGTCATTGCTCTAAATGCCTGGCCCTGGGGCCCTGTTCGGAAAGTGCTCTGTGTATTCTCTCCTTTCTTCCTCTATGAAATCAGGACATCAGGTCTCAGGATGCGGTTCTTGGTCCCTTTGGAGTTGAGTTTTGTGCAGGGTGAGAGATAAAGCTCTACTTTCCTTCTTACGTGTAGCTCTCTCCAGTTTGGCCAGCGCTGTTTGTTGAAGACACCATCTTTTCTCCAGTGTGTGTATTTGGCCTCTTTCTCAAAAATCAGGTTCACATTCTGACAAGTGGATCGTCAGTCCTATTACGTTGATCAGGTGTCTGTTTTTAAGCCAAATACCATGCATTTCTTTTTTTCTATACTATAGCTCTGTAGTATAACTTGAAATCCAGGATGGTGATATCTTCAGCAAGTGTTTTTCATCTGTAATCATTCGGGATTGTTTGGGCTATCCTTGCTTTTTGTTTCTCCAAAAAGGAACTTAAGATTATCCTTTTTAATTTCTCTATGGATAATTGTGTTGGGATTTTGATAGGAATTGTGTAAGATGGCTTTTAGTAGGACGTTTTTTTTTCACACCCTCACTCTTACAAAGACACCACATAATGCAGCAGGAGACAGTGGTCAGCGCAGAGACCACAATCCGTCAAACTGCAGAGAAGATACTATGCTCTGAATGACATCTATAGCATGCCTCCCTGCCCCGTTCTGAGGCTCAGGGTCTGTTGTGGAAGAGGGGCTGAAAAGATTCAAGCGTCAGATGATGGCAGTGGGTAACTGCCTAAACGTATCTGTGTTCTCCAGACATGGCAGGGTGGTTATACGTTCGAACTCACAGTGGTTGTGCCAGCATGTATGAGACCTGCTCAAGCTCAAGTCAGAAAAACTCTCAGCATGAATTTCTACTTCTAGTGGGGAGTTATGAGGAGAAGGAGGGTCAGTTTTCTTGCCTCCAGTAGGCCAGCCATGTTCTAGTGGAGAGCTACACTACTGCCACACTACACTACACTACACATTGGCACGGCGCGGCTTGGAAGCTGAGCTGGGCGAACAGGAAAGCAGGGTGAATCTGGAAAGAGTTTGGGGAGGCAGTTGAATAAGATCAAAATACGTTGTATGAAATTCTCAAAGAACTAATTAAAACCAGAAAAACATCAATAAAACTGAGAGGTGTTGCTTTTAAAATATCTTCTAAATTAAAACTGCAGAGGTGGCGCACGCCTTTAATCCCAGCACTTGGGAGGCAGAGGCAGACGGATCTCTATGAGTTCGAGGCTGGGCTGGACCGACAGCCTCCAAAACAATACAGAGAAACCCTGTCTCGTAAAAACCAAAAAAAAAAAAAAAAACACAAAAAACAAAAAACAAAAAAACAAAACAAAACAAAAAAACAAAATGCCAAGACTACCATGGAAGGAAACAAGTCAACACACACACTAAAAACAGCAAATCTGCTCATCAAACTGACAAACTGTTTGAAATCAACCAACTCTTTGCATATTCAAGGTTAAGATAAAAAAATCAGTTGGAAAGAAACAGCCAGAGAAACTCCAAATTATTTAGAAAATTGCATTCCATGTTAAAGGTTTTTCTCCAAGGTAAACTCTAGGCAAAAGTGGGTTTTATTGTTGAATTCCACCAGTGTTTAAGAAATACATAAAATAATGTTTTAATAATTTCTCTATAAAATAGAGAAGTAGCTCTCAGTCCTTTCTGAAGGGAAAGAATGAGCATGACAGCCAAACAAGGTAAAGGCATTGCCAGAAGAAGAGGCAAAGTGCAACCAGTTCTGTGAGCACAGCTGGGAACATCTGCAGATTGCAGCTCCCAGCTCCCAGCCACATGTAAAGAGGAGACCACATGGCAACCACGCAGGGATTCCCCCAGAGAAAGCAGGCTGGCCCATGGCTTTTAAATCAACGAATAATTAATCATCCAAAAAATGTAAAATGTAGGCAACTATGTGACATAATACTATACATATTTATAAAAAAAGAGTCTCTCGGAAAATGAGAAGTAAAAGATAATTCTTCAGCCTGATTAAAGGTTTCCTCGCTAAACTTCACAGGTGGCAAACATTCTTGCTAATGGTAAAGGACTGGAAGTGTCCTTAAGTTCGTTTTGCAGACCCATGTAGAATTCAGCAATCTACACTACAGCAAAACGCCCAGGGCTCACAATGAATTTAGCAAGGTTACTGAGCAGAGTTTTATTATATCAAAATCAATGGTCTTTCTACACGCCAATAAGAAACAATTAAATTTTAACTTACTTAAAGGAACATTAATAATTGCATTCCTAAAAGGAAACAATTAGGTACAAATCTAATGAAATGCCTTCAGTACTGTGTATTGAGCTCTGCCAAATGTTGATGAGATAAATGTGTGTCAAGCACATAAGCAATTTACTGTGCCCAGTACTTGGAAGATTAGATACTATTGAGACACAAATTCTCCTCCAATTGACTCATAGAGTCAATGCAGTCCTAATTAAAACCACAGAGATTTTTATAGATATTAATAAACTGTTTCCAAAAGCTACATGGAAAAGTGGAGTAAAATAAAAGCAGAAGCAAGCTTTACAAAGCTCAGACAGAAGAGTCAGGCTGCAAGTTTTCAGAGGTCACTATACATTTGCAATACTAGGCATTATATGATGCTGATGATCTGACATATTGATAAATTCAATAGAAAATTCAAAAATGTCCTATAAAATATGTGTATATTCACCTTTCAAAGCATTCAAAAGTTTGAAGTATAAAAAAGTCTTAATAAATTGTGCTGGAACTACAAAATACTTATTAAAAAATAACACAACATAAAAATTTCACTAACTTGTCCCACACATCAGTTTAATTAGTGCAGATATAAATTCAAAACATCAACAGACAAATGTTATAGGAGAAGAAAGATGGGAGGAATATAATATGTATTTTAGGAGTTTGTTTTGCTTTCCCACCTTCAACCAAGATCTCAGATATCCTAAGACGGTCTTGAACTCATTATGAAGCAGAGAAGCATCTCCTAAGCTTAGGTAAGGTAGAGTTCTTGTGTTAAACACTACATGTGCAAGCCAAACAACAAAGCAAAGGCAAAACCAACTCCGCTGTAAAAGACACAGTTAAGTGAACTGAGACAATAAGCCACTTGGGCTGGCATGGTGACTAATATCTACAGTCCTAGCACCTGGGAGGCTGAGAGAGGAGAATCAGGAGTTCAAGGTCTTCCTAGGTGTGGTGATTTGAATAGGAATGGACTCCATAGGCTCATATGTTTGAATGCTTGGTTATTAGGGAGTGCCATACATGAGAGGGATTAGGAGGTATGCCTTGTTGGAGTAGGTGTGTTATTGGGGGGGTTGGGGTGGACTTTGGGATTTCAAATGCTCAAGCCAATCCCAGTGTCTCTCCCTACATCTCTTCTTGCTGCCTGATGAATAGATGAAGAACTCTCAGCTCCCTCTCTAGCATCATGTCTAATTAATTACACGCTGCCATGCTCCCCACCATGATGATAACCGACAAAACCTCTGAAACATTAAGCTAGCTCCAGTTAAATGTTTTCCTTTATAAAAATAGCTGTGGCCATGTTGTCTCTTCACAGCAATAGAACACTGACTAAGACACTGTGTTACATAGCAACTTTGAGGATAGTCAGGCCTACAAGACTTCGTGACACCCTGGTTTCAGAATAGAACAAAACAACAACAAAATAAGTTCATACCTTTTCATACCTTAAGACAAGCCATAGACTAAGAAAAAAAATGTGAGTTATTAGACATAAACAATTCCCCCAAAATGTATAATGGTAATGGGGAGTACAGATGTTATGGATAACTTTGTCAATCCTTTGGCAACATCTCATGACTCAGCAGCCTAGTGGACTGATTCTGTACACCAGTGACTATGGTTCCATGATTGTTTTCTTAACATCTTCCTTTGAGTGTTTCGTCTTCTCTATAATGGGATGCTGTTATTCATGGTTATGTCTCGAGGACAGTCTAAGTTTCTAAGCTTTCCTAGTTTTTTTTCCTATTGCATATCTGTCTTATGGCATTTTCAAGGCCATAATCTCAAACTCTCTCCCCCAAAGTTTCAACTCAGTGTCCATATTCCTAACATCCACAATGTTCCTTCTTCTCATATAGTTACCCCTTTTATTTTTCTTGTGTCCTGGTTTTGCATCCTTGATAAAAAGATCTCCTTTAGATTAAAAGGTTTTCTGCACGTACACGGTTTCTGAGTCAATCAAATACTTTTGTTTATCTTGGTCCTTTTGTCCACCTTGAAGAGCAGCACACACACCCACATAAAAATGCTGGCTTGAAGATTATAGGTTTCATAGATTGTACACCTGAAGTGCAAGCTATTATTCATTTATTTATTTTGGAAGATCTCATATTCTATCATATGGAAGTAGTTTGTGTGATTCATTGTTTTCCAGATAAAAATGATCAGTTTCTTATAAGGAGGCATTTCTGATTGACTGCTTGAGTTTGAGAACATAGCTAGATAAGTAGCCAAAGGTGTTTGCTCAGGTTGCAGCCTCACTTAACCATTGATTTTTTACCTTTATCCAGCATCTCTGCTACTCTGTGCCTGGAGTCCATAATTCTTAATATACACTACTCAGTTTCACTAGTGAATAAATGACTAATCTCTTTGTAGTCGGACTGGACCACATGGGAGAAGAGAGATAAGTGGATACATATACAGTGGGAAGAGACCTTGGGTACTAATCACTATCTTTTGTAGATTTTCAGCTAAGTTCATCTTTGACCTTCACTCCATACATTTCTTCGTGGTGTCTCATGTCTCTCTATTCAAAGATTATCGGCAGAAAATTAAGCTTCTTTCATATTGCCCTTTAAGTCTTCCAACCAATATAACTTTACGAACCATTATAAATAATTTGGTTCTTCCAGATAAGTTCTGCTTCCAAAACTGGGCTCCAATCTGGCTTGCACTGGTGTCTCCTCTCTCACTTTGCTTGTTCTTGTGGTGTGCTGCTCACTTGAATAGTCTTGAATTAACTTCTCACTTTTGGAACTAGGCTAGCTTTAGTTTCAGCCATTTCCCCCTCTGGCATGATCTGTAGTAATATTCATAAGAGAAAAACTATGATGGAGACCCAGATATATTCCTTCAACTTTTCATAAAGCTTAGAGACTACTACATTTTGGTTGAATGTAAATGTATAACCTGAAGCACAATTCTCCAGTCATTCAGCAAGGTTTGATTTATAAAGATGCCAGAAGACAAGAACAGGACAAAAGCAGTCTCTTGAACTATAGGTATAGGTATTTTCTGACTTTAAGTGTTCTGCCCCCAAGACTCTTTCCATCCCTTATAATCTTGGCTAGACTGTGGAGTGTTTCCTCTGTTTTTCTTGCATGTTGTCAGTATTGACGTGACTTTCACACTATTTGTAAATAGTAAATATTTAGTTTCCCACCCTCACTATAGAACAGAACTTTAAATTTAGATTTGTATACCCCCTTTGTAATTTATTTTGCTTCTTATTTTATTATAACCACAAATAGGTTTGATTAAAAAATAAAGTCTCTAGTGCCCAAATAACATGTACATTCCTCCTTCTCATGGCAAGCGCCTCTCCCTGGCACACATTGCTAAATCCTACTGAAAGAATCGCGTTAATCAATGGATCAAAGACCTCAATATAAACCCAGCCACACTGAACCTCTTAGAAGAGAAAGTGGGAGGTACCCTTGAACAAATTGGTACAGGAGACCACTTCCTGAACATAACACCAGTAGCACAGACACTGAGATCAACAATTAATAAATGGGACATCCTGAAACTGAGAAGCTTCTGTAAGGCAAAGGACACAGTCAATAAGACAAAAAGGCAGCCCACAGAATGGGAAAGATATTCATCAATCCCACATCTGACAGAGGGCTGATTTCCAAAATACAATGAACTCAAGAAGCTAGTCACCAAAACACCAAACAATCCAATTAAAAAGTGGGGTACAGAACTAAATAGAGAATTCTCAATAGAGGAGTCTAAAATGGCTTAAAGACACATAAGAAAGTGTTCAACATCCTTAGCCATCAGGGAAATGCAAATCAAAATAACTCTGATATACCATCTTGCTCATGTCAGAATGTCTAAAATCAAAAACACGAATTATAGTTTATGCTGGAGAGGATTTGGAGAAAGGGGAACACTCCTCCACTGTTGATGGGAGTGCCAAATTGTATGGCCACTTTGGAAATCACTGTGACAGTTTCTCAGGAAAATGGGAATCAGTCTACCACAAGATCCAGCAATTCCACTCTTAGGCATATACCCAAAAGTTGCCCATTCATACAACAAGGACATCTGTTCAATCATGTTCATAGCAGCATTATTTGAAATAGCCAGAAATTGAAAGCAACCTAGATGCTGCTCATCAGAAGAATGGATGGAGAAAATGTGGTATATTTACACAATGAAGTACTACCCAGCAGGGGGAAAAACAAAACAAAACAATGGAATCCTGAAATTCACAGGCAAATGGATGGAACTAGAATAAACCATCCTGAGTGAGGTAACCCAGTCACAAAAAGACAAACATGGTATGTACTCACTCATATATGAATTTTAGTCATAGAGCAAAGGATTACCAGTCTACAATTCACACCACCAGAGAATCTAGGACACAAGGAGGACCCGAAGAGAGACATACATAGTCATCTGGAGAAGGAGAAAGGAACAAGATCTCCTGAACTAACTGGGAGCATGGGGGGAGGGGAAAGAGAGTTAGGAAAAAGAGAAGGGGAGAAGAGGAGGGGAGAGGAGGACATGAGAGAGAAGGAAGATTGAGTTTAAAGAGAAATCTGGCACTAGGGAAATGTCCAAAGATCTACAAGGCTGACCTCAACTAACAATCTAAGCAATAGTGGAGAGGCTACCTTAAAAGCCCTTCCCTGATAATGAGATTGGTGACTACCTTATATGCCATCCTAAAGCCTTCATTCAGTAGCTGATGGAAGCAGAAGCAGACACCCACAGGCAAACACTGAGCTGAACTCTGGAATCCAGTTGCAAGGAGGAATAATGAGCAAAGGGGTCATGACCAGGCTGGAGAAACCCACAGAAACAGCTGACCCGAACAAGGGAGAGCTCATGGACCCCAGACTGATAGTGGGGAAACCAGCATAGGACTTTACCAGACCTCTGAATGTGGATGTCAGTTTGGAGGTCTAGTTAACCTATGAGACCTCTGGTAGTGGATCATTATTTATCCCTAGTATACAAATAGACTTTGGGAGCCCACCCTAGACACATGGTGGAGGGTCTAGGCCCTACTCTAAATGATAAGACAGACTTTGAAGATCCTCAATGTTAGGCCTCACCCTCCTTGGGGAGCAGAAAGGGGATGGGATAGGGGGCCAGTGGGGGGCTGGGGAGGAGGGGAGGGAGAGGGAACTGGGATTGACGTGTAAAACAAGTTTGTTTCTAATTTAAATTAAAAAGGGATAAAAGAATCATGTTAATTAGAACCTACCAAATTAGACAGGAATGTATAGTCTGTTTGAAAACACACTCAAGAAGATAACATTTTCAACATGAGTAGCTAACATCCAGTTACTTGTGTTTGCTAATTGTTATAATTACTATTGGCTAAAGTCAATTGCCTTGTTAGCATTTCTATTGCTGTGAAGAGATACCATAACCACAGAAACTCTCATAAAAAACATTTAATTAGGACTGTTCAAATTTAATCCATTTTCATCATGACATGAAGCAAGGCATCATGCACACAGATGTGGTGCTGGAGAGGTAGTTGACAGCTCTACATCTTGCTCTGCAGGCAACAGGAAGTGAACTGTATCCCACAGTCGGCATAGCTTGAGCATATGAGACCTCAAAGACTGCCCTCACAATGACAAACTTCCTCCAAAAAGGTCATCCGTACTCCAACAAGACCACACCTCCTAACAGTGCTCTTCCCTATAGGCCACACATTCAAACACACAAGTGTATGAGACTGTATGGAAGTGGTTAATACCTATTCAAACCACCACATCAAGATACCTGTTTTTGTACTGATGGCAAAACAAAACAACCCCAAACCCTAGAAATGTGAGAATGAAAACACACCATGATGGATGGAGTCACTCTATGTGTGTTTGTGCACATGTGGTTAGGTAAAAGGTGATCAACATTGTTAGGATCAACGTTTGACAAGAAACAGCTCACATTTCCTTCTCTAGTCTCACTCAATATAGAGGGATCAGCAATCACAACCTTACTTCTGTACTGGGAAATGACATTCAGTTTTATTCCTGTTAATGCTTGATTGTTAGTATTTTTGAGTGTTATTCCTGTGCAGAGGCTATGCTAATAGTCTCTGTATCATTACAATTTTAATATATGTGCTGCCAAAGCAAGCACTTACTCTAATTTTTAGTTTATTTGTTGAGAGAACCCTTGCTCTAGACCAAGCTGGCCTTGAAGTCACAGAGCCATATCTCCAGCTCCAAATCTGAATTACTAATAGAGGACTCACTTTCAACCTCTGGTAATATCTCAGTAAGGAAAGAGTAAAGAAAGGGATTCTATTAAGAATCTGATAAAATTGTTAGCAGCTATCCAAATACTATTTGTTCTATGTATTTGAGATGTATTTTTAGCTTTAGAGATATCTGAGATAGATAAATCAAATATTTTCAAAGAGATTCAGTTATAAAGTGGCCATTCTAATTAAAATTAGAATTTTGCTTCACAAAAGAATTCATTAAAGGACACATTTAAATAAAGAGGTTCTCTTTACAAATGAATTCAAGTATCTGCTAATAGATGGCCAGGCAAGAGAATTGGAATCAAGAAAACAGGTTTTAATGTTTTTGGTATGCAGTATAGATTACCTGAGAAATACAAGAAATGTGATATGCACCAACACTTACAGCAACCTTTCAGTGAGATTTCTGTGGCTAAACTGATTTCTTTGATGTTTGCTTCCATTTCTTATGATCACAGTTGTTTAGATTGACTGATAAAAAGCTAGGTACCTTGAAGTAATATCATGGATTATAGGTATTGAAATGTCACTTGGAGTATCTTCCACAGTGCTGACTTGGGTTCCATTGCTTTTCACGCAGGCATCTTTTGTACCGACTTCCACCTGCAAAGATTAGTTTGGAAAGGAAGAAATACAATCATCTTCAAAACAGACCAGCAACAGCCTGAATCCACCTTCCCCCTCTTCATATGAATCTCTTCAAGTCCATACAGCCTCCTGGGGCTTAGTAAATATTCTTCTTTTTGATGTGAATTGAATTCAGTGGGATGAGCTCAGAACAGAATACAGAATTGGGCTCAGGACGATTGATTTAGTGATTAGCATGGTGATGTTTAGTCTGTGGCTCTGACCATTCACAAAGAGAAGGGCTTATTAATCTACTCAGAGCAGTCAAAGGATGGGAGACGCTCAGGTGCTGATCCACAAGCCTAATAGGTTACCCTTGCACAGTGCTCTGCAGATCTATAACCATGTGGTGTAATGATGATATCTCCTGGAAGTCTTGACACTTTGCAACAAATTGCCTAAATGCTAATGTCTAATGGGAGAAAAATGAAGCTCAGGGAAGCCTCCCAATAGGGCTGAGCTATTTTATATCCATTTGTTCCAGCTGCAATAGTATTGTCCCCTTAATCACAGCAGAAAAAAAATCATCATTCACCCCTTTAATTCTGCCACCTAGTTAGAATAAAAACCGAGAGGGTGGAAGAACTTAAGATTGGAAATGGGGCTCATCAAACATGAGTAAGCCAAAAGGAGTGTATCCAGAGGCTGGGAGGAAAACATGTGGATACACAGGAGAAATCTGGAGGAACAGCCACCACACTGTTAAACTCAACTGTGTTTATAGGGTAAACTCAACTGTGTTTCTTTTTATAAGTGATTTATTCTAAAAATTTATTTGTATGTCTCAACATAAGTATGTGTTTCATGTGTTTGCAGGTAGCAATGGAGGCCAGAAGGGGGTGCCAGATCCCTTGGAACTGAAGTTATGTGTGGTTGTGAGACACCTGGGTTCTCTGCAAGAGCAACAAGTTCTCTTAACTGCTGAGCCATCTCTCCAGCCCCTGAACATAACAGAGGTAAAAGAATGTTATGTACCGATGATCTTAAATTCTGCTGCTGTGTTTTTAAGTAAATCAACCTTCCAAGTCTTTATATCAGAACTGGAGCAAGATAGACGAGATTCACACTATATTTTGGAGACAACATTTTGTTCCCAGCACTGTTGACTCTAAACAGGGACTGAGCTCATGTTTATGGCACTGCATCAGCTGTGTTATCAATAGTTTTAATATTGCCTTTTGCGGTACTATTTTATAGACTTAATCATTATTGAGATCCTCCACTATGGCTAAGCACAAACAAGAAATACCTTTAAGAAAGATTATCTTAAAAGACAACGTGATAGAGTTAATGCTATAAATTTTTTGCATGTTGGAAGGTATCACACTTTGATACACAATGGGATTAACCCAAGTAACTCAACAAAACTCATTATGTCTTAACTATATACAATATATGTTTGAATGGCTCTTGACCAAATAATTTTTAATGTCTTATAGATGTATAATAATTGTTCAGGTTTGTAGGGTGAGACATGCACTTCACATGTTTACATGTTATGTGTTTATAGCATGCATTGAACAATCAGTGTAGTGAATGATGCTGTTTCCTTGCTTCTTCATGCTTGGAGCTTGAGTTTCTCCCTTCTAGCTATTGATAAAGTAGACGATTGTGCAATTAGCCCTTCACTCTGCTTCACAACATCAGAACTCACTGCTCCTAACTGAGTTTTGGTACCTATAAGCCAGGCTTTCTCTATTCCCAACTGTCATCATTTTTTTACCTCTAGTAAAAACCATTCTGCATTCAGACCCAGTACTGTTTATCTTGCACATCTGAGGAATCCTCAGACCTACACGTTAGCAAGTCTTTAAAGTAGGAGGCAGAGAAATCGGGAGACCCAAAATGTGGTCAAGATGCCTGATGTTTATCTGGGGATTTACTACATCCTACTTCTTCCTCTCCCAAATATTACACTTAAATTGAAGGACTAAACTACTTGTGCTTCTGTAAAAGACTTTCTGTTGACTTTGGGAAAGCATAACCCTGTGTTCTCATTCTTCCTTATGTAACATTAGGAGTCTCTACCCTGCAGATATCTGTAGTACCATATGTTGTATAACATGTGAATTAAATATAAATATTAGGGTTTACTATATATACTTGAAAAAACTTAAAAATCAAGTTTTAAAATTGAACTTATGATTCTTTTGGAAAGGGTTTCAGAAGGATTTATCCATTAAGATATCTGTGTATTTGATTAGTTTTAAAAACCAATCACTATTTTGTGGAAGAGGTTAACCTAGAGAAGTTTGGTTCAAAATAGCTGACTTAAATGATGTTTGACTTCATTAAAAAAAAGGCACGAAAATTTAACATTCAAATTTCCAGCCATGGATAACTATGCCAAATGTGATAGCATTGGACTACAAAAAAAAATGCACAGTGTAGATGTAAGGAAAAAACTCAAATTTTGGGTTCAGTTTTGATCTTCTGTCATTGTTTCAGTGATACCATCTGATTAAAATACACTTTCTTCTGGCCACGACTGACTCAGCCCATCAGTGTGAGTGAGGGCTTCTGTATTGCTAAAGGGGTGATCAGATCTGGTAATGACAGGCCTTGCTCCACAGGCCAAGGCTGAGCAGCACATGAGTACACAGCCTCGGTGTTCTCAACACCAGCCTGCACTCTCACACTCAACTCTGCATCTAAGTTTGTACATATGAGCACATGCATTTACTTACTTAATTTGGGGTGTGTGTGTGCATGTGTGTGTGCATGTATGAGTGCATGTGTGTGTGTGTGTGTTTGCATATATGTGTTTAAATGCCAGAAGAGGACATTAGGATCTCTTGGGTTTGGAGTTAAAAGACATTTTCAAGACACACAGGTCATTATGTTGGTGCCAGGATCCAACAGTAGTTCTCATGATAGCACAGCACGCACCCTCAGCACCCTCTACCACTGAGCCACCTGGCCAGCTCCAGAATTTTCAGATTTTAGAAGGTAAATAAATGATCAGGCTTCATTCTCAGAGTTCTGTCCTACCCTCCAAGGAAGACCTCACAGCGAAGCCTCCATCATCACCCCGTGTTCTTTGTTCACACAGCTGTAACTGGAAGGATTTGAGGCATCGTTCTATGAAGTGACTCACATGTGGACTACTGACCCTTGTGGACCCTCCCTAAGGATCCACACGTGCCAACGCCAGCCCACACGTGCCACGCTAATGCATCTCACATAGGTTGTTGGAAATGAAAACACAATTCGCGAAACTTTCTTTCTGTGCCTATTATTTCCTTTCTTTATGCTCTGTGGTTACTTACAAAACCAAGCTCATGGGTCACAGTAGGGATGGCTGGAGTATTGTAGTCAAATAAATGTGCTTCACCCTCAGACATGTAACATGGGCAGACACAGCACTCCTGGAAAATGTTCCCAGGGTCAAATAAAATCCTTGCATTTAGTGCCCTTTAGAAATTATTCATGAGATGCTCACCAATTTGAGAAGTTGCATAGATTATTTGAAACTTTACTAAGTTGCAGCCTCTTCTATAAACGCTGAGCCTCTAAAATCTTTTCTTCACATGCTCGCTCCCTTGGTCCTATTATCTCATGTATCTGACATTCATGTAAGATCTTCATTTCCTCCAGGACAACACTGTATCTTATATACTTCTGGACTCTGGTATGTCTCCTATTTCAGTCAGTAGACCCGGAAGAGGTCCAAGGGCTTGCCTTTGGGTAGACTATGCGCTCTCTGAATTCTGTGATAAATTTGCAGTGTTAGTGTATCAATATTCTCATAGGGAAGGAGGCATGGACCCCCAAGGACATGTCACATAGGTGAGGTTGTGGATTGTTTGCCGCACGATGAAAAGATTCATTCCTTCCATGCTTGGGTGAAATTCTTTGGCAGGTTTTTTTTTTTTTTTTTTTTTTTTGGTTTTTACGAGACAGGGTTTCTCTGTATTGTTTCGGAAGCTATCGGTCCAGCCCGGCCTCGAACTCACAGAGATCCGCCTGCCTCTGGCAGTTTTTTTAATTTGCCTTATTTTGTGTTTTCTTGTTGCATTCAAAATCAGGAATGCTAGTGGAGAACAGAATATTTCGCATCATCCATGCCATGCCTTTACAAAGGGACAATGGACACCCAGTGAGCTATACTACTTCCCTGAGTAAGATGCAGAAAAAAGAACAGAGAAAAAAATCTCTACATCTACAAGTTAATTCTGATGTTGATACCAAATAAAAGGCAGAGAGAGAGGACACACTGGGAAGACTGTTGTTTGGTGATAGTTTGATTGACTTCATTTCACCCGTGGGCATTTCATCATCTCCCTCATCAGCACCAAGCTCCATCCTTGCCAAGAACCGTTCATTTTCCAGGGGTTCAAGTCTGCAACTTCCTCACGGCAAGCAGCTTTCATTCTGGTCAATTTCCCTCTTCTCTCATTCCTTTCCCTTCAAATAAACAATAATCTGTAACCAGGACAGACAGCCTCCACACAGAGATGTCGCCCGGCATGTTTTATTTAACATATCCATGAGCCTAACCATCCAGAAAAGAAACAAAACAATACTCTGACCTGAATGTCCTACATAGCGAAGGGAGACAGGCCTTTCAGGATAAACGACCGCGGCACATCCACTCCGGTCTTGTAGAGTGTATTATTTACATAGACAGAAGACTCGGTGACAATGGCATTTGGGTTTGAAGGAGATGTCCAGATGACATGTACAGCTGTACTGTTGATGATGACAACCTCTGGAGGAAGCATGCCCTGAGGCTCTAGAATTAAAGGAAGAAACAGAATAAACCCCAGCTGTCTCAACAACAGCACTTGTTAAACTAAATGCAGACTGGTACGGAGGCTCAGCAAAGGGCTCCTTGCTTATCTAGTTTCCTATGACGAAGACAGCAGTCTGAAGTCCTCTACAAATTGGCTTATTACACTCTCAGTTAGAAACCATAAGATTCGGTGGCAAAATGCTTTATACCACCAGCGTAGTGCTAATCTTCAATGCTATGTGACCAGTGGGATACCAATGATAAATTACTCACCCATCTGAACCTCTAAACCATGTATCTATTATTTTCAACCTTTCACTTTATATCTCCTTGGGGGTGGGGGAGGGGAATCTGCTCCTTAAGCCAAATACAAAATAAAATTCAAATACACCGAGGCTACTGGGATGTGAAAAATCATTTGCTGTTACTAGCTTGTAACTCAAGCAATGTGAAGCAATAATGAAATATTGTCATTATGTAAATGATTTTGAGTGTTGATTACCATAGGTAATGATGAAATCTAACATCGGGGTGGAAAAAAATCTTGCTTAGCATTAAATTACACAATTATTCAAGCATGTCAGAAATAACTATGCAAAGGCCTATTTTTATCGTAAAAACTCATCTTAACTAGTTGAAAAATCGTCCTTGTGAGTCATTCTATTTTATAAACAAAAGGTGCCGACCTTTGGCATCACAAAGGGAAATGGGTTCCACACGTAAAGAGTTCTGCTAATGGCCTGAAACGCTTGCTTGGGAGGTAACGATATTATAATGTTTATAATGAGTGCATATAAAGCCAGAAAGATTAGAAAGACCATTCCAGACTCATTTCCAGACTCACAAGTTGATTCTCTGGCTTCCTCTCCCTCGCTAACTGGCTCAGAAACCGAGACATAGGCAATTCTTCTCTGAGCTGAGCTTCCACCTAGTGTTTTCTTGGGCTGGGGTGTCACTGCGGAAGGCTCGATGCTCCTGAGGGCTGATCTTAGGAAACTTCACCTTTTACTGATGTGAACTGTCTCCCCACCAGGACTGCCCCGAGAAGAACCGCCCCTTATTATGGGTCCACGCTGCTGTTTCCAGGGCGCTGGTATATTCGTCTGTCCCTTGGTGACCACAAGCGTGCCAGCATTTTGGTTCCCACAAGCATGCGAACATTTTGGTTCCCACGCACTTCCTTTCAGCACTGGGGATTTTATAAATGAGAGATGACCAAACTCAGCTCCAAAAAGGACCAATCAACACTATGGGCGTCTCTGTAGCACTGTGCTGTTGATGTCACCGACTCTGTTGAAGGCTGAGAGGAAAATCCATTTGGAGCTGAGGCGCCAAGGGCATGAGAGGATTTTCAGAGCTTTGTTCAAGGCCCCAGAATTCCAAAGCAGCATGTAACACTCCTCATCACCTTGTAGATCTGGTAAAGCTGTTAACAAGAAACACGGAACAGTGTAAGCGTGGCAGGTGGGAAGCACAGAATAAATGCTCTTGTTAAATGTTCCTGGAAAGAGATGGAAGCAAGCTGATGGAAACTCAGCTTTACAAAAGTTTCTGGAAACTTCTTTGTGCTGAAGCTGGTGGAATTGGAGTTCATTTTATTTTTAAAAGAATTTTATTTTTCTCTTCACTCTATAATCAATTGAGAAGTCATACTGAGGAACATATACTTTAAAATTTCCCATATATATGTATACACACACATGCACACACACATATATGTATATATGTGCTATTTATAATTATTCAAATATCCTTTGAAATGTCAACATAACTATTTGCAAAAGTATGTGCCATGTAATGTAACACAGGGTGGGGAGCTTTCATGAATTTTTTTTTTTTTGGTCTTTTCGAGACAGGGTTTCTCTGTACTGTTTTGGAGGCTGTCGGTCCAGCCTGGCCTCGACCTCACAGAGATCCACCTGCCTCTGCCTCCCGAGTGCTGGGATTAAAGGCTTGTGCCACCACCACCCGGTGCTTTCATGAACTATTAAAAGGGCTCCTTTACATTAATATCTCGGCAGGCAGCTCCTCCACCAGATCAGTGTGTCTTTCCTTTCCCGGTTTGGCTGGCCAGCATCCCCAACCCCAGCAACTGTTCCTGCTTTCTGTGTTGTTGAGGGAGGCCCTCCAGAACCTTCCAGTCATCTACAACATGCGACCTTCTATTTACCTGAGGCCGGCGTGTTCCCCATCGTTCCTAGAGGAAATGTCTCCCTTTGGAGGGGATGTCTCAATTAGGTAGAGTATGCCGGTAGATTACTTATGTTATAGATGTTCCTCGGGAGCACACACAGATTCACAGACTACATGTATGGAGCTGGCATTGCACATTCAAGGAGAGCAGAGACTATGTCAAGGTCTGAAGAAAACCCCTTTACCTGTCTGTTCCTAGCCCAGTTCCATTTGCCAATTCACTGAACACAGAATACAAGCTCCTCACTGCCCCAGGAATGAGAGAAGAGGTGGCAGGCTAGTCCTGCTGCAGAAGCCTCCATGAGTGTTACTCTGGTCTTGTGACTAGAGTGGATGGTGTGACTGGATAGCACGGCCAACTTTCTACCTCCCTGCCTTTCGCCAAGTCTGCAGCTGCTATAGTGTAGAGTTCCCACAGACTAACCGCAGGGGCCACTACCACATGAGATACTCTGTGGTAACACATAGTCTGCGTTGCTCAAGCCACAATGGCCTCTTCTTACTCCGTGAACCATTTGAGAGACAGAAGATCTGTTCTTCGTTCCAAGGACAGAACAAATTAGAGACTGCTGACCTTGCTTCCTGGATTAGCCAGAAAGAGAAAGCTAGTAAACCTCACCTTTTCTGTCTATTGATAAACCTGGCTTGCATGTAATTTTCCTTTCCTTAAAGAGGATATTTTGTTATATGGATTCCTCATTACGCAAGACAGGAGAAACATCGTCTAAAGACTCCATGTACTATTTTCATGAAAAGGAGATGGAGTTTTTAAAAAACAATTGAATAATGTGCTTCAAAAATAACCCAAAAGGACATGTCTTTATGAAAAGAAGCTTCGAGGCATATGAAAACAGGTGCCTGGAATTGTTAATAGGCCTGATATGGAATGTTTACAGATCTGCCTTGGATAAGAAAGGGAAGAAAACACAAAGAGTCAGGGCAGAATTCAAACCTGCACTGAATGAAGAAAACTGTCAGAATATACAGATACGCGACACCAAAGACTGAAGGAAAAGTTACTATCCAGAGCGGTGACAAGATGCAAGCTACTGCAGTGCTCGGCCTGCCAGGCATCCTCGTGCAAAGTGGCACACATGTTAAAAGAGTAACAGCCACCTCTGGGTCAACTTAAGGCCCACTCCATGAGATGAAACCCAGACCTGACACCTCTAAAACGACCAGTAACATGACAGGAGAAAAGTCGTAGGCCTAGGGGAAAACCTACTTCTATTGTTCTGTTAGAGGAACACAGCAATAAAACGCCTCACATGGCACTCTGCCATATTCACACATGGAGCCTTGCTCAATCCTCATCAGCCAAGCTTCTTCTTGCAGTCGATGGCACTTGATAGACACTCGCAGCTGGACAAAGGCCAGAGAATGAGAGACTTGAAGCACCGGGCTTTAACTGGGACACCTTTATCTAACCTCTAGGCTCAGGCATCTGTGTGGAAGAGGAGGCAGAAGGACTATAAGAGCCAGAGCTGGTGATGACTCCAAGGAAACAGTGTCTTCCCGCTGCAACGGAGCTGGTACACATATTACCTCACAGGCGCTGACAGCAGACGTGAGACCCGCACAGGTTCAAACCAGACAGAATTCTAGCAAGGAGAAGGGAAAATGGACACAAACTCTATCCACTAACCAAGAAGCTCTTCACAATTGATACCTACTGGCAAAGGGAAAAAATCCGTTTCTGTCACTGGATACGTCAACCACAGTCTGGGGCAGGCCCCGTACCCAGGAGTAGTTGGCCAACTCAAAACCAACTCCATAATTGTTTTGTGTGCTTTTTGTTCTGTTTTGGTCTTTTGTGTCTTACTGTTTTGTTTGTTTGTGTGTATGTGTTGTTTGTTTAGACATTTGGTTTTTTTTATTTTACTCTTTACTTTTAGAGAGAAAGAGCATGAAGCTGGGTGGGTAGGGAGGTTGTGAGGGGATCTGCGAGGAGTTAGGGAAGAACAAAGAGTATGATCCACACATAATTTATGAGAAAAATTAAATAATAAAAATACCAGAGAGACCGACTTAAAGGTGTTAGAGAATTTGGACCAGAGATATCTCACCTCATTCCCATGGACCTGAGATACAGCTGAACCCCAGTGCGAGTGTGTGTGAACAAGAAGGCTATCTCCCCATGAAGGGCAGCAAGCAGAGAGCCGGAGGGTGCTGAGCAGTCAGAAACCTCACACACCCCCAGCACCAAATCCCTCCACTGAGACCTGCCTGTTAAAGTCTCTACCACCTCTTAAAATAGCTCTGCTACCTTCCGACAAAGAATGCAAAACCAAAGTCTGTGGGAATGTCTTACATTCAAGCCGTAACAAAGACAAGAATGGGTAGAACACAATCCCAGAACTTTATAATTATTATAACACTTTGTAGATACTGAGGACAGAGAATGGAAATGATCTACCTTGAGTGGTAGATGCAACAAATAAATCATGAACATATTAGCTAAGCCTTATCCACAATGAAGAGATATTTATACACAGAATATAATCTGCCTTACTCCTCTATTGCTAGGATGAAATGCCATGACCAAAGGTAACTTATAAAACAAAGCATTTAATTTGGTGTTCACATTTCTAGAGGGTTCGAGCCCATGACTGTCATGGCGGGGAACATGGTGTCAGGCAAACAACCACGATTCTGGAACAGTAGATGAGAACTTAAATTTTCATCCACAGGACAGAGAGGGACCGACCAAACCAGAGCCTAGCATGAGCTTTTGAAACCTCAAGCCCATCCCTAGTGTCACACCTCTCCCAACAAAACCACACCTCCTAATCCTTCCCCCACAGCTTCATCAGCTGGAGACCAGGTAGAACATATGAGCCTGTGGGCTCATTCAAGCCCACACTGTCTTACCCAAAGGTTGGCAATATATCCAGATGTAGATATGTCACAGTCTACTATGGCTAAAGTAAACTAAATGTGAAAGCTTATCCATAGTAGGATATTCTCATGACTGTCCTTGTTGCTGAGATAGAACACAGGATGGGAACAGCCTCAGAGGATTAATTCTGAGTTGGGTTTGGAGGATGAAGTCCCTCGTGGTGGAGAAGGCAGGGGTGTGCAATGGGTATTCCTCATTGGCCGGTGCATCAGGAAGCAGGCAACGGGGTAGGGAGAAGACTGGGCTGTAACCCTCAAAGAGAGCTCTCCGTGACCAACTCTGCCAAAGAGGGACTGTGACCAGAAAGTCCCACAAACTTCCATACAGCACTGCCAACTGGGAACCGGGTGTTCAAACACATGAGCCGGTGGGGACAGTCCCCACCCAAAGCATAGCAGAGGGGTGACAGTCAGACAAGATCCAGAAGGCTCGGCTAAAGCGCGAGATGTGTCAGGAGAATAGAATAGGATCAGCGCTTTGGAGGGAAAACATTCGATTCAAGATCTAAGGGATCATTTGTGTGTATACAAAAAAGGGCAAATGTATTCCTATGCTGGAAAAATAATAATAAAGAAATGTGCAAACATGAGAGGACTATTACCTAACATAGGCAAAAATGAACATAGTTATAGTAGGAAACTTTCATGATGATCCCATGAGATGCCTCAGAGGGGAAAGCATTAGTGATATTAACATGACCCCCTGAATTCAAACCCTGGAGCCATGGTGGAATGAGAGACTCAGCTCCCTCAAGTTGTTTCCCCTTGACTCCATCTGAGAACTCGGGCATTCGTGCGCACACACATACACGCAAACACACACACGCAAACACACACACACACACACACACACAAACCCTCACACACAAATGATAATCATAACAATAATAGTAAAATAAGCAAGTGATGTTCACAATGAAACTCTCTGTAATTGCCATCCAGAGGGCAGAAAGGTGAACTGAAACTCAGAATTTAGGATTGGGGAAAATTGAAGTGATTTTGAGAAAACAGTTCTGTAACTGCTATATAGCAATGAAAACAATTTATAAGCCAAACATCAAGAACTACAATAAGAAAAGTCAGGAAAGAACACATCAATTACTTATTATATGCAAAATAGAATAACATGAAAAATTGTAAAAGAGATCACTATGATCTCACACGAAATTAAAATAATAAAAATGGTGTTTAAAATGAGTGTAGAGATAATTGTCTTTAGGTGAAATCTGTTGATGGGTAGGTGATAAAATACTATTTTTTTCAATGCTTTAAGCATGGAGGACAATGGAGACAGAAAACGTGATCTATGTGTGGAAGCTTACGTTGTCTATCCCCCTACCCCCTACAAAAGTCTGAAAAAACAGATATCTTTACCACAGATTATAAACATATATGACAGAAGCAGGCAAATTGTCAGCTAGCTTCTCAAATGGCTTTGAGCCGACCCTTCTTCACAAAGACTTACCTGAAAAACAGCAGGTTACTCTATGTCCCAATAAAAATAAAAAACCCACAAATACAAAACCAACAAACAAAAACAACAACAAACCACTGACTGGCCCCTCTTTGTCAACATGTGACTGGTAAAAACTTACCAGAAAACTTGGCTGTGAAAATGGTGTGCCTTTGTGTCAATCACAGCAGAGGGAAAACCATGACTTTCACTATAATCTTCTCTGTGTGTGTGATGCGTGTGATGTGTGCATGTGAAGCCTCATGTGTGTGAGCACACAAGCACCATGGTGCATGTGTGGAGGTCAGAGGGCATGTGTGGGGCTCAGTGGACAGCCCCAGGTGCCGATTACCACCTTCTACTTCAAGACTTAGTCTCTGTTTACCACTGTTTGCCACATCAGCCATGCTGGGGGCTCCTGAGGAGTTTCCTACCTGTCTCTCCTTGTGCAATAGGTGTGCTGGGACTATGGATAGGACCAGCACTTAGTCCAGAATGAATGGAGAGAGAGAGAGAACATATATATTTATTTCATGATTTTTTGAAAGATGTTTACCAAGGAAAGGTGTAAAAATTTGTTCCTAGATGTGCTGAGCAACAGCTTTGCACCATCCGACTTTGTAGGTTATGCACCGAGGTTTCTTCTATCAAGCAAGAGAAAACACCAAGATGAAAGCTGTGAAAACAGGCAGCTCTTTTGCAGAGGAGTGACTAGTTAATTGACTTAAGATAGCAGGTTGTACAAAGGAGGGACAGGATCCGGCAGCAGGCTTTCACAACTGACCCTCCTCGAAGTTAACCTTTGTGCTCACGAAGAGTTATCTGAAAAATTTCCAAGGTATGAATGGAAATCACAGCAGATTGCATTACCTACATCCCGCAGGTCAGAGGTTCTGATTACTAAGGTAATGAAACTTCAGCAGGCCGCTTCAGATCTATTAGGTTTGTCAGCTTCTATAAGCTGACTTCAGGAGTGCGATGATATCACAGAGGATACGTGACTAAGAGCACAGCAGCCATATATTCCCTTCAGTATTCACGAATCACAAGGTGTGAGTGTGGGGGGTGGTGGTGACTACTGATACGGGCAAGATCTTAGGATGAATTGGTAGGCAAGGTGGAGCAGGGAGGAAGAATGGATGAGTACATACTCACTCACTCACTCTCTCTCTCTCTCTCTCTCTCTCTCTCTCACACACACACACACACACACACAATTCAACTTTAGATGAAACATATTTTTCCTGGAGATGTTACAGGAGGTAATCTTAAGATCAACTTACTCAAAGTCTCCCATTAAAATGATTCAAATTATTCTAACCCAAACACATCAGATCATTAAAAAAACAACAAACTTACAAAAACCCTGGCGGGTTTTTTTTTCTTATGAATTATTTGGTGGAAGCATAGACCACACAATGTATGCCCCTGTACATAACGTCCCTCAGGCCTACATACCCTGGGCTTGTTTCTCAGCCTCTGGTAGCATCGGGAGGTAGTGAAACATTGGAGATATGGTACCCAGTAGCAGTTACTTAACTGACTGGGGCATGCTACTGAGAAGAATCTTGGGGCATGGCTTGTTTTTTTGCTTCAAAGCTGCTAGGACGTCAGTAGCTTCCTCCATCATGTACACCTTATGCATTGCCTCACTTCAGGCCTCAAAGCTCCAGAAATAAGTGATCACAGACCCAAGCACTGGAACTGAGTTGATACAGTCTTTCCGTCCATGTACAGGGAATTATTTTGGGTATTTTATAGCAATGATGGATGACCGATACAAACACTGCTCTGATTCGCAGTTGATGACATAAAACACCAGTCCTAACTCATGATGGCTATCACATGACAGGAAGTGTATGCAAACCCACTCAGGTCTTCTTAGGCCTTCACAAATTCCAGACTTGCCCAAACAGTGCTAATGATTGCTATTGTTACGTACATCTTTTTGTGTAATAGTGGATAATTGTTCTAATGTGTACTTATCCTTATAAAACAAATTATTTTAATCAAACGTGCACAAATTAGATATTTCTCAGATTTCAGTAAAAATACTGACAAGTTTTTATCTGGTCATCTGTCAGTTCTTAAGTCATGCATGCAAAAATGGTTACTGTGAATATTTCCACCGCAGACTCCAGACTTCTTTCTGGTTGCTCTTAAAGGCAGCACACATGAGCAAATCAGATGCTAAACACCATACCATTGAGTAGTTCTGAGATTTCATTCACCATGGTTCCCAGAGTTACAGAGACATCTGTGTGCTCTTTCAAACCCCCAGAAGAAGTGTTTCATCATGTCAAGGTACGACCGTTAACCCAGTGACTGCATGGAGATGGAATTCCTTCACCAGCCAACACTGGCTCTAAGGCATGATATACAGGGAACTCACACTGTTGCGCATACTGTACGTAGTTCTTTTGATGAGGAGTGAGCAAAAGGCACTAGGTCTGAGGGCTGCAGAAGGGTCACAGTCCTGCATGGT
Organism: Mesocricetus auratus; assembly: GCF_017639785.1. Taxonomy (NCBI): domain Eukaryota; kingdom Metazoa; phylum Chordata; class Mammalia; order Rodentia; family Cricetidae; genus Mesocricetus; species Mesocricetus auratus. The sequence goes on from NW_024429266.1 coordinate 5,984,944, forward strand.
GCCCAGGTAAGCAGACCACTCCATCAGACTATCCAGTCTCCACACTGGTGGAATTATTTCCCCATCTGAAGCGAATATGGGAGGGGCACATAGATCCAGGAAGAGGCAAGGAGGCATTTGTGTCTCAAGAAGAACATCACAGGCCTTGGATGATGGTGTCGAAAGCTTGAGAACCTGGAGTTCCACACCCAGGACCCACATAAAACCTGGACATGGTAGTGTCTACTTGTAATGAGTACTGGGAAAGCAGATGCAGAGTCAGGCTTCCCCACCCCAACCTACCCCCACCCCACCCTTGCCCCTCCCCATCCCACCCCACCCCATCCCTGCCCCGCCCCTGCCCTGGCTTGCTAGGGAATCACTGAGTTCAAGAACAGTGAGAGGAACACCACCTTTGGTTGACCTCTGGACCCCACACACACATGCACACATGACCATAAACGTATCTGCTTATGTGAACATACCCGCACATAAATAGCTTAGGCAACTTGTTTATTTTTAGTGTGCTGTGGCGGTTTGAATGAGAAACGTTCCCCCATAGTCTCAGGCATTTGAATACCTGGTGCCAGGCTGGCGGTGCTGTTGGGGAAGTTTAAGAGATGTGGCCTTGCTGGTGGAGTATGTCACGGTCATGCTGCCTACTGCCACGCCTCCTAGCCAAGATGGCCTCTAATCCTTTGGAAGCATAAACCCAAATAAACACTTCCTTCTTTAAGTTGCCTTGGTCATGGTGTTTCATCACTGAGCCAGAAAAGCAACACCAAGTGCTAAAACTCAGAGGGGGGAGAGAGACATGTAAGTGTTCTTACCTGGTTTCTCCCATGTGACGTCTATGGCTGTGGGGTTAAGGACACTCGCCGTGACAGTGGCTCCTCTCTCTGGAAAACCTGCCATGGTGGTCACTGTCACTTCTTGGCCTGGTGAAAGCCCATGCTGTTGTGTACATACAGCGTACGTGCACGTTATAAACCTGAAGATTTTGTTTAAATAAAGAAATAAAAAAGCATATAAGTTACATTCTATGGAAGACAAAATGCTTTTATTTTTCTCTCACAAAATACAGGATTCCTTTTCCTTCGAGGAAACACATTATTTCCTTTCTTCTGACACAAAACATACCATTATCTCCGTAACTCTCCAGCCTTAACCAGAGTGTCAGGAAAACATTTTATTTGGAAGCTGTAAGCAAATGTCAGTCTTTTAAGTAAACTCGGGTTATCGTTTTTCCCAGTTCTTACTGTTTTCAGAAGCAGCCAGGATTATGGCTCAATTCACGATGTAATTACAAGGCTGGCAGCCTGCCAGCTTCCTGTCTCAATACCATCCAGGGGGTTTTATGCTCTTCTTTAGGGAAACTCATCCATTTTCAAATATCAGATTCCATCATCATTTTCCTATACCTCTTCTCTGTCCCTGGAATCCCATTGGCTGCCAGATAAATGCTTAAACCTCAACTGTGAGCAGAGCATACGAGACTGTGTCTCTGACAGTTTGGTGACAGCAAGGTGTACTGGTCACATATTGAGTCAACACAGAGGAAATGGACCAATGCTTTGCCAGAGGAGAAACATGGGTCTTTCAAGCAGGAACCCAGTGGCTTTGTCTTTTTGGTTCAAAACTGCCTGAGCAGGAAAATGCTATTTGTAGACAAAATCTGGCCCCAACTTTACAATAATCTATATGGACATACTTGCTTAGGCACATAGAGTTCTAAGTGGCTGTCCCAAGTTTCAGATCATCTTCTTCTAATTTGGGGACATTGCGTGTTCCAGGGTACCCAGTCTCTGATACCTTAAAAGCCATACCCCAGTGTCAACATGTCACATACAAAGGCAAGAGTGCCACTTCAGGAACTTTGTTAAATGACTTGACCAATATTAAGTCAGGGTTTTTAGAATATTTTCATACTTCTAGATGGGACTCTGTTTGCCTTTCCTTATTCCCTACTTAGGACCCAAAGGTATTTTCCTGGAACTCTGTCTCAGCCACATAAGAGGACATCACCCTGTTTCTGTAGCCACAGGCAATGAAGCATTCAGTGGGTTTGGGGGGGTCATTCATTGGTTTGTTTTTCTAGACAGGAGCTACCATGGGAGTTTTTGTCTCTCTTTGCTTTACAAGACCATCGCCCTCTCTGGCACTCATTGCTTGCCTGGCTGGTCTTCCTTCCCTCTTAACTTCATCCCTTTTTCCCACCCTCTTCCCTCTGTCTTCTGTCCTCTCCCTCCCTTTCTTCCTTTCATGGATTGAGTGATACCTGCCCCCCCTCCTCCAAAGAGAGACATTATCCAGTCTAATGTATTCGTCCATCTAAGAGTCAGAGTGAGGGCACCCGGCTTAGGGAGCATTCTTGACAGATACAATGGCTGATAGGGAGCACTCTCATACAATGGCTGGTACCTTTGTAAGAGACAAGAGAGACATTATCCTGTCTACTGTATTTGTCTGCCTAAGAATTAGAGTGAGGTCACCCGACTTAGGGAGCACTCTGAACAGACACAATGGCTGATAGGGAGCACTCTCACTCAGTGACCAGTACCTTTGTAAGAGTAAAGAACTTGTGATGAGGGCAGACACAGGCAAGGAAGTGTTGCACATAAAGACAGGGGGAGCAGCAGGAGTGATGTTCCCACAAGCACAGGTATGCAGGGAACACCAGAAGTTAGGAGAAGCAAAGAGGACGGCTTTCTGAAGCCTCTGGAGGGAGCGTGGCCTGGGAGGCACTTTGCTCGGTGACTTTCACTCTGAGAACCGTCACAGAGCACCCTTTGTGCTTGTGGTGTTGCTGGCCATCCAGCCAGTGGAACCTGACCTTAGCAAGCCTGGGAAGACACCCATCTCTGTGCTCTTCCCCAAGAACTAACTAATCCGCAGGACCAAGGCAACCGAGAGGAAATTCCTGTGGTTCAGGTGCTTTGGCTCCTCCCCCACCCCTATCCCCACCCCTCCCCCACCCCACCACATCCCCACTCCACCCCACCCCAATCCCCACCCCACCCCACCCCTGTGTCAACACACCCGTTCCTCCCAGCAGCTCCATACAGTGCTGTTAGAGTGTGGATTCTGAAAGTGAGAAGACAAGGTTGGAAGTGTTAAATATCTGTCCAAGTCATTGGACGCCCCAGGAGAGCTGCTCTTCAAATGGCTGCAGTCTGAAGGAAGGCGCTCTGACCCAGACTGCGGCACTGGGTACTGCAGAGCCATGAGAAGTGACAGCAATAGCAATCACAACCCAGAGATCATCTGCTTTGCCCCTGCTGGGAGGATGCCACATGACTGAGGCTTGACCTTTGACACCTTTCTAGCTGAGGGGAGGGGCTGGTTTACCTCTGCATCCAGACTCCTCTGTGACCCCATGATGAGTGTGAAGGGTGGGGAGTCAGGGTTAAGGGGGGTGGCGGGTCTGAGACAATAGAAAGAAGGAAAGCTAATGGCTCACGTGGGAATTGAACCAGCGACCTTGGCTTCATTAGCTCTGTCCCCGGGTAAAATACTTATAATTGTATTTCAAGTCATAAAACGGCCTTACTCCTTTAGCTGAAGCCTGGAAGCCTAACCCTCTCTTCTACAGTATTTGAGCTTTCCTTCACGTGCTGATGCTGTTATCCAGTGGACAACCTTGTTGGCTCCCAAAGACACCGTGGTTTTAGCCCTTTGCGGGGTCAAGCTAATAGCACTAACATTTTTCTTTGTGTACAAATTTCGGAGGGCCTTCCTCCTACGATACCTGCAGGAATTTTATCATGATTTTATGTAATGTGCAATTTAGGTAGATCAGGCAACATATCTTCCATATATGTAATATAGTCCACATATATAGTATATATCCCACACACATGCATAATAGATGGAACATATATACACATACACACACATATCAATATATGTCTCTCGCTGTGTGTGTAACAGATGGGACACAGCAGGCACACACTGTGGACACATGCAACTGGAAAGAGGGCTTTCAAGACGTTACTAAAGCTTCTCCAGCAGATGCACCCTTCAGAGTTCATCTACTTCAGATAGTTAAATGTCTTTTCCATTTTAGAGATTAAAAACCCAACCAAACCCCCAGGACACTGAGAGGTTTGCAGAACTGCTACCAGTGTTCAGGGACCCTCTTGGTCACTTCTGAGGACTCAGTCTTTCTGACATGCACTGCTTACCTCACTGAGAGGTCAGTGTGCATTCATGGGACACATGTGTGCCTCTTGTCGTTGCTCTAACTTTCAGAAAGAATTATGTGTGTGTTTGCAGGAGCCCTCAGAGGCCAGAAGAGGGCTTTGGATCCCCAAGGGCTGGAGTTCCAGGCCTTTCCAGGCACCCTGTCTTGGGTACTGTGAACCAAACTTAGATTCTCTATAGAAGCATCCAGTGCTCTTAACTGCTGAGTCATCTCTTCAGTGCCACGTTCTCTAACTTTTAATAAAAGACTCTTTCCTACCAAGGGAAAAACTGAAGCAGTTTTCAATGCAAAACACAATGAAAAATCAAATCCCTGGATTTTATGGCCATATTTCCAACCTTGTGAATCTGAGAATTTTTTTATTGTGTGTATAGTGTGTGTGTGTGTGTGTGTGTGTATGCATGTGCGTGTGTGTATGCGTGGGTGTGCGCACATGTGAGGGTTGGTGCCATACCTGAAGAGAAGGTGTTGGACCCCTTGGTCTGGAGTTCCAGGAGGATGTGAGGTATCTAACATGGATACTGAGAACCTAACTCAGGTCCTCTGTGAGAGCGCTACACATTTTTAAGGCCGGAGCCGTCTCTCTGTCTCCAGCAGAAACAAATTTTACTTAGCAGTGGTGCATTCCTGTAGCTTGTCTACGTGGCTGCGTGGCTTATATTTTACCCCTACACACAGAGAAGGGAGAGTTAGCTGTGAGGAAGCAGCATTCCCATGCACTCATTGTGAGCTTAACGGCTGATGCCAAATGGGGCATTCCACTTAATAACAAAGTAAAGCTTCCATAAAGAGAACTGACATTGTCTGCTGCTAGCAGACAGAAGACCTCTGCTCCAACAGCAAATGTAAATGGTTAGGTGACACATACGATGATGTCATTTTCCTTTAGATTCCTTCTAGCTGACCCTGGTTTCATCTGCTCATCTACCAGTTACTTGTAGGAGACAAACAGAAGCTTCCCAGTTGCTAAAATCAGTCATTCTCACAGATTTGGGGGCACATGCAGTTTTGTAGGATAAGGACACAAACACATTTGCGTCCAATGGGAAAAATGATCCCTACGGAATCTCAAAGTATTCTTTGGAGAAAATACACAGAAAACAAATAGTACTTTCTGTAGTGATCAAGACCACTTCCGTCACTGATTTATTCAGCCATTCAAACCTAATTTCCTAAATGCTAGCATTCGGGATGCAACAAGGAGCTTGCTGTCTGTCCCCTTGGAGCCAGAGAATGCAAGCTCTTAGGGGAGTGTTTTCTGTTGTTTGTACAAGCATGGGAACCCTGGGGGCTGGGGCCAGGAGGCCAGAGATGGGTGTTGATAGTTTTTCTTCCTCAGTTTCCCTGCACCTTAATTTCTGAGTTAGGGTTGCTCACTGAGTTCGGAGCTCACCTGTTGCCTAGGTTACCTGGTCGACAGACCCTGGGGACCCTCCTCTTGCCCCGTCTCTCTAGTGCTGGGACTACAGGCAGGCACAGGTTGCAACACCTGATTTATGCTTGGATGCTGGGGGATCTAAATCAGGACACCATGCCTGTATAGCAAGGACTTTACTCAGGGAATTACCCTCCCACCCCATGGAAATGTTTTGAGAAAAATTTAGACTTTGTTCATCTAACATTTGCTCTTTTCTTCCCTTTCTCTTTGGGTGCAAACCAATGGGATCAGAAAGTTTGGCCTCACCAAAGAGGAGGCATGATTTGGTCTAGCTCCTGATATCAAGTGGTATTTAGTCCGGTGGAGGCATTTGTCCAATGAAAGACACTTTGATATTTTAGGTTGAAATGGGTACAGGCTTGTAGCCTGAAATGCCCGATGTCTCTGGTTAACTGATACAACTCTTCGATATGGCCAAGAATGACTTGGGTTATTTTCATCAAAATCAAATCTGTGTCAACTTTATTGACATCCCAACAGAATTCATATTTCAACATTGTTGCGGCTATAAACCTTGCTCTTGAAGGTACAGTCTAGTTAGCTGCTTCTCATACTGTCTTTCTCATCGCTGCCACAAACCAAAGCTTCCTTGGTTTGAGATCTGAGAGACCTCTTGTGAAAGGCTGAGTCTAGGCCCCTCACATGCTTATGGGAACAAGGACACACTCTAACAAATGACCCCCATCCGAGATAATTACAAAACCAAAAGGTATTATGGTTTTAACTAAATTATCTGGATAACTGGCTTGATAGCCTGAGCTCTATAGCAAGATATAGAAGACAGAATTAATATAAGGGAGGCCCGAATTTCGGGATATGGAAATTGTATAGAAAAATAGGTCATTGCTGTCTAAACTATTTCTCTCCATATTAACATATACACTATGGTAAACAGACCACTTGAACAAGGCAATGACTCCAACTCCCTCTTAATGTCATAGCTATATTTGTAAAGGAAGGCCCAGTCATTCTTTGCTATAGACTTTGTATCAGAAGAATTATCATTTAAACACTGCTTTAAATGTGTCTATAACAATAAAAATAAAACAAGATGGGGGTTGTGGGGTGGCTGGAGAGGTGCCTCAGGCGTTAAAAACACTGGCTGCTCTTCTAGATGATATGGGTTTGATTTCCAGCAGCTACATGGTGGCTCACAACAGACTGTGACTATAGTTCCAGGAGGTCTAACGCCCTCTTCTGGCACATGGTGCACAGACATACATGAAAGCAAAACACCCATACATACACAATGAAAATATGTTTTTAAAAAGATGTGCAAAAACACTTCAGTGCTGTTTATTTATATAAACAGAAGAGGGAACAGAGAAGTTTGTGGAAAAAAGGTAATTATGTATGTCTTCTGAAAGGAGATGGATTCAATTAAGAACAACAAGAAACAGCCAAATGGATAAATCAATAGGATAAACAAAGTCAGCCTTCTGTGCCCTGGGGTTCCACTTCCTCAGATTCAACCAACCATGAATGGGAAATATTTAGAAAAATAACAGCATCTGGTACTGAACCATTTTCCTTCTTGTTTTGTTCCCTAAACAATGCAGTGCAACAGCCATTGGCCTTCACACCTTACTAAGCATTGTAAGCAGGGGAGGGATGGTATAAGCATATGCCAGCCTGTGACGGGCTATACACTGATACTTCACAATTGCACATTAAGGACTTTAGCATCCATGAATTTTAGTATATATGGGGCTGGAAGGTGGTGGTCCCAAAGGCAATTCCCCCAGATTCCAAGGGAAGCTGGATAGGTCCAGGGGAAAGGTTCATTATGGTGTCATGATATAGGCACAGTAGTGTGGGCTGAGCTTGGTCCTTTCCTGGTGTGCTGGGAGCTGTGGCTCACCAGCAGGAAGGGACACCCTGGCTGCTGTCAGGGTAGATGTAGGCAGCACCTGGGCGTGGAATGTGTACATTTACCCCTTTATCAGGAAAACCCTGAGCCCATCTGAGGGCTAATTCCTAGATTCTGCTCAGACAGGTAAGATGGCCCACTTTGGGTTTATAGGGGTGAACTAATTAATAATAATAATAATAAAAGGAAGGTCTCACATTAAGATGACTAAGCCATATATCTTGCATGTTAAGAAAAAACAAACAAAAATGAAACACATCCTGACTTTTAATCCCAAGCTGTTTATGAGGTTATGTAAGTAATTACTAGCTAACTGAAGATGGCCTTGAACTTCTGTCCCACTTATTGCTACCTGCCCCTACACCCCGTTTATCCTCCTTGCTTGGACTGAACCTGTGGTTTCCCACAAGTCGGGCAAGCACTCTACGCCTTGAGCTTAGTCTCCATTCCCATCACCAATTCAAGTTCCAGTGAGGGGAAAAATGCCCTGGACATTTAGCCTCACGTGTCTACTGAGATCCCACAACACAATTTTGCTTGTTACACAATCCTTCTAGAACTAGCTGCCATGGGTCTGTTTATTTCAACTTCTATTCAGACCAGCAAGAGAGGGACGGGCAGCTTCCTGGAGGAAGAATCTTATAGGCAAGACCTGAAGGGTGACAATTCTGATGGTAGGAAGGAGCCTGGTGAGGAATGGGGTCAGAGATGGGAACTCTCCCCCTGTACTTGGTGAGTCCAGTGAGAGTCTGGGACACAGAGGCTGGAGGGACGAGTGATGAATGGCAGAGCTTTAGAATGGGGCTCACACAACAGTTCATCTGGTTTGAAACTTCCTTACATTGCCTGGATCGGGAAAACTGAGAAGTCACTGGGTCTTGTGAATGACAGATGTTACTGGTGAAGCCCCAGAGATGGGGAAGGTTTGCCTCGGCTCACAAAGCTGGCTCCTTAGCAGGAGATGAAAGGGAGTTTAGGTCTAACTTCATCATGTGGTATGTGTTTCTGGTGGGTACCAACTACTGGCTGGTGTTTTTGCTTTAAACTCCAGACGCAACTCTTTCAACTCTCCCTAATTCAGTGACTTACAACCTGTTATCTCCCTGAGCACAGGCGTGTACAGGAGGCACCCACTGATCTCTACAGTTCCGTGTGTATTCAGTACTGCCAAATCCCTGTACTGAGTTTCATGTTTAGATAGAGCTGTGACAAAGGCAATAGTTTGAGGCTCACACATCTCCAAGCTTGACTTGAAAGGCTTATTTCAAGCATGCAGTTGAGATGGCAAACACTAAACACGCCTCTGCTACACTTCGATGATTAATGCCACAGATAATAACTGAACATATTCTACTGTGTGACTGATAACAGGTTCACACAACGAAGACGCTGGGTTACTTTGAACTACTCAACACGCCCCAAACTAAATGCCAGCATTTGTTTTTATAGTTTTTGTAATCTCACCTGCTAAGACCCTTATCTTTGTAAAACCACCAAGTTCCTGAATAAATATTGTGCCACAGATTTAAATCTTCTGGGGGATTTGAAGCAAGTGGCTGCTAGACTTTACGTCTCAGAAGCTCATATCTAAAACAAAAGACAAGCAGGAATATCATGATTGTCTCAACTAACATTATTACTGAGATTCAGGTAGTTTTGAAGGATGTGTGTAACACATGCATGAAAGCATAAATAATATGTTAGTACAATTGTTAAATTTTTCCAGATAAACTTTTTTTGGATTAACTATTGATTGCAAATTATCATTTACACTCATTTTTTTGGTCACTGGTGGGAATGGTGATAGTTTAGATCTGTGTCAGATTTGCTCAATATTTGTTGCAAGTTTCACGCCAAGTAAAACTATACAAAATTTATCAAGTTAGTGATTTCCTAAGAGTCCATCAAAATTTTATAAATAATGATGCTATTATCCACTCTGTTTTCTCTGCCAAGTATTCAGTGCTGGCTGCTATACAGTCATCTTAGAATCACAGTTCTTTGCTTCCATCTTCTCTCTGAGAACATTCTTCACAAGTCTATAGACAGTGGTGATATGGAAACAACTGCTGGGTTAATTTTATAATTCAGACACAGTTGTCCCACCACATTACATAGAACATGCACCAGAGCTGCCTAATGAGTAGAAGCATTTTTTGAAAAGAGCAGGATAATGAAGGGGAATCTTAGCTATGAGGCAAGCATTTTAAGAGTTTCCGTCTGTCCCAACATGATTCCCACTCTTTCCTGATGAACTCCCTTGGTTCCATTTAAATCGAGGTATAAAATGTGCTACCATGTTAAGAACAGAGGGACATTGTATGGTTATTATGAGTTTGTGGTAGTAGGTATGGTATGGAGTATGGAACTAACTCTATGTTGAAATGTTAATAAAATCCTGCTCTTCTGCTTCTTGAAATGATAGAGCAAGAGCAAACCCCCAGAGCAAAATCATTTTCTCTGCCTCAGATGTGGTTCATTTGGTTTGGATGGTGGCTGCCAAGAAATCTCAACATAAGATTCACCTAGTAGAATCGCAGACAATGGGGCCAGTTCCTGAGGCAGGACTGGACGGGTGGTGGCAGAGGTAGGTAGACTCTCTATGCACCCTCCTAAGTACTCATTCCCTCTGGAGCACACAACAAAGGTGACAGTAATTAGTGAAAGGAATGAGACACTTGATTGGATGACTCAACACCATGGAGGCTACATTGGTGATTGGGATGAGAGGGTCTGGCAAATGGATCTCGTAACTCAGTATGTCTCCATTCTGGGTAAGTGGGACTTTCCATATAACCTGAAAGAAATGACCAATAGCATCAGTGTGACAACACAGGAACAGAGCAACTGAAGTTCACAAAGTCTAGAGTTTTGCTTGCCTCGTCTGCCCCAGTCATTTTCTGAAGGCCTACATTCAATTTAGTCCAATGCTCGAGATGGTAAAGAGGACGGAGATGAACCCTAGGAACTGAGCAGAGGCTGCTTTCTGGACTTAGCTTTTAGCTGTGATCTCTAGGACCATCAGATTAATACACACAGTAGTGATTTGTCTCCACCGTGGGTGTGCCGAAGGACACAGAGCAAACACATGGCAGAGAGTCACACATCCACATGCATCAGTTAGGCAGCATGAGGACTTGAGAGTTTGTGTGTTTATAGCTCAATTAAATCGTACCCAGAGCTCCCTGCTTTAACCTTGTGGGCTGACGAAGTTGCTTTTACAAAGGTGCAGATAGGTAGCCATTATTTGTATTTTCTGAGATTCACCATCGAATTCCCAATGCTGCTGTATAGTTATAGTTTAACAAATATGCATTCTAGTCTCAGGATAAGAAATATGTGCATAACTTTTAAACCTGCAATCAAAGGATTGTCCTGTCTGAATGTATTTAAACACCAGAAAACAGAATAACATCTCACAGATTCCATCGTATCAGGTGGGACATATCTGCCTACATTATACTGGAGCTTAGTGGACTCTGATGGCTGCCGCACAGATACACAGTTTGGTGATTTCTGCATTATATATATTTTTTTATTTCTCATTTGTGCTAAGGCTTAACTGTGGCAATCTGCATGTTGGCTGAATCCTATTTAAAAATCCTTTTTTAGATTCTGATTTCACTTTATTTCATGAAGAAATGCCTTCCAAACCTTATAAGGCCATTTAAAACTATTGTTTGTATTTTGTGTGTGCCTGTGTGAGTTTATGTGCACTACCTGAGTTCAAGTGTCCAAGGAGACCACATGGTGTTGCATGCCATGAAACTGGAGTTATAAGCATTTATGGAATGCCTGGTGTGGGTGTTGGGAACTGGAGTCCCCTGCTAGCTTAGTAGGTTCTCTTAACTGCTGAGCCATCTCTCCAGCCTTCTTAATTAATTAAGGCTTTCTCCTTAATTGGTTGTCATAAGAGTCATGGGGAAAGACAGCAGGGTATGGAACTCCCCTTACATCCTTGGAATAGAATCAAATTTGTCCCATTATATTATTCTTTTGATATTCTGCTTAATTCAATTTGCTAATATTGTATTCAGAAGATTTTAGATTGATATTTAAATATGAAGTTATTCTATACCCTTATCGAACCGCCCTTTTCAGTCTTGCTAGAGCTGTCTACCAACCTTAAAAGAGGCAATGGTTTACTCAGGAAATTAAGTACCGCGTGGAAGGACATGGATTTCATTTTTCACACGATATAACTACTTTGGGATTTTTGTTTCTGATAGTCAGAGGTTACGAATATGATTAAGACCTACTGTGCCCTCCACTTTCCTATCTTAAAACTTATGCCTTTACCAACTCCTAAGTGATTATTTTTAGTTGTTCAAGAGTTACACTCAGAGCCTTTTACATTCCAGGCAAGAACTCTACCCCCAATCACATCCTCAGGTTTGCATACTTTGAGACAGGGTTCCTCAAGCTGCCCTGAGCTCATGCAGAAGCCTGGGTACGACTTCACTGTGCCATCTTTATACAGGAGTCTCTTAGAGCTGGCATGGGTGGCAACTCTTTTTATACTTTAATATGCTACTCTGTATTTGTCTTTTAGTTGCCTCTGTTCGTGTGGCTTCTCTTGCTGTCCCTGCTGGTGAAACTGTACAGTGCAGGCAAGTGACATATAATAGAGATAAACAGAGGTGCTGGCATGGCTTGAATACAAGTTATCCCTCCAAAAACTCATTTTCAAACCAAACACCCCCAACGTGAGGTGTGAAGAGGTAAAAGTTTATCTGACTGTGGTGTTTAGAGCGGGACCTTGGGTGGGGTCTGAACGAGATAAGGTCATGAGGGTCAGCCCGATGATGACTGCATGCTGGTGGCTTTATAATGGGGAGAGGGACCAGAGGGGGAGCAAAGGAAATTACAGAACATAGGAAATTCCTCTCGGCCTATGGTGCCCCATGCAGCTTTTGGATGCTGTTGGCAGAAGGCACATCACTAGATGGAGCCTTATCCTGGAAGCTACAAGAACCAACCTGACACAGCTCCTCTCTCTAATCATAGCTTGATCTCTTGCTAGAAGCATAATGAGGACTAAGATAGGTAAGGCAGCAGCTCAGTGTCTTCCATCACTGACCAGCCCACTGACCCATGCTTCCTATTTATCTTTAACCTGATTCTGCTCCCCTCCCCCAATCCTGGCCATCCGAGGGCATCTATTATTCTTATTTGTCTACCTTGTTAAGGTCCATGAGGTGAGGGGCTTTATTTTGGCCCTACTCTCTCTTCGGTGTCAAAAGGAGACATTCATAAATGTACTTCCACGAATGTGAGAACATGTGGTCATTGTTAATGTTATTGACAATTTGCTTAGAACAGTATTCATGGTGAATATTGAATGATGTTCTTAACCCGTGCGTTAATGACTATCCTGTGATTCCTCATAAGTGTTTTATCCATTTACAATTTTGATTTTTCAGATCTGTCCTTGCAGAGAGGAGTCACAGTTTCCAGACATGCATCTGTTTGCCAGAAGCAATCTCACTAGAAAAATGCACTTCGGTAAAATTTCAAGGTATTTCCAAGTACAGTGTTAGCCAATAATACGAACTCAAAATGGTGTTCTTTGAACAACATTTAAATATATTCCACGAGGCCGGGTGATGGTGGTGCACGCCTTTAATCCCAGCACTCGGGAGGCAGAGGCAGGTGGATCTCTGTGAGTTTGAGGCCGGGCTGGACCGATAGCCTCCAAAACAATACAGAGAAACTCTGTCTCGAAAAACCAAATATATATATATAAACTCCACGAAACACAAGATTTTCTTCAGTATTCCCTGTGCTTCTCTTCATTGGTAAATTTCATTTCCTAGTTAAAAAATTGGAATTGATGAAGATGTGACAGCCAAAGTTATGACTTAGCTGCCATATGTCTATATGTCAAGATCTTTCTAAAAACTTGGGGCCGTGTGTGGTGGCACATGCCTTTAGTCCCAGAATTTAGGAAACAGAGGCTGGTGGATTTCTGAGAGTTCGAGGTCAGTCTGGTCTACAAATTGAGTTCCAGGACAGCCAGAGATGTTAAACAGAGAAACTCTTTATATATGTATATATATATCAGTATTTTTTAAATTTTTATTTTTAAATTTAAATTAGAAGCAACGTTGCTTCACATGTCAATCCCAGGTCCCTTTCCCTTTCCCTCCCCTTCTCCCATGCCCTCCCACCCACTCCCTCCAAAGCCCCCTCAATTCCCCAGGGAGGGTGAGGCCCTCCATGGGGGTGTCCATAGTCTGTCATTTCATCCAGGACAGGGCCTAGACCCTCCCCCAAGAGTCCAGGCTGAGAGTGTATCTCTCATTGTTGGATGGGCACCCAAAGCCCATTTGTATACCAGGGATAAATACTAATCTACTACCTAAGGCCCCATAGATTGCCTAGGCCTCCTCACTGACACCCACATTCAAGGGGTCTTGATCAGTCCCATGCTGGATTCCCAGCCATCAGTCTGGGATTCAAGAGCTAGCCCTTGTCAGCTGGAGAAACTCTATCTTGAAAAACCATACAAACAAACAGTCCCCCTCCCCTCAAAGAAGAGAAAAAAAACCCAAGCAAAACAAAACTTGACCTGGAGTTTCCATGGTTTTCATGGGCTGGGGATGATGACCACAGGATTCAGCTCCCTTGGTCAAGCTGATCAAAACTTCCCTAGCAACCTGATAGAGCATGGATACCCTCCTCTCTTTCCTGGATGCAAGTGCCAAGCCTCCAGAGGGGGAAATGAAGGCTGACTAACTCCTTCCGGATATTGGATCCTGGTGTCCTTGGCTGGCTTACTGTTATCATCTGAAATCACGCATGCATTTTTTTTCTGATCTACTGTAATCGGTGATGCCTAGTTTTAAAAGCTTGGCAGAAAGAATCAGAAGAGTGTCTGTGGTGTAGCTGCTGCCTTTTTGAAGGGACTGTGTATGCCATGTGACAGGCCATCCACCAACACTTCACCAAAGCCCCACAAGACTCTTCCAGAGGTAAGTCAGTTCTGCACTGCCTACTCCTCCAGAGGTAAGTCAGTTCCGCACTGACTACTGATTCTAGGTTTGCTTGTTTGCTTTGCTTTTTACTTAACTGAAGACAAGTTCTTATGATTTTTGCAGTTCATACAACAAACATTGCACATGCTGTATGTAAAAATTAAATCCCATTAGTGTTAAACCAACAGAATTCCATATGCTTTACTTATTTTTTTACCCAAAACTGTGTTGCTTTAACAATTCTCAGATAGGAGATAATTAAGATTATTCTGACTGTTTAATTTTTCAGAGACCAAATTAAAAAAAAAAACCTGGCAGTCACTTCTAGTCAGAGGGTTAGATGAATTTTCTTCAAAGATTTAAATTATCTAGCCTCTCCTAGTGCCCGCCCTTTCATTGGCGAGCGAACACAGCCTGGGTCCAAGTAATAATTCCGACAGATGAACTTTGCTGTTGTGCAAACGCCCTGCTCTGTGCTCTGGTGAGCAAGCTACTGTACCGAGGCTTTTGGCAGTGTTACAAGGCTGGATCCGTGGAAGCATGTGTGTATTTACACAGAAGAGGCTTCTAAGCTGCAAAACTCCCTCCTGTTTGGTTACACTAATTTCCCTTGAATGAAGTTTGTATGCCAGCCAAAACAATGGTAGTTATCCCATCCTCCAGAGTTCAGTCCCCAAAGCATGAGGCAAACAGCTGAGCTTTCTGGATACCCCAGCAATACGCTATTTTCTTAATTTCTTCACCCATCATTTCAATTCTTTGATTTTTTTCAAAAGAACGCCAGAATACTCCAGTGCGGACCTTTTGTTTGTTAACATGCTCCACAATCCTTCCATTAGCCTCCCCATCTCTTCTCGTTTTCTGATCTGTTTAAAAATGCCGTGGTCCTGAGGCTGAGCATCCCACGGTGGCATCAAAGTATTTCATGTGTGCGAGGCAAATAGCAGTCTCTCAACAATATCATTAAGGGGATTCAGGGAGAAATGAAAATCTGACATTGAATTCAGGATAGTTTGGGCTAAAGGCCAAAAACCCAGTTTCGGCAGCAACTGCCTAAGACAATAAATGTGTTAGTCTTGTCAGTAGATGGCTCTGTTTGACACAGAGTGCATCCAGGGCAAGTCCCTGCATGTGCAGGATTGCAGAGAAGTCAGAAAACCCAGCCCCTGCCTTGCCTTGAAGGCATCTGGTCCCAGCACATGCACCCTGGCCGGCTGTACTCCTGAGGGCTGGCTGTACTCCTGCGGGCGGCTGTACTCCTGCTGGAGGCTGTACTCCTGTGGGCAGCTGTACTCCTGCTGGAGGCTGTACTCCTGCGGGCTGGGAGGGTCTCGTTGCAATTTTTGCCCTCGCACTGCTTCTTGTGCCTCCATTAAGCATGCTCCCCAGAACCTGTATTCACATTGTGTCCAAAGGCTGAGGACAGGATCATCATCAATAAACTTCATGGCATGACTTCTTGGGACAGTCGCTAAGCTCCTAACTTCCTTTTCCCTTTGACTCGCCTCTGGATTGTAAAGTTCTCAATCAAGCCACTGGGGCTAGCTGGGGATTGCCAAGATTCGACGACACATGGTGGAGTGTATGGGAACAGCTCTGTGCTTGGGATGCCTTCCGGTGTTCCCGGGAGTGTCCACACAGTCTGAGACTCTGGTGACCTGGAACACCCTTTTGGAGGTGCAGGTGTCTACCTGGAATTGATAGGCTGTGTGAGGGTGTAGATGAGCCACAGTGCAGTTAGTGACATTTCTGGAGGCTGCTGGTGGATGTTGCAATGGGTAATAACCCCATTGCACTTTACAGGCATTGTCGAGTTCACATTCACAACAGCCAGAGCATCGATTGGTCCAGGCTCTGTAAAGAAGAACACAGCCAGGAAGTCTCGCACCTTCCCAACTCCCCGTGTATCCTCGGCAATGAAACTCAAATGGATGAGCACTCTGTAGAGACCAGAGACAAGCAGGCAAAGGGTACAGATGTACGTGGCCTCCCTGCTCACCATGGTATGTGAAATACTTGTGGAGTACGACTGAGTTGACACCGTCCCTTCCTCCCTAACATAGACCCATCGACATCATTTCTTCTGGCAAAAGCTAATGCTGGAAAATAGCATAACGACTTTAAAAACTATTTTAAATCAAGGCGTTAGGAGAAAAACACACACGCTGATAGTTTAACCAAAGCTCTAGAGGGCTTTGGCCCCATTTCACACCCCTTAGGTCCCCTGTACTGATTACAACCAACAACACTACCGTAACAGACCCGTTGACAGCGTCTGTCCCTCATTATACATTCCATAGGACGCTGCCTCTGTTTATCATGCTAATCCATGTTTTGCGATTTATCTACTCCCTGTTAATATTATCGGTGATTTTTTTACTGGGCCTGTGGCAGAGCTGACGATGATCTAGCTCCTTCACCTACTGATAAATAAACAATGCACAGATCTGACCTTTAGGTTAACAGGTTTTACGCCTGCTCCACTCAGCACTCTAACTGATTCAATTATCATAAAGGTTCGGGAGGCCCCATGAATACTGAAAAAGGCCCACCATATGCCTGCTGAGGTGGTGGTGGGGGGCGGCAAGCACTCTGCAGTCCTCTAGAGAAATTCCTTAATTGTAAATAATTTCACCATGCGACACAATCAAGTCACCTTGAATGCGAATCCCCTCAGCCCGCCCAGGCAAAGTGTTATTTAAGCTTTACTGGGCTGCGTTAAATTCTGCAATTTGAAGGGCTGTTAAGTTTTTCAATTGAAATTTCATTTAAAATGCAGGTGCTTTTTATTATATTGCGGCTTTACTGCTCTCTAGGTACAAGCAAGAACATGGCGCAATAACACAAATCTGGCTCAATCACTGATCAGTAACAGCTGTAATTCCAGAACATTTAGCATTCTTATAAACCATGGCCTGAGATCTATAAATTGCTACAACAGATCAAAAAAAAAATACTATAGCCTTCTTTTCTGCCCACAGCAATTTTGACATTTATGAGATTTTTTTCTGTGAACATTAGATTTTATTGAAAATCTTTTAAAAAGATATAGTTGGATTTAGTAATTGTTTAAAACAGCATTGATTTGAGTGTGAATGTGCGATTCAGTGTCCCACTGAGGTCTCAGTGTTAAAGGCAGCCACAGACTTGTGAAGTCAGTGGCTGTGGTAATAGCTAGTTAAGGGACATTTCAAGCAGAATGGACCAAGTTTTAGTCACCAACTGGACTGGTGGTAGAATCATAATTCGTTTTTTGAAGGGGCCTAGAATGAAGCCATTTTCGACAATTTGGTCATACATCCTTTATGGGGACAGACAGATCCCAGTGTCATAGTGATGCAGGTGTGGGCATTCCCCAGGCTGGCCTGACGCTGGCTTTCACTTTAAAGTCCCCTGAATGTCTCTGTGACATCTCTTCTTGCCTCTCCAGCACACAGGTACAGAAGCAGTTACCGTACTAACATGGGGGTATGGCTCCGTCCTCAGCTAGCGGTGTCATGCAAGTTTAGTTATTTTCCAGAGAAAAGTGAGAGCCTTGCAAGTTCTAAATGCTGTTTTGAAATCTTAGAAAAAATAATCCTCTGATACGGAATCATGTAAAATCAGTGGCAGAGTTTCAAGTCCTTAGCCTCATCCTGCCTCACCCCCTCTCCCCAGTAAAGAATAATATACACTTAAAATCCAGGATGTTTCCAGCAGGTTTTCATCAGGGTCTCGCATAATTATTCCCTCCTCCTCTGTGAGGTATCATACCACGAGCTTCTTCAGGGAGAAGCACCAACCAGGATGTAGTTTGTTCTCTGTGATGAGAATAAAGCCTTTTATTTCTCCACAAGATGCTGATAGTGTGATAGGTAAAACATCCATGATAATGAGGCGAACTTGCACTTCAAACTCCCACAGAACACAGCCCTTCCTTAAAGATGACCTCTTATCTTGGGGAGAGGAGGCATTCAATTTCAAATTCATGACCCCCCCAACCAAAGTCAGAATACATTTTATTAGCTTCTCTCTCTGGGAGCCCGAGAATCGCTCCCCACGCTGCCCGCTTCCTCTGCTGAGGAACAGAACTAGGCTTAATTAGCTCCTTTGGCTAGGGAAGTGTTAAAGTCTGACTTCTGGCGGCTCTTTCCATTTGCTGCTTTAAAATGATAAACAGGATCATCTAATTCTGTATACAAATCAACTGTCCTGCCGCTACGCAGTTGAAAGGGTCACCACAATTATGTAAAACACGGGTAATAACTATAATTGGGGTAGTTGGCTAATACAATAAAAAGCCGTGAACATGAGGAAAGTTACGTTCTCCGCAGTAGCTATCACTTTCTAAAGTAAGAATTCATGGGTGAAATGACATGAAAAAGATGGTTATAAAATTTTAATGGAATGATAAAAGGCAAAAGTCGGCCTCTCAGCTGAATTCGTAAAACCCCTATACATCACAATCAGCTCCTTAACTGTAAAATCAATGTGGAGTATAACATGTTGTCAATGCCGCTGTCACTCGAGGGGAGATGGGGAAGTCTGGGCAGGCACACGGCTCAGCCGCCCAGTGATGAAAATATAAGGCAACAGCTCTCTCCAAGGGTGTAATTGTGTAGAGCACACCCCCCTGGAGCCAGGAACAGGAGCCTCCTCTCTGGTCAAATCAGATTCCTGTTTCCGATGAATTAGTCCTAGCATTAATAACCAGAAGGCAGTCTTATTTTGGCAAATGGCATGATCTCTGTGGGCAACTGCTCGCCTCACCAGTAACGTGCAGCGCCAGCTGGCCAGAGAGTCACGACCCTGTTAGGAAAGGGGCTTGGGACTTTTCATAATTATCTCAGGTGTGCGTGTTGGAGAGAGGCTTGTGTGCACGGGCTCAACACTGTCAGTGGGTCCCAACTGCAGGGTACACGTGATGTTCGGAGGTTTGGGTTGAAACGTCTTTCACACTTGTCTGCTATGGTTGATAGGTTCTCTTGTTAAAGTCCAAAATGTTGTCCTCAAGTTAATATTTTACCATTCTCATAAAAAGAACAAACTCTTTTCAGTAATACCAACTCCTAAGTGGACAGCCCCTAATAACCAGTGAACTAAAAACTATGGGGGAGGGGGCTGTTAGTATATGGATGGGCCCTTACAAAGCTATACATCACATGCCAGAAGTTAATGTAACCAAGCAATTCACTGATGTCTTAGCTGAGAGAATGGCGACCTGTCTTCTTTTTAATCATGAATTCTTTTATCAATTTATTATTTATACCCAACAACTTCCCCAAAGAATTTTTGACAGCTAATAATAAAAGAGCCAAATGCAAGAAGACCAATAACGGAAAGGGAATAGTCGTGCTGCAATAATGAAGATGGTACGAGGGAGTAGCCCCAAAACAAATGTGCAGAGCATGAACTGAGGACCTGCACAGAGCCAACTCTCAGCTCCTGGCAGGATGCAGGGAAGGGAAACTCCGAGGCTGCTGGCATGGAAAGGGCAGTGCTCCACCGCCTTCAGGTGAGAGATCCACTACCAAGGGCCTTCTGCTCCCCATTCGCCTGAGGCCAGCATGAGCGGAGGTCAGGAGGAATGGCTGCCTATCTCGAGCTGGGGCGGAGGGTGAGGTGAACAGCAGTGGGTGCCTCCTCGAACCATCTGTGGCTGCAAATAAAACATGCTTTGTGGACGCGGGAAGCAGCATAGACCCACAGCGTAAATGCCTAAGGGTCAGGAATGCAGCCATACATTCAGAAAAGCCTACGCCTGGGTTAAGATGGGTGTCGCCAACCCCTCAGCCCTGCTCACGGTGCTCTTTTCCTCACCTCCATGGCTGCTCTTCCAGACCATCTCTTCCAGATACTTATTTAATTGACCTCGGAAAACATGGTTTTCTGAGGTTATGGTTGAAAATGAGTGAAGAGTTTTGGATTAACAGCATTGGCCGAGGTCTCAGGACAGCCTAATACGACTCCGCTATGTGGTCATAAGTAGTCACTCTTATGAATGTCTATAACGGAAAGGAGCAAGCTGGACAAATCAAAATACAAACCAGCTAAGCACGCACCCACAAGTGAACCGGAAACTAAGCCGGGGAGTAGCTTACTCCCCTCAGTTGCTTTTGGTTATGATTTTTGTCAGAGCAACAGCAGGAAACGGAAGCAGCCACTTTATGCAATTATAAAATTACAAAAAAATCCTAGGTTTGATGCAACCCGTCACCAAAATATGCTAATGGCCACGAAATAACATAGCGCATGTAAGGCGATGTATCTTTTTTATCACACTGAAGACAAACTCATGAATAATGATCTAGCAAGGTAACTAACAAATATGAAAAATATCTATGTGATCCCTCAGAATAAACTGCTCAGATTCCAAAATGTTATTTAGTAATGCCACCTAGATTTATTCTTAACAATATTAAGTGTGTGTTATGGCTGGGGTGAGGGAGAGGGCTCAGCACACACCATTCTTTCAGAGACCCTCAGTTCAGTTCCCAGCACCCATGTTGGGTGGTTCCCAGCTGCCTGAAGCACTAACTCTGGGAGAGATCCTGTACCTTGTGGGCACCTGTACTCACCTGTAAATATTTACACACACACACACACACACACACACACACACACACACACAATTCAAAATCAATCTTCAAAGTTACATAAATGGGAAATATTAAATCTCAAGTTTCAGGTAATGGCCAAATTCTTTAAAATGTCTGATCATCAAATCAGTTGTTTGAGGTTTTGTTTAGAGGTTAGCAATGGTTTTTAGGAAACAATTTCATTAGTTGATCACATTGCTTAGAGTCTATGGATATAATTTTGTCAAACTGACCAAAAAAAAACCCTAAGCATTTCAGTCTAAATATAACTCAATATTTCAGTCTCTTCACCTGGAAAACTCTATTAGAAGCAGACTGTCTGCCAATGGCGAAGTCATGAACTCATATTTTACATGGGGCTGGGTTTTAGGAAGAGAAGCTGATCTGTTATCATATTTAGACTGATGTTCACAGAACCATGACACAAACTACAATTTTTACATTCATATACTATACACAAAACAGCTGTCAGTGTATGGGAGCTGTAAAATTACTACAGTCTTAAGGGACACCATTGCGTATGGCTTAGAAATATCAACATTTTGGGTAGGGGAGATGGCTTTCTTCTCAAGCACAATGACCTGAGTTTGATGCTTAATTCCACTTAATAAAATCTGGGTTTGGTGCCATGTGTTTGTAATTCCAGTTCCAGGGAGGCAGAGACAGGTGGAGGCTTCCTAACCTACTTGGCAAGTCCCAGGCTAATGAGAGACTGTTAAACAAAAGGGGGGATGGCATTTCCTGAGGAATGACACCCAACCTCTTCCTTCTATAGTATATGCAACACACACACACACACACACACACACACACACACACACAGACTAGAAAATATTTTCAGCTACTAGGTGTCTTTATTCTACCTACTATATTAAGTATACTCATCTGAGTCTAATGTAATCACTACATAGTTTTGCAAGCTGTAGACATGTCAGCTACTTGGCCTACTATTAACAGACTAAAAAAATTTGTATGTTGTTTGCTTTGATCTGGCCACAGGTGCTTGAACACTACACTGCCCAAGCTGGGTGCAACAAACATCTTTTATTAACACATGTTTAATAGGACTTGAAATATTCATAGGAGGGTGCATCATTATTATGTGGTATCTGTACCCTAGATTTTAAAAAATGCATGGAACTGCATATTGGTGGCACTCTGATGTAAACGTCAAATTATTTGAAAAAAACCTCATTTAAATGCCTCACAGCTTCTGTGCAGGAGGACATCTCTCCACACCCTAGGACTGACTTTTGAGGGTGAAGTTCATTACTGCCTACATTTCTCCGGTTTCAAATTTTTCACAGGCAAAAGATGCTAACCCTATCTCACCAGAGGTTCAAGAAACCTGATCCCCAGAGCTACAGTTTCTACATTCACATATGGCACAGAGTCATGAAAACAGAAGACGTGTGTGGTCACTGTAACATTAGAGTATTGGACACACATGATACCAGAATTATGAGCCATTAGGTGTTACTGTTGGGACGACATGCTCCTAGGTCTAACATAATCTCAGTGAGGAAAGGACTTCTTTCACAGGTCTCTCTTCCTGCCACGATTTTGATGAATATCAATGCCTCAAAACACCACATGAGAAATTCTGCCATGGGTAACCTACCTATACAACAGGTAGTTTCGTGTCTGTGACGGAACGAAAGAGGCTCCTGCTGATAGCATGGAATTCAAATATAGGCATGAGATGACTTCTCTGTTTCCTTCTATACGATGATATGGGAACCCCACTGATAGCTACTCCAGTAAACAGGAGGTGCCAAAGTTGAAGGGTGATTCTGGATATGAATCTGTCAGCATGGGTAGCTTTATAAGCCACGCTCCATAACCTTGACAGAAAAACTGCTTGTGCCCAGTGCCAATCATTCAGCCTTTGTCAATTCAATTGCACATCCTTTGAGAGATAGTAGCCATCTCTACTGACATCTAAAATATATAGCATACTGTCACCATGTCCCAGGGGTGAGTGTGCACTGGGCACTTGTCTTGCAGGGGCACATGGCTACCTTGCAGCTCTCCGCTAATGCGTGTGACTTAGTGTATATGCAAAGCTTTCCATTCCTCTCACAGCAAAGTTGACACCTGTTAGATTATCAGATATTACTTGTTCTTAAGGGAAGTGAGGAAGGAGCACTCATTCCATGTTACCAAGATGGCAGGGTCTCTGCACAAAAATACTAGCCACCTGCAATCTACAAGATTAGTCTTATAACAAGAGGTGATGGGAGACCAATCTGATCAACAAACAGTACTGTACTAATGGACAATGGGCAGCTGCTTTGATTGGCATTTGTACTACTTTCCTACCTGTGGACAGCAAGATGTGGCCACCCACCATTCAGTAAGGATTGTGACCAGATTGCTGCCGAGGAGAAGACCCCCCAAAAAACAAAGGACATCCTCTTCCGCCTTCTACATATGTGGCACTCAATTGAGTCATTACCTCTGCAGAGGGTTGAATAGTCATTTTTACTTAATCTTTATTGAGTGACACCAAGCATGGTATTTTTTTAAAGGAGATTAAACATCCATCTTCATTTTTTAAATGCCTCCTGAAAAAAATCTATTTTGAATGTGAGCTTTCCAGTCCATAACCCTGAATACCACTGGTGACTATGAGGTCTCATTTCCTAGGATGTGTGCAACGCTCTCCCTGAAGGTTACACATCGACTTGGGCGCATTTCTCCTCTGTACTGGTGATATCTGGAGTGGCACCCTGGAACAAAAACAATTGATGCACCCATGTAAATTGTCTAACTTGATTCCCAGAGTAATTAAGATTTGGAAGGAATGGTGGAACTATTGATATTGTTTGGAATGGCATTTAAAAAAATACAATGAACTTTAAAGATATAAAATTGTGTTGATTCAGTCACATTTTATGTCTTATCACTAAGTACTTAAAGTCATTGTGGAGATTACAAAATAAAATAATCTCCTTAATACAAAATTTGTATTGTCTTAAATATTATACTTTTGTGTTGATGGCTAGATGTTTGGCAGGTCACTCCTGTGCTTGTTGGCTATAAAACCAGAATGGCAAATGAGCACTGAGCAATGACTGCTTAGAATTCTGTGATTAAAGGACTTGACAGGATGAACCCCCAAAGCCCACTGTTCAAAAATAGTGTCTCCTTCCCCTAGTAGTTTGATCCCATTTACAATTTTACTAAAATCAAACAGACAAAAAAATTATACCTGTCTTAATATTTTTGCTTCGGTAGATGTAGTTAATTTAAAACCAAATGTTATGTCCACGTGCTTATTTCTTAAATGCAATTAATTATAATTTTTATTTTCAATGAAAAAAATAAAGACTTCTTTGTTAGTTAATTGGATGAATCTAACTTTATTTTCCATAACCATCATGCTCCACCCAACTATCCCAGAGGCTTCCTTTGGTCCATGTATCAAAGTAGGGTGGTGGCTGCTTCCAGCACTAAGTGAAGCACTTTCATGCTGCAACCAACATCACATCTCCACCTGCCTTCCAGAAGTCCCCCCAAAGCATGTCACACTTGGCCAAGGAGCAGAAGAGCACAACACGTCCTTTTTAGAGTACCCTGTATCCCGAAGGACAGGCCACAGCCATGCCATAACTGACTATGACATTTCCTTCTTCCTGTCTCTGGGTCCAACCCTCCATCCTCTGGGGTCCACAATTTTCTTCATTCTGTAGAGACTGACCATGGCTGACCAGACTACTACTCTCCCTTCTTACCCTGGAGGAGATATTGCCACCCTATGACAAGACATTTGGAGGGGCTTATTTCCTTGTTTTGAGAAACACAAGGCAGTTAAGAATCCCTTTTGTAGCTGATGTTTGACTTTGAGTAGTTGGCCTACTTACTGTCCTCTGCAGTCATGACTGGAGTCCAAGCACTCCGTGTACTGCCAAAGCCATTGGTGGCAACCAACAGAAATTCATACACTGTGAACGGCTGGAGATCACTCACTTCATAGCTTAACGATGCAGAAGGTATCCGGGAATAATCTGTGTGGGAAAGAAATGCCCATTAGGAAGGTTTAGACATTCAAATAAATAAAACAAAGAAACAGAGAAAAAAATCAGTGAAATCATACTGCAAAAAGTGTTCAGAGATACCAACACAGATTTAAGTAATGCTATTTCAGGCCATCATATTATATCTACTTCAGAGTAAATAGCCATTGGGAGAGAATATGTTCTCCTTGTTTACAGAAGACAAATTCTGTTTGCAAGGACAGAGCCTGCTATGAGGACATTACACAGCAGTTGGTAAAGGGTCATCACAGTTCATCCCAGTTTACCAGTGACAGGTGTGTTCCTTGTATTCATGGAAGGCTTAAAGAATTGTGAGAAAATCTTACTTTCCATGCTATGTAAACAAACACTAGATTTTCTTTTTGTAAAGCAAATGTATATCCACTAATTTGTTTGCTCATGTTTTCCTTTGTTGGAACTTTTAAAAAGATACCCAAATTTTGTTGCACATAAGAACTGGTCTATTCTTTGGTTCTCATTTTTACGGGAACACTCAGAGCACGTGGACATTGTCTAAGGCAGCCCATCTGAAGAGGCAGTAGGTGGAATGCTCACTCTAGAATGCCGTGGGTGGAGGGGCCTGGTCTCATCTGGAGCGGGTAGGTGGGAGAGCCTGGAGCGTTGTTGCGAGCTGGTGTAGACCGGACAACCTGAAGACTGGTTGGAGTGGCAGATAAAAGCCTGGGAGACAGCAGGCCATCTGGAGCTGTCGGGAAACACAGATGAATTAGAGCAGAGAAAACTATGGGGGACATATGCTGGGTGGAGGGGAAATGCTCTGCACACTGGAAAACTGTTCCTCAGGATCAGCAGCGGCGTTAAGCACGGTCCATTTGACTTAACATTTTCATTCCCGAAGCGCTGTACCGCCTTCCAGGTCTTCTCTCCACAGTGACGTCAGCGCTTCAGTCTTAAAAGCCAGCCCCCAGCTTCAAGACAAGGAGCACAAGTACGTCCCCACATGCACTTGTATTCGTCTAACGGCAAGCACGGAGGGAATTTGGCGGAGCAAACACTGAGTGCCTTTCATTCAAGCCCTTCCTAAGCAGACTGGGCACCGAAGCCGGTTGGGTCTTCATGTCACCTGTGGTCCCCATCGCTGTACCACTAACATTAACTGGGTACAGAGGACTTGGTTCCTTCCCTTCTGAGGGATAAGGAGCTTGCCAACGTTGTGCTTATTTATCTGTAGCGATGACACGTTCCGGTCTTGAGTCTTCCCAAGAAAATATGAACACTAAGCCCCTTCCTCAGTGTGCCTCCCACAGTCTGATGGCTTTTACACTGTTCTGTCCTCACTCAAACACAGCCAACTAACACCACCTGAGAGATCCCATTGGAAAGTTTCTGTGGGCACAGCGGGAACGAGTAAAAATAAAGCCTTTTCTCAAAACAAAACCAAAAAAAGCAAAACCTGACAGGACTATTATTTAATTTTCCCTTTTCCCAACAATTAGAATTTGAATGAATCAGCTGGTCGTTGGTGGTGCACGCCTTTAATTCCAGCACTCAGGAGGCAGAGGCATGCATATCTCTGTGAGTTTGAAGTTAGCCTGATCTACAGAGCAAGTTCCAGGACAGGCTCCAAAGCAATACAGAGAAACCCTGTCTTCAAAACAAAACAAAACAAAACAAACAAAAAAAAGTATTTGAATGAATTGCTCATATCATTTGTTGTAAAACTTTTCACAATCCCAAAAACAGATTAAACAGAGCTCTGAGGCTTCAGGGAGATCATCCAATGACTCCAAGCATATGTTTTCTTAACTTTAATTCAGGGATATTTTCCCCTGATAGGCACAAAAATCGCAGTATACATCAACAGAGTACCTTGCTTTTGACTCTAGGAATTATTATCACCACCATTGTCATCACTGTTACCACTACATTTGAATTTAACTTCCCCTAGCATAGCTTAATTACGACTATAATATTACTTATTAATTCATGCTATTTAAGGTTGTTTACTAACATTGTAGTAATATAATGTTATTACTATAATGAAAACAAATGAAGTATCAGGGTCCACTTTTAACATTAACAATATATATATGTATATATATATATATATATATTTCTCCTTGTAAAGTATGTGGATTTTATGTGCTCTCCAGTGTGGGAGACCCCGCCTGTGAACATGAAGCTAATGAATGGGCAATGAAGAGAAGGGAAGAGTTAGATTACATGTTTCATCAATCTTCGGTAAGGGCTTTGAGTTCATCAATAATTCATCCACTTGTTCAATACACATTTATGGAGGCTCTGCTCTGCGTTAAGCAGGGTTCTTCCCGTGGAGGGGAAGTGGCACGGAGTGAAACAGGCACCTCCCTTGGTGAGCTTGTGGGTAAGTAGGGAGACTAGGTAATAGAAAGATGTAGGAAGGGACACAGGATGATGAGATGCCTGGAGAATTGAACCCTAAACAGAAGCCTATACAACAGGAGGCCAGTGAGGTGCTGAGCTTCATGAGCCAAGCTTGATCCCCAGAACCACGTGGTGAGGGAAAAGTACTGACTCTTATAAGTTGTCACCTGGCCTCCAGGTATATGGGCCTCCGGCCACCCAATAAATAAACCAATGTCAAACAAAATGCAGCGGCAGCAGCCTGAGAGATGAATGGGGTGGGAAACTTTATTTGATGGTGTTTTACATTGGGTAGGAAGCTGATAGGAAGGACAAGTAGTTGCATGATGTTTGGATGGAGACCTTAGTGGAACGTGAGAGGCATCCATGGTGGTGTCTGTGAAGAGCACTGTAGCCGGAGGACAGAAGGGAGTCAGAGAGCACAGAAAGCTCTGACTGTAGTCACAGAGCAGCTGAAAGGTTAGTGTGGCTGGAGCAGAGGGCATGCAGTATCCAAGGACTCCCTCCTGAGTGACATTCAAAGTCTCAGGAAGGGTTCAGCATCTCCTCCCAAATGGGACAGAGTGTTTGGTAAAGGGAACAGAACAGTGTGACTAAAAACTCGAAAGGACCACTGTGTGGGAATGGGGACAGGGGAGAGATAAGCCAGGCACAAGGTGACAATGACTTATTTCAGCAGTAACGATGAAGGTGGGGGGATATTTTGCCACCTAGTCAGGAGTGTGTTAGGAAGTCAAGGGCAATGCTACTATATTCAGTCCAGACAACTGAATGACTGGTGTTGTCATTCCTAAGCTGAGAGGTATTGAGGGGGCCACAGGTCATTGGGGAGTGACACAGATCTGTGATATCTGGGTAGAAATGATGGATCGATGGAGATACGGCGTTTTAGACTGAGACTTGTGAAGTTAACAGTCACTGAGAGCGGAGGGGGAGAGTCCAGAGGAAGGCTACAACCTGAGCCCGAGAATCCATCCACAATATGGGTTCAGGGAGTAGAAGAAAAGCTAAGAGATGGTTCTGAGCTAGGAAGGCAGGGCTGATCTCCTGTGCCAAGAGTGCTGTCGACTACGGGCCAGCAGTGAAACTCTGTATTTGGTGACCAGAGTTGTTTGGTGGCACTGCCAGGACAACATGAAGGCGAAGAGCTCACGACGCACTGCTGTGAGGAGGCTGACAGGAGAATGGGGTAGGGCCTGGGCAGACAGAGTGGCCTTTGACAGCTACACTGAGGGAGCACATGCGCAGAGCAGCAGTGCGAGATTCCTGACAACCAGGCAAGGTCTGTGGCAGGTGTGAAGCCAGGCATCTGATGGGCACATGCGATGGATAAATCTTCAACTTGACAGAGTGAGAGTCCTCTGGCAGATGGGTCTCTGGGTATGTGTGCTGGCAGTTATTTTGATTAGGCTAATGATATGGGAGGATACCCTTAATGGTAGGCAGAGCCACACCCTGGACAGGGATCTCAGACTGCACGAAAGGGAGAGCCAGCATACATTCACTGCTCTCTGGCGTTTTGGCTGTGGATGAGATATGGCCAGCACTTTCAAGCTTTGACTACCTCAACTTCCCCATGGTGATGAACTGTGCCTTGAACCATGAGCCACAACACACCCTTGCTCCCTG
This sequence comes from Mesocricetus auratus, assembly GCF_017639785.1. Taxonomy (NCBI): domain Eukaryota; kingdom Metazoa; phylum Chordata; class Mammalia; order Rodentia; family Cricetidae; genus Mesocricetus; species Mesocricetus auratus. The sequence goes on from NW_024429266.1 coordinate 6,014,023, forward strand.
AAGTTGCATTTGCCAGAATGTTGTCTCCTAGCAACGGGAAAAGGAACTAAGTTTGATTATTGCAAGAGTACACTAAAAGCCTGTGGGGGTTAGTGAGAGGCAGACAATAATGTGAGAGAAGAGAGAGTAATTGACAGAGGAAATCTCTTGTGTGAAGACAGAAAGACACGCTGGTACCTTTACATGAGTGAACAGCCAGGCAGGAAATCCAAACAGGGATAGAAGGAGGTAGTAGGTAGAGTCGAGGAGATGCCGTGTACCAACTGGGAAGGTAGGCTGTCTGGGCCTTCTCCAGCAAGCCAAGACCATGTGGAAATACATAGATTAATATAAATGGGTTAATAATTAAGAGAGAGCTAGCCAATAAGAAGGCAGAGCCATTGTCCAAACAGTTTATAACTAATAAAAGTCTCTGTGTTTATTTGGGACTGAACAGCCATGGTACCGGGCGGGACAGAAACTCGCATCTACAGAGATGCAGGGAAGTGGGTTAGCTGGTGACTGGTAAATGGTAAGTACTAGCCTTCCCCTGGAGTTCTTTTTCTCACCCAGCAAGTCAAAAGCAAAGGCTTCCGGTGATACCAAAGAGTGTGGGTGCATTGGATGTCTTAAGAAGCAGGAAGCAGAAGGGGGTCATTGTCCTAGTGAGATCATGGCATGGCTAGGAAACACAGCCAGATGACTAGGACACTCAGTTCAAACACAGCCAGATGACTGGGACACTCAGTTCAAGCACAGCCTCAAGTCTTTGGTGGGAACACATCCATTGCTGAGGACTTTGGGCCTGAAATTCGATGAGACCACAAAGAGTTCAAATCATGGTTTTTGTTTCACTCAATACATATTCTCCAGTCAATTTTCAACAACTGCAGATATACAAAATGAATGCTACAGAAATAGGCAGAAATTAACATTTAAGAGATATACCAGATGTAACACAAAATCATAACCCTTATGTTTTATTTTATCTAATTCTTCTATATTGAGGGATATGCCATTAATTGAACTATGAGGAAATATTCGAAGTCATCAACACGAAAACAAAACATGCGTATTAAAACTCCTCAGTGCATGAAATTACAATACTGTGGCGAGATTTGGAAAGGAGTGTTCTGAAAAGTCCTCTAGAATGTCGAAGTGTCGGCTAGTCTCTTCTGCCCAGCTAGGAAACAACATGTTTATCAATTCTCTTACACTTCGCTTATACAGAGCGGCAGCACATTTGCAGAGACATACCCGTCCTCCGTGAGTCCTGCTCGCCTTTCTCTCCCGAAAGCCCTTCTTTTTCTCTGCTTGGCCCCTTTTACCCTGGGCCCATTTCCTCGGAGGCCCCTTTGCATGAAAGCAATAACTGGGAACAGGTCATAACTCCAAGCCTGGTTTCCAAGCTGGGGGGGGGCTTTTATCTATCTGCTTGATATATTGTCCCCAGGATGCCATGTTGCTCAAAAAGCTTCTCTCGAGTTTCATATGACCCTCACGGGGCAAACACGCCACAGACAGCCTCCTGAATCAACGTACCCTTCCTAGTAAATACCAATTCTACATGGCAATCGGGTAAAACAGCTACCCCCAGCTATAAATCCACAGGATGGGAGTTTTTAATAAAATTTCAAATCCGGCCTTCTTTGGGAAGGAAAAAAAAGAGAGAAAACAGTAGGCTATAAATAAATCACACACCGGATGAGTCAAGATGGTATAATTTTGAATACATGATTTTATTAAACTTTAAAAATAATAGACTTTTGGATCTAGCCTTTAAAACAAATCAGCCCCCCTCAATCAAATAAGACAGGCCACACATGCCCTCAAGCCTTGTTCCTTATACATTTATACAGCCCTCTGGGCTGGATCTACGCAGTAAATGGAGGGTTTTCTCTTTCTCATGTACATCTATGAAGTCTGTCAGAAACAAACAAACAAACAAAAAGAGAAGGTATAGGGAGATAAAGAATTCATCATGTTTCCCTTACATATCAGTTTTTTATTCCAGGCTTCTCATACTCTCTCTGTCTCTGTCTGTATTTGTCTGTCTGTCTGTCTCTCTGTGTGTGTTTCAAAATAGTGTATTCAAATGCTGCATTAAGGTGGGAAAGAAACCTATGTTAATCTGCATCAAATTAAGATAGCACACACTTGAGTCACAGAACGTGGTACTCTCCTGGGAGCTACACCCCTGGCTAGCATTCACATGCTGGAAGGCACTATGTCTGCTTTCAGAAGAGAGAAGCACTGACCAGTCTCACCCAGCTGTGAACTCTGGGCCGTCTGTTAAGGGCCCCCTTGGCAAGACCTGCCCATTGGTGAAACCCTGAGAGGAATGTGATAGGGCTGAGCAGTGTGACCAACCACTTTCTCACTGGCTTTAGGGCCTCCTCCTCAAGGTGGAGCACATCTGACTGAGAATCTGTGGCTTTCGATAGGCCACAGGCTCTAGTGGATTAGTCTGCTAAACAGGCACAATTTTAAACTGACTCCCAATGAATTACTGTTATACCCAGAGGTTATTGCATCTCCCAATCCTCATCACAGAATCTCAAGTCAGACAGAATCCCAGCATAGAGGGGAGATAGGCATGATGTCCCATCCCTAGGGAAGGAATGATTGGTAACTGATAGCTTCTGAAGTGGGGGGTGCTCAGCTTTCTTTAATGTAGAGTCACGGATAAGTCATCCACCATCTGGCGGAAGATGGCGGAAGAAGGCCACATACCCAACAGGTCATTGACAGCCACGACTTTACTTGAAGGGTTTACAAGTGTGACATTAAATATGACTCTGCATTAGGGTCTTGCTGATGGAGGAGAAGGCAGAACATAACGTGTTCAGAGAGGATTCAGTCAGTCATAAACTTCTGAGTGACAGACAGGACAGGACTCGGGAACAATAGCACAGAGTTAGTTCAAGAGTGGGTGTCTGAGAGCGTTGGAGGGTCTGGAGGCTCCAAACTTCCTGTGCTGCTCTATGCCTCACCACCACATTCTAGAGACCGTGGACTATATAGGCACCACCAGGGGGACTTTGAGATGACTCATCTAGGTTACCTAGGGTCTCCAGCTCAGTTCAGCCCAGGCTCAGACATGTCTCATGCCCAACGCATGCAGGGGTCATGGTTCCATGCTGGTTCCCCTGGGAATCTGACTCTGCCCTCAACTTCTCTTCATTGTAGAGATGAGAAAGGTATTTTTTAAAGTTATGTAAAATTTTCTGTTAACACAAAGGGAAACTGTGGGCCTTTATCCATATGTACTCCCCATACATTGCCGAATAACCTGACACCTGTTCAAAGATACAGCCAACAAACATCCCCATCCCGTCCTGAAATAGCTACAGAGAAGCAAGGATGTCTAAATTCCAGTTTCCAGAATGCAAAATTAAAGTTCAGACACATAAACTAAGTCATTGAGTCATGAACAAATTGAAACAGAAGGCAAGACTCGATTTCCAGTCACGGAACCATATGTCATTTAAAAAGATATTAATTATGGGCATTGTGCAGATGTGCTAACAAATGGACAGTCAACCTTGAGCCCAAGGGTGTGCAAACAGAACAGCACTGAGCAGCAGCAAGCAGATTAGAGCAGATTCCACAGCCACACCGAGCCCTAGCGGAGCTAAGATTTTGAACACATCCTATGTGCCCTGTTCTTCAACATAATGATTTCAAATCCCCAGAATCATACTCTAAAATCATAGACTTATCTTTTTGTAGTATAGATCAAGAGGGCAAAGCTAATAGAAGTTAAATACTTAATCTCAGAGCACAAAACTGGTTATTGCAGAGTAAGAATTTAGACCAGGGCTCCTAGCTTGAGCAAACTTCTCTAGCATTTCATTCCATTTTAGTACCCTGTTACAGTAAGTGCTTCATAGTATAGAATAAGCACTACATATCTTCAATAAATATAATATGCTACCGATTACAATATTGACAATGTAAGTTCAATGAAGGTTGAGTTTTTTCTTCAAATCAGATTCTTTTATATAAAAATACTTTTATTTTATTTGCCCAAGCTTTTGACTGTCTGTCTGTATGTCTGTATGTATGTATGTGTACCACATGAGTACACTACCCACAGAGACCAAGAGAGGGTGTTGGATCCCTTGGGGTTGGAGATACATATGATTTTTGAGTCACCTCCTGGGTGGTGGGAACCAAGCTCGGGTCCTCTGCAAGAGCAGTCAGTGCTTTTAAGCGCTGAGCCCTCTCTCCAGTTGTAAATTGTATCTTTAAACATCTCGTCTTATTCCCTTATCTCAGGCCTCCTGCTTCCTTGCCGTTCCCTAGGAACCTCACTTCAGACCATCAACCAGTGGGGCTTGCCGGTTCTTAGGTACTGCCAATGTTCAAAAAAGGTCACATGGAACTAATATCAGATTTAGTCAGAAGTTCCAGGAGAATGCATTCAGTTTCCCATTCTGTTTGTTCTAGAAATGTAACTTCAAAATCTCGTAAGATAATGTTATGGCTCAGTGAAAGCTGAACAAAACTCAGAGTTTAGTAGAGCTTGAATTTATTATGTCATGGTTATTAAATAGATGGACAATGTAAATGATGTGTCTGGCTGCCCTTTGAGAAATATTGCCATCTTGACTTTTGTTGGCAAAGACAGACACATAGAGGAGCCCACACTAATACTAAGTTTTGTTAGCCAAGCCCTGAACTAATGCTTCCTCTGTATTATCACATTTAATCTTCATGAAAGTTTTATCTGTGGCCAGTGAGATGACTCTATGGATAGAGGTGATTGCCACCAAACTGGATGACATGAGTTTAATACCAGGACTGACAAGGTAGGAAAAGAAAACTGATTCCTAACTGTCCTCCACATGCGCGGATGTGTGTGCATGCGTGCACACACACACACACACACAAATCAATAAACCTGCAAAGATATTTCTTTGAAAGTTCTATGTGTACAGTAGGTGGGACTAGGAAAGGGAAACTTGGTAAGGTTAAGGGTGAGTGTATTCCCAGATTATCTAGCAGCTGTCTGCAAACCCAAGGGTTTTGTTTTGTTTTGTTTTGTTTTTTAGTCTATGGAATGGAATCTCAAGACACTGGGCCAAGCCAGCGGGACATTTCTCCTAGGCATAAAGCTGATCATCTCTTTTATTCCTTACCTTTGAGCTCACAGGGGATAGGGAAAGAGTTTCCAGTATGGACGCCATCCTGAAGGCTGGAAAAAATTGTGCAATGAGTAGCCATGGAAGGAAATGGGTACTGTTATTTAAGCTGTGTCATTTAAATCTGTAGGAGCTTTGTTTTCAGGGAGCAGCAGTTTGGAGAAAATGGCTCTCTTCATCTCTCTGCCGCTGGCTCTCTTAGTTCCTTCCCATCTCTGGCTGTTGAGAGGGCTTTCTTGTATCCATCAAGGTGTCTTTGATTTTCAGAGGCCCAGAAAGAGAAGCCCCAGAGGAACCCAGAGAACTAGATGAATGAGATACAAATTTTATCCCACTCTGAGAAATGACCACAGTTTCTCGAGGTCTATCTCCAGTGCGGTAAGAACTCAAGACAAAAGCATTGTCTGGGGCTGGAGAGATGGCTCAGTGGGTTAGAGCACCTGGTGCACACATGAAGACCTGAGTTCAACTCCCAAGCACCTAAGTTCAAAGTGGGCATGGGTGCCTGAGTCTGTAACCCCAGCCCTTGCAGGGGTGTGTGGGGGTGGGGGGAAAGGAGGTCAGGCTGACAGGAAGATCCACTGGAGCCAGCTGGTCACCAGCCTGGCTTCAAGTGCAGTGACAGAGTCTGTCACAGGGACTAAGGAGGGTGTGAGGATGCTAGACACTGTCTTTCAGCCTCTCTGCATATAAGCACACATTTCGGTGGGCATAGACAATGCATTCATAGAGCACACACCAGCACACACACACCAAATGATAGTTCTGTTGGCAAAGGAAGTATGTGCTTATCAGAATTTAATTTTTATAAAGAAAAAACATTTATTTATGGTCTTAGTGACTGAATTATTTTAGAGCATATACCCGAATAAAACCTGAAGCTGGTTCAACACTTGCCTTCTGTTTCTAATTTGCTGGATTTATATCTCCACTAGGAATGTAGAGTTCACCAACAACTCAGAGCTTTGGGAGGACAGCCTCAAAAACCAGCACAAATTATCTGCCAAAGCTAACATGGGCACACGGGGCACCTCCCTCACCTGGCTCCAGTTGGTACTGTCTCGTGATGTGTGGACAGGGCCCAGGATTCACTGTGAATAGTTTAATTAGAACAGCAAAGGAATAAGGATGTTCCCAGGACATACTGGGAATCATACAGAAAGAAGGGGCAGAGGTGGCCCAGGCCACCAGAATAAGGCGACACCGAATGCTAGTTGCTATGCACCATTTTTAGGGAAAAAGCAATCCACTTCCCTTAAGCACTCATTGGATCAAGCAGCCCCCTCCCTCCCTCTCTTTGTGATGTGAAAACAGAAGTCTTGCTTCCAAGGACTCTGAGAGACAATTTAGTGCATCTGTCAGCTGGGAACCATCAGATGCCCTGAAGCCTCCTCCCTTCACTGGAAATGCCCCAAAACTGTGGATGACGTAAGGGATTTTGAATTTCATTAGATACACTATTTATTCAGCTAGAGAGAACTGTCACATTGTTGGACTAATTAGAGACCCTGGAGGCGGTGGCCAGAGCACCCACAGGAAAGGGCTTCCTTCTATCTCAAATCACCCAACCAGTTTCATTCTCTTCCCTCATAGAACTTAGCTGGATTCAGGCACTGGACTTACGTCATTGCTTTTGACATGTGATATCCTCTCAGTATTTCTAAACACCTTAGTATCCCTATTATTTTGAGTATCACACTTTTTATCCAATTAGTTTTTATATAGTGTTTCTGTTTTTCCACTTAAACACCCTTTGTTTCGAGTCTATTATCCATTAGAAAAATAGTATAAATGAATACAACAAAAGTAATATTTGACTAATTCCATCCTGCTTTTAGTTTACATCTGTTTATTTACATGGGCTAAAGCAATTCTCTGAAGAGCTTGATGTTGATGAATTTTCAAAGGTTCACAGGTCACTTTAACAGGTGTACTTGACTCACGACCGTACCACTCTTTAGAAAGGGGACATTTAGAATACATTTAAATTTAAAAATTGTTTTAAACAACAAAAAGAAAATTAAAAACAATAGAGGGCATTTAACTACATTTATTTACACTTCTTTAAGTGTATCTAGCACAAAAACAGACCAGTGGAACTAACTTAGGCAGGGAAGCAAAGACACTTCTGTCTTTTAGAATAACACTTTATCTTGTCATTGAATCTCCGGGACTTGCACAGAACTTAAAATTAAGTCATTGTTGTAGAAAAATTTTAGCCATTTAATGATTGAAGGATCAGAAAAACTTGCTTTAAAGAAATCATTTTAACCATGACAATCCTTGCAGCTAATATTCAAGTTCATGTTTGATTACTCAAATGGAGAGGGAGGTCTAGGCAGGAAAGACTCAGACGGTATACAGAATGCTTCTTGCTTTTGGTTGTACCCCCAATCTGTGCCTATTTATTGCAGTCTCCGTTCCTAAGAGATCACCAGGAACGGGGACTAGCAGGCGCTTAGACCCCAGAGGCCTCTGGAATCTATTCAGTGTCTGTATGAGAAGACTCCATAGACTCCTGGTCTTTCTGTCACGAAAGGTTAGGGTGAGCAGGCAGCCATGTCTGAGGAAAATGAGCTCACGCCAGACAGCAAACCCACCGGTGTCTTTGTCAACAACTTTAGGTTACTGGTAAGTCATCCAGTCCGTGGCATTTTGTTATAGCAACTGAATGTATGAGGGAGGACTGTCTCACCTCAGAAGGTCCCAGCACTCGCATTCTTCATTAGGACATGTAAGCAACAGTGAGAAGAAAGAAATGAAAACACACAATGACTTCTAGGTACTGATTTACGATTAAGAGTTGTAAAGGGAGGCTTTTTCCTTGAGAGAAACCTTCCCGCCAGCCTGGTTCTAGAGCTGCATCAGTCCCAAATAAACACACAGGAGGCTATATTAATTATGAAACTGTTGGCCTTGCTTGTTTCTTACTGGCTAGCTCTGACTTAAGTAATTACCCCATAATTGTTAATCTAAGTATATCTCTTACCGGACAAGTTTCCGGGCTTCCTACCCCATGGAGTTACATCTTGACTCCTGTGTTTCTCCTTCCCAGAGTCCTCCTGGACTCCTAGTCCCACATATCTAGATTCCTATTGGCCAGCAGTGCTTTATTGACAAATGCACAGGACTTCCCCCCAACAAAGGGTCCTAGAGCTAGAATCATACTTGAGAATAAAAAAATGACAATTTCTCAGGCTGAGCACATTTTTAGGAAGGCACAACACTCCGAGCTTGACTCAGGCCATTTCACAGTTAACCGTGTAAACAGGTGAGTGTGAATAAAAAGTGTGTATGTGGGATATTACAATAATTACTTCTAGCAATTTAGCCACATAACTTTTACTGTATATAGCATTAGTATAGACCACATGTAGAATTAACACTAAGGGATTTTATCTCTTTTATGTGCAGATTCTCAGGAATTTAGAACTCTCAAAGCGATGCATTCTTGCTGAAGTCCCTTCTTCAGTTCTGTATGGGAATTCCAATCCACCCACAAGCCCTCAGACTGACAATGGTATCCTGCCCGCAAGACATACTAGTACATTGTTGACCCACAAGCTTTGTGATTTGACTTAAGTCCCTCTACATGAAGCCAGAATCCACACCTGAGACTGTGTGGTTGACCAAGAGCCTGAGACTAGATAGCTCAGGGACTTAGAGTAAAACCAAATACCACTGTTATTTTAAAAAATGTAGCAATAAAATGGTATTTAATAACATCCTGCTATACTCCTAGACTCATAAAGCAGTACCTTGCTCAGCAATCATCAGAAAAACTTTCTCCTTCAACAGATGGGAGCAATATGCATAGAACGAGAAACCTTGTAACACCCATTCCAAAGTGGGATGTCCTTCAGGAGTCTTTGTGTGTATAAGGCTTCAAGTTTAGTGTTTGTGTTAGTTTTTTTTGTGGGGATGGTTTGAGACAAGGTTTCTCTGTGTAGCCCTGGCTGTCCTAGAACTCACTCTGTAGACCAAGCTGGTTTTGAACTCAGAGATCCACCTACCTCTGCTTCCTGAGTGCCACCTCATCTGAATAAAATAATAACTATTATTTCCCAAGCTTATTTACCTTAATAAATTAAATTTTCTATTGTAATGTTATAAGATAGGGCATAGCAGCATGACCCAGGAGAACATGTTCCCAATTCCCAGGGATATTCTGTTACATGGTGAACTGATTACCAGCCATATTAGTTTGCCTCCACCTGGGGGATTAAGTACGAGAGATACCTTAATCTCAGGAATCCAGTGTCAGCTAAAGGTGGGGCCTTAGTTTTCCTGTGTGAAGCCAGCCATCTCCTCCCATTTACACACAGAAAACCTCAGGCCCCACATGATGCTACAAAGCACTCGGGGTCATACAGAGGACAGGACCAGACATTAGGATTTGAATTGGACCCTGTGATTTTAGAAACTTGGATGCCAATGAGAATATCTTGCTTGTGTGTGAGAGTGCGTGTAGGTGCTACAGACAGAGGAGGTAATGGCAGGTGGCATATTCTTGGAAGTCATTTTTATCCTATATGACATTTTCCCTGCACATAACCTACATTTTTGTCTTCTCCAAGAAAGTAAGAATTCACGGTTGTCTTTTTTTTCTGAGAAAATAAGAATTGAGGAAAAAAGAAATCCTTGGATTTCTGTGACCATTTCCCTGACTAATAAGCCATGCCATATGAAACTTGGGTTCAGTCCTTTGTGGATGTCTCTTAAACACACTTAAATTTTACAGATTTCTGAGTAGGCTGCATACGCTTCCAGCCTCCACTACAAGATAGCATGTCGCTGTTAGACACAGTACCAGAAACTACTGTATGTTTTATTAAAACCCTATTTTTGTGTGTGTCTGTCATGCTCTCCTTTTTATCTAAAAGCCTAATTTGGTTGTTGTTCCCTTAGGTACAGAGTACACAGTTCATAATTCATTTGATATAAAATGTCACTTTAGATTCTTACCCTTCTTTGATAAATGAGAAAAAAAACATGTACATTTCAATTTCCTCAATGCCAGAACGACCAGGAGCAACCCCCTGTTGTGCGTCTCAAAGACCTTTGTGTTAAATTAAACATCAAGATCCAGAAACTGTGGGGAGGGGATTTCCAAGGCAGAGAGAACACATAGCAGATATTTGAGACAGACTAAAAGACCCAATGCCTTTCCTACTAGAGTCCCGCCTCCCAAACAGCCACTCTGATCTTCAAATTATTTCTCACTCATAATTTAGCATGCCACAACCAGTCTGCTCATCTCGTCCACTTAGTTTTTCATTTTTTATAAGCATTTCAAATAGTGATAATTATTGTTATCATAGGGGACATGCCACAGCACACGTGTGGTGGTCAGGGGACAACTTGATGAGGTTCCTTTACACCTTCCTTGTGGGTTTTGGGGGTCCAACTCGAGTTATTGGGCTTAGAGGCCAGTACCTTTGGCTGCGTCTTCTTATTGCCCACCTACATTTAAGAGGCAGTTGGCAGAATCATCAAGTAAAATAACAATTGAGGTGTTTGCAAGTTAGTTTAATTTTCAGCTTAGTAGTGAGAATGAGTATACATTTTCACTCCATGTGAACTATGGCTTACAGCATTTAAACAGTAGCCACCCCACCCCCACCATCACACACACACACACACACACACACACACACACACACACACACACCCCTGCTGATCCTTTCTTCATGAACCCTCATTACTCTTTACCAGTCCACTAAGGAAGACTTCATGATTCAGATCACAAAAAAGTGAAATCACTGTTTGTTGAATCCCATGGGCAGGCAGGAACTCTGGTCCATTTCTTTAACAAATGTACAATTTAAAAGACATCCTTATGTTGTTGATAAGAGCCAACTGTGTACTCAGAATGTGTGTGTGTGTGTGTGTGTGTGTGTCTGTGGGTGTGCAGGATCACAGAGGCCAGAGGTCAACATGATGTGTCTTTCTCCATTGCTCTTCACCTTAGTTTTTGATATACTGTTAAACTTGCCAGTTCTGTTGGACGACCAGATGGCCAGCAAACCCCAGTGGCCCTCCTATGCCTTCACTGCAGTGCAATTACAGTGCACTGCAGTGCGATTACAGTGCACTGAAGTGTGAATACAGTGCACTGAAGTGTGAATACAGTGCACTGCAGTGTGAATACAGTGCACTGCAGTGTGAACACAGTGTACTGCAGTGAGATTACAGTGTACTGCAGTAAGATTACAGTGCACTGCAGTGTGAATACCATGCACTGCAGTGTGAACACAGTGTACTGCAGTATAAACACAGTGTACTGCAGTGTGAAGACAGTGCACTGCAGTGTGAATACAGTGTACTGCAGTGAGATTACAGTGTACTGCAGTGAGATTACAGTGCACTGCAGTGTGAACACATTGTACTGCAGTGCGATTACCGTGTACTACAGTGTAAACACAGTGTACTGCACTGTGAACACAGTGTACTGCAGTGTGTGATTACAGTGTACTGCAGTGTGAACACAGTGCACTGCAGTGCAATCACAGTGTACTGCAGTGTGAATACACTGCACACGTGGATGACAATTTTTATGGAAACTGCAGGTCCAACTTGGGTCTTCTTGCTTGAATGAAGGAAATTAACCAATGGATCCATTTCTCAAGGCCCCAAATTCAGATTCCCATGAAGAAGTGTTCTGACCAGAAGACATGGATGGACTTTGGGGTAGCCATTCAAGGGAATACTTTCTCCATGTAGTTGCACTGCTAATAGCAGTGGATTCTATCATATTTTACAATGTTCCACCATGAACAAGATTTTAGGGTCTTAAAACTGTTCACAGAAAGGTAATTTAGTAATATATTCATCCATCCATCCATCCATCCATCTATCCATCCGCCCATCCATCTATTCATTCGTCATTGTCATGACACAGGTAGACTTTCTTCTTGTCTTTCAAGGACCTTTTTTGTGTAATTTTTGAAAAGTTAGTTTCATGAGATTAACTGTATGTCTTTACAGAAGTGCACACTCCGCTCAATCAGAAAACCGAAATCACTCATTTCCTCTGAGACACAGAGAGAATTAACAGAAAGATCTGGGATATAATATGGGTCCAATGAGACGGCCAGTCAGTAATTAACAATAACGACTCCATGGTGACGCACTAACGCTGGGTAAATGCATCTGAACACGCTTTGATGACCTTTCCTGTGCAACACCTGCACAAATCTCCTGCAGCAGCAAACAGAAGAGAGAAATCTAGATTTTTCACACACGCGTCAAAGGAAGAGCTGCACACGCCAAGTTGACATCTTCCATGACCTGGGAATACAGAAAAGAGGCCTTCACGGTGTAAGGCCTTCCCTAAACAGAGAAGCAGAGAGCCAACACAGCATTCTCTTTTTTCTGAGTGTAGACTAGACTTTGTTTTTTAAAATTTAATTTTAAATATTTTTTAAATTTCCAAAGGTATCATTTTTGTGTTTACAAATGATTTGCATACATACGTGCACATGTGCCATGCCGTTGCCTGAGGAGGTCAGAGGACAACTTTGTGGAGCTGATTCTCTCTTGCCTTTATGTGGATTCTAGGGACGAATCTCGGGTCATCAGGCCTATGTGGCAAGTACTTTTAAGGCTTAGACATCTTTCCAGACCTGCTTTATATTCTTATTAATTCATCTATGTGGTAGGAGTTCATGGGGTTCTTGGCTGGCATTAAAGAAGTTGTGTAACTTCTTGGTAGCAAGTTCGACCTTGTAACCACCATGGAAGTAGACGGGCCAAGCTGATGGTCCCCTTACCTTCCGTGTAGACTGTGCATTGTGGCGTATTGTTCTACCATACTAGTTTGCGAGGCCCATGAGACATATTTCAGTGAATTACCCCTCACTTTTTATTTGTCACACTGAGAAGCATCAGTGGGCAAGTTAACTCAAGGATACACTCTGGTTCCTTCAACAGGTTTTCAACCTTCAATGGCTCAACCAATCAATATGCTTGAAATTAGATTTGACACACTTGTAGAGTCAAGTCCCTTCTGTCGTTCCCATTGATGGGCAGGGTCAACAAATGCATGCTACCTTTGCAAGAGAAGATAGGGTAGGCTATGAGGAAGAGTCAGATTTCCAGGCTCATAGGTGTTTGGAGTTGTTTCTCCTCCCAGCTTCATGATCTTGATGGCCTAGTTACAAGCCGATCTTGTTCCCTCAGCTTGTACAGAAACAAAGTCTGAAGAACAGTTTCCTCATAGCGAAAACTGAGTTTTCATATGGTCAAAGCACATTGTATGCATGCATGCAAAACACAGTGAATCTCAATATTTTATACAATTAATATGTGCTAATAAAAAAGTATAAGATAAGAGAAACACCTGAACTCAGTGAGGGCTCCCTTGGTATAAATAACCACAGCATCAAAGAACTCTTTCTGTCAAATGAAACACTGCATCATCTTAACGGTCCTCTTGGCAATTTATAATTACATGAGGATACTCTGTGGAGTTGTATTTATGAACTTTTAGAAGTAAAAACCCTAACTCTTATAGTCTAACAGCCAGAAAACCCTGGGATCCAGGCTAAAGATGTAACCCAATCATGAGATGCTCAGTAAGGGAACCCAGGGGGAAGAGATTCAGGTTTAGTTACATGGACATCCTGGTAACAGATGTTCTGTGAAGGGATCTAGGAGCAGAGGAAATTTCCTTGACAGTGTCTTCAGGGTAGGGAAGGCCATTAGTATTCCTCTGTGCATAAACACCGAGGCTGTTGCTTTCTGGTACTGCTGGGGTGGGGTGGGGGGACTTGGCAGTGAAACCAGCTGCCTACAATAGATATCTGTCTCCATCCCATTCAGGAACACTGTGGGGGAGGCCTCTGACCCTAAGAATGTTGGACACAGAAAACTGGCTGACCTATTTCCCTGTCAGAGTTCCTACTTACAAATGTGGAATAAAGTTGTGAAAAAGACCGTGTGACATGTTCGATTTGTGGGCATTTTAACGGTTATCCAATTCCATGGCTGTCAAGCTAGAATGTCTGAATGACCTGGGATGGGGAGAGGAGAGGGGCGATCATTAACATAGAGCTTCAGTCTCAGATAATTTGGTGTTAGTCATCAGAGTGTGGCGTTCAAGAATTTGATGGGGGGGGTCTCAGTGGTTAAAGCACTTGACTCACAAGCAACCAGCATGAGGCAGGACCAGAGTTAAGATCTCTACCTGTCTACACATCTTCTGGGCAGGGAAGCCCACCAGCCAGCCAGACTGATAGCAAGGGGTGAGCTCCACGACTCAATGACTAAGATGAAGACTCACTGAGAGAGATACCAGATGTCAACCTGTGACTTCCACATGCGTGTACCCATTCATGCATACTCACCTACATGTGCATATGTGTCTGTCCACGTACAAACGGGCATGTAAACATCCGTACACATCGCATACACGTGCTCATGGAAAAGCAAAGAACAAATGTGGACTTGGAGGAAGTTCTCAGGTAACAGAGTGGCGCAGACTGTGGGAGCGACTCAGGCCTGAGAAGTCAGCCACGGGAAGCTCAAGTCACAGAAAAACACTGAGGTCAAACCTAATGGCTGAGTAGTACGAAGGTTGTGGGTGAAATGTGGGCCTTCCACCTGTAAGTGAAGACAGAAGTTCTCAGGAGACTAACAGTGCTCAGGGGCTCTAAGGGAACCTCCAGGGCAAGGGAGCACCCCCATGGCAAGCTAACAGTCATACAGTCTTAGAAGTGATTGTCCTATTTTGTATCAGGCTTGCTTCTGGAAACTTCCTCCTTGGGAGTTTAGACAAAAGCTGGTACATAGGCCAAGCCTCCTGTTTTGGTATGGTCTACAGGAAGGTTGAGGGCACCATTTTCCACTCAGGCCACCCCCCTCCAAGTATCTCCTTTCCAAATAACAAAGCCCAACTCAGAGGCTTAAATCATGAAAAGAGCTAACTGGCTCCTAGGAGAGACAATTGGAACCAAGAGTTGGTCTTTGGCAGTGCTGGAGTCAATATGGCCAGTGCTGCTGTCAGAATTCTGCCCATCTTCTATTGTGGGGTACCAGAAGAGGAAAAACCCCTGAGATTCCTGTGTAAGTCATATGGAGTTTATTTATCACCAGTGGGCTGTCCCAGGCAGAAGAGTGGGAAGCTTCCTTGACCTCCAGATTGTTTGAGGTTTTAAAGTCAAAAACTGTAATTGTGACATATCCAGAAAGGTAGCTGTGGACATCTGCAGCAATCCAGCATAGTTTACAGAAGCAGAGAAATAGCAGGTAAGTGATCAGGCAGTTCTCAAGACTTTTAGATCAGGGACATGCTGGGTAGGAATTTATGGCTGGTCCAGAAGTGACCAGAAGCCAGTTAACTCAAGAGAGCTTTACGCAATTAAAGTGTATTTAGGTGGCATAGCTACAGCTCAGTAGTCCTCTACACTTCGCTCTGACACACTCTTCTCTCTCCATGCTGGCAACATTTCAGACCCTTCCCAAGGCAATAGCTGGCCAGGGATTCCCAGAATCCAAGCTTTCAGCATGTGACACGGCATGTCACCTCTGCCGACTACACTGCTTCCTTCACAGCTCTGATGGAGCACACACAACACTCACGAGACACAGGGCAGTGGAGCCAATGTTCTTTCTGAGAGGGAAACTAGACCCCTGTAACCACAGAAAAAGTTAAGGTAGTTTGTGCAAGAATGAAAAATAAAAAGTCACCATCATTCCCTGAGGACATGACACTGCAGCCCTTCATCTGAGGGTGACATGTTCTGAGATACCCCAGACCACAGAATACAGGACTGTGCCCGCCAACGCTTTGTCTGACACACAGCTCAATGTATACATGGAATACAGAAAAATCAAACCAGCAGTCGATCTGGTAACTGAGATGCCAGCGATGAACAGAAGCTGAGGAGACTATACCAGCGATGAACAGAAGCTGAGGAGACTATACCAAAGACGGCGTGAGGCAGTTTGAGGCTTTATTACGCTGTTTAGAAAACATTTCATTTAAAACTCAGGAACTCTCTATTTAATAATTCAGACCCCCCACACACACAGTTGACCCCTGATAACTGGAATTGAAATGGGGCAACAGATTGAGTGGGCAATTGTTGCCTAGAGACACTGGAAATGCTGAGAGACAGGGAGAAGGCTAGCTCTTAGTCCCTTCTGTACTGGGCATCACTCAGCCATTGTTTCTGTCTTTCCCACAAATCTGTATGCTGCCAGATAAGACATCATCCATTACAATAAGAATGGAAGTCAGAGCAAAGCCCAAAGCAACCACTGAAGTGTGAGGACCAGGTGTGACTCCCTGTATTAGTCAACCTGTCTTTGAGGAGTGCCGGCTCTCCACGCTTTCAATTTTTTGGTTGGACAATTGCCATCTGCACATGGAAGTTTCCTTTGCACCAACTAGTTAACAATCAGAATAGCACAGTGGTTGGAATGAATATGTCCACTAACGTCTGGTTTCCCTTAAGAAAGGACTCTAGAAACTTTGGATGAGAGTACTCTTTAACCACTCACAGAGATAACAAAAGGGAATGTGTTATTGTTTATGTTGTTAATCAAGGGATTGGAACCCTGGCATGTCTCAGCCTCACTAAGGATTCCCTCAGTTTCCTAAGAATGGCTGCACAGGTGGCTAGATGCTCTTAGGATTTTATATAAGTCAGGCACTGAGCTGCTGTATAATAAAGAAGTCAAGAAAAGAATGATATTATTTTCTAAGAAATAAAAGGAACATTTCTTCAGGGCACTCGATGAGTTCAAATAAAATTTCAAGTCGCATTTAAACAGTGAAGCCGTCACATCCACACGATTTTTCTTTCCATCTTAAAGTTAAAGATAAACCTTCATTCCGAGATGAGATGCAGACAGGAGGATTGTACTTACTCCTTTTAAAAAATATGGTTTTTAATGTCAATGGAACTCAGAGAGGCAATACCTCCCATCTTTCTCCCTTGGTAAAGTAGGGAAAATGTGATTTTCATTTAATTATTTCTTTCAGTCTCTCTGCCTTGCCCCAGGATGCTCTGAAGATAGCACTTAATTGTGTGGGGGGACACGTGCACTGTATAAAACACAGGAGAGCATTATGCAAATGTGCAGGGCTGTGAGCTCTTGGCTGGAGGCTTGTTGAGTGCTCCCTTAAGTTCACTTCAAAGTTCCCGTCCTTCTCCTCCATGGCTCAGAAGTTTGTGTCTCTCTAAACTGTTTTCACAAGCAGGACACTCATTGTCAAGATTATTGGCATAAAAAGTGAAGGAAACTTCACAAACTGTCACGGGGAAATATACCCCCTTCTTTGGCTCAGGATATGTAATTTTATAAACGTGCATGCTAGCGAGCACACACCCACAGCCACCACAGTGCAGACTACCCATTCTAGAAAACCAGAGGTAAGAACTGGAGTCACATACTAAAGATAGACATGAACACCACGGCTCAACTCCAATAAAGTACTTAGGAGAAAACATGAATGAAGCTAGATGGGGTGTTAGGTGTTTTGAAACACACACTTTATTAAGAATTTAAATACATTTTATTTGCTGAGTTCAATTACTTTATTATCTTCCATAGGTTTAGCTCCCCCCACCCCGAGGGAAAAAATTGCAGCACATTTGGAAGATATACACAGTAGGAAAACATTATGCACAACTATTCTAAAGATTCATAAGAACCAGGTGCAATATAAATTGTGTGGTTTTTAATACGCTGAAGGCAAGGATGAGCCATCTGTGTATGTGTTCGTGTTGTTTTAAAGAACACTATTAAACGATCCTGTATCTTCATCGTGGCTCCTATGTTATAAAAGGCTGTTAATCTCATCTTTTCTTGCTTCTGAATGCTGTGCTACGCCGCCATGCCAGTCAATTCTTTATGTCAGTTTCTGACTCTCAGTTTATTTTTTATTTCTATTCCATTGCAGTCTGTCAAGTGTAAAAGTTTATTTATCTTTTTATTTTCATCCCTTTGCACACTTTAAGACCTACTGTGGCCCCTTGAATGTGGAAGTATCTACTCAAATCTTGTAAATGAATCAATGTGGATGGAAGTGTATCAGAAAGAAAACATCAAACACATTCAACGGGGGAAGGGCAGTCCTACCTTTTTGAAAACTATTAGTTTCATTTCACCTTTTAAAAGGAGCATCTTGTCGTATCAGGAAGAAACATCCACAGGCAAGGAAGTGCAGCAGGCTCTCACTGCTGCAGCATTGTGAATGAAATAGGTTGAGTCTAGAGTTCTACATCCACTCCTGAGGCCCTAGAATGGGGTTTTGGCTTAAATTAAAATAGAGAAGAGAATCTCGATCTCTCCTTTAATCGCTTGTCACCAAGCCTGACTGCCTGAATCTGTTCCCAGATACCACACAGTGGATAGAGGGAACTGACTCCCTAAGTTGTACATACAGCTTTCAATAAAATACAAATAAATTAATAAACAAACACAATTTTTCCATGAAGGAGAAAATAGACTCATTTGAATGAATTAAGTTGAGTCTCAGTCTCAGGTCCTGGTCAACTGAGGGGAAATACCTGTGATTTCCGTTTCCTTTCAAAGCAGAGCCAGTGTTTCCCATGGCCTGAGCTACGACTTTCTTGACTTGCCCTGCTCTCTTGAGGGTGGGTGCTCTGAGAACAGAGCCTCCCCACATGGGTGCTTCATTTCCTTCTCTTACACAGTACTTTCTTTCCATTCACCCTTCTTAACTGATTTGCTAGACTAATGTGTGTTTCCTATTTCTTCTGCAATGCACAGAGAGGGAGATTCAATTCTCTCTGGAGCTCAAATATAAAAGTTGACTGTCACCAATAGAGCTACACTCACTGAGAGACAGTTTTATTTTGCCAAAAACGTTCATGTCAATGGGCCTCCTTGGTGTAACTTTATAACTATAACATAATTAGATATTACCTAAACTATGAGGATAACAGAGATTTGTTTCCATAAGAATTCATTGTTTTATGCAGCTTAAAATTAGAACTTAATCATAGTATTCTGTCAGAACTGTGTGAGGTTGTGAGAACACAAGAATCTTGAAACTAGAGTCTACTTATTATCTTTATATTTTTGTTTCCCTTTTAAAGATTTTACTTTGTGTGTGTGTGTGTGTGTGTGTGTGTGTGTGTGTGTGTAAGCACAGGTGTTGCCGTGTCGTGGAGGACAGTAGAGGGTGTTGCACTCCCTGGAGCCGGAGTCACAGGTAGCTGAGTGCCACCTAATGAGGGTTCTACACACCCAACTTCAGCTCTCTGAAAGAGTGGCGAGCTTTCTCAGCAGATGAACCATGTCTCCTGCCCCTTGTTCTGCTTTAACTTTAAAAGTAGGGATCATAAACTATGCATTGTGGGTATAGTTTTTAGAATAAGGATGCTAGGCTTATCAATGAATGACAATGAACTCCCTGAAAAAGCAACTTGAAACCTTACAGGTAACCTTTACTCATATGCAATATTACTATGGGGTACATTCTCTGAGTTGAATTATATTCAAGATGTTTTTGGATTTATTTTCAAAGGTCCTGTTTTAACTACCCTTCTCAATGAATTGTCTATTAGTCACAATAACTAATTGAAAATGGGGGTTAAAACAAAGAACTAAACATAACCTACAGAGACTTCAAGACGTCAAGAGTTAATGATATTTGTTTCTTCTGAGCAATATTGACAAGAGTAAGACCAATAATGGGATAACTTCAATCTAATTTTAAACCCTGAAAAATGATCACCAAGTAAAAAACATGGACAGCAAAAACAATTTTGAAGACCATTATACAAGCCATAGCACCCACAACATGTTGGCGAATACTTTGTCTCGGCTATCTGGGCTGCAAACATTGACAAACCATCCATTGTTACTGTCTTCACAGCCCATAAATATTTGATAATTGTGGCAGAACTAAGAAGAAATAAGAATGAAAATTTTCAGAGTTTAGAAATAACTAATTTTTTTTAAATCACTACACATTAAAGGAATACAGACCATTCCTCCAACTATCGAGTTACGGACATTTTAATCAATTAATTTATCTCTTTTCTGTGTATGTGTAGGCACATGTGTGCCAGTCAGAGGACAGCGTATGGGAGCCACTTCTTCGTTTTTATCCTTTTGAGGCGTGGTCTTTTAATGGCTTCTGCTCTTGGACCGTATGCTGCATGCTAATGTTCCAGGCTAGCTGGCCTGTGAGTGCCTGGCACACTGTCCCGTTTCCACCTCCACACCCTTCAAGGGAAAATTGTACTAAGCTGTTTTCAAAGTTTTGGGTGTCTACACACCATTCTTTTAAGAACAGGCAACACCTGGGCTGGAGTGGCGTCTCAGCAGTTAAGAGCACGCTCTGCTTTAGCAGAGGGTCCCGGGTTCTGTTCTGAGTGCCCGCATGGTGGCTCAGAAGAGCCCGTGACTTTAGTTCTGTGGGCTCCAACACCCTCTGCTGATCTCTGCTGGCGCTGGACATGCACGTGATGCACATACACACATGCAAGTAAAATAAGAGTAAACAGACAAATCTTGAAAGAGGAAAACAAAATAAAAGCAGGGCAGCCTTAACGGAAGCATTCTGTATGTCTGGTCTCCATATGCGGGTTGCAAGTGCTGAGTGGTCACGAGCTATGCAAATAAACGCACTGCTGTTGCGTCTCCTGGGCAATTCTCTATGGTGGGAATCCTCAGCCAGCCCAAAGCACAGTTGTGTAAACTGAGGATGATTGGGTATCTGTGCATGGCAACACAGCCAGCTAGTCAAAGGGGTGAGTATAAACCCATGTTTGGGAGAACCCACCCTCTAAGGTTTTACCGTGCAAAAGGTCAGAACTCTAACCCATGTGGATTCTCTCACTGATGTGCTAGGTGGTGAGGAGGGGGAGGGGCAATGGAAAGACTCTGAGGGTGAACCCCTTTGTAGTCACTTTCCTGGTCTCTCTGCTCTTGCTTTTCAAAGAACACATTTCAGAAAACAGTGGCTTCCTGGAGCCTTATATTTTAATGGAGCGTCTAAGCTGCAGTAATTCTAATCAATCGTTGAAACCACCACTTATTTGTTGCCGGAGAAACTGGATGGGGTTTAGAGGTACAGGTGGTTCTGAACTCCTTCCTGATTACACTGAAACCATTTAGACAAACAGGAGAAAACGATTTTTCCTGCAAAGGTAGGAAACACTGATAAAAATATAATCTGGCTGTAGCTCGTCAGTCTGAAGTGTGTCAGTAATCATTTTAAACTATGCCCTTTTAAGCTTCTGCTGTCTCTTTCCGCTCTCTGAGTAGGTCTTTGATGTAACAAAGACAGTTTCAGACAAGATTTCAGTTCATCTGGAAACAAAAAAGGTTTAAGTCTGGAGGCAAAATGCAGTATATTTAAAATTTATACACTCCATAACGCCTTTGTTCTGAACTTGAAGATCCTGCAAAACTTGGGAGCTCCTTCTCCCTCCCCCTCTAAGAGAATTTGTTCATCCTTTGCTGATTATCCGGCCACTGTGGCTTTAGCCGACGCTTTCACCATTTAACTACATGCAGAGTCATGGCTGACCCCTTCTGATCAATTGCAGATCCATACAGGTTTGACTGATAAAAGAGCCAATTAGATTTAAGCAAATTAAGGGACATCACCAATGTCAACCACTTATTAAACCGTACGCTGGAATTCCATGCATACAAAACACAGATGCACCGAGCCCCATTAAGCGCTGAAATCCTAACCCCATTAGTAACTTCAGACCTTGGTGGGGCAAAGGTCACGGGGAGGTTTCATATTTATAGATTAACGTTTGGATTCCTTTTTGTTTTTTTAACTCTTTTCGCCTAGAACTCTTGTACCTGTTCCATAAGGCTTTTCCAGAGCTTGGATTAAAATGATCTTTCATTTCCCAGAGTGTCTTAACACCAAGAAGTGTTTCTCTGTTTTAGAAATAATACAAAATACAGTGATGGCAGGATTTCAGGATCCTGAGAGCACAGGGAGGAGGGGCTGGACCCTGAGGATGAAAACAAGAGATACTCCTCCAGGTTCCCAAATACTGAAAACTCATTTTTTATATGCAAGGTTTTGGGGACCTCCACAGCCACAGCTGTCTTTCCTTCATAACTTCAAATAGCATGGGTTCCTCAGATTTCCTTTGTGTATACATGTGTGTCTTTGTGCATGTGTCTGCATATATGTGCACGCACACACGGAAGCCAGAAGTTGACATCCTGTGCCCCCTGGATCCCTGAACTGGGGGCCTCTAATTCAGCTGGGCTGTCTGGCTGCTCTGCTCCTCAGGGCTAGGTTTCCACATGGGCACTGTCACGCCCAGCAGTTCTGGAGATGAAATAGTGTCCAAGCTGGGCAGCTCTCAGTGCCTGGTCTGCTGGACCCTCTCACGACTTTATTTCTCATGCTCAGTTTTCCCTTCAGCAAAAGAGAGTTGGAGACTAGTGATGAGAGGTCTCACAACCATCAGCTAAGAGATGAAGGCTGTGCGTGTGTGTGTGTGTGTGTGTGTGTGTGTGTGTGTGTGTGTGTGTGATGCCAGAAGACTCCAGCAGGGGGCATCAGATCCCTCAGCACTTGAGTGACAGGGAGATGTGAATAGTCTGACAGATTCTGGGAACCAAACTCTGAAAGCTCCTCCTCTCTGAAAGAACCGGTTTTTGTTGTTGTTGTTTTACTCTTAAGTGCTGAGTCACTTCTCAATACTGGCATTTAAATTCTCCACACTGCATTTCCTTCTCTTTCCTTTCCAAATTCCTGCATATGCTAAGGGGTAGTCATCCTTTGTTCATCCAAGAAAAAAGCAACCAGCTAGGACAGGGAAGCTAAAGAAATGTGGGACTGTTTCTTACTCTAATTCTCTGGTCACAGCTAGATTTATGTGGTCACAGCCTTTCACCACTGGCCAGCTGTGCACAGAGACGGTCCCAGCTTTGCCACTGACTACCACATAGAGGTCCCCATGCAGAGACTGGGTCTGGGGGAAACTGAGGAATGGTAACCAATGACTTACTGGTTATTAAACTCTAACTGTATATGCATGCAGTATGTGCACATGTGTGTGCAGGTACATATGTACATAAGCACCAGTGGGTGCCACGTGTCCTGATTGCTCCTCCTCCTTCCCTGAAACAGGGTCTCTGGCTGGACTGCAGCTAGCTCCTCTGGTTAGATTGGCTGGTGGAAAGCCACCCACAGCATCCTCCTGTCTCAACTTCCCACAGTTCTGGGGTTACAGACATCCAACGCTTCACAGGCTATCTATCCTGTGTGCTGGGGATCTGAATTCAGGTCCTCACGCTGTGTAGCAAGCCCTTTACCTATGAGACATCCCCCAGCCCTTCATTAAGCCATCCTGACCAAACTTATTCATGCACTCACCAATTATTCATCACACACCTACCAAGTGCCAGGTTTGATCTAGGCACTGAAGACAAAAAAAGAACTGGAAACAGCCCCTGCTCTGTAGGATTTTACTGGCAAAGCGTGCTGGTCAAATTAAACAGGTGATGTCAGTACTCACGACACATACTCAGGGCTGTGGAGTGAGCCTTACACGAGGCTGGCAAGAGGTAGCATGCTGATGAACCGATTGAGTAGGCGAGTTTACTATTGCAAGTGAGTGCACTGGCATGTGTGTACATGTGTGCGTGCATGTGTGCGTGTGTGCGTGTGAGCATGCACGTGTGTGTATGTGTGTTGCAACTGTTCGTGTGCCCACGTGCTTGCGTGGAAACAAGAGGAGGACATCGGGTATCTTGCTGCAACCCTTATTTCCTTGAGACAGAACCTTTGCTGTGCCCTAACCTCACCGTTTTTGTGCTGGGCTGAGTGTCATTTAGACCCAGGTAGCTTCCCGTGTCTCACTCACCTCCCAGGTACTGGGGTTGCAGGCATGCAGTCAGGCCCAGATTTTGCACGGGCACCGACTATGCAAGCGCAGGTGCTCCTGTTTCTGCGGTAAGCACTCTCACATGCTGAGCTCTCCCTGGCCCCCCAGGTAATATTTGATAGCAAATATCAGGTAAGGAAAAACCAAAGCATCCCCCCTCACCACCAACCAAACTTCCTATTGCGGTGTTTTGGGTGTATCTGACAAAGAAGCCGCAGCTCAGACTACTCCTTTTCAAACCTCACATTATCCAGCGTAGAAAGACTGGAGACTCAGCATCACCATTCAAGGGGTCGGCCGTTGAAAGCAAAGAAACGGCAGTGGCTGTACCAGCCAAACACAACACAAAAGCAAGGAGCCCACAGAGATACCTCTGCCTGTCGGTTCCCTTCTGCGTGCTGGCTCATTTACTGTCCATTCCAGTATGAATCACAGCTCACTGGAAGGCATGCAAGATTTCTTTAATAACTCTCAGCACTAATTTAATTCTACTTAAACACACATATTCCACTGGATGCCACATGCTTTTCAGCATGATTTTTATGTGTAAATCATGATAATACGTTTTCAGCTCATTAAGTAAAAGGAAGCATGAACTAAAACCTATTTAATCAATGAGGTATCACCTTTAAACTGCCACAAGGTCATAAAAAAAGATCATTTCAAAGCGATAAGTTTCCTAATTGTAATCAACAACAATCTAATGACGGGAGAAAATAAGTCCTAATGGTGGCAATAAAGTGGCACTTGCTCTGTCTCCACGGATGCGGCTTCCTTTTTGGGTGAAGGGTCACCTCCCTAATCTGGACTTCTGGGTACTTACTCTCAGTGGCCACACTGATCCCAGATGCTGTGGGCCACAGAGGAGCCCCCGCTCCGCCACACACCCATAAAGCAATGACTTAGTTACTCCTGTTTTGTCACATTGGTCCTTGTATTGGCAAACACACCCTCCCGTGAGTACTGAATGAGCAACGGGAATGTACTAATTTGAGTCATTATCACACACAGAGAAGAGCACCTCGGTATTAAGGTGCTTGGGTGCCGGAAGCATGGCTTCAGGACAGACGCTAGGTCTCCCTAGTCCTTCTCCTGGAGTATATGCAGAATGCCCACATTCTGAGGCTCAGTTGAGAGCCATGGTCTCATTACTCCAAGACATGCTTCCTGTTTACCAGCTGTGACTGCCTTTTGAACGGGGGATTTCTCCTTATCACTTAGACACCATAAATAGTTAGGACATGGGGCGGGTTGACTGCACATTTTAGAATAATTGTGGTTATTTTAAAATGCACCAATTTTAAATAGAAATATTTAAAATAAACATACCCAGAATGTGTTGTATTTCACAAAGGAAAGGGCTAGCATGAACATACCCAGAATGCACTGCATTTCACACAGGGAAGGGCTTTAGTGACTGTTAAGATGATGGACACACCCAGAATGCATTGCAATTCATAGAGGAAAGGGCTATAGTGACTGCTAACACCAAGTGTTTATGTGAATGAGAGTCCTACTGTAATGGACACTTTCTGATCCTTACATAGAGGGCCTATATTTTAAATTTGATATTGTGAATATGTTCTGCAAAAGAGCAAAAGGGTTGTATGTTTTCACAGTTCTCAATAATCCCTGGATACTGATGCCAGCCCCCATACCATCTCCTTCTAAATATGTTGTCAAAATTGAAAAAGATTAACAAAATCTGGAAAGTTGAAGAAATGAAGAAACAAAAATCCCAGTGAATTAAAAAACAAAACAAAAATGTATTTAATAATGTTCTTAAGATATCCAGAGATGCACATGTATAGAACTATACATATACACATGTGTACACACATACACATGTCCACATACACATTATCAGAAGAAAGCACACTCATCAAAGCAATAATAGAATATCAATAATGAGTTTTCAAGAACCAAAGCTGCCCAAACATTCAGAACTACAGCTGAACCTCTGTGTTTTAAAATTAAATATTCAATAGTGACTCAGTTCTGGGCTTCCTGTTTAACAACAGAAAGTCTACAACAGTTTTCACAGACTCACCCACTGGAGGCATTTCAACAGAGATGTGGTCTCTGAGCATGCTGCTTCGGCTGTTGGAAGCATTCAGTTGTACCATGTAGTGCGAGCAAAGAACCAAGTCATCCACCAGCACCCAGAGCTGGTTCCCCTCACTGTTGCAGATGGTTTCTGTGCCACTGGGAAGGGTGTAGTTGTTACCTGCTGATTGAAGAGGAAAATTACGTTCAATGATCAGTCTCTTCGACTACTTGGGTATTTTCTTGGGCTGATAAAGATGCAATGCCAAGCTGAATTATCCAACCAGCACCTATGAGGCATTGCATGTGTTCCCTTCAGTGCATACACTCACGTCACTATGTTATGAATAAAATGAAGGGTGTGTTAGTATCTACAGATCACAGGCGTCAAACAGGCAAAGACAATATGATGTTATGCAACAAGTACCGTGCACACACATAAAGTGTCCAGATGTAGAAATAAGCCCTTGATGATTTAGTTTTTCATAATCCTTGACTTTTCTTTAATATGTAGACAGAAGTGATGCCCCTAAGTAAAATGGTTCCAACTGTAGGTAGCACACTCTGACATGCCCCATCTTTGGCTCACCATGCTTGAGAGCTAGCCTGGCCTCTTTCTATTTCATGTCTCTTTAAACTGGGGTTGGGCAGAATATCATAAAACAGTTTCTGTGGGTAGGCTGCCACTTATGCCCTTTTGGACCAGAACATCTGTATCTAGCTTTCTTAGCAGACGGAAAAAAAAACCACCTGGTTGCATAAAGCAATCGCTTCCCACGTGCCCTCACTGTGTGCCACACCACCATCCTTAAAATCTTGGTAAACCCATATCAAATCTCTAAATCTCAGCCTGTGTAGGACAGAGAGAAATGTCCACCCTGGTAATAATGGCTCTGCTCTCTCCGAAATCCTGCATAACACTCATGGTAAAAAGAGTGGTGGGGGAGAGCTAAGAATTAGAGTTAAAATAAGAACAGAGTTAGAGTTTAAAATTATGACATTTTCTTTAAAAGCATGCATGTGGGAGACATTGTTTTTAGTTTTAGTCAAACAGAGGAGCATGTTAGCTACTCTTTAAAGACACAGGATAAAGAACAATTTAAATACTAATTATATCAAGCAGGCTGTCTTCCTTTGTCAAAACATTTCCCATTACACATTTATTTCGCCAGTTTTGAGAAAAGTACGTAAAAAAAAAACACCAGGGAACTAGATGTAGCAGGGGAACAAGCCTATTTGCAAGACCTAGCAATAACGGCATATTAGTTGATTAAAATGTAAAAGAGGGTCACGTGTTATAAGCTTTCTTACATTGTACAGGAAAGAAACTTGAATGCCTAAAATAATTATAAAAATACATCCTCACAGATTAGCAGGAAAAGTACAAAGAAAACAATACCCACTGACTGTTGACATTCCCTGGGTTAGAACCTGTATTCGTGCTCTTTGAGTAACATGTTCTCTTCAAGAATGTGTCTGAGTATCTAGTTCTTTGTCCTTGAGCTTGAGGTCACGTGACACACAGTGATTCTCATACAGTGCCATCATGAAAATTAGTTAAGATCTTACTTTCCTGCAGCCAGCCTGAAATGTCTGCTCAAAACGCCTGCTATTTGAGTTACTTGAGCTACATAGATTACTCTGCAGGTATCAGTACAAAGCTAAGAAGCATTGTGTGTATGGCTCATCAATGTATATAGTTTGATTAACTGATTAGTGAACAAATCTACCCAGCTCTCTCATTACAATGAACAAAACAATAAGGATGGTTGCTGATTTTTTTTGCTGTAATCCACACAAATTATACCTGCAAGACAAATATTGAGCATTGGCAAGTGGTTAAGATGTAAGCGCCTGGCATTTGTTCTCTCAGCGATTATTAATTATGTGTTAATCATCAAAATCCATCATTGTTCACTTAAGTGACTAACACAAATCTGACTATATCACGTTGTTGTCCCATCAGGTAAAAGTCCAAATCCTAAAACTAACTGGAATCTCACAGTTGGTTATGGATGGCCATTTTGTGAAATATGGGTAGGGTAGATAAAACTTGACATATACATAAGATATATTTATAAATTTATAATAATTTCAGGCTGAAGGAAGTAGCCAAATTTTTTATCGTGACAAAATCTGCACAGTTAAGTGTCTTCTGTGGCCACAAGAAGTTTCAATTGCCACACAATAGTTTGTCATTTTGGTCTTGAAATTGATACAGGCAAAGGGATAGTTATTTTGGAGAGAATAAATAGTGTTCATGGACTAGAACACTGGGAAGCACAATCATTATTTATTTTCAATAAAGAAATATTCCAAGTTTACAGAGTGACATGAAATCCAAAGAGGAAGTAGGAACTCTATCATGATGTCTATGCAATGCCATGCCCATAGAGTTCTGGATGCAGCTTTTAAGAGTTCATTCCACTCAAGTTCTGTTACAAGAACCACATATATATATATATATATATATATATATATATATATATATATATATATATATGTCAATTTGTTGAAGTATGCTATGGGGAAAACAGCCTCATAGATCTTGGACCATGGGAGTTGGGGACTGACCACACGCTGCTTCATGTTGCTTGACCAGGTCTTCATAACCCAAGAGAGTACACAACCTCTATCTCTTCTTTTAAGAGACCATGTCTACAGACAAGAAGCCAGGTCCAAAGCCAGTACCCCAAAGCTACTGGTGGAATGAATTCCCATAACACTTCCCTTTTTGTCTAAATAAGAAGGTTTTAAATCTAATATAAAACTATATAAAATAAGGACAATTATAAAGTATTGTCCAGGGGAAAGAAAGGGCAATGAAGTCCTTTTGAATGATGCCATTTTAGCACTCAGAGGTTCTTTACAGCTAGCTTTGTGACTTGATCTGACTGAAGACCCCTGAGTGCCACAAGTGTGTAAGGAGCCCTTGGTGCCCATGAGATGACAACTGAGTGAATAAAATATGGTCCCTGCCTTGTAGAACTCCTATGATTGTCTAAGTGCGATCACATGATCGCATCAGCATCTCTCCTGGTCTCAGGATGCCCTGCTCTTGGGAAGCATTTTTAGTTATGGCTGAGACAATGGCTGCTGTTGTCACACAGCTGTAAAATCCCCAAAAAGGTCACCTTGCCCTACAGAGACCAAGACAGATGCTCATCTGGCAAGGAAGCTGTGTAATCTGTGCGTCTTATAGAAGGTTGAAAATTGTAAAACACCAACAAAACTCTATGTCACAAGAGCATGATTTTGCCTGTTTCTAACCAGGCACAAATACAAGTGTAAGCATCTGTGTTCAGAACACTGGCAGAGGTACCCTCCTTTCTTCTAGTTTGTTTATTTGTATTGGAAGCCGTTTTTGAGCAATAAAACAGGCCATATCCTCCGTTTTGCTCTGAAAATGGCATGGCAGAGAGAAACATATTAAGTACCACTTTATTCCAAGTTTGCCATATAATGACATTAATACATGGTAATTATACAATTAGTTGTAATGTTAGTTTTTAGCTATAGAACAATGATTACTGAGTAATTATAAGAAGTATATAATTACTCAATAATTATGAGAAGGAAGCAATTATATAACCATTTTGCTCAGCTCAAAAAACGAACACGTGTATCTTCAGGAGCCACGCAGACGAGTGAGTATGATCTTCTCCTGTCCCTCCGCAAACACATGGTTCAGTTCACAGGACCTAGGGTGACAGTCAGCATTTCCATTGTCAATGAAGCTCAAAACTACTCAGATCCCAAACCGAATGTGGATCCGCAGGTCACAGCTCTTTGCCCATCCTGTCACCCAGCCCTTCCCCTTCTCTCTCAATCTGATGACTTTGGGCCCCCAGATAAAGGGGACACTGTTAAAATGCACAGTCCAGGATTGCCCCTCTGCACTCACCTGCGCTAAAGCATCCCCCTCTGCCCGTATGCAATTTTATGTGGACTGGAAAGGCATCCGCACTGGTTCTGTCTGACAAACGAGGCTAAGGAAGCCTGAGGTGATAAGCACTTCTGTCACTAGGGTCCCTTTCTGTATGCTCAGCCTCAGCCTACACTGTGTGGGAGTCAGAGTGGGTGATGCAGGTCCCTTTAGGTTTCTGGATTAGGAGCCATAGCTCTCCACACCCTGAATTCCAGTCTTGTGATATCTAGCAGTGCCTCGCCAATTCATGCTGGCCTAGCTTGACAAGAGGAACTGGGCTTCAAACCCAAAGAGGGTAAACTAGAATCTTCTGCACAATGGACTGTTTTTAGAGGTAATCTAAGGTTCCACTGAAGTCACTTAGGGCCATCTCATAAAAACACACACACCTGAATTGCACCTAAACCTACTCAATGAGGATGCCAGCATAGAAGTCAGAAATTACTGAATGATTTGGTTTTTCAACATGTTGAAATTCTAGAGCTACTGGGTGAATTATTTATTTGTAGTTATGCTATTTTTAAAAATGGATCAAAGACCTCAACATAAATCCAGGCACATTGAAACTCTTAGAAGAGAACGTGGGAGGTACCCTTAAACGAATTGGTACAGGAGACTGCTTCCTGAACATAACACCAGTAGCACAGACACTGAGATCAACAATTAATAAATGGGACCTCCTGAAACTGACAAGCTTCTGTAAGGCAAAGGACACAGTCAACAAGACAAAAAGGCAGCCCACAGAATGGGAAAAGTTATTCACCAACCCCACATCTGTCAGAGGGCTGATTTCCAAAATATACAAAGAAATCAAGAAGCTAGTTACCAAAACACCAAATAATCTAATTAAAATGTGGGGTACAGAACTAAATAGAGAATTCTCAATAGAGGAGTCTGAAATGGCTGATAGACACTTAAGAAAGTGCTCAATGTCCTTAGCCATCAGGGAAATGCAAATCAAAACAACTCTGAGATACTATCTTGCTCATGTCAGAATGGCTAAAATCAAAAACACCAATAACAGTTTATGCCGGAGAGGATGTGGAGAAAGGAGAACACTCCTACACTGCTGGTGGGAGTGCCAACTCGTACAGCCACTTTGGAAATCAGTATGGCAGTTCCTCATGAAAATGGTAATCAGTCTACCACAAGATCCAGCAATTCCACTCTTAGGCATATACCCAAAAGATGCACATTCATACAACAAAGACATTTGTTCAACTATGTTCATAGCAGCATTATTTGTAATAGCCAGAACCTGGAAGCAACCTAGATGCCCCTCAACTGAAGAGTAGATAGAGAAAATGTGGTACATTTACACAGTGGAGTACTATTCAGCAGAAAACAACAATGGAACTTGAAATTTGCAGGCAAATGGATGGCACTAGAAGAAAACATCCTGAGTGAGATAACCCAGTCACAAAAAGACAATTATGGTATGTACTCACTCATATATGGATTTTAGACATAGAAGAAAGGATTATCAGCCTACAATCCACACCACCAAAGAAGGTAGGAAACAAGGAGGACCCTAAGAGAAACATACAAGGTCCCAGAGAAGGGGAAAGGGACAAGATCTACTGAGCTAATTGGGAGCATGGGGGAGAGGAGAGGGATTTAGGAGAAAGAGATCAGAGACCGGAGAAGAGGACATGAGAGAGCAGGAAAATTAAGTCAGGGGAAGAATAGAGGAGAGCAAGAAAAGAGATACCATAATAGAGGGAACCATTATAGATTTAGAGAAATCTGGCACTAGGGAAATGTCTAGAGATCTACAAGGATGACCCCAACTAACAATCTAATCAATAGTAGAGAGGCCACCTTAAATGCTTTTCCCCTATAATGAGATTGATGGCTACTTTATATGCCATCCTAGAGCCTTCATCCAGTAGCTGATGGAAGCAGAAGCAGATACCCACAGCTAAACACTGAGCCAAACTCAGTTGTAGAAACTGGGTTGTAGAGAGGGAGGAATGATGAGCAAAGGAGTCAAGACCAGGCTGGAGAGACCCACAGAGGCAGCTGATCCAAAAAAGGGGGAGCTCATGGACCTCAGAGTGATAGCTGGGAAAACCCCTGAATGTGGATGTCTGTTGGGAGGCCTGGGAAATCTATGGGGCCTATGGTAGTGGATCAGTATTTATCTCTGGTGCATGAACGGACTTTGGGAGCCCATTTCACATAGAGGGATACTCTCAGCCTAGAAACACGGGGAAGGGCCTAGGCCCTGCTCCAAATGATATGACAGACTTTGAAGAACCCCTATGGAAGACCTCACTCTCCCTGGGGAGCAGAAAGAGGATGGGATAGGGGGCTGGTGGGGGGTAGGGGAGGAGGGAAGGGAGAGAGAACTGGGATTGACATGTAAAACAAGCTTGTTTCTAATTTAAATTAATAAAAGAAAGGGAAATGTATTTATTTTATGTGTATGAGTATTTTGCTTGTGTTTATATCTGTGTACCTCATGTGTGACTAATATCTATAGAGGCCAGAAGAAGGCATTGGATTCTCCAGGAATTGGAGTTATAGATAACTTTAAAACACCAAACTGGTGTTGGGAACAGAACCTGGGTCCTCTGCAGAAGCAGCAGGTGCTCCTAATTCTGAGCCATATCTCCAGCCAATAGTGAGGCTCCTCTTAAAGTAATGATCCCGGTTCATCCCATCTGCTTCTAAAAGTAACTGGACCACACATGGCTTTCTAACTGGGAAAGCTTTAGACTCTAGCTGCGGCTGTGAAGCGTTTATTCTGTGAGTATATTAGCCACATAACGAGAGTACAAAGCTAACAAACAGGACATCTTTGAAGGCTACAAAATCCACCACAACTGGTGCATGATAAATTTTAACGTATGCGTGAAAGAATTTTAAAGTGAGTTATCATGATCATTGTAGCATCTAGGACAGCAATACCCTCAGGATTTCTGACTTTGTGTTTTCTTCTTCTTCTGTGTCTCTCTCACTGATGGTGTAGGGACTAGAAACAGTCATATGACATCACAAGGATGGTATAAGTTTTGTACGGATTGTGGAACTGATCTTATTATTACTGTTGTTTTTATGAGTATATATGCCTGTATGTGCAAAGGCCCAGAAGTCCTCCATTCTCTTAGAGCTGGAGTTACAGGCATCTGGGAGCTACTCTAGGAGGGTGCAGGCAACTTGATGTGATCCTCACCACGTAGACATTTTCAGGCCCTCCAATCACATAATTAAACAGAAAACCCCTGGCAGCTAATAATTATCTGAGACTCTTGCTCTTGCCAATGTGATACCATCTTCTAGCTTTCCTGGGCACCAGGAAAAGGCACAGGCATGTTATACAAACTTATATACAGGGAAAACATACACAAAACCAGAAACCTCCCCTAGCTACTATTTCAGGATATTCTAAATTTTGAGGAGCCTTCAGATATGTTGCATCATCTAGTTCCACTTTCCTCGTTGTGAAGAAAAGGGAGTTGAGGAGGAAATGATCAGTGTGTGTCCCGTGGCCAACAGGTTTCCTTGCCGTTCCTAGCTTCAGTGCAAAGTCCTGCTAGAATTCCAGCAGCGTCAATGCCCATTTTCTAGGGTGAAAACCTCAGTGTTCTTATTTGTCGAATAGCAGAATATTGTCTGTGAAATTATTTTGTTAAGTGAGAACCAACGTAAGTGGGTATTTTTGTATGTCATATGCAGGGTGTAAAGATGATTACTGTCCTGGGATAGCATCCCCTGGGATTCTCTTGATTGAAATCACGTAAGCGGGTACCCTTTCTCATTCTTGTAATGTTCATTGTCACAAAAATTTTAATGCACCATATATTCCATAATTTTTCCCTCTGTGCTGCGATGCTCTGACCTTTTCAATATTCTATAATTTGACTGGCTGGCCGTTTCTGTTCTCTTCCTTTTTACAGCCTTATTAACTTGTAGGAAAGAGGTGAGATGAACCACCAATCAGAATACATAATGTTGCAAAGGTCAGCACAGTCGCACACGGCACCATCACACACCAATCCTGCATGCCAGGCATTAACACCCTGATATCTTATTCATGTGACAAAAACTGTAACAAGAACAGAAAATGGCACAACATGAATCCATTCTCCAGACAGAGATTATAATGAGAAACGACAGCGAGCAAACCAAACTGAGTCTTGTTACCTTGTGATGATTTCATATGTCACACTTGGTGCTGCTTCAAACTGGCCCTTGTCTGAATCCAATTAGACCTTAAGGTAGAAAAGGTGTTAACTAATTTTCCTATTTCCCGCTACAAAAATAGCTGTATTTCTACCATATTGAGGTCTCAATTTTAGAGATGTGGTACTCCATCTATCCCAATCCCTGTGTACTCTGCCAATACCACACTCCTCTCTCTCTCTCTCTCTCTCTCTCTCTCTCTCTCTCTCTCTCTCTCTCTCTCTCTCTCTCCCTCTCTCTCTCCCTCTCCCTCTCTCTCTCTCTCTCTCTCTCTCTCTCTCTCTCTCCCTCTCTCTCTCTCTCTCTCTCTCTCTTCTCTCTCTCTCTCTCTTCTCTCTCTCTCTCTCTCTCTCTCTCTCTCTCTCTCCCTCTCCCTCTCTCTCTCCCTCTCCCTCTTCTCTCTTCCTCTCTCCCTCTTCTCTCTTCTTCTCTCTCTCTCTCTCTCTCTCTCTCTCTCTCTCTCTCTCTCTCTCTCTCTCTCTCTCTCTCTCTCTCTCTCTCTCTCTCTCTCTCTCTCTTTCATTTCAAAGGCGGAAGAAAGAACTTGCCTGGGAACCACTTAGTCCTCTGCGAATCCATCATATTTCTTACAACTCCTGTGATTATTCTATGTGATTTTAATTAGTTGCCATCAGGTAAAAGGTCTACCTCTTTGATTGCTCTTTTAAATTAGTCACTCTGCAGTGTGACACATGTCTATGACGGGAAATAAATACACCAAATCTCATCAGTGCGATGGAGGTGCCTCAGAAATACATGGTCCCCGCTGCTCCGGTGCGAGAGTAGCCATGGTTCCGGCATGTTCAGGCTCTTCCGGTCCTGTCCTGTCCACTGGTGAGTCAGACTGCGGCACTGGCCCTTTTAAGTGTCTTAAGTCACTAAGGGTCCTCGGAGGCAGTTTGTCTTCATGCAGCTTGTCCTCTGCCGTTTTCCCGTGTGGACATCGTGTTGCCAACGTCACAAGGGAGTGAAGATCAAGAGTGTGTGCCGATGTTCCGGACATGCACAGTGGTGCTGTGACCCTGAAATGAGCTCCAGTCACAGAAAGTGGTCTCCAGGGTCCACTCCGGTGAGCATGCGCACAAACATTTTAGCGCCAGACTGCTTGCTGGTGGAGTTCCTGCACAGACTCTCCACACTCGCCGGACACACAGGTGCTGAACCTCTTGTGCCTCTGTGATCAGTTGGACAATCCATCTGCTGGTCCTGATCCCAGAGCACCGGCCGTCACCCACATACACCAGGTGCTGCTTACCAGCAGCAGCAGCAGCAGCTCAGAGCTCCCCCCGCTTGGGTGGTCATAAGTCTTGTCAGGCCTTAACACCTCTTCAGCTGAGGGTTTCAAAAGAAGGATAGTGAAGGTGTTGCTGGGCCAGAAACCCCATTTCTAGGTTCTGAAAAGGAAAGACCGCTCCCCCTTCAGCACAGGTTGACAGTATGTGGACCTGGCAGGCTGCCTGATCTGAAGGTCTTGGTTCCTTGGTATGGTTGGTTGGGGTTGCTATCGGTTACTGGCTGCTTGTTGGTGAGATTTTTCTTCTAGGTCTCCCTGTGAGGACCTCTCCAGTATGGCTGGATCTCCTGAGGACGGCTGTGTCTCCCCCAGGGGTGGCCTCTTGCAATGCCAGGGAAATCATTTCTCACCAAGATGGCTGCCAGCCTTGTTCAGCGAGCACACAGAAGTCACAGCCCACCTCCTTTGTCCCATTCCACTGGTTAGAGGCAAGTCACAGATTTTGACCACAGTTAAGAAGAGGAAGGCTTTTCACAAGGGCGTGAGACCAGGACCTGGGGATCACAGATGAACCTTCCAGTCTGTGTGCACAGTTTCTAAACACGTGATTGCAAATTATCTCGCTGGAGAGATTTGGAAGCCAGCTGTGAACTCTAAAAAGTCTTTGCTTAGGGAGAGAGATGATAAATTCAGTATCACCAAAGTCGCCTGCCCTTCCCAAATGTCTAACCAGATTGGAAGAAAACCGGAGAACAAGCATAACATCAGTGAAGCAACTAAAGGTTCTGATGGGTGTTCATGAAGATGAGAAAGGATGGCATACCCAGGCATGGTGACACACGCCCGTCATTTCAGGGTCTAGCATAACATTAGTGAAGCAACTAAAGGTTCTGATGGGGTGTTCATGGAGATGAGAAAGGATGGCATACCCAGGCATGGTGACACACGCCCGTCATTTCAGGGTCTAGCAGGCTGGGGTAGGAGGACCATTGCGAGTTTGAGGCCAGCTTGGGCTATAAAGTGAGTTCAAGGGCATCTAGGCTATGGAATGAAACCCTATCTCAAAAAGAAAGAGAGGGGTGGAGGAGGAGGGAGCCAGGGGTGAGAAGACCGAGGGAGGGCAGTTATTCTGACTCTTAGATGTAGAAGACAGCTAAAACAAACCTCTGTGCTGAACAACACAACTGCTCACCTCTCCAGAGCAGGCACAGGAACAAAGGAAAATGCTGGGGCATGCTCGGCATTCAGAGGTGGGAGACCAGTCAGTGCCTGGAGACAGAGTTGCCTGTCCTGTGGTATCAGAGCTGTAGATCCTGTGGAGCTTCATACCAGCCGAGAACTCAAGAGTCCAGGAGAGAGATGCATGGGAGGCGACCGTGGACACACCCTCAGAGGACACTTAGTGGGACTACAGAATGAGCTGAATTCCTCGGGTTCTGTCCAACTCTCTCTAATCTCTACCTCACTCTGTTGTCCCAAGCAGCAGATATATATATATTAAGAACACAAGCAGGGCTTAGAGAACACTCAAGGCTAAGGTTGACACAAGACCAACTCTAAGCCAAAGGAGGTCAAGTTCAGAACATCAGAGCTGCCCAAAGAGCAATCATGGAGCCTAGGGTGTGAGTGGACAGATAATCACCTGCAGTTGGACTTTTTGGTCGGTTCTATAGGCTCCCCAATAATGACAAGGAGACTTATTATTAACGATGAAAGCTCAGCCAATAGCTTAGGCTTGTTCCTAAGTAGTTCTGATAAATTAACCCACATCTTTTAATCTACGTTCTTTTATGTGGCTCTGCTACCTTTACTCTGTCCCCATCCTGCTTCCTCTGCATCTTGCTGGTGACTCCACCTTCTCGTCTCCACTGTCCTCTGTGCCTGGAAATTCAGTTTTTATTGAATCAATCAGAGTGACACACCTTCACAGTGCACAAAAATATTATTCCACAACAATCACCTTAAAGATGAAAGAAAATATCTCAGAGACAGAGGAACACTGAAGATAAAACCAACAAAGCAAAAAACAAAAGCAAGCAAGCAAACAAAGATCCTTATTGTTTTGAGTAAAAACGCTAGTTGAAACTAGTTAGATGCTAAAAGCCAAAAGGACAGAATGATGAAAAGCTTTGTTTTAACCATCATCCATCAAGAGAAAGAGCAAGGTCTTATAACAGGGTTCTTTTACAGCAGGAAGAAAGTGGCCAGGAATATCACTTTGTTCCAGAAGGATTTTAGTTCTCCTGATGGCTTTTTGTGACTGACCAGCTCACAGAGGAAGATGAAGGGACTGTGGTCATCAGTTTGGTAATCAGATGTTCCCACTCTAGATTGTAAAACATGGTGGAAAGACCCAATAGCTGCAGATGGTTCTAGATAGCTCTAGAATTGTTGAGGATCCAGAAGCAGAGCTGTGATTTTTTTCCCTCAGGGACACTGTGTGACAGTTTCCTGCTACCAGAGAGGTCTCTTGTCTCTTGTGCAACCTGTCTGAGCAATGCTGCCTGTAAAATCTGCGTGAACTCAACTCTAGCTTCCCCATAGGTCCCCAAGATGCCGGATTCACAGATTCACCGTTACAGTGCTTCCAGTTCATAGACTCGATGTTTATTGTTGCTTCGCTACTGAAACACTATCCATGACCTAAAAGGGCTGAGAGCAAGTTCACTGTCTGTTAGCATGCATCATTTAGCAGTGGGATGTTTTTTTCTTTTTATACATTAAATACATTTTAATAGCATTCATACCTTCTGTAAAACACAACTCTTGGTGGAGCCCAGCTGTCTAAGGAAAGTGCAGACATCTTCAGATGAAAAGAAAGGCTATTCTAGGCTAGAACATTGGAGCAAGTGGGAAATGCTGATTTGATTATGCCTTCAGACTTAAGGAGAGAAGCAGATACCCACAAAATCCTGCCTCACTGTATGCATTTCTCAGAGTGAGCTACTAAGTTTATTAATTAACTTGTACAAGAAATTGGCTTAGTAACTGAACAAATGGCCACAACGGCAAGTATAATATGGTACCAAGAGTCCCCAAATAAACCCTCAATATGTATAGGTCGTAAGATATGAATCGGTTTGTAAAGCAAAGAGTCTGCTCTATAAACGTTGGCCTCTCGAGCAACAACCTCATCAATTTTGTTCTGCAATTTAAAGTTGGGCAGTTTTTCCTCTTTTCAATCCCACAGATGGTATCTTTCCAGCCTGCGTAATTATAGAAATGAAAAGAACCAGCTTGGATCCATTCAGAGACATTTCACTCTCCTTAACTGTTGTTTCATTGTTAACCGAGAAACGTTGGTGTGGTACAGTTCTAAAATAAATGTGTAAAAATAGACAGCACCTCAGCTGTAGGACACAGTTTTCCACTTGCTTCACAGTGCCCTGAGAATGCAGCTTATTTCCACAAATGGCCAGGCTGTTGTTAGTTTAAACGTTATTTTAAAACTTGACCTCACTTGAAAACAAAATTGAGAAATTTAGACAGTTTAATGAGATAGCAAGATATTTAAAGTTTGCATCTTTTAATCTTTGCTCATTGGGCGGGGGAGCATACATTGCTGGTGTACAAATGATTATTATTGTGATGACGACAATTATCTGCGTTTTAAAGGCATCCATAGCTCACAGATGCCAATATGAATATGCAGTTCTTCAGGGAGACGATCAGAAAGAAAATGACTGAAAAGCAGACCAGGGGACTCTCTAATCCATAATCAAATATCCAGATTGATTGTGTCACTCGCACCTGTATTGATTTCAATTGGAGTTGTTCACCCAGGGGAAAAATAAAAATGTGGAATAAAACTGATTTATGAGAACAAAATAAATCCTTTTGTGAGCGGTAATGAATTGGTACTATTTAACCCTTTCAATCACAAACTAAAAAATCTATTTATTTTTTCAAGAATGCTGAGCCAGCCAAAAGCAGTCACATTAAAGTTCCACGTGCCACTACACCCGGCCACCACACCAGGGAAGACATGCCACTCTAAACTTGATGGAAGGCAGGGGTTGACATATGACATACTTTTTGCTTTCTTAAGCCAACTTCAACATGTCATCTCAGTGATGGACCTCGGGCCCAAAGTATTAGGGAGCCGGTCAGTAAATGTTTGTTGTACTTATTTACTCCATTTATAAGGCAATTGAGACACAGGGGCAAGAGTTGGCAGCGCATGGCACCAGCCACATCTAATTTTCTTTGTTTTTAATGTAAGTGTTCATCAGTTTTCTTAAAAACTTGGTAGACAACAGCTAAATTGATGGTCACCAATTTAGGGGAAAATAGGATTTTTTAGGAGAGGTAGCTTTTAGCATGGTTTGGAGCAACTATTTGACTTATAAAATACCATTGTTGTCATTTTGTCTTGAATGTAAAAGGATATGGTTTTTAGAGAAATCCAGAACAATTGTTTAATTCTATCTATTGAAAGCACTGAGCAACTATGCATTTAATCAAGGAAAAAACACATCTCCTCATGTTCCTTAATACCTAGTATATGAAACAGCCCCAGTACTTTGTAATTGACTTTTATCTCTTAATTTTCCCCTGGGCCACAATCTACATATGCACTCTGAGATCTGACTACACATATTCACTCAAAATAGGAGTGAAGTGTTTTCCCTAGAATTAAGAAATACTGTTCAGCAATTTACGTTATAACAAGAAGATAACGACGAGTAATTTTAAGTTCTTGGGCCTCAGAAGGAAGCAAACTTAACAAACACCCAGACTTAATGCATGCTGGCCTTTGACTCCTAAGTTCTTGGGTTTTAAGGTCCCATAGGCAAACTCTTACAGTAGAGTTGCTACAAAAATGTTACTAATTGGCTTTCTTCCCTTCCCTCCTCTCTCCTCTCCTCTCCTCCCCTCCCCTCCCCTTCAGATAGTCCTTGTTTTGACCACCAAGGAATGCAAACTTTAGTAGCATATCAAGTGCTGGTAGACACTCAGTGGGTTAAGTTTTTGCAAGCAGGGAGACCTGCATTTGATCTCCAAACCCCTGAGAAAATACCAGGCATGGGGCCAGCAAGATGGTCAGAGGGTAAGGACACATGCTTTCAACCCTGAAGACCCAAGTTTAATCTCCACATGTGAACCATGGTACTCATACACCCACACAATTACATATACACAATAAGCAAATGTGAAAAATAAAAAAGCCAACATCTGTAATCCCAGAGCTGGTTACTCCTGGGCCAGTGAGAGACCCTGCTCAACAAAAAGTAAGTGCATATCACTGGAGAACCTGAGGTTCTCTTTTGGTTCCCAGATACATATGCACACACATGTGTACCTGTACATACACATGAACACACATAAATGCATGCATCTCAGTGGTATGTGTACATGTATGTGTGCATTCTTGCACGAGTGCATGTATACACACACACTCACGAACACACAAAAATGCATGCATGTCAATGTGTATGTGCACATGTATGTGTGCATTCTTGGATGAGTGCATATACATACACCCTGGAATACACATAAATGTATGCATATCAATGTGTACATGCAAATGTAGGTGTGCATTCTTTCATAAGCACACACACACACACACACACACACACACACAGAGACCATATCAGAAAACAGGAAGAGAAGCTAAAATATCTACACTTTAAAACACACATTGTTATCTTGCTAATATTGTAGTGCATTTTGTTGTGTATGTGTCATATTTGTTTGCTGCTATGTAAGCCACTACCAACCTTTGTAACTGATGCTTGCTATTTTGTAGACCTGTTTCCTTAGCAATATTTATGCACTGGTACAATTTTGATCTTTTTGTTGTTTACCACCCTGCATCGAATCCATGGATATTCAGGAACATTCTCTATCCAGTTCGCCCCCATCCCCTGCCCTACCCTATATAGTCCCAACTTGACTTTTATGATATAAAATGCCAGGGGCATAACATTACAAATATTTTTATGTATCCATGTGACTTTTTTTCTTTTAAAATAATTAAGGAAGAGAATTTCTAGTGGCCTTATTCTATACAAATAGATACGAATTTTAATCTTCTCATCCTGGCTTTATGCATATTTTAATAATCTCAAATTAATTTCTGTAAACAAATAATTGAGCATATTTTTCTGTTGGGGCATATGCAAATTGCATGGGTTATATTTGCAGTGCAAAACTTGAATTAGAGGTTTTTTAATTCAAATGAGTATTCACTCTCTGTCAGAGTAATATCCAGCTGGTGTCACATAATGGAGTCATCCAGAGAGGATTTCTTTTAAGCATATTTTCTGTCTTCAGAGTGCTGGAAAAATTGTTAACCTGGAGATTTATAAACATGGGAAGGGGTGGGCAATAAGAATGGCATGCTTTTA
Organism: Mesocricetus auratus; assembly: GCF_017639785.1. NCBI lineage: Eukaryota > Metazoa > Chordata > Mammalia > Rodentia > Cricetidae > Mesocricetus > Mesocricetus auratus. Next base: position 6,055,746 of record NW_024429266.1, read on the forward strand.
AAACACCACAGTGATGCCAGAGGTTCTGTTAACACTATAGTAATAATACTAATAATAATAATACCAAGTGAACACAATTACAAAAAGTAAAATATGTGGACAAAACTGCAGCAAGAAATATGACATCTTTATGCAGAAAATAACAAAACTTTACTGGATGATATAAACTGCTAAAATGAATGGAATGGTGATACATTTTCACCAGGTGAGAAACATCGAAAGATTTTAAGTCCTCAACAATAAATTTATTAGGGGGAGAATCCATTAAAATGTCTGTGGCATTTAGTTCAAGTTAATCTGACATGCAGTCAGGAGAATACGCATATGAGAGCAGAGATCTTCAATAATAACAAGCAATAAGCTGGAGGGTGAGATAAAACTTTACTTAAAGATATAAAGGTATCGAGGAAGATTTTAGCTGTTAGAACCAGCAAGATTAATTGAGCACACTGGTGATCTATCAGACAGATACAGGAGAAACAAGCACCTCAGAAGCCACAGGCAGCAGAGCTGTGAAGTTAAATCTGTTAGGTACCTTGCCAAGTCCAACAACACATATGCTCTAGCTCTAGATGGAGAACACGCTTCACACAATTATAAGCAAACATTTTATCACCTGAAATCATAGTGCCATTTTCAGATCTCATAAGCATATAAAAATAAGTAAGATCAAATTTGTAATGTTGGAATGACTTTTAAGCATCACCCACAATACTTAAGCTGCCTTGGATATCAGGTCAAATTTTAAGACCTCAAAAAAAACACCCACAAAAACAAATCAAACAAACAAAACACTAAAACAACCTACTATTTTTCCTATCTAATCAGCCCTGGTACAGGCAGACGAGCATATCTGTTAGTGCCTGGAAGGCACCTGGACTGATGAGGCTTTCCTGAAAGCATTTTGCCAATGAAAATCAATAAATGATCATTAGAAGAATTCCAAATCTGTTATTTAGCAACTTTTTAAAAACTGGAATGAAGGCGAGGGTATAAAGATTTCACTATACCCAAGCTGGCTGGTGGTGGCACAAGCCTTTAATCCCAGCACTCGGGAGGCAGAGGCAGGCAGATCTCTGTGAGTTCGAGACCAACTTGGACTACAAGAGCGAGTTCCAGGACAGCCTCCAAAGCCACAGAGAAACCCTGTCTCGAAATACCAGAACAACAACAAAGAAAGATTTCACTAAACCCAAGATAAAAGATGAATGGGTGTTAATTGGGGAACAACTTGCACTAATAAATGTGAAGAATCACGAGAGCGCTTCTCTGCCCTTCCTATCAGATCCGCTGACCCCAGAGAAAGAGCCCGCACAACCACGACCCAACCTCATTCTCTTTCCTCTTCTGTCCACTTGTAGCCACACCCAAAGGGGTGTGGTTACTGTTACAGGTTCTCCAGCAAGATGCCACTACAATGAAGAAAGGGGAAATGAGGAGGGGAGAGGAGGACAGGAGAGAGCAGGAAGATCAAGTCAGGGGAAGAATAGAGGAGAACAAGAAAAAGAAACACCATAATAGAGGGAGCCATTATAGGTTTAAAGAGAAATCTGGCACTAGGGAAATGTCTCAACTAACAATCTAAGCAATAGTGGAGAGGCTACCTTAAATGCCCTTCTCTGATAATGAGATTGATGACTACCTTATATGCTAACCTAGAGCCTTCATCCAGTGGCTGATGGAAGCAGAAGCAGACACCCACAGCTAAACACTGAGTTGAACTCGAATCCAGTTGCAGAGAAGGAAGAATGATGAGCAAAGGAGTCAAGACCAGGCTAGAGAAACCCACAGAAACAGCTGACCTGAAAAAGGAGTTATTCAAACCAGAACAGGACTGTTTCAGACCCCCTGAACGAGGATGTTAGTTTGGAGGTCTGGTTAATCTATGGGGCCTCTGGTAGTGAATCAGTATTTATCCCTAGTACACGAATGGACTTTGGCAGTCCAATCCACATAGAGGGATACCCTCTCAGTCTAGACACATGGGGGAGGGTGTAAGCCCTGCTCCAAATGATATGACAGACTTTGAAGATTCCCCATGGAAGGCCTTACCCTTGCTAGGGAGCAGAAAGGGGATGGGATAGGGGATCAGTGGGGGCAGGGGAGGAGGGGAGAGAGAGGGAACTGGGATTGACTTGTAAAACAAGCTTGTTTCTCATTTAAATAAAAAACTGTAAAAAAAAAGAAATGTGCAGAAATACTCAGGGATCTAAAACAGCATAAGGAGTTAATATATTTTGGCATGTTCATGCTAGGGCACAGTGCATGTGTACACGTGTTCGAATGTATGTGTGTGTGTGTGCATGTGTGTGTGCATGTGCTGGATGAGGTGATGAGACATGTCCATGGATGAATGTTAGGTATAAAGTCAAATCCCAGAAATGTTCTTATTAAATTTCAAATTCACATATATATGTATATCCATCTATGTATATATACAGAGATAAAAATGAAAATATAATACATATATAATTGGAGAAAAAGGGCTAACCACCTACCCAAACTAGTGAGTCTACTGATACTAAGTTTAACTTTTGAAAATTTGCATCTCAACTGAAGATTTTGAGAATTCTTCAGTTATTGAAACTTGTAGCCAAAGGCTTTAAAATTTCTTATGTGGCTTTGAGGAAGCAACTTCTGTCTCACTCTCCAGCTTCATTTCATTCTCTATGCATGCATGTATGTGTGTGCACACTTGCTTGTATGTGCACATGTGTATAAGCAGGCATGTGTATGTGTGTGTATGCATGAGTGTGCATGTACATAGGGAGGATAGGCACATGGGTATATGTAAAGAAATGCAAGGGCATCAGACACTTATTTTATAGCCTTTCTCCTTGTTTTTTGACATAGTGTCTCACAATGAACCTGATGCTTACTGTTTGAATCAGTCAGATCCAGGGAAGGCATTCTCCTGTCTCCACACTAAGTCCCCAATACTGGGTGACAGACACTCATGACCATGCTTGGCCTTCACAGGTGTACTGAGGATTTGAACTCAAGACCACTTGCTTTCACAGGAAGTGCTTTTACTCATCTGCAGCTCACTTGTCTCTTATTCATCTACTGTGCCTCAGGCACACTGACATCTGTCTGTCTGTCTGTCTGTCTATCATCCATCTATCCATCATCTATCATCTATCATATATTTAATCTATCATCTATCTATCTATCTATCATCTGTCTATCATCATCTATCATCTATCTACCATCTTTCTTGCTTTGCTTTGTTTTAACCACAAACCCATGCTTTTGTCCATCTTACAAAACAAATATGTTCCCTCTGGGATTCTCTTCGTGGCTGGCCCTTATTCATCTGTTTCAGTTAAATTAAATACCATCGGCTTGAAGGCCTTTCCTAATCCTCAAAATGTATTAAGTTCCTTATTGTGCAATACCTTAGTCATAATTGATTTTGACTTAAAAGTCCTCGAGTCTGCAACATCATATTTTTGTATGGATGTTTGGCTAATTTTCATCTCTTCTGTGGGATTTGGAGCCCCACTCTGCAGGAGCTGCTCCTCCAGTCCTATCATTATCTCTCCTGCTTCATGGGACAAGCTAGATGCCAGTTTGTTCTATGAACAGATGTAGGTATAAAAGTTCATCCAATACCTCTCCAAAATTTTATGGCTGGAAAAATATGTGATTTACAAATTAAAAGTGCAAACATTTGAAAACTATTTAAAGTTGAGTTTTCTTCATCATTCCATGAGACTCTGAGATCCTATGTCACTAATAATTCAGCAAAATAACTCATTGAGGACACACAAAAAGTTGGAAAACGCCACTCTTTTTTGGTTTTTCGAGACAGGGTTTCTCTGTATTGTTTTGGAGGCTGTCTTGGTGCAGGCCATGGTGGCTAGTTCCCCACCATCACTCTATTGTCTCCACAGACACAACAATGCAGGTGTGCTCACTCATTGTGTCAGGAAAACAGCCAATTAGATATCAGACACAAATCCAATACGCTGCTGCATGAGAGTTGGGAGGAGATGAATTCTAAAACAAGTTTGATAAATTAATGCTTAACTCTGTTCTTATGGAAGGATCTGCCCCAATAATACATTTCTATAGCTTTATTGGCTCAGACATGATGTATAATCAGAAATGTCAATATATGCTGTAAATGTACATTCTCTAACCAAATTTTTAAAATGACTTAGATCTTATTTTTGCAAATAATACTGCAATTATTTTTAAGCTAGACAAATATGCCTTTAAATACCCTTCATGTTCATACTTATATTTTTCTTATTTCCAGAAATACATCCAAATTTTATGCAGGGCTCTAACAGCTATAACTTTTTCTTTTCTTCCTCTTGTGTCTTTACATGAGACATTCTTTCCCAATTTAATACTATCTATGTGTCTAAATTTTAAAAACATCAAAGTGGTCAAGGAGAAAGGTCCAAGGTTGTTGTCTTCTTGTCTACAAGCCAACAAATTCCCTACCACAACACTCATTTACTTTACGTCTGTAAGGAAATACATGGTCAAAATTGTCTCCTGTCACCTGCCAATTGTGAGTCCTTGATGAGATTTGTGTAAGAGACTATCACGGCTGCCTTACACTTCTACTGGGTGTTAATGTCTATACATTGGAATTGTATTTAAAACCTGGGATAGGAAGGTATATTCTTTGACCTTATATTCTCAAAGCACAGACCCTGGACAAATGACCCTCAGAAACAGACCTACAAGGAGACAGGTGAACATTTGGTAGTGGTGGCAGCGGCAGTCACTGGGCTGACATTGCATTCCTTTACTTCAGCTTCCCCTTCCTTCCACTCTGGAAAATTCACTCCACAGCGTCTCACTTGAGTTCAGTCTGGCTGCCCTTCCCTCCAACTCATTATGGGAAAATGAAGTCAAATTGGTTGAAAAGAAGCGGCCTCTTTCATCTCCCCACCGACTGACACACAGCTACAAAGTTCTCCAACGGGATTCCGAGTTACAAGCTGTCCTGCATCTCGGGAACAATTCCCCCCACTGGAGTGTCCCTCCCGGGGGGCAGCATGTCAGATATACTGCATGGCTTGCCAGCCAGATTCGGAAAATGCACAGCTCCCTCCACACTGAAAAACAGGCCCCAGGGACAATAAAACAAAGCAATCCCTTTCCTAACAGCCCTAGCCTTCCTGCAGTCTCCTTGCAACTCAAAGGAATTCCCAGGGATCATTATTTTCTTTTACCTTCCCAAGAAAACAAATGTTCCCTATCTCCTTTCTCTTTGTAATTTTGATAAAACATGGTTTATTGGTGGCGGTGGGGAGTGTGGGCATGGGGAGGAGACAGCCTGCAAAAGTCCCTGGATTTTTCTGGGTAACCTTGACCCACGCATTGCATTTTCTAAGTTTTTCAATTATTTGTTGAGATCTGCAGCATTTGAATAGTCACCTGCTCTTCCTGGCAACTGGCAACCTCCAGGCAAAGTAAGTGCACTGGGGTGGGATGTTTTGAAGGAGCATGGAACACACACACACACACACACACACACACACACATACTCACACACACATACATTCACACTCATACACACTCTCACTCACACACACACTCATACACTCACACACTCACATACATACACTCACACACACACACACACACACACACACACACACACACATCTCCTGTAGCTGACATGCAGCCCAGGAGAGGAGAGAGCAGCTCCTGTAAGCACCACTCCTTTGTCTTTGCAGGAGGCAAGTCCCATCGATATGAAAGAAACCATCACCTTCTAGAGGGCCTGGATGCTGTGAAGCCATGCTACTCACTATGCATCAAACAGACAGACCCTCTCACTCTTTAGAACCTCCCTGCCATCCTAACCCCTGGCACATAAGGGCTCATCCTCTGACAACTCCTGTCTAAATGCCTGATTTTGCCCAAATTCTGCTTTGGTTTTCATTGACGACCACTGAAAAATGACCGGCAGGCAAATCGTGAAAGACAAAGAACGCTTCGCAGCGTAAGAGGCATGGAAAGTGTTTTCCTGCGGAAACACCAGGATACACCAGGCTCTCCTTGTGCCCCTCGGGGCACCCCCCTTACGGCTGTGTTGCCCATTCCATCTCTTCAAGTCTGAAACATTGTGATGATTCCAAATTATCTTCCACTAGAATGATGTGCCCTCCCCAGATTCCTGTTTAATTTCCTGCCAAAACAAGAGGTATCTGTTGTAGAAAATTAAAAACCCTAGTTCATAAAAAGGGGAAATTGGGAGGATAAGCCATTCCTAGAGGTAATGCCTCTATCCTTTTCAAATCCCAACTTGTCCTTTTAAAAACAAACCTTTAAATTAATATTTTCCTGTTTGTTTTTGTATGATGGCTTTCAGTTCTTCTGAGTAAGGAAACATGAGGTCAATGCTAATTTCATATTCATTTTTTTCCTTCTCCCTTCCCTGATGTTTCCTACAGTGTCTTCCCTCAGTTCTTTGTAGACTCCTTCCTGTTACAGGTATCCCTGAAGGGGGTGGGGGAGAATCATATGAAGTCTATGTGTTGGACCTGTCTTTGGCCCAGAAGTGGAACTTCCAGAGGTCTCCAAAGTCATGGTTACAGCAGTATGAGATTATCAACCTGCCTTGACACAAAAGCATTTCCCTTTGAGATGTTCAAGATCGTTGCCAGCCATCCTCTTTTTATTTTCTCCATGACCCACAACCTCTCTCTCAAATCTGTGTCTTTATTCTGTGCTACAATACCAAGCAGGGGATCTAGGAGAGGGAGCACTGAAGAGGAAACCTCGAGCTACTGTGGGGGTACAGAGGACTTAGCAATTAGTATATCTCAAGCACAGAACAGTCCTGCCAGGTCGTCAGCTGCTGAAAACCACTTCCCGGTCCATTCAGAGGAAGGATAATGAAGAGCCAAACAATTCGCACAAGATTCCACAGTCACGGCTGGAGAGAAGTGCAGCATTGTCTACTAAAAATAGGACTACTCTGAGGGCTCCCAGAAAGCCTGGTGGTGGCAGAGACTGTCATTGGGGAAAACATGTCCCGAAGGAATCCAGATCCTTTTCTCTTTCTCTACTTCCTATCTTGATAACTGGACAGTTTTTATAATATTTCAGTTGAAAATGTTTGGGAACTCTGGAATGCCGATAGCTTCCACCAAAATTCTCGGTACAGACTGTTTTCATGTGTGTGGTTAGGTAAATGAAATACCATTTGTAATTTTGAAGCCAATTTCATATGAGCCAGGTTTCTGTTACTTGCTCTAATTTACTGCAGATTTTATTGAATTCACACATTCTCTTTATTTAAAAATAGCACAAATTAAATATGTATGAAGCTATTATAAACCTATTACCTAAAATTAAAATTGTTAATGAATACATACGAGGTAAATAACAACAACAACAACAGCAGCAGCAAAACTTCCCAAACACTGAGGGTTTTTCTAGTGGTTGCTGAATGTTCACAGCTCACCTAATCGAGGTCACTGACTCCCTCTGAGAGCCACTGAATAGAGAGGAAGAACCGCAGACCGGTAAACGGCACCTACTCGCCCTAGGAAAATGAACTCACATCACGTGTGTCTTGAATTGAATGGATGAGGGAAAACAGGCATCATTCCAAGAACTAAGTGCCAAATCTTACTGCAAGGGGCAGGAAATGGAACCGTCCACTTCCTGGTGACAAAGGAGCACCCGACTTAATTTTGTGACTCACAGTGACTTGTGCCTCTCTGTCCTCTCACTGAGCTTTCACACTCAAGTTTATAGTTAGAACGAGGGAGACCCAGCATGGAGACCCAGCTTTCCCTCGCATCTTTCCCTAATTAGCTCTCTTCAATTTGCCATCCCAACACCTAGGTCCTCGCCCTCCATGCTTAAGAACAGACTGGCCGGTGTACCCCTCTTACCTCACCTGTCTGCAGGCAGCTTCTGGGTCCAAATTTTGATGCTGTTTTTTAGACCTTGCTAACACCAGCTTAAAAGTCCCAGTACTCAGGTCTTTCCCACCTAATAAGACTCTTGTGCTTCAGGGACAATGACACAACATCTTTATAACAAAAGCCGCAGCTGTATGTAGCAGATGGACGTTCATTATTGGACAGACATGACTCTGTGTTGGGACAGAATGGGCTTCTCGAAGATTCAGATCTGAGAGTGGAGGCTGCAAATGATTTCCTGAAAGGCAGCCTTTGAAAGCTGCTTAGCGACATCAACATCTGAATGCACGTGTTACAATCTAGGAATATATAAAGCCACACTTAGTTACAGAGTGTGGGAGAGTAAGTATGTACACGTCTATGTGGGGAAAACGAGACATAGATGGCGGAAAAGAGGGCTAGCGCAGTTCTTTTATCCCCACCTCCGTACACGCCTCTAGCCACGCCCAAAAGTGGGCCTGGCTAGCCGCATAGTTCACTGCCTATGGCCTTATTTGTCTTTAATCACGCCCAAAGTGGGTGTGGTTAGCGGTGCGATAAACTGCCCTTTTATTACTTCATCTGTATGCACCTCTAATATGCCATGTGGCTAATGGCGGAGTCTTAAGTTTCCCCCTACACATAGAGGGCCAACAGCGAGTACCATCCTATTACTGATTAAAAAAGTCCGACAGGGTGAGGGTGTAACTGTACCAGTCAGCCACGTTATCAGCACCACACTCATCGAAACAGCTCCAGAAGCTCTCCAGGGAACTGGGGCTTCGTAGACACGTGTGGAGGAGCACAAGGAAGAAAATTCCACAAAACAAACGGTGAACCACCAGTAAAAGTGGAAAGAGAGAAATAGGTGCAGCTCTACCCACGTGAGCTCGGAGCCAAGGTGGACACCGGGGACTCTCTGCAACCCTGCTGGAGAAAGCGACTTAATTAGTGACTTTTGAAAAGCTGGATGCTTAGGGTTTGCTCGACGCTATGCACGCCACACATCTGAGTGAACCAGTGTGGGCATTCGTGGGAAAGGTTTTAGGTGCTAGGGAAAACATCAGTGGGAAAATTGGCAATGTTTAGAGCCGACTTTCCTAATATCTAAGAAGACCCTACCGCTCAGGAAAAAGAGGCACCAAAGATTGACAAAGAACAAATTCACAGAGGAAACATGTTTTTTTCCAAATGCTCTACGTATGAGAATTCGTCCAAACTACATCGCGAGTGCGGGTGCTATGAGGCACTGTTTTGAGTAGACCAGGCCAGCAAATGTCAGTGTGGCAACATGCTAATCAGATGTGTGGCACACCCACACTTTTCCTAGCCTGCACTTCCGAGGACTAAAATCCAAAGTATCTTACACACAACACATTTCCTTTCTCAGGCAATACATTTTTCTCATAACTTTTTTATTTTGCTCTTCTCTGGGGAAAACTGTTTCTCCCACTGGGCAAAACATCTTAAGGAATTCATCTCACTAATTAATATACCTGTAAAGTTATAAAATGGGATATTAATCCATTGTGGTATTATTGAATAACCACAGACATCGGCAAATGTCTACTAACATGGGCCCAGCTAGATAATGAAGGTACATGAACACACTGAGTATGTAAGCTGTGGTATTCTCACTGCCAAATCTCTGAAACGACTGATTTAGAAAAAAAATAAAAGTTAAAAACAAGGGGTGTCTAAGCATGCAATTTGGTGTCATTTGTGTGAGAAATTGTATGTGTGGGAAGAAGAATAAAGTAATTTATTAGAAGAATACACATAGGTATACAGATAGACAGACAGACAGACAGACAGACAGACAGACGACAGACAGGTGGATGATAGACGAGACTAGGCACACCAGTTTCCTCTGAGACTCATGAGCAGATTGGAATCTTTGACTGCTTCTTATTTTTATCTTTTAAGTTTTGTCTCATGTGAGAATAACATCTGACAAAAGGGTAATTTTTAGGAAGAGAAAATCTTTAGATATAGGCTGCCTAAGTTGTTCTGAAGTGTGGCACTGACTTTGTAAAGGTTTTGGTTCAGAACCAGAGTTGCCACATGGAACAAGGTTCCTGGGTGGCCGTCTGCGTTAGAAACAATGGCCCGGGCGCAGGTACCCGTTCTTGCCCGCCTTGGGAATCCTGACTGCTACCTCTTCTTCAGGAGTCACCACAGTTGTTCATCATGTCAGGAAAAAACCAATTAGCCAACCGACAATTCAGGAAGCCTTGTATAACTCCGGGAAGCAGGCGGTCTCTTTTATAACGGTGATGAATTAGCATTTAACTCCTTTCTTGAAGAGCCACACAGACCTCCCTATCCTCACCGTATGCCAGCTAGCCGCTGATAGCCACCAGGATGGGATGTCAAAACCCTGGTTCTTGACATTGGACAGGAGTTTTCCGGTGACAAGAACCAACTCAGGAGGTTGCTGGGGCTAATTCCAAGATGCTGTCTCTGTTTCCCGCCTTGCCCCCCTCTGACTCCAAGTCAAGTGCACACCCCAGGACTCTCTAAGTCAAATCTTGTAATTGCTTCCAATTTGTCTGTTTTGCTTTTGGCAATTAACAAACTGAAATGCTATCACGGAGGAGTTCATCTCATTTGTAAGACTGGGTTTTCCCGCCACTAAAATATGCAGCCGCTCTGTCCTTCAGTTCAGGCAGGAGATAAATGGCTGGTTTTCGTTGCTGAAGAATATATAATGGTTAAAAAGTCACTTTTTTCCTCCAGCTCTACATAAATCACAGAACTAGTCAATATTTAATAATGCTTGCCTTGGTCTGGAGTCCCTTGATCACCCCTGTCATGTGTAATAGCTCCCTCTCCGATATCTTTGACATAAAAGCCCAGCTTTACTGAAATGCTAACATGTAGAGGGTCATTACGGATCGACATTTACCTTAATCTGAGACTGCCAACCATGAACCGATAAATTCCAGCAGATTCCACTGGGAGAAATCAGTAAACTTCTCAGTGGGAAGAAGTGAAGGAAAATTCTGCCGAGGACAGAATACATTTTCCACAAAGGCTGCTTAGCAAATGGATTCTGACTTTCGAAAGTTCTTTCGCTGCCCAGCTTTGCAACATTTAATACCGTTTTGATGGTTTGAGGGACGGGATGACAACCGAAGATGACAGGACTTAGAAGGTAAGCAGAAATGTTCTCTGCAAAAACAATGCAAGATTAAACACGAGGGGGAACACGGCTCTTGCATTATTCACCCAGCTGCCTTGGCGGAAATAGCTGGGCTGTCATGGGTCCGGCCTAAATGTTGCTGCTTTTTTTCAAATCGATCATCACTCCTTCACCTCATAATCTTACGAGTGCTTCACAGCAGAATACATCAAAGCCCTGATTGCATAAAAAAGGGACAGACCAATCTTTGAGGGGATCAGCTCTGCCTCTGCCTCGGAGTCCACCATTCACTGTTCATTTGCTTATTTGCCTGCAGACACGCTATGGAAAATTTAGGAAAACCCTCTTCAAAGCCTCAAAAAGCCAGTTTTTCTCTCTCTTGGTGCCTTCTACACATATTGTGGATGCAATTAAGTCTTACAAGTAGACACGACACAGACACAGACACAGACATTACAATCTGGAGGGTACCGTTTTCTTTTCACTGGAGTGTGCAAACTGTCCATGCTATGGCTTTGCCAACTTGCTATTGGTTAGGAAACAAATATTGAAAACCCTCCTGAATAAAATTAGTATGACTTCTCCTGGAAATTGTGACAAAAGAAGCAGTTATTAGAAATACAAACTAAAGTTTCTTGTAAGCCACGCCATGCAATGCTTCCGTGGTGTGCTTACAACATGAGTTGTGCTAACAGAACCCGACTTACTAAACGCAGAGTTTGATGATGTATTCGAGGAACCCCAATAGCCCAACCCTTAGCTGCCACACCTGCATTACCAGTTTAGCAGAGAATTATGGAAATGATAAGCAGAAATAACCTGTCTGGGACAGAGTACAGAAACAAAGCTGAAGTCTTCGCACAAACAGTATTTTGGGCTTGTGATGTGTTTTAGGCGAAGAAAGGGCAAACAGGGGACCCTCTCCTCTGCTGTAAAGGCAGCTCAGCACCCCAGAGTGACCGGGACCACAGACTATACCAACCCCCAGCTGTATGCTGACTTGCCCCATACCTATCGTTATATTTAATTTACAAGTTAGAAAGTTAAAAACTAACCAGAACTAATAATTAAACTGAGAAACTGTATCAATATGATAGAATAGAAACTATGTACACATAGTCTTTCCCTTTCTTTCTGGAATCTTCTATTTAACAGTGTTGTGATGTCTGAACACATGGGGGAGGGGGCTGAAATGCCCGAAATGAAGCCACCTTTGTCCCGTGAACCTGGCCTGAGTTTGTGCATAAAAAGAACCATCTATATGGTGTGCTGAGACACACATTGCTGGATTCTACCTCAGCTCCGGCCATTCCCACAGCTCTGGGAGCCACACACTAACCATGGCTTCTCTAATGCATCCACATAGGTTGCATTTTTAGGAAAAATCCAAGAGATGAAAATTAGGCTAAAAGCAAGTATTCAGGTACAGATAAACAGCTTTCTGATATTACTGAAGGTGTAAGAATCGCACACAAATTACCTTGATTTACAAAGAAGTTTCCAGCAAAGAGGACTGAGTAGGCTAAGTGCCCATTAGGGTGAAGAGGTGCCCTCCCCCACCAAATGAGTTTCATGGGATTTCTGAGCTTTGACAAGTACGCTGACCACGCCTTCAGGAGGGACTTCTAGAGCCCAGTTTTCTACCTGTGAGTTTGCAAATAAAATAAGTGCGTACTTTGATTTGGGCAAATTTCTTGAAAGAATCTTTTTGCTGCGGGCAAACCATGGTGACAGAACACCTCGTTTTGTCACTGGGATCCAAGCACACCTTGTGTTTTCTCCCTCCTGCTGTGAAAGCTTAGAGTTCCAATTCCCAACCAAGACTATGGTTTGTGATTTCCAGAGGATGGTGATTGGTTCTCGGAGAGCCTATGTGCAGGGCTGCGCATAACCACAGACTATTTTTCAGAATTGCTTAATGACAATTCCTATGTGGTTGGGATAAATGAAGAGAGATGCAGTTGGCCTGTTTCCCTGAGTTCCCAATTTCTGACTGGAGGGGTGGACTCTTGAGTCTGAGAAAAAGTCACCCATGGCCTCTACACTCCCCCTCCTTCATTTTCTTCCCCCCTCCCCCTTCTGTCTCTGTCGCCTCTGTCTTTCTCTGCCGCTCTGCCGTCTGAGCTCACGTTCCCTGAAGAAGCTGCATCTACGTTGAGGAGCCCAGATGACTGACGAGGGCCTCTTGTGTTTCTGAAGTGCTGGAATACTGAATATAGCGCCACACTCATCTTAGGCTATCTGCTTTCCTTACCCTGAATAGTCATTTTCCACCCATGTTTGAATCTGATACACACCCTTGTGACCATCGATGGCATTCACTGAGCAGACTACAGGACCCAATCCGAAAGCCTCAGGCAGCATCAGGCAGCATCAGGGATCCATAGCAAAGTCCTTGGCTTTTCTGTTGCCTGCCTATCTAATGTTCCCACCACTGGTTTGGTGAGCACACAGATTCATTCATTCATTCATGCATTCATTCATTCATTCTTTGGTTCTGTGACTACAAAACATTCCTGAATGTTTCTACATGTAACATGTTACCAAGATCAGACAGAATCTACATTTCTGGGTCAAGTCCACTCACATTTAGCTCAGAATCAACGGCCTCTGATTCCATGGAGTGTGGCTACATTTGGTATGGGCAGCTTCACGATGGCATCAAGAAATAAATGGACCACTGTGCATCTCACCAATAAATAATCACACAAGAAGCTGATGTGATGTTAGCCTGCCTGTTCAAAAGAGGAAGAAGAAGGACCCCTAAATAAAAAATGAATCATAACCTGGATGAGAGTCAGCAATGGCCTGATAACCAAGTGACTGCAATGGCCAGCTGTCCAAAGGAAGATGCAGCCATGGGTAAGATACAGAATGGGGCTCACAATCTTTTTTTTAATCATCTTTTAGTCTCTGGCTAGGACTCGATAGACTAAGTGTCAGTGGACCATATTTGACCTTCCAAAGCTTATTGATTATGTAGGCCATTTTCACCTTACTCTTTGTGTGTGCACGGTTTGTACACGTATGTGTAGGTGCGTGGCTGTGCACATGTGGGATGTCAGGGTGCAACTAAAGGCACTGTTCCATGAGAGCTATCCATTCTGTTTTTAAGTCAACGTCTCTCGCTGGCCTGGGACTCATCAGTAGGCTAGGCTTGCTTGCTGGAGCTCCCTAGTCACCCTATTGTCTTTGTCTTCTGAGAGTTGGAGTCGTCAGTGCACACCATCACATCTGGACTTCTAAACGTGGGTTCTAGGGGTTCACACACAAGTTCTCATGCTGTTAAAGAGAGGCCTTTGCCAACTGAACCATGTCCCCAGCTCTGACCTTAGCTACCAAGTACAAACAGGCTCTCCACTCCTTGCAAAAAGATGATCAAACATGAGATCTTGTGGCAGGCAAATGTTTTCAATTGTAAAGGCTTTATTTGTTAAGGTAAATACATTTTTCCAATTATGAAAATAAATGTGAAAAGACTGAGTGCTATTTTTTAATAAGTGTGAGGTTGCAGATGTTTTGTCTTTATCAGAGAGAGGCTCTGGGGTTCTTTGGATCTGTGCCTTCTGCTCAAACCTTGCTTCAGTCACAAACAGCTATGCATAACAAGCCATAAAAACCCAGATTGGAAAAACCTCATTCATCAATATGTTTCATAATGATGCAGCTACAAAAAGGGGCTAAAATGATTTCTAAAAAATGATGCTCATGAGATTAAATAATTAATGGTAATTCCAGATAATTATAATAGTCACTTTAAGTACTTGGTTAATTTAAGATAAACATTTTCTTAGGTTTGCTTCAGTGTTTGGATAAACATTCTGACTTTTACTCTACACTAAAACTGACAACTGTACCATTTTTCTCTGACTAGGAGTTTTTTTTAACCAAACAAATTTATCTTATCTTAAAATGAATATTATGGAAAAGGCTCTTGGTGGTTTAGAGGTTGGCTCAGCATTGACCTAAATTTTTTTCTTTGAAATAGAAAATAAATTTGAGAACAAATGTGTGTGAAAACACAAACATTTCAACAAAATTTCCATTCTTAATAAAGCTCTTAGCATACTCAAGAAAATCTTAGGTAGGTAATTCATTTAATTTTTCATGCTAACCCTTTAAAGAGAAGCACTGTTGAGAAATCTGAGGCTTCATAGAAAAATTGTGCTCACGAAGGAGCCTGAAAAAGCAGGAATAGGGCGGCTTCCCCTGTGTTTTCCAGCGTCTTCACAAAACCATGCCTGTGCTTATTTTTCTTTAAGTATTTATTTCATTCGTTTTAATTATGTATTGGTGTGTGTTTCTGGTGTGGGCATGTGAGTAGAGGAGCCCACAGAGGCCAAAAGACAATGTTGGTTTTGCTGGATCTGGGGTCTAAGGCAGTTGTGAGCTGCCTGATGAGGGTGTTGGGAATCAAACACAGGTCCTGCAAGAGCAGCAATTGCTCTTCAGCTCTGAGTCATGTCTTCAGCCCTTAAAGTATTTTTGTTTTATATTAAATACCCATTGAACGTCAAAAACATTCTTTAAATAACAGAACAAACCGCAGGGGAACTAGATAGGAATAGAGCAATTCTGCCTTAACCACCCCAAATAGCTCCCTTTGGTCAGACTGCGGTGACAAAACCCATTGAGCTATCAAATCCTTACTCTATCAAAACACTAAGGATGTGGAATTGATGCACAAATGATTTACTTTTAAAACCCCAATTTTACCAAATTTGCAGCATTTTATTTTCATCTTAAGGGTCATTTGCCCACGTGACACGTTTATGATGGCACACTTAAGGCTGTGAAGCATATTTGTCTATGACATGCTGAACAGTAGGGAAGTATCTTTCTGCATGTATGGGTAACAATGCTATTAAATTTGCAAAAGACGTAAAAAAATCCAGCATATTTCTTTTTCTAAAATGTAGAAATCATTAAGGGATGAGCTGAGTACAAGAGAGAGGGAGGGAGGGAGAAAAGAGGGGGCAGGGAGGGAGAGAGAAAGAGAGAGGGAGGGAGGGAAAGCAGGAAGGATGGGGGAGGGAAGGGGTGGAGAGACAGAGAGATACAGAGAGAGACAGAGAGAGAGATGCCAAGTGGAGGACAGAGTTCTGTGCTCCGCAGCAGTGTGGAGACTAGAATGGATGGGGACCTGGCAGAGTAGAGTTTACAACCCAGTTCTCCTGTCCTTTCTCAGGGGCTGTGGTTAACATTGCCTGCCATCTGTACATAATAGAGATCAATAACGGTGTCCCCTTGCTTAAGGTTTCTAGAATATCTTAGAGATGAGTTGGGGCAGCCAGAACCACAATTCACAGTGTACACTGGGGAAGAGTGCAAGGGTTTTCAAACTTTTAAAGGAGTATTTGTTTCAATATTCTCTCTTCCTCCCACCCTCCCTCTCTCCCTCCCTCTCTCCCTCTCTATCCCTCCCTTTTCCCTCTTCTCCCTCTCTCTCTCTGTCCCAGAGTGGAGAAATGGAGACCTGCTGGCCTACTGCCATTCCTGCTTTTAAGGGTTAGTATCCATCAGAGGGGTCTGCACAATAAATGCTTGATAGCAATAATGACTCAAGCTCGGTCTTGGCAATATACTGCTTTAGCTTCTTGGAAAGCAACCAGTCTCACACAGGGTTGGAGAGGATACGATCAAAAGTAAGGGAGTACAAATTAAATTGAAGAGCTGGAGTTTTTGTGGTAATATTTATATGATATACTCCTCAATGAAGACAGAGTGCATTAAAATTATAGGCAATTAGCAAACATTGCCAAAAATACCTATGAGTAATTTTTATAAACTAATGAGTATTTCTCTGAAAAAGAAGTTAAATTTATTTAATCAAGAAAAATACAAAGAGGTGTAATTATTATTTTTACACTAAATAATACTACACTGGTCTGTGGTGGGCATACACTATTAACTGAACTTGGAGAATGATGTTGGAAAGCCAAGAGTAATTTTTTCTTGCTTTTAATTGTCAGCAAATATATTACAGACCTCTGAAACGTGAGCATCAAACCCAGATAGTAATAAAATTTTAAATACCATTTTTAAAAACCTGTATCAAATTCATAAAATCAAAATAGTTTATTCTAAGAGATGATGTAAGTTCAATCCCTTAACTGATTAATCTGCTTGTTGGACAGCAATCTAAGCACACCTTTGAATTAGAGTTTTCAATTTTAACTTTTTAATCATAAATGTAGTTATTAGGGTATCACTAAGAATAAGAACATGCACCTTTCATATATCATCAAAGGAGGCACAATCGCAGGTATGTCCATTAAAGCAACTTATTTATTCATGAATACATGTATGTATTCCTTCCGCAGATGTACATATAGCCCTTAAATGTACATTGAACTAAAATCAACTTTTAAATGAATTTTAATAAGTAGAACAATCTCCTCTCACGATTGACAGACTTTTACTTCTCCCTTGATACCTAACATCGCCCAGCAGTTTACAAATCTCAGGGCGCAAACTGACACACTCACCAATGGGCCCCAACCCTTGGCTGTGCATGCTTGCACTCTAAGGTGTGTAAGCACCCAGGGTCACATCCATAGGCCTAGCAGCTGAGTCTGGAGAACTGTGAATTCGTGCATCATCTAGATTTGAGCCATAAGTTGCGACCACACTTGGAAAGGTAATAGCCACCTCGTAGTATGGCCACAAGGCAGCAGTGAGTAACCAGGAGGGCAAGCAGCTCCAGGTGTGCTTTCCTGGTGTCACCAATCAGCTGCCCTGCTCTGAGCACCAATTCTGTTCTGATCAACACCCACTCGGCTCTAAACGCCACCTCTTCTCAAAGCACACAGAGCCTTTGCTTTGAACACCACCATGCTCACTACTTAGCAACGGAGTGAGAGAGTCAGATGCTCTAGAAGGAAAAGCCTTCTTGCTTGAGGCTACATCAAGTATTTTCATTTACATCCCAGGCCTAAAAAAGAGCAAGTGGACACATTCATACTTGTATTTTTATTTTTTAGGTTTTTCGAGACAGGGTTTCTCTGTATTGCTTTGGAGCCTGTCCTGGAACTTGCTCTGTAGACCAGACTAGCCTCTAACTCACAGAGATCCATCTGCCTCTGCCTCCCGAGTGCTGGGATTAAAGGCATGCGCCACCAACACCCGGCTTCATACTTGTATTTTTATGTATTCTTTGGCTATAAGGGAACATCATTTGCTATGGCATTGCTCGTTCCTTGGGATCTATCTGTCACTATTCTAAGCGGACACAGCCTTGCTTCTTAACACTTTCCTCACAGCCTACCTGCAGGAGGGCTTTGTATGACCCCTCCTTTACAAGGGAAGAAAGCAAGGGATGAAGCTGATGTGAATTGCACAAGGCCACACAGCAGGTTAGCACTTGAGTTAGGGTTTGTATCTAAGTGATTTAACTGTATCTTCTCTCCATTACCTCGACCCTGTTCTTACTGTCGCGTTACGTTCACAATTGGGTTAGAGAAGCTTCTAAGAGGCCAGTTTTGATGGTCAACTGAGAGTCTATTTATAAGGAAAGCCATGCAGTTTCTCATAAAATTAATAGAAGTGGGAGTGGCCACCAAACGTAAGGACTCTACTTATTCAGGCAAAATGTTCTCACGAAAAGGAACAGGAGAGTCAGCATAACCAAGTTCGTTAGAAATATCAACTCCCCAAACTTACTTAGCATTGCACCATGGTAAACAAAAGTCTGATGGTGTTAACTCAGAGCTGCTATCAAAATGAGATTAATTTTCAAAAGTTCTCCCTGAGTCCGCTCTCCAGGAATCACTTTAAGGGTCCCATGACCACATGACCATAGTCAGATGCTCGCCTCCATAGCCTCCAACACAGCTCATCACAGCTTTTAGCCATTCACCCCACTGTGGTGCCACTACACCGTGTTTAGCGGCCTGTTTTCCCCCAACAGACTGTAGGCTCCCTCAGGAAACCACGACTCTCCCTCATCCGTGTATTTCCATAGCTAAGCGCCACGCCTCAAATGCGGGAGGCACGTAACGAGTATGGACACGGCAAATACATCTACAGGCAGCAAAGGAAAACAGTCAGCATCTAAAGCAGAGCAATGATTCACAACCCTTGGAGGAGGAGCTTCCTCCACGCCCGAAAAGGAGTGCGGAAAACACGGTTAAAGAAGAAGAGCTCCAAGAGCAGACTCCAAAGAAGCCAAGGAAAGTCAAGGGTAGCAAGGAAGTCACTGAAGGCTGTTTCCCCAGTGCCGGAAACTGAGGTATGTGACTGGAGAGATTTGGTAAATAATCCCTAGAGTAGACCCAGCCTTCATTCACTGACAACAGTGTTACTGGTGGAGCAACAATACCAGGGCTTCCTTAGGGTATCTCTGTCCTGGGAGGGACTTACTCCTCCAGAACTGCTCACAGCAGTTTGCCTCCTACTCAGTTCATAAGCACCGGCCTTGACCTTTGACCTGACGCACTGCTGGCACAGTCTCTTGTGCATGTGTGTGGGTGTGCGCATGTATGTGTGCGTGTGTGCGTGCGTGTGTGCGTAGGTGTGTGAGTGTGTGCGCGCGTGTGAGTGCGTGTGTGTGTGCGTGTGCATGTGTGTGTGCGTGCATGTGTGCGCATGTGTGTGCATGTGAGTGTGTGCGTGCACAACAATGCCCTGCATTCAATCCCCAGCATCAAAACACATCGACAATTCAGCAAATGGACAATTACTTATATAAAATGGCCTCTGTTGTCTATACCTAGCCCATTTTGTCTTTCATTAAAATTATCTTTTGATCAATGCATCCCTTTAGAATCTAAGAATTTTTTTTTAGATAAGTTAGTACTTTTACTCAGTTCTTCTGACAGCCTGTTTTTCCTTCTTGAAGGTAACTCTTTACCGGTGAACTCTGTGAGTTTCCTCAGTTTCTATGCTTCGAGTGACAAATCCTTATTTTTTTCACCATGTACCCTTTGTGACTCCAGAATAAATATGGTAGTCTGCCTCTCCTAGTAGCCACTGTTATGGAACACTGAGGTCTACAATGCCACTTAACAAATAAAAGCACGCATGAACTCCTCTGTCAAGGAAAGCATGGCTAGAGAAGAACCAGTAAATAAACAGAAAACCATGGGAAGAAGAATGAGACAGAGTCATAGTGATAACTTCAGCTGCAACAACAAAAACCATAGTGGGTTAGAAACTATGGAAAACACTCACTTAGCACCTCAACCCCCCAGAAAACCCTGTGTGCATTGCAGACACTCTTGAAGAGAAGCTGGGGCCCTGGATGATTTTAAACAGAAGTGGAAAATACTCAAACCAACATTCCCCCTTTCTTAAATAACTACAGAACAAAGAATTTCTTTTGTGTTAGGATCCTGGGCACATTATCTCATTTATCTGACACTCTGGGAAGTAAGATATTTTATAAAAAAGTAAATTATGGATATAACTAATTGGAATTCCTTAGGCATGAACTTCAACATCTTAATCCTTCTTAAAGAAGATTTAGGAGTCAACTCTAAGCACTCATCAGTTGTCTCACAAAGGGTTTGAGTGCATCAGTTTGGGAAGAGTTAAGCTGTGGTTGTGGTCAACCAGGAATCTGTCCTCTAATTTAGTGAAACTTGGGGACCACTAGGGACCTCCTAAATGTTTGCCATTGGCATCATTTTCCAGCTCCCTAGCACCAGTTTTCCGACTTGTCTTTTGAGTTCTCTATCCTCTTTCAACGACAGCTCCTCTAGGCTTTTTTTTTTTGTCTACCTGACTCTGTCAAGGCAACCCCCAGAAATCATGCCAAAAAACCTGGTATCTATGAATCTATGACATGCTGAGGGAGGGCTTCCACAAAGATGGGCATGAGGTAGATGAACTGTGATAAAATTGAGCATTTTGACAGTTAAGTCAACTATGCAGAAATTTTAGTATCCATGGAGTGGGTGAGGCTGCAGTCTAATTTTAGTGGGCAAGTGTTCCTACAGCACCATTCACACACAGATGCACACACACACACACATACACACAGAGATACACACATACACACACATACTCACACACAGACACACACATATACATATACACATACTCGCACAATACACACAGACATACATATATACACACGTACACACAGACACACACAGACACACACACACATAGACTTACCATATGTTCTAGAGAAAAACTGTACCTGACAGCATATACAAGAAAAATTAATATAGTAAAAGATGACTGGAGCACTTTGCACACTGGGTAAGTTAAGTTTTCTTTCAGTCATTTAAACCCTTCCTGACATCCCCCTCACACATACTTTATCAACCAGTTAACTGCATTCCAAATTTGTTCACGCCCTATTTCCATGGTCACCTATCTTGTTTTTTAAACATTATCTCAGAATACTTCACAATAATGGCTACATGAGTGTCCTCCTGTGTCACAAGACAATGTATATGCTACAGCCAGGGAGGGAGGCTCCAAATTGCTTTCTGATCATACTGCCCACCACCAGTGATTGATCCTGCCTGTCCCAAGTAACATACACAAACCAGTGTTCCTTCTCAGAACAAGGAATGGGACTGTGTAAGCCAGTCTTGGGGAAGTTCATGGCATTTATGTCTCTGCACAGTCTGCTCTGAGGTCCAAATCTTACCAACAAAGCACCAGGCTTCAAAATCAGGGCAGTGGGATGTCATGGTTCAAAACCTGCATCATCTGCATGTGTCTCCAACTCACAGAGACAGATCTAATCCAGATGTAAGGAAAGATGGTAAGCGCTGCAGAAAAGTAGACAACCAGCACATCACACAGCTAGGTCCTAGGAGCAGTGGCCCCAGGTGAGGATTTCAGGGTGGCCATGTCTCCCTTACAGTGGAGTCTCCCATAGGGCTGCATCAGAATCAGTTGGATATCCACCAAGGACAGGGTATGCAAAACCTGTAACTCAAGAAGGTGATTCTGGGCAGGTGCAGGAAGTTCCTGTTGCATAGAAGCCAGGAAGCATGAACTCACTAATGACATCTGTGTCCACCAATATTGTCATCTCTTTGGTATATTCAAGGGGCAACATAAAATAATCATTTGAAGGAAGGTTGGAGCCTTAAACATCTGAGAACCAAAGACATTTTTCATAAATTATACTGACAAAGGGACATGAAAAATAATCCAAAATCACGTATAAAATCAAATGGAGATGGAAGACATTGGAGATGAGGAAGAGTGAGACATAAAAATTTATTGATAACAAATGTTAAAGCTATTTTTTTCTCCTGAATATGGAGCAACCAGTTGGAACTAAAACGGGAATATGGAAACATTGCATCTCAGGAGGACTCAGGATTTTTTTCCTAAGAAAAATAAACTACTTTGTAAGATATAAAATCAAACTCAAGTTAAAAGAAGATTGTCAATATCTCAGATATCTCTGTGTTCGTAATTCCAGCTTTCCTGTCCACTGGTGGTGGTTATGTCAAAGGTTTCCTTCAATCAAACCCAGAAAGAGTGAAGAAATGGAATACGGAATGAAGCCTCACAAAGCACATTTTAAGAAATCTGTAAGATTTCACGTTGCTTTGTGCTGTTATCTTGTTTCTCAGTAACCATGAATGGAATTGTGTGGCAAGCACTGATCTCCATGCCCAGGACAGAGAATAGCACAGTAGTCTTGATTGCTGCCTTCAGAGATATGATAATACAAACAAGAAGACAGATAATGCGTTCCCAAGAGTATATGAAGTGTGTTGAAGGAAAACTCAAAGGTGACAGACAAGGAGGCAGGAATTAACCAATCTGGCATGGGTGAAAGAAGAAAACTTGTCTGAGAAAGTGACCTCTTGGCCACGCCTCACACATGAAACTATGTCATCAAGAGGCGAAGCCTCATAGGCAGTTATTTGACTATAACTAACAGAGATTCCATAATAACAAGCAGAAAACTTTCCCTGGAACATCAGCAAGTTATCAAAATGCAAGCCCCACAGAATAACTTAACAGTCTGTCTCCAGAACCGCTGGATGGCTCCTTCATCACTTACGACACAGACCAGACCAAAGCAAAGTTCAACAAAGTGGACATTGCAAACTTTTATTTATTGTTTACTGTTCCTCTGATGAAAGAAAGCTGCTGAGATGTGTTCCCTTGGCTCCCATTGTTCCACCTCCTAAAGGGGCTAAAGGTTGATGAAATGGGATTTCAGAATTAGTTCAACTTTCAGCAATAAGCAGCTTCAATGAGCAGCTGAGGTGATTTTAGCTAAGAGTTCATTGGCAGAGGCCGAAGGAGTGAGAGGAATGGTAAAAGCCACTCTTTCCCTGTAATGATCATGACTCCTGGCAGACCACCTTAACCGTAGCCGCAGGGCCAACAAACACACTTCCGTCTGTAAGCGGAAAGATTACGTCAGGTTCTGGAACCTGGAAGATGATCTGGCATTACAAGAAACGCTACTGGACAGAGTCTGGTAGAGAAATACAGCCCTGGCATCCAGAACCCAGCAGGACGGTAGCCAGCCAGGAAGTCTGAGACTCCGTTCCCACTCCCTTCCTCTGTTGTTATCACACGGGTAAGATGGAGTGGAGTGTTGCAGAGAGGACAAGTGTGTGGGTGTTCCAGCGAGGTTTGCCCCACTTTACAGAGAGAACACCACACCTGAGAGAAAGTTTAATGATGCAGGGACTATCTTTGAGCTGAAGGTGGCTTGGCTGTGTGTTGGCCCTAACACGTGCTGGCCTCATAGGACACACAGCACCCTTCCTCGCAGATGCCGTACACCTGTCTGTCCAACAGCCTTGACGGCCTGGGGGAGAGTGAAGAGAGTGTGGGCACTGAGGGAGAAAGGAATAGGAAGCATGCTGCCGTCGCTTTGCTCAGATTCTCTGTGATTTTTCTTGCTTACTCTTGTGGGCAATAATCAGCAAGATAACAGTTCAAATCTGAGTTACTGTGTGTGTATCTGTGTGTGTGTGAATACACACGAACACACACACACACATGTGTGCACACATGTCCACATAAAGTGAACTAAGTTATTTAATCCATTTCCATGCACTCTGTTCCTCAGTGAAAACTTGAAAAATGAATACTCAATTTTCATTGGCTGGCTAATGTAAAAGCACTTCGGAGTATGTCATCTGTTGCCATAATGATAGAATTTTTAAGGTGTTTAATTTAGCAGGCAAGCTGAATCATAATTGTCTATAGAGCCTACCCACCAGGGTATATATCTTCATGCCTCTTCATCATGCCATGTCAAATTGTATTTCCTAAGGTGCACAATAGGTTGTCATATGTAAGCAAGGAAATTCAATACAATACAATGTAAATTTAACACAAGGTACCTCTATTTACACTGAAGAATTATGTTTACTGTAAGAATTAAACAACAATGTGTCCATGTGCCATAAAAATAGCACGCACGGCAAATACTGATGCTCTCAACCTGTTTGTTTGTTTTGTCATCAGTGAGGCTTGGCAATAAGAATATCAACTGCATGCTGCCCCCAAGGTCCAGGCGCTGATTGAGTGTGGCAGATATCTCCCTATGTGAATACTTGATCCTTCAATTAAAAAGGAAGAGAGAGAGAGAGAGAGGGAAGCTCCCACACTGTGTAAGAGTGCCTTATTACTGTTATGCTCACCTAAAAATGGCATCGACGGAATCTAAAAAAGGCTGTGCTTGGGAAATTCTACCTGACAAATTGATAGGAGGTGTTTCATAAAAGTTAACCAAGGTTCGTTTCAAACTGTCAAGCAGTTTCCCTAAGCGGCTCACTGAATTCTAGAATCCACTGCGCCTGTTAAAACTGAGCACTAACAGAAAGAAAACAGAATTATATTTGATTATGGAATATAGTTATTTCATAATGAAACTTTAAGAAAATACACAGTTATTTCTTTAGTACCAGATAAAACCACAACAGATTTGCGAGCATTTGAGTTTTGCCCTTAAGAAATTAATAGTGGATGAGTAGAAATTTCCCTTTTATTTTCATATGTCTAGTTGGAACCTTATGCTAAGGACAATTCTGCAAAAAAACGAGAGATAGAGTAAGAAATAAAATCACGAATATTTTGCCATTCGTGGATTTGTTTTCAAACCCTATCCCTCCTTAATTAGCTGTCTTGACATTGAGTAATTAAATTATTTAATTCTTATTAATCCAATTTCTACATTTGTACATGGGGATATTGTAAATTTCATGGGCTAATTTTGGGAATTAAAGTACTATCATAGTTAGCTTTAACTGTCAATTTGACATAGTCTGGAGTCACCAGAGAAGAGGGTCTCAACTGAGGGACTGTCCTGATTGGAATGGCCCGTGGCCATATCTTGGGAGTACTTGTTTTGACTGTTAAATCATGTATAACAGCTCAGCCCACTGTGAGTGACGTCATTCCCTAGGTAGTAAGTCTTGGGATGTATAAGAAATCTAGTAAGCATTGGCCTGGGTGAGCTTTCCTCCATAGTTTCTGCTGCAAGACCCTGCTAGAGTTCCCAACTTCCTCAGTGATGGGCCCTGGAGGGGAGGTATAAGCCGAACAGGCTCCTTTTTCCCCAAAGTTACTTTTGGATAGAGCATTTTTATTACAGCAGCAGAAAGGAAACTAAACCAAGTGCTTAGTAAGTAGTTACAGATTGTAGCCGATCTTACTACTGATAGTAGGGGTGGGTAGGAAATCAAACCTTCCTTCTTTCAATGAACCAAAGATTGTATTCACCTGTGTACTAGTACAGCCAATAGAACACTTCAGCTTTACAGCACCCTCCATCCATTGTAATGGGAGCAGTGTGTATGGAAGATCAATACCTAGGTAATTTCCCTGCCACACTGATAAAATGATGTGTTTGTACAGTTATATGATCTTCCAATAATGTTGATTGTCTTGATAGTATTCTGTGTATGTCTTCAGAAACAGGTGCAGCCCTGGATTCTTGCTTACATGATTACAAGTCATGTTGATGTGTCTTTTGGTTAGTTTTAACTGTCAACCTGGCACAGTTTTAATCTCGTGTAAAGAGAACCTCACTGATGAGTTGTGTAGATTGTGTTGACCTGTGTGCATGTCTGTGTGCATGTCTGTGTGCATGTCTGTGTGTGTGTGGGGGGCTGGCTGGGTTAATGGACCTGTGAAGATCTGCCATGAATATGGGTAACACTATTTATGGGTCAAGCCCTGGACCGAATGAAAAGGACAGAGTATGCTGCATCTATCAAGCACCATGCTCTTGGCTTGCATAGTACTCGTTGCTTCAAGATCTCTTTGACTTTCCTGCAAGAGAAATCAGAGAGTGCAATGAAGTCGAGAGTGATCATGGGTAAAAGCCAAGGTTTGGGGCTGGTCCATGCGGATGGGTGTCATTTATGAGGAGTGTGACATGAAAGAAAAAGAAAGATGAGAGGATGAGAGATGGAGACAGGATTAAAAAGCCAACTTGGACACGATAAGTTTCAGATGGGATAGAGACGTATTAATGTTGCAACAAGGACCTGGGATGGTTTGTTTCCACTGTTAAGATGATGGGTTCTGGAATCACCTATGGGAGAAGCCACAGGGCCTGTGTGGTCTTATGTAGATCAGTGTAGCCTCTGGGCATGGCTGTGAGACACTATCTAGATTGGGGTAATTGAGGTGGGAGGAATCACCCTGATCGTGGGTGGCATCATTCCATGGGCTGGAGTCCCAAGCCAGATAAAAAGAGAAATGGAGATGATCAAAGCCATTCATCTCCAGTCACCTCAAGCTCCCATTGCCATGGCTGTTAGCTGTCTCTCAGGACTGTTTCCCTTGAACCATGACCCGGAATAAAGCCTTCTTTCCACGGTTGCTTTCATGAGGTATCATGTTACTATAAGGACAGATGTAACCAACACAGTGTCCCAAGAGGAGTGTCAGCTGGGCAGCTGATTCCCATTTACTGGCATCCTCATCATCACTTGTCAAAACTCCTGGGATTCGAATTCTTAAACCCACTTTACCAACAGCATTTCAGTAATCGGGCAAAGCAGCACTCAACATCACTTGAAGGTGCTTCTTTCCATAAACTAAATTCTGAACAGCAACAAGAGGCATGGTATTTTGTTAGGCTTTCTACAGGAAATGAATGAAGGATTCATTTTTTTTGTCAACAGGTAGGAGTGTTATACAGGTAATAAAAATGACCTCAAGTCTGGGTCAAATGGCGTCAGCGCCGTGAGGAAGGCACTGAGAAGATCGTGTAGCCGAGGGCAGGGGGAAGGCTGAAACTCAAGGGCAGTATGATGTCACAGATCGCTGTGGCTAACCTGTAAGGATGAGTTGGGTTTCTACAGAAAAAGGCGGGGAGATAAAGGGAAGCAGTGTTAACCTCCATGTGAAGAAGTTCCCAGAATAAGACAGTAATGTTACTTCAGAAACTCCTCATGTAGTGTGGCTCTACATTAAGCCACAAACATGAAGATATGGCTGGCCAGGCTGTGGTAGCACACACCTTTAATACCAGCATTCAGCACTCGGGAGGCAGTGGCAGGCAGATCTCTGTGAAGTTCAAGGCCAGTCTGGTCTACAAAGCAAGTTCCAGTATAGCCAAGACTACACAGAGAAACCCTGTCTTGGAAAAACCAAAATAATAAAGATGATGATGATTATGACAATGAAGATACTTTATATAATTTATATATATAATTATATAATTTAGAAGTCATTTGATCACCAGACCGCAAGATAGAGTTTAGTCTTCAGGTATGTAAAGGAAATGCAGGACCTTTGAAACCAGACAGAGGCAGGATGGTCAGGATGGTTTGGGGCAATGGATTATGCTTCTCCATACACCCAACAACATAAATGAAACAATGGCAAGCCTGGGAAAAGGGCAAAAGAGTCATTTAACAGCTCTTAGAAGACTTATTTTAATTGTCTGTTTTTATCTCTCTATGTGCATTTCTCTGTGTCTGTCTGTCTGTCTGTCTGTCTCTTTGTGTTTGTGTGTGTGTGTGAATGTGCCTTTCAGTAAATGTTCCATTGGAGGCCAGAGGAGGGCGTCAGAACCCCTGGAGCTGGCTTTAAAGCTGGTTGTGAGCAGCCCAACACCGGGGCTGAGAAATGGGTTTGGGTCCTCTATATGATTAGTATGTGATCTTTCCTACTGAGCAATCTTTATAGCCCCTTTAATGGTTTCTCCATCATGAAAGTATAGAAAATTCTACTGTAATTAAACATATTAGACGATCATAAAAGTGTTAGCAAAATATCCCTTACTTATTGCTTACTGCATATATGTAAAAAACGACCTTGCAAATGCACAGACTATAATCAGCAAAGATCCTGAAAAACCAGGAAAGGATTTCTCTAGACAAGCAAGGAGCATAGGGCAGGAAAAGTCTGAGTGACAACTATCTCCTGGGAAGAAGGAAGAATTCTATGCAGACCAGGTTAGCAGCCATCCAATCAGAGCAAATCAGTAGCATTTCTCTGACACCGATGGACTAGACAGATTTCTTTGTGCAGTCAGTAGTGTGACACGATTTTTGGCTGCTTAATATAGTGACCTATAGACGTTGTTTACTTTTATTAAGAAAGTTGTAACCATACAGAAGAGTAGTTTCAATGACAGAGAAAATCACTCATACTAATTACCAGAACTCCCTCCATTACCTCAAATATATAGCTATTGCATTTACTAAAAGTTTAATTTAAAAGCAGTTAGAATAATTAATTCATGGTAAACATGAGACAATCTAGTAAAACTCTAATGGTTTTTTTTCTTTTATTCTTTCTGGTTATGCTTACAGAGGCCATTTCAGTTTTCACCAATAGTTGTTTAAAACAGTTTCTGGAATATTAATGCATTTTGATATTTGTCACAAAGCAGGGTATGGTTTGCTAAGCTGTTCCTTCTGCCAGGGTTAAACAAGAATTCTGTGTTTAAGAAATCTTAAAGATATTTCCAGTAACTGAAAAACTAAGTAAGTGTTTTGTGTCTTAAAAAGCCTATTAAAATGTCTTTATAATGAGACTTAGTTTTCATGTTGTTTAACAGGATAGCTTTACTCTCTAAATAGCACAAGGACACATGCATCATGAAGGAATGCAATGCAGCTCGAGTTAAGTATAAATGTACGCATGTTTAATGCATGCATTGCTTAAATCTCTGTGTTGAAATATTTATAAACAGCATCCTGAGGAATATGAGTTCCAAGTGAGTTCTTTTAAAATAAACTTATTAACTAAAAAGCATCTGAAACACACTGTGTACATGAACTTCCCACCTCTTTTCCTCTCCAAGGAAGAACTAATGGCTGCTGCCAAGGGAAAGTCACTATAGACAATGTCACTCTCAAGGCTGCATTCACCCAGAGTCTCCATTTGTCCCTGTCCCCTTTCCTAGCACACACTAAACGATGGCATGCAGTACTTAAGAGCTATCAAGAGGGAGCACTTGTGAGCCACCAAACGTGCATGTCAACCTAAAAAGCTTACTCTCCCTAACTACGAAGATACTATCCCAGGTACTTTATGTGCTAAAACGATCATTAAAAATTAAGTACCACATATAAGCTGCCATTTAGAATATTAATTTACTTTTGCTAATCATGTTTTTAACTTCAGGCTGAAAGAGTTCACTCACCATTCGGATACCCAGGCTCAGTCCAGGAAATGTTAAAGGAGTCCAGTGAGCAGGAATGGGCTTGGGGGGCTGGCACACCTTTTGGAACTGTCTCCTCCAAAAGGGCCTGGCCAGATTTACTCGTGGCACAGCCACCACCGGTGCATGCCTAAGCTGGGACAGAGGAAAACACTTCAGTCCTGACCCTCAAATTTAGAAGAACAGAGAAATGAGACAATTCAGAGCAGAAGCCCAGGGTTCTGCTAAAATAATATTCGCTTCATTCCTCACAAATAGGCTTGCTTCCATGCTGAAGTATGGCATGTAATTAGAATACTTTTTAGGATGTGAGCATCCATCTCCAGTAAACACAAACTAACTAGGGAACATAAAAAAACAACAGCCTAAGTTACAGCCTAGAGATGCAGGGTGCATATTGCCTGGGTGGGCAGCTCTGCTGTGAGATTAGCTCTAAGCGGAGGGTCTCAGGGAAACACTCGTGTGCATGTGTGTGTGCGCACACACACACACACACAGGGAAACACACTCACGTGCATGTGCACATACACATACACACACAGTGAGAAAGAGAGAGAACACACACAGAGACAGAGAGAGAGAGACAGAGAGACAGAGGGAACACACCACTTCAGGAAAAAAATGCACTTAAGAATTCTCTAGGAAAATAGCCTTTATTTATTTGTTTGTTTGCTTTTGATTATGGGGTGAAGAATATAAGTCAATCATGGCATTCACCACAGTGTAACCTGTACATTCATATTTCAACACCATGAGAAATCAAACACAGCAACATTCCTAAGTCAATCAAAAAATATGGATCCCTTAAAACATGGGTGAGGAACTCAAAGTGATCCCTAAGATGGCATTTAACTCCAGAAACAGAACACAGACATTGGAGACATTGAGTTTTCTCATAATGAACTGTAAATGATTTCAAAGTTACTACTGAACAATCATTTATTCTGGAAATGGAGACACTTACACAGGGCTACTGCTGTCTCATTAGCAAATACAAGCAATTGCAATTTTATAAAACAAAGATAGTACTTAAGTTTCCTTAGAACTAGCCCTCCAAGTCTCAACTGCAATGGAGACAACAACATTAAAAAAATTGTTGACAAATGAATTTCAACCCAGGTCAAGCAAATGTGAAAACATAACAGTACAATAACTGGACAGCTTTTTAGTGCATTTCATGGAAGCTTGAGCCATAAGCGCCATTGTTTCCATTGATGTCTCTTGGCCTGTGGGGCTTGGTCAGCTACCCTCTCTGTTGCTTAAGGCACTGGGGAGTCTGCTTCCTCAGCACGGGAAGTGGGTGACTGGTCAAGAATCTCCTCATGTCAGAGCGTGGAGCAGTTTCCTACATTGTTACAACTGGTCACAGAGTTTTCATTAGGATAATAAGTAACAATGGATAGCCAACCGCTTAGAGATATGTTTGCTTCCTGATACAAGAACACTGTAGTACAGCTGGGGAGATAGCGCAGGTGGAAATGTACTTCCACAAGGATCCGCACACAATCTCCAGGATCCCACAGAGCACAGCTCCTTGTGGTAGCTCAAGCGTGTAAGCCCAGTGCTGTGGAGGAAGAGATGAGAGGCTGCCTGAGTTCTGCTGACCAGTCAGCTCAGCCTGATCGGAGAACTCTGGACCAGTGGGAGAACCCACTTCAAAACCATCCAGGTGGCCCTGGGAACATGGCTTAGTGAGTAAAGTAAAGCAGCTGTGTCACTAACATAAGAAGGTGAGCTGGGGTCCCCAGACAAACATGGCAAATTCTCCTGTATCCCAGGTGCCAGGGTTAGAGAAGCAGATGGCTCACCAGGACTCACTGGCCAATGTGAGGAAAAAAATGAGAAAAATGAGAAAAATGTAAGTTCAAGGACCCTGTCTCAAAAAACACTGTGGAAAGCACACACCCCTACCATGTGCACACATCTCCTACCACACGCACACACATACAACATATATGCATGCAAACACACAATGGGGTGGGGATAAATATGTAAACAAATAACAAGGAGGATATACATATGCATGCATGTATGTATTTATGTATACCTATATGGGGGGGCAGGGGACAGAGAGAGAGAGAGAGAGAGAGAGAGAGAGAGAGGTAGCCTGTGTCAACACTATAACTCCTCATGAGCTTAGGATGCTCCAGATGGGTGCCATCGTCACCCAGGGACACAATCTCATTGAGTAGGAGCCTGAGTAGACTCTGTGGGTTTCTCTTAATTTTTGGATGTAGAACGTGCACATACATGTAAAAGAAAAACCCTAGAGGATGGAGCTTTTACAAACCGAACAGAAACAGCTAGCATGTGGCCAATCCCTGATGTAAGGCTTCAGGACATGCCACCACCGACCCAGGAACCAGCTATGGAACATTTAAAAAGAAACGGAAAACATGTGTGGGCAATCTACACACTACCAGTCTCAGAACATTATCCAGGAAGCAGGGCTGTGTGAGATGTCTGAGTCATCAAAGCACACATTGTCAGAAGAACACCACATTGCTCAAAGAGAGGGAATGCATTCACTTGTATTTTCAGATACCCCCCCCCTTGGATCGAAGCATGTGGCAGTGTAGTCTCCTTAGACTGATCACACAATAGGATTTAATCCTGATTGTTGCAAATTTCTTTTTCATTGGTATTCATGTTTGCATCATTCCCTTGTTACACCTCTCCAAAGAAATACTGTGCTTTGTGACACACACTGTTGCATTTATTTAAATAGAATGCAAACTAAAATCGACTTTGTTTTGAGAACTTTATGATGTTTTCTAAAATAAATGTAATATCCTCTTTGGGGGGCTTTATTGTGGACTGTGTCACCTAAAATCTGCAAACTGGTAGCCTTAAAACAAAAGAACCTTGAAAATTCCTGAAATTATCTTTCTGGCTAGTGAGACAGGGTGTAAGGAGTTGTTGAAACAGCAGAAATATCTGCAACGTTATCTCCGTTTTGGCATTCAGAGGGCTCTTCTTAAAGTCAAATCGGATTGGGCTAATGCTGATTGCAATTCTGACTTAGGAAAAAATAAATAAATAACTGGATTGATTGAAGATGTCTTTAGAGCACAGAGAGGACGGTGAAAGCCTACGAGAAAGCAGCTCAGACCTGTTTACCTGTTTCCTACAGCTTTTAGTTAATTACTGACACATGAAAACAAAATTCACAATGCTGTGCTGCCATCTCCAATCGATGGGTCACTTCTGATCTAAAGAGGCTTTATTTGGTTTGATAAAATGTACGTGTAATCTAATTACGGTGACAATTTTTGAAATAATGACCATTAGGAGCTTCTAAAGCTAGCATTATCTTTTCCAGTGTTTTGTTTGCAGAGAAGCAGGGCCCAGGGGTATGAAGATGGCAGAGGTATTTTAAAGTGTGAAGAAAAACAACAGTTACAACAAATAACAACAATGAAAACCAAACCTAATAATTGCTTTATCCCTACCAATCTTTTCCTGAGGAGTTGAGCTCATCTGGTAAAGTGCTCACTTTGCGAGCAAGAGGACCCGAGTTCAGATCTCCAGAGCCCAGGTAGAAAGACGGCTTTGGTGGTGTGCATATGTAACCCTAGTGCTTTGGGGCGGAATCCAGAGGATCCCTGGAGCTTGCCGCACAGACAGTCTAGACAATCAGTGAGCTCTGAGCTCATCCTCAGAGACAGATTCAGTTTCACAAGAAAGAGTCAAGAGTGAGAGAAGACCCTTGACATTCCACATACATGTGCACATGCTCACTCTTCCCCAGGTACACGCACGGTCACGTAACGCGACACATACACACGGAATTCCAATTCACAATTTCTGTTGACATCCACTGAGTGACTGCTGTGAGCTGCCCCCTGCCTATAGTTGAACATTTTCAAATACTAGCCTTGACCCCTGCCTCTTTCCATAACTGCTAACTCACTGCATTTACTGGGAACCATTAGGACCTATCAACCTTCAAAATGAATGCCACCACATTATACTAGACATGACGCAAAGAGCATGGGCTTTGGAAGCACACACACCCCCAGTGCAGACTTTCCAAAAGATAGTGTGCAGTAGCATTTACAGACTCAGACTGTCCGTGACGGCATCTGGTGGTCATCCCTCATTCTTGCACCAACTGTCTTTGTAGCTCCTTGGCTCCAGCAGGCACTGGCAGCGATCTGCATGGACAACTTGGAAGAAGCAACTTCTCTGTTTCAGAGGCTTACAACCCAGTCTGACTGCAGAAATTAAATGAGTGACACAGAGTGGCTTTACTGTCCTGTGCCTGGTGTGTATCTTCCTGTTTCAAAGGCCACTCAGGGCTTGGCTGTCAGAGAGCTCTGTTTCCCAGCACTTAGCCAACACACTAAGACAATCCATAAAGGCCAGTATACTTTGTTGAACACCTGCTCTCCACTACTTATCTAGTGACCTTGAGAGCTGGTTATTATATTGAAACTGTGAAATACACAATAATCCCTCAATTAACCAGGATGAACCTAAAATGCCACGGTTCGTTTAGTTTACTGCTTAACTGAGTTACATTAAAAAAAAACAACAATAACAAAAGAAAACTTTCAGTGGAATACTTCCTGAAAATGCATTAGGATATTTTCTGCCCTGATAAATATAGGAACATGAGAAAGTTTGCCTCCTTAGTAACCTTTAGGGCACAAGGACGTCCATGTCATTATGGTCTCTGACACCAACACTACTCAAGACCTGACACATATTGTAATTATTTTGGTTTACCTTCTTTAGCTTTACAGAATTTTAGACCTCTCAAAAAGATGTTAAAAACCATTAGTTCAATGCCCTAATTTTAGTCCTGAGAAAAACAAAAGTTGATGAGCCTTAGTACACTTGCCTTGGGTTACACAGTAGTCAAATCTGAATTGAAACTCAAGGGAACAGACCACAAAGTTAGTTATACTTAGTTCTCAAGCTATAACAAAATTTATAAAGTATGGGATACTGCACAGTACATCCTAAAATTTGCCTTAGGAACAGAACAGTTTTATGCCACTTGCCTCCTGATAAAACCCCAAGTTTTGGCAATTTCTATTTAATCTTGGTTGCTTCCAAGCAATTGAGACTGTTCATGGTTTTCGTGTGTACTGTTATTTTGGAAACAGCATGGACTTCACTATCAGCTTTTGAAAAATCGGGTTCATGCACTTCTCAGCTTTTCAGTAACATGACCATAAGTGACCTGAACTGTCGTTTCCCAAATCTAAGTGCTGTGCCGAGCGGAGAGGCTCATGGGGCCATCCAGGACAGGGGCTCACACTGTCTGCCTGCCCTTGTTTGTGCTGCCAAGTCAGACACTTAACAGCAGTTGGATGCGGTTTATTTTCTCATGGTATAATATTTTGAGCATTCACGAGCATGTTAAGTAAAATGAATGCGTACACAGTGTCTACATAAATGTAAATTTATTCATAATCAAGAGCGGAATATTTTCTATGGCATTTATCAAAGCAAATACCCTCATATAGGTATTGCTATAAAATGAAGAGGGTGTTTAAAACAAATAGGGACGACCTCATGTTTATATTCAGTTATTTTCAGATGTGCTATTAAACTTAAAAAAAGATTATATTTCATCAAAAAGCAAAAGGAAATGGGAGTACAAATTCCACAACAATATCAAGGTCTTTTAAAAGACCTTCATACAGAGAAGTGCCATTTAGCATTAAGAGTGCCACCATCTTCCCAAGGAAACCTCTAAACTGTTGATTCTTGGTTTCATCAAGTGACTGTTCTTCTGAGACAGAAGTTTAATACAAATCACAGCACAAATAACAATCATGAATATCTTGGGGTCATTTGAATCTTCATTTAAAAATACGATATCTGAACTCATACTGTGAGGAGTTTTTCAAATGAATACAAGCACCACAGGCAACCACCTTATTAATCTAAGTATTTGGGGGAAAGCTCTCGACAATTAGACTGTCCTACAAATAATAATAAAAAATTGATTCTGATCATTTCAACAGAGATCTAGGAAAATCCACTAACTCAGATGGCCATTTTATCCTTCAAATCACACAAACTAAACATGCAGGTGATCAGCAAAAAGACTTCACCTTTAGGCTGTGGATGGAATTTTCAGTATAAATCCTAAAGGATGAAGCTCTTTGGTATTTTGTATATTTGATTTGGAAAGACTGGAATATGGGATGAAGAGATATGATAGATTCTAAGTTGACTTACTCCCAGCTTGACAAGGTATAGACACCCAGGAGAAAGGTGCTGGAGCATGGAAGCCTGGGCATTTTTGGTGCTGTTGTAGACAACATTCCACATTGTGGAGTTACATGTAGGATTCAAATAATATGATATATAGTTCTCTAGAACTCCATTTAGCTGCCTTGGTTGCTTCCACCTGGGAATCAACAAAAGCTACAGCATTTCACAGACTTTGGATATCCTCCTTGGAGGGCTTCACCCTCCCTGGGGAACAGAGTGGGGGGGGATTGGGGGGCTGTGGGAGTTGGTGGGAGGCTGTGGAAGAAGGGGAGGGAGAGGGATCTGGGATTGACATGTGAAGCAACCTTGCTGCTAATTTAAATAAAAAAAAGATACAGCATTTCATTCATTCATGTCTAAACAGAGACTGGTTAGGAGTGGTTAGGTGTCATATAAACTTTAATGTCTCCTGCTGCAAGGAAACCTACATGGAAAGCACAAAAGTAATTGTCTCTAAAAACATACACAGTTATAAAACACCTATTCTAAGAATCTTAAGGAAATGGGACATACCCTTGCCTTCTAATTACTTATTTTATTTTTCTGTGGTGTGTGTGTATCTGTCTCTGTCTGTGTGTGTGTGTGTGTGTGTGTGTGTGTGTGTATTATCTGTGCATGTGTGTATGCAGTGACTCACACATATAGAGGCCAAGTTTTTTATGTAGGTTCTGGGGATTTGAACTCAGGTTTTCATGACTGTGCAATAAGTGTTCCTATTGAGCCATTTTTCTAACCCTTGGTTACTTGTAGTTTAAATTAGTTAACAATATACAAATGTGCATGATTTTTTTCAATCTTAGGAGGATGCAGTATCTAAATACTTCTGAGAGACGTGTGAAGAATGACACAGCAATACTGAAAAGCTCAGCAACCCAACACAGAATAAGAATGTAGTCATGGAATACAGAGAGCAAAACATACAAGGGTCGGGGCAATGGCCAGGGCTTCATGGGACTGTGAGGTTGTCCATCAGATGGGGGCTTGGCTAGGCACAATGAAGAATGATGAACACCAGATGAGGGTTACAGTGCACAGGGGATGAGAATGTCATGTTCCAGAACAGACAGAAGACAGCTCGGCTGAGAAATACTCAGAGAAGCAGGCAATCTTAGAGAATAAATAGCATCACTGACTTAAGGCAACTGAGGGCCAAAACAAGAGCTTAGGATGAGAACAAGGACAACCGCAGCATGAGTGGTGATGCTTTTCAGCTTGAATGAATGCCATAATTTATTCAGTGTCAACATTTCATTCACAGATGAGAAAACTGGGAGTAAGAAATAAAAATGAACAAGCATGAATTGACGCTAAGAGGAATCTATTAAATTTTAACTCAGCTCCTTAGACCTCATATAATGAGAAATAAACAAAAGCCACTAAAAGCAGAGAAAATCTAAACATATTTATGTTATACTCCTCTCGGGCTTGAACTACAGGAAAATGAGGCTGGGTGTTATCGTAGAGGATCTGGATCTGCTTCCTGGCACTCACATGGAGGTTCACAACCCTGGGCAATGCTGATTTGGGTAATCTGAAGATCTTAAAGCCTCCTTGGGCATCAGGCATATATGGTGCGTACAGACACACACACACACACACACACACACACACGCAAATACTCACACATAAAATAAATCTTAAAAAGAAGGTATTTATGCACACATATAAACGTATATATTATTCCAGTTATTGCAAATTCTTGCAAAATACCCTATAACTATAAAGAACTTGACAGTGGATAAGTAGGTGGTCATTTTTCTTTTACTGACAACTGTACTGAAGTTGCACACACATTTAGCTTGGCATGATTGCCTAGAGACAAAATGGAAATTAAGTTGACAAGTGATAATCAGAGGTTCCTAGAACCACTGGCCTAATCATTTCTATGCATTTAATCACAATACAATTAGTCCGATGTCACAAGCCCTTCTGAATGAACTCTTTGGGATTCTTACGTGAACCAGCAAATGCAAGGCACAAGAGCTCTACTTACTGGACGTGCATAGCTCTAGAATCCAGGACAGCCAAAGTTGGAGGATCCACTTGTTCTGGTGGCCGCTGTGCTGTCTGCAGGATGACTCGAGAGCGGTTTGTGCACCCCACCTATGTGCATGCACCAAGTACCATCTCGTAGGCATGAACACCCCTAAGTCTGGGGGAAGGAGAGAAACAAGAATTTATTCTACGTAATACATTTCTCAGGAGAACTCACTACCCTCCTACATTCTGATGTCTAGGAATTGTTAAAATAAAGCTTAGCATAAGAATCACTAATTACAAAAAGCAGTAGAAATAAAACACATTTCTCTCTTAAATGACAGACAGGGCTGAATTGAAATGGACCCTTGTCAGTCACAGTCTCGATCTGACTTTTTTATTGTAAGAATTTGTTTTCTTGAATATCTATGATCAGGTAAATCACTTTCAGGGTTTGGTTTTAGTTCAAAGACTCTGTTAAAAAATAAATGAGATATTTAAATTATTTTGAAGACAACAGGAGTTGCTTTTGAAATGCAAATATATAGCCTATAACAAAGTCTTTGAAATTCCCTTTTCCTGTCTACCTAGCCAACCATGAGTTGACCTTCACATCATCATGTTGAGTGCCTAGGTATGCTCTACTTGTAAGACGTTCCTGGTGCTTCCAACTCTTACCTGGACAGGCAGCAGCTATCATCTGCTTGTCTGACCCCCGGACCACTTTGTGCAGACCCCCCAGCATGACACAGCACTGCAGCCATACTGTATCCTTAGTATCTAATGCCATGACTGACATACTAGAGGTTTTTAATATGTAGAACTGAATCAATGAATATAGAATTAATGAAGCAGATGACAACACAGTTGAGCTAGGTATGAAAGGCAACTGTATAGTACCCATGAATTTCCTTGGTACATCACACCTGTTTACTTTCCTAGTGAATACCATATCCCTAATGAGAATACATTAATCTACAGTTCCCTAATTCCATTCTTAAATGCCCCAATTCTTCACATATAAAAACACTCAGTAGTCTAAATAAATTTTGATCAAATTTACCAAACTTCAAATACAATTTGTACTTTCACAATATTAAAAATAGTAATTTTGAGAAACATCTTTGAAATATGTCATGATTTAAGTAACACATATTCTTAAATCTCATTAACCTTGAATCATTACAATTTCATGTTTAAAAGATTAATGACATGCAGCCTAATTCAGGCAAATAGCTTTTGCATTACACTGATAGCAAAAGTAAACTAGGAGAGGAGTGCTGATTTTCATGCAAAATGCAATCAATTGGTTAAACATGTAGGTCACCAGAAGAAAGGCAATCCAGTAATTTTATAGTGTTACCTTAGAACAAAAGGAGGTCACCATGATGACAGTTGGTGTGTTTTGTTTTGTTTTTTTACCAAATATCACTTCTTTATAGCTTCTATATGGTAGGTATCTAATGGTACCAGGCTGACATGGGATACCCTCATTCAGTGTTATCAGAGGAACACAGCAAGGATACACAGGGACCAACTTGGAATGGTCCAGCTCTGATAGATGATAAGATAATAGCAACCACATCAAATGTGCATGCGTTAAGAGTTGGAGAGCCCTTATTTGGACAAACATTGTATAAGACGTATGTTTGCAGTGATGAGGCACCATGACCAAAAGCAACTGGAGGCAGAAAGGGTTTATTTGTCTCACACTTCCACATCATAATTCACCATTAAAGGAAGTCTAGCCAGCACAACGTACAAGAAAGCATCTTGAGCATGGGTGAAACCATGATTGGTGTGTTACTAGGAGTCATAACCATAGGGATATATCTTACTCTGATTTTGATTTGTATGTGTGTGTCTGTGTGTGTGTGTGTGAGAGAGAGAGAGAGAAAGAGAGAGAAGAGAGTCACAGATAGAGCATATGAGTGTATGTGTGAGAGAGAGACAGAGAGAGCAAATGAGTATGTGGGTATGTAGGTGTGTGAGAGAGTCAGAGAGAGTATATGAGTGTGTGTGTGTGTGTGAGAGAGATATCATATGAGTGTGTGTGTGTGTGTGAGAGAGAGAGAAAGAGAGAGAAGAGAGTCACAGATAGAGCATATGAGTGTATGTGTGAGAGAGAGACAGAGAGAGCAATTGAGTATGTGGGTATGTAGGTGTGTGAGAGAGTCAGAGATATGAGTGTGTGTGTGTGAGAGAGAGAGAGAATATGAGTGTGTGGGTGTGTGGGTACACACTCATGTGAATTTGTGGAGGCAGGTGTTGACTCCAGATATCATTCTCAATTGCTGTCTTCATTTTATTGTTTTACTTTTTTACCAGGGACCTCTGGATGGCCTGTCACTTTACATGCCCCCCTTACCCCAATAATTTGTTGCTTTTAGGTTCTTTGTTACAGCCAGGAGAAAAGTACATGGTATAGATAGGGCTCCTGCCTGCCGGGCCACTGTGCCAGACCATGCTCGTGAGGACACTGTCTCCTTCACACTCTGCATTCTTCCTCTGTTGTCCCTTTCAAGGACTGGGTGAATTCCCTCTTTCTTGTCTCTCCCCCCAGGTTCTAGTTCTTTATATTCTCAGGGAAGGGGTTTCATTATATGTCATTTCAGGAGCAAAAGCAAGGATATCACAGAGCATAAAGGAGCTCCCATGGTGGCCAGAGGTCAGGGTCCACATGCCCAGATATGAGTGACTCTTGACTATGTCTCAGTCATACCAGAACATCTTGATCACCTGCAGTTGAGACTAGATACTGCTGTGTTCTTCACTCAGCAATTACCGGGCTTTCCTTTTCTATGACATTCAGATCGTTAAGACAGGGACTTGGCTGTCTAGTTTGCATTTGAAGAAGAAATCACCCATTCAAGAATGACACAATCTCGTACATGTGGCCTTTACACCTGGAACTTTGTTACCTCAGCTGTTGCCCCAGTGAATTATTATGTTATGTCTGGGCCATGGATTCCCCAAAATGTAAGATGCTCCATTTTCCTGTATACTATAAACCATGCCTTGA
The DNA here is from genome assembly GCF_017639785.1 of Mesocricetus auratus. NCBI lineage: Eukaryota > Metazoa > Chordata > Mammalia > Rodentia > Cricetidae > Mesocricetus > Mesocricetus auratus. The sequence continues at coordinate 6,096,578 of NW_024429266.1, forward strand.
ATGGGACTTTGATGACCCAATTCCCAAACTCCCACGATATTGCCACAGATAGGAATAGTTTCCTGTAGTGATGATATAGGGGCTGTTTCCTGTGTTTGGATTCTACTGTGACAAGTGGTCTTCTTCTTTGGGTTGGGAAGCATCCATTTCTATGGCTGTTAGGACTGGAGAGGAATCACACTTGGTACAGTGAGTATGACCCTTGTCTTAGTTTGTGTTCTGTTGCTATGAAGAGAAACCTTGACCACTGCAACTTTTATAAAAATGAAGCAGTTATTGGTGCTTTCTTATAGTTTCAGAGGTTTAGTCCATTATCATCATGGGAGGAAATGTGGTGGCATGAAGTCAGACATGGTGCTGGAGAAGTTGCTGAAAGTTCTACGTCCAGATCTGCAGGCAACAGTAAGAGCAAGCCACTGGGCCTAGCTTGGGCTTCTCAAACTTCAAAGCCTACCCCAAGTGACACACTTCCTCCAACAAGGCCATGTCTCCCAATCCTACAAATAGTGCCACTCTCTGGTGACCAGGCATTCAAATCAATGAGCCTCTGGGGCCATTGTTATCCAACCCCACAAATCTTGAATCAGGACTTAAACAGAAGAACCCAACCATGTCAAATCCTCCTGTCAGAGTTACAATTCACCTCAACTACTCTGCATTTGTAAGTACTGTTCAGTTTGTGGATGATCAAGGCATTGTATATTAGAACAAACATGGCTTAAGAATGCTCACATTTCCAAGTATGGTAGCTCATACCATAGTGTCGCAGTACTTGGAAGGTTGAGGCAAAAAGATTGCTGCAAGTTTAAAGCTAGCCTGGGCTACATGATGAGACATTTCTCAAAAATAACAAGTAAATCTTTCTCTCTCTCTCTCTCTCTCTCTCTCTCTCTCTCTCTCTCTCTCTCTCTCTCTCTCTCACACACACACACACACACACAGAGAAAATCAAAACCCCAAACATTACTGGTGCTAAATAATATGGAAACTTATAAAAACTTGAAAGCATAGTAAGAGCAGTTAGGGCCAGGGTGGTTTGATAGACATGAGTCAATGGCCATCTCACTGAAGTGACATTTTAAGCAGAGATCTGAAGCCAATGGATATGGAAATTGTAGGGATTCTGGAGAGGGCACAATACAGGAGAGGGTATAGCCAGAGCCTTAGCTCATGAAGGAATAAGAGAAAGGAGTTAAAGAGAGAGAACCTTCAGGGTTTTCTTATTAAGGAAAATAGAGAATTGAGGCAAGAGATAGATGGTAGGAAGGGGTAGGTGAAGGGATACAAATATCTGAATGAGAGACAGGAAATAGTAATGGATGAATGAAAGCCAAGAATTACTGGTTATCTACAGCCTTGCTTGATAGAAAATGTGATGGGACTGCATGGGAAGAGTTGTGTGCTGAGGGGGCAGAAAGAAGCAATCACAGGAACAGGAAAGAGTCTATGTGGGTGGGGTGCTGTCAGGTTAGGAGTCTGAGAGCTGTATCATCAGCCAAGAATTCTCTTTGGATTGTTTGGAAACAGCAGCGATGACAAAAATACCCCTTCACACACACATCCTCTTAAAATGAAATCTAATACTGGCCATCATGACAGTAATTGGCTTACCGATTCCCTACTTCACATCCCGTTCCTTCCTACCCCTGACATAGCTAGGTTGCGCTCACATCACAAGCCCTCTCTTGGAGGTCTTTGAAGGGGTTGTTCTCTCCACTGGAAGTCCATTTCCTCTGTTGTTGGATAACCTTTGCTTCCCCTCACTTGAGGAGTCTCCTGGCTAGTCAGACAGCTCACCATCATTCACGGCTTCCCTCATTCCTGGTTTACTTCTTTTTTTTTATAACTACCCAAACAAGTCGAATTATGCTGCCTTCTCTTCCAACTTTCTATCCCGTTCAAGAGAACGGACGCCTTTTGAGTACAAAGAAATATTTGCTATCATGCTGCCCATATTATCGCATGATTAGAGTGATGCCCAATGAAAATACTTTTCATTTGTTGAATAATGAATGGACAAGACCAGAGAGAGAGACCTCAATATCCCTTACATGGACTGACATTATCTTCTTTAGAAATATAGTAACGTCTAAAAATCTCAAAGAATTTATCTAACACAACTGTCAAACCAATGGAGGCCTATAATTATAAGCTAGGTGAAATCTACCTTTAAAAATAATAAGACAAAGCAGTGCATATCTGAACATCAAACACAACTCCAAGCACTAATGCTTTAAGACAACAACAAATCAATCAATCAAACAATCAATTAATCAATCACACAAACAAACAAAACAGGATACAGAGACAGATGGACATGTAAACCATCAAGAGTTTCAGAACAAGTGTATACAGGTAACTTATATTAGGGGTAGTTACATACATATCAATTGTGCATGATACACACATATGATGTAGATAGAAAATGGCTGTAGTATATTAATATCAATTTATTACTTGGAGAATTTATGTGCAGAACCTAGTTAGCAATGCCCTATTCCACCTCCGATGTCACACAGCCCCTTTCCTCAATGACTTCAGCATTGGCTCAGCTTTCTTTTCAGTCTTAATCTCCCTTTTGGCAACTTTAACATCCTCAATAATGACTCATCCCTGAATTTGGCTTCACTTAACTTCCTCAAGTGCAATGCCCTTAACCTTGACTTCATTTATTCACCATCCAGCTTAGTTTCACTCATTACTTCATCATCGTTGGAACTGTGTCCAAGATTCTAAGTGTAAGGTCTACCCTGTGCAGGTTTCTGCCCACCTCTTTAACACATCACATGGATGTAACCACTCCTTCACCAACAGTCTCCACTTTTTCGAGTTTATCTTATGTCCATTTCCAGAATATTCACCACAACTGCCTTTCCCTCCTATGGCTGTTGATTATCTGGTATAAAGTCATATTCTCCCAGTACTTGCCATTCTCACTGTTGTGACTTGAATATGAAATGGCTCCCAGAGGCCATGTGTTTGAACACTTGGCTCCTGGCTGATGGCGTGGCTTTGGAAGGTGATGAACCTTCAGAGGACAGAGTTTTGCTAGAAGAACTGGGTGACTAAAGGCAAGCCTTGGGATTTTACTCACACTTGAACAATGTCCCCAGCCTCCCGCACTTTTCACTGGCTCACTGTGCCCTCTGTGGGAACAAGGGTCAGGGAGTTTAGGCCAGTAGTCTGGGAGTCCCAGGTTTTTGATTCTCTCAAGGAGTCCTTGGAACCTAGGCGTATCTGAGGGAGGTGCTATTAGTGGGCAGAGCTAAAACTAATATCAGGACCATGTATCATCCCTGGGCCACTCACTCTCTATTTCTGCTCTCTTACTGTGGACACGTTGAAGCCAGTTGCCTCGTGATCACGGTGTCCTGCCTTCATCCTATTAAGGACTAAACCCTTTCTTAAACTGTACATGAACTATGTTGCTTCTTGAATTTATTTTGCTTGTAATTTTGATATAGAAACTATTCAAGTTACTAATATGGAAAATGGTACCAAGGAGTGGGGCCTAACCACATGGTTCTTCTTAAGCTTTGGGACATGTTTGTGAGAGCAAAGATGGCAAATTTGGAACTTCAAGGTAGAAAGGCTCTAGGATGCTGTCTGTGGAGCCGATGGGAGTTCAGAATAACAATACCAAGAGGAATGTGGAGTCTTGCCCTATTAAGTTTCACATGGGAACACAGGCTCAATCAGAATCTGACTGTACTCTGTCCATACCCCGAGAGCTTGATTGAGGTCGAGTTAAAAAGCAATGGACTGATTTTTTTCCAGTGGAGAAATGTTCCAGAGAGGATAGCGTTCATGCTGTGTCCCGGTTACTGCTCACGGCTCTCACCCAGGTCTACTGTGATAGCACTGATTGGCACAGGCAGATGTGAGAACTGCATTATAGAAGACGGGACATGAGAAAGGGTAAAGCTGTAATTATGGTTCAGAGAAAGAAGGAGTAGTTGTTAAAATGATTGCCATGATTAAGGAGGAAACTCACACTTCATACTGAGACAGTGGATGGGATTCTTCAAGGAAAGATCCAATGGCCAAAGGCTCCAACTTGTGGAAACACAAATTCATTTGGAAGGAGTCAGCCTGAACCCAGAATGCTAATGAAGTAGTTTCTTACTTGAAAACAGCCTAGGAAGTATTTCCCCCCAGTGTCAGGACACAGAGGCCATTAAAACTGTGGCCCATGGGCATAGGCTGTATCTCAAGCTGCCTTTAGAGTTTTGTCAACATAAGCTACCATGTGGTACTGATTTTGCAGATATGAGAGATGTATGAGGGAGGGATTCATGGGAGCTTGTGCCAAGGTTCCAGCAAGCATCTGAGATTGGGCAATATGAGGCACAGTAATAATTCCCTGGAAGGAGGCTCTGAGAGGCCACTGCATGGAGTTGGGACAGTGAAGCCCAAACTGCAATGGAGATCTCAGAGTTTTAGAGATGGCGGGGGCATGGGATGTCCATTGGGGAAATCTGCAGGCAGTCTAAGGCAGTCTAAAAGAGGTCACATGTACTATAGACAAAAGAGCTGGAGAGATGATACTCGCCAAGGTCGCTGGGGTCTAGACAATTCCACCATCAGCCTTGGATGGTGAATGAGCAGCTGTAGGGATTGTTGCTCCCGCACTTGGGGCTCGTAGTCAAGAGACTGCCTTGGGTAGCAGAAGGGACTGTGAACTTTGGGCTTTTGAACAGGCTTTGTTTAATACCATGGAGACACTTGAGGCTGGAGTGAATGCACCTCTCATTGTGATGTATCCATGAACTTAAGGAAGCCCGAGGAATGTTGGAATACTGCGAGTGGAATGAAAAATGTCCCACACATTGCTTGAATACTTGATCCCCAGGTGTTAGATCTGTTTGTAGAAGGTTCTGAAAGCTCTATGAGGTATGATCTTTTGGGATAAAGTGTGTCATTAGGGCTAGCCCTAATTCTCATGAACTCTCTGCTTCCCGACTGTGGCTGCAAGGTGATGAGCTGTCTCTCACTCAGGACACTATACCTTCCTGACACGATGGATTGTGTCCCTTATCCAACTGTAAGGCAAGCCAAATCAAATCCTTCCCATTAGGTGCTTCATGTGAGACATTTTATCATAGTAACAAGAATGTACGTAAACATGTAACTCTAGAGTCCTCTGCAAAACTTGCTATCCCAATTCTCAAACTCTGATGAATCTCAAGTCTTTAACATTTCTTAGGGCAGGAACATGGACAAGAGGCATTTCAGACTGGACATGTTGAGTGGACTACTATTATTTGGTCCCTCTGTCTGAAATGGGCCTTTGAGACTACTCAACAATAACTGTCTCATTCCCTTGTTTATCTCTTTCTATATTAGCTATTTTCTCCCTCCTCTTTACGATTTGGGCAATGATCTTGAGGAATCTAATGGGCCTAAAGTTGGAGTTACGATTCCCTACTCTGAGCTCCTTTATTTTCCTTCTGCTGTGAGCACTGATATTAGTGTGACAGTCATGTTTATCCATGAGTTTTTGTCTTCCTTACTTCCTTCTGATCCCATCTATCATACTCATTTGATTCTAAATTCCTCTCAGTTAAGTTGTAATTTCATATCCTAACTAGAAAGTGCTGTCATTCACAAAGTAGAGAGTTACTGGTCAGATACAGAAGGAACAAGGGAAGTTCAGTATAATGACAAAGGGAATATAGAGAGGGGTCCCAATATTTAGATAAAACATTTTGGAGTAACAGGGAATGTTCTTCAAGCATTCCACTTCAAGGCTCCACATTCCCTCGCCTTTGGAAATAAGATGGAGGGGAGGAAAAAACACACACTGTCAGAAAGGCAGTGTCTCAAAGGTCATGGTGTCTGTGGACAGAGCTTCATGGAACCTACAGTCATTTCATGTTCCCAAGAACGATGCAGAAGCCATGGGGGCGAACACACATCCACAGTGGGCCTAAGGGGGTGTCTCTCTGTTCGTACTTTCCCATGGAGGAAGAGGTACCCTGGATTGTCAAGTTCCAAGTTCTGAGGAGGTATGCATGGACATGAATGCCTCTTTACAGCAGGAGAGGGGATCCCAAAGCAAAGGGAGGGGGAGGGTCATTGAATTCTAATTAAGTTATTTGAGAGTGGAGTCAGATATGAAGTTGGGTTGCAGAGAGAATCACATGCATGCATAGAAAGTGGGGTCTGAGTGTAAGTGCACTTGCACCCAAGACTGCTATCCATGAAAGCTACGTGCTTAGCTGGCACCAAGCCTGCAGGGTCATATAGCTAAGATATCATAGCCTACACCAAATCGGTTTCCTCCAATTTTATTTTCGGCTAATTTAATTACTAGAAAAGAATAACTTCCCAGGTCACATTTCTCAGTCAGGAATCTGAATCTGACTGGTCTGGTGTTGGTGGACAGGAATTGGGGATGTTCTTAATTCCGACAACTGCAAGCTCAGGTACACAGAGAGAGCTAATGCATGCAAACATCTTTTTGACATCAATCTTTCTGATGCGTGTCTGGTCCACTTAGAAGCGGATTATTCCTAGTGGGCTTTCATCAGAAAATGGAGATTCCCCAGGGCTCTTTGAATAATGAGGCATGAAAGAAGAGGAGGAAGACGATGGAGAGGAGGAGGAAGGAGGAAGAGAAGGGAGCTGAAGAGGGGCAGGGAAAGAGGAATTGCTGGAGGGAGGGTGAGGGTAGAAGATGGAATCTGAGCCAGGTAGTGGTGGCACACGCCTTTAATCCCAGTACTCGGGAGGCAGAGGCAGGTGGATCTCTGTGAGCTCGAGGCCGGGCTGGACCGACAGCCTCCAAACAATACAGAGAAACCCTGTCTCGTAAAAACCAAAAGGAAAAGAAGAAGAAGAAGAAGATGGAATCTGATGGATTGCTAGGAGAAGTTGCACATGTGGCTCCATTGGGGAAACTGCAGTGATTCGGGAGGAGATAGTGACATTCACAAAGTTGGGGAAACTGCAGTGATTCGGGAGGAGATAGTGACATTCACAAAGACACTGGGGAAACTGCAGTGATTCGGGAGGAGATAGTGACATTCACAAAGTTGGGGAAACTGCAGTGATTCGGGAGGAGATAGTGACATTCACAAAGTTGGGGAAATTGCAGTGATTCGGGAAGAGATAGTGACATTCACAAAGTTGGGGAAACTGCAGTGATTCGGGAGGAGATAGTGACATTCACAAAGTTGGGGAAACTGCAGTGATTCGGGAGGAGATAGTGACATTCACAAAGTTGGGGAAACTGCAGTGATTCGGGAGGAGATAGTGACATTCACAAAGTTGGGGAAATTGCAGTGATTCGGGAGGAGATAGTGACATTCACAAAGACACTGGGGAAACTGCAGTGATTCGGGAGGAGATAGTGACATTCACAAAGACACTGGGGAAACTGCAGTGATTCGGGAGGAGATAGTGACATTCACAAAGACACTGGGGAAACTGCAGTGATTCGGGAGGAGATAGTGACATTCACAAAGGCACTGGGGAGGGGATGCCAGTGAACAAATGCTCCATGAGAAAGTGGGTTGCTGGGAACCAGTCAAGAACGAAGTCACCAGGCTAGACCTTTAGAGCCGAGAACAGCATGACAACTGTCCCCTGATTTAACTGCAAGTGGTTTGGTAACACGTCTGTGGCTGTGAAGAAGCCCTTCCAGGGCACTGGGGTGGCTCGGGGATCTAACAGCCACAGGCTCTTAAGCCCAAAGCTGAGCCCAGTAAATTGAGGATACATGAACCCTGGAACTAGAAGATCAACATCCCTCAAGCCCCTTGTCAAGATATCTTGCTTTCCATTAGCATGGCGACTTCATTCCCACAGACCCAAACACCAGGAATTTTAGATGAGGAGGAAGCAGATCACTCTAATATGTATTACAAGTGGATCATAGACCCTGGTCTGACTGTCACAAGCTGAGGATCCCATTGCATAGAAACCTTCCCCATCATTGTCACATCAACTATAATTTACAATATCGGCCATGAATTATAAGCTCTTTTACAATTGATCTTCTGCTGTTGCTCACAGATAGTCATTGATTGCAATTTACAAAATGAACCAATAGGCAGAAAATTAGAAAATTAAAATGCACTTCCTGCTTCTCTTTGATGACATATAATCTGCTCTGTACCTAGTAACAACCCAGTATTTTCTATATAGCATAAGATACCAGATTTTCCCTGGTTTTCTTTTCTTCTTTCTGTGTGCACTTGCCATGAATAATTGCATGGGTGCTCAGGACAACACCCCATGCAGCCTCTGACCACATTTTCTTTTGTCACTTGGACCGTGAGTTGAGGATGGTTCAATGAGGATGCGATACACTGTAAACAGAATAGGTTGCATGTGCCCCATAGATACCTGTAAAGAAAAGACCTAGCTCACAGCACACACAATGCCATGCTTTACTCTGCATCGTGAAACTACCTCTGACCCCACAAATGTTTGCCCAGACTTTCGAGTAAAGAGACAAATTGGTTTTTCTTATAAAGAATAAAAGTCAGAGGTTGCATGTACTTAGCTTGAAAAGTCTTCCTTGCATTTTCACTCCTCAGAGAAGCCTGAGCTCTCAACTTGCTTGCCTATAACTCACATGGATGATTAACCATCAAACAGTCCAGGCTGTGCTTTCCAGATAAAGGGTGAGGCTGGAATCACCATCCTAACAAGGACTAGGATACATGACTGTCCACAGCACATTTCAGGAGGAATCTTGTTTGTTTACAGTGTTTTCCTCCTCCTCAGAGAGACCTGCATCCCTTTTATACCATCTGGCTTAACATTTCTCCATGGAGCACCTCCCTTGACTGTCCTCAACACCACAGAGAGTTGACACTCTTCCGGGCTGTCATTTTATACCTGTCTCTTGCAAGGTCCTTTGTTCTGGTCCTCACCCAGGCACCCCACACCCTTTAAGAACAAAGAGAGAAAGTAAGGACATGAAGAAACTAGGATGAGGACCTTTGTTTTTGTGTGTGATCATGGTGAGTGACACATGCTGGGCACACCCTGCTGAGTAGGTGTCATCATCCAGTAGTTCGGATGGGAGGATGACTTCTCATTATTGTCACTTAGGAAATGAAGGGACAGCACAGCCTTGTTTTCCTCTTTTCTTCATCTTTGGCTGGTTTCAACAGACGTCTGCCATGAAACACTCTCCAGGATGACAACAACCTTAGCCAGCTGTCTTCCAATCTGGCTTCCTGAAACTCTGTGTAATGAATCACAGTATTCTGAACCAAGATTGTTTGTCTGGGTTCTTTCACAATATAAGCCTAAGGCCAGGCATTGGTGGCACACACCTTTAATCCCAGCACAATATAAGCCTAGAGTAGCCCACTCATAGCTTCCCCCTCAAACCTCTTACTCATGCCCCAGGACAATTATGGATAAGTTGAGAGCAGCTTTTTTATTTTAAATGATGCTTTAACCTCTCAGACTAGAGGAGAAAAAAGAGACAGTACCCCGGGATCCCCCTCTGAACATATTTAATTATATAATATAATATGGCTGAATCGTTCAAGGCTGAAGGTCCTTTCAGATTGAGGTGGACTTACTAATTTTAAAATACAGTTGAGTCATTAATATTTTGCAAGGTCATGCATACTCAAGAGATTTTTAAAGGATTTTCTTTCATAAAATATATGCACAAGTTTGTGGGTATCTTTGTGCAGGTCTGTGTGAGTGGTGTGCCAAATAAATTCAGTTCCTGTGGAGGCCGGAGAAGGGTACCTGGAGTTAGAGGAGAGCTGGGAACTGAACTTGTGTTCTTCAGAACAGCATGCATTCTAATCCAGTGAGCTACTTGTCCAGATCCTAAATATACTGTTGAGCAACTGATGTTAATTATGAGACATGAGGAAAAAGGCAGTAACTGGCTATCTGTGAGGGGGAAGAAGACATGTGTAAGCCAGTGTTCCCAATGCAGGTGAGAGAGGTGAAAATACTATGCATTTTTCTTAATAGCGGGATAACATGGGCTACCACCTACTATTTGCCAGGCACTGTTATGTACTCTGTCTGCTTTACCAAACTCAAATTTAACCTGGGAATGCTTTTCAATAGAGATTCATTACCAACCCTGCCACATTAATTTAAGACTTACAGCAACCTAGCCTCATAGTTGGCAATATCATGACACAAGAAAGTAATGAGCCTTTGCCCTTACAAGCCATGAAGTCTCTTCTAGGTGGCAAGAGACACATTTGTTTTTTTGGCAAAGCCTTCTGCCACCCTTCAGAGGCATACCAAATGCCTCCTCCTGTGGAAAGCCTTTCCAAATTCTCCCAATGTGAATGAATTACTCTTTCCTGTTCTGACAGTGCCATCCTTTACTCTGGGGCACTTAATCTAGATTCAGTGTTCTATTAGGAACATCCTTCATTAGTTCTTCAACATAAATTCTTAGAATTTTAAACATATGATGAGATCATTTGGGATCCAGACAAAGGAACAGATGGTAGATGCAAGCAAAGTTGTATTAAAGAGAAATATGAAAGAGATTATGCATAAAACGTCAGGGAAGACCAAGAGGAATGTTCAACAATGCTCATATACCCGGCATCATCTTAGAGCAGTTGGGGCATGACCATTCTAGTCTCAAGGGTCATACCAAGATGGGAACACAACTGCTCTTGAGTTAGGATCCTTCCTTCCAATGGAGGACCAGAGCCACTGTCAGTCTGAGGTCTGTAAGTTCCTCTCATTTACTGCCCATATGATCTGCAGCTTTCTCCTTCCTCATCTCTTCAAGATGCTTCCTAATGAAGGATGCACAAAAAATAATTTAGCAAAGAGAACAAAGAATTCCCACTACAAAATGATGCATTTTAATACAAATCATCAATTCTTAGCCTTATGAGAAGATGCTGATACCCACTTTGAACAGCAATAGGAGAGACTCAGGTGATGGCAGAGTATGTCCCCAGTGCCCTGTGATTGGGGTGTCTGTACAGAGTGGAACAATGGGAACACCTTGGGGAGTGGCTGTGGCATTGAGCCCACTGGTGTCAGACACCATCCTAAATGCATCTGAAAAAACCCATATGGACTCCCAGACACACATGAGGGGTAGTGCACAGAAATCAAAGGTCATCTAGAGTAGGTGAAGGCAATGAGCCAAGGCAATATGGCCATTACAGCTAATGAGACGTGTTTGTACATTCAGATTAATGGGTTCTGAGAAAATCTGAGATAAAAACATCCATCTCTTTAACTGTCGATCTCTAAGCTCTCTACCTGTGCTGCAGGGTATAACCAGTGGGTGGTTGGTATCTCCAATTTGAGTCTTGGGACTCTTTCTGTTTCACAGATGATCAGCATCTTTAAGACATAGATTTAGGGAAGGAATGTGAAAATGATCACTTTGGTGATAAAAAGCATAGGACATTTAAGTCTATTTTCATATTTTATCTAATTCCCAAACCAACTTCATTCCTTGCTGCCAAAGTCTGTAATTGCACAGAGGGGATTGAAGAAGTCAACCTGAGCAATAAGACACACACATAAACCAAATCTGTGAAGCTGAGGAATGAATGCATCATGTAAAATACATGTGCTTGGCTATGTATTTGACAAATACAGCACTAAGAAACATTAAGTTTAGGTATAAATCCATTCAGTGATACCTGATATGGAATAGTATCATATATATATAATTAAAATGTTTACATAACTGTTTTTCTTTTCTAATTTTTCTGGAAACCAGAAGGTTGTGACCCACATATGGGTGCTTGGAATTGAACACCCCCGTGCCCAGTCCTTTGAATGAGCAGCAAGTGCTTTTAACTGCCGATTAACTCACAGCTCTTAAAATTTAAACACTGAGATGAGTAACTCTTGACACAAATCAAGATTATTACAGCTTCACCCAGAAGATGGCATGAACTGCATTTGAGTTTGAATAATAACCATGTAACTAATTTCCTGTCCTTTTTTCCTCTTGTGGTGTTGTTATTGTAAAGAATGAAGATCCATTTCAAAAGCAGGAAGGCAAAACTTTAATGTTCCTTCAGATGGAATCATTGCATTTGGAAAAGGCAGTTTAAAAATACAACAAAGAGAAGGACTCAGCAAAGACTGGGGCGGAGCATGCGACTGTATTTCTGCCTGTCAGTCTGGAGTACCTAAGATGGAGGAGCCACAGGGTCTTCACACAGGTGCACGTGTGTGAGAGATGACAACTTTAAAGTGTCACCAAAATTAGCAAAAATCAAGGGGTTCTCTCAGCGAAATACTACCCTGGTTAGCAAACATTCAGAAGCACTGGAAATAACACAACTCAAGAACAGACTATTGAGGATGACACTGCGCAAGTTTCGTTAGCTAAGTCCAGGACATATGGTCAATTTCTTAGAAAAAGGAAACACATGGGTTTAACTTAACATGTATAGATTCAGAAAGATCTCTCTTACCATTCATTTATTTAACTCACCCTGTAAATATCTGTTGACTGATAACTGTGTATCTTACTCACTGAATAGAGAAGATGAGATTTGTATGAGATATTCTATCTTTTGAACTACACACTATTCTGGATTGTGATCTATCTACCATCTATCTACTAATCTACCTATCTATCCATATCTATTAGTCTATCTATGTCTACTGCATACACATATATATGCATGTTCACAAAAGGCTATGATTCTAAACCTTTTTATTTGCTTCAGAAAAAATGTAATAAAGGATTGCAAATTGCCAGAGAAGACTATTTTCACAAAATTACACACTATTGTGGACCTGCTGTTCAGGAGGTTGGGATACTTGTAAGAAGAGCTAATTTAGCATCTAAAGTTCCACTGATTAATAACAAATTAAAGAGAAGATGCTGGCATCAAAATACATATAGAAATAAAATCCAAGCTATTAGCATTAATATTTCTATCTTAACCTCTCAATGTCTTCTTTTATCTGGGGTCTTTTTAAAAAAATCATATTACACAGTAAAACATATATACAATAGTAAGAGTATTTATAGACTCAAAATTCATCTGTTTACTTATGTGGCTATGCTAACCAGAGAAAAAGAGAAAGTAGATTAACGTGTACCCATTAGTTTGTTTTAGAGCAAATGTCCTTTTTGCCTCTAAATTATGATGTTCTCCATCACCACGGAAGGTGAAATGAACTTTTATAGGGCATTTATATTTTGATTTACTTAATCAGAAATATTGATTAATGGTTAATGTTGGTATTTATTAACTAAATTTTATTTGTATCCCACCCATTGAAGACAGTGGATTCAGAATGATGAGCAGAATATAGAAGCCAACAAAATGATATAAATACATGAAAACTACATTTCAGCTTTTATAGACTTTTTTTTAAAAAGCATGTTTCTCACAACTGTTATGTTTGAGAAAGATCTACTCAGAAGTTTCTTGGGTTCTGGGTCACATTGAAGGTCCAAAGCATTATGGAACCTTTTATTTAATTTATGTATTAAAACCAACCTTAACATTACAACCAAGATTCAGCAGAATGTAAAGCTCTTAAATTTATCTCTATATTAATAGGTTTTGTGACATCCAAAAATTCAACTTAATAGAATTTAGAATCTGTTTTGTCTTGTTTTTTTTTCATAATAGAGCAACTGAAATGGCAGCAAGCAAGATTCTAATCTCCCAAAGTAAAATCATTATTCACATGTGTATGTGTTTAGTAGTGTAGCTTTGGGGGCATAGGCTTGCATAGAATTCTATTATAAAGAGAGGAAAACTGGGAGAAGTATTAGAACAATGTCATCATTTCAGAGCTCACTACAGGTCATTCAAGACAAACTTCCAGCACTCCTGGGATGTGTTCCTTCCTGCAAGCCCTTTCCCTCATTCCAAGTCTGAAGAGTGGGCAGCATAGCAGCCAGGGGTGGGAGTCTCAGTCCCTAAGCAGGATGTCTTAGTCTAGACAGGGTCATCAGCCAAGGCTCATCCCATGTTCTACACTCAGACTAAAGCAAACATTTGACCTTTGAACCATATACCAGTTCAATAGCAGGACCCTATTTTCCAAAAACAAATGGGAATGGGCATATATTGATCTTCTGTTTGAACTATGCAGAATTTATCTTCATAGCTACTTGATATTTTTAAATTCTGAAAACTGAAGCTCACATTTGAAGAAGAGACGCGTTAACTGGCATGCCATCCCTGAGAACACACTGATGTTGTGAAAGCAGCAGTACTGTGTTAATATTTTGACACTACTGACTGTTATTAACACGCCGGTGACACTTTCAATCATCCTTTTACAGGAAACATCTAGTCAAGGCTGATGATTTTGAAGACAGAATATTATCAGAGTGCTAAAAGTCTATTCCTAGCTGTGTCATTAACTAACTGGATGGATGTAGACAAGTCAACCAGAGTCTCAGGATCTCTATTTCTGCACGTATAAAAGAGCAATGATTTGTTGGGGGTTGGGGCATGCATGTGTGTATGTACACTAGGCTAGAGGTCAACCGTGGTGTCCTTAGGTGCCATCCACCTTGGTTTTTTCCGTCAGGGTCTCTCATCTGCATAAGGATCACTGAGTAGGCAAGGCTGTCAGGCCAGTGAGCTTGGGGAATTCGAATGTGTATCCCTGCCCAGGGCGAGATACAAACACCTGCCTCCAAACCAGGCAACTCCAGCAGCAAACATTTTACTGGATGAACTATCTCCCTAGTTCTGGGAATAAAAGTTTTCTAAACTTTTTGTATCATTGGGTAATTTCAAGATATATAGGATCTGTTACATGTGAAAATATATGCATATATTTTTTAAATTTTAGAAACAATCTTATTTTACATATCAATCCCCCCATATTCCCTTGCCCTGCCATTCCCATTCCCTTGCCCTCCCATCCATGAAAATATTCTGAAAGTATAGATTTTTCGATAGAAATACCAATACATATTTATTTTGGAAACTGAGAGAATATTTAGGGAGATTATCTTGGCAGAGGATAGTTGCTTTTTTTCTATTTTTTAGCCTTAATTTTTACTTTTGGCAGGGGGGTGCATTTGCCTGCATGTATATCTGAGTGCCGCTTGTGTGTAGTGTCCATGCATGTACATCTGTGCAATGCACACGTGCAGTGTCCGTGGAAGCCACAGGAGGGCATCAGATCCCCTGAAACTGGAGCCACACGTGGTTGTGAGCTGCTGTGTGGGTGCTGGGAGTCAAACCAAGGTCCTCCGGGAGAGCAGCCAATTCCCTTAACCACTAAAGCCATCTCTCTGGCCCTAACAGCAGAATATGTTTATATATTAGACAACATTTTCAACCCCAAGTGCCTTCTTTTATGATTTAACATACATAAAACATAATAAGATCCAAATGATAAAAACAGAAAAATCATGCTATGCAGTTTCTGTGTGGATAGTAAGCACTGTAATGTGCGCTAAAAAATTTACAAAAAGGAAAAGAATAACTCAACTTAAATAATGCGCAAAAGCATCAAGGGGGATCTAAGGAAACTTCAAATGTATATACGCAAAATGTTAAATAAAAGTGTGTGAGGTCACAGATCACACTGTTATTCATAACTTTTAGAGATAATTCAATATCCTAAATATTTTATGCTGTATCATTTAGAATGCAGTACAGACAATTAAAGCATGGTTTAGAAAATAATATACCAGTTTGATCATACACTTATTTATTGTATAGTCTATAGAATAGTCCAACTCCATTTATAGGAATACAGCTGTGAATTAACAAAAGCAAATCAGGTGATTTTAAATGCATAAGCCAAACTATAACTAGCAACTGCCTCTGGTAGGTGAAGAAATGGGAGTAAATTTTTCCTCGTGTTTTTTTTTATTTTATTTTCCAGTTTAGATTTAGATAAGAAACGAGGTTGCTTCACAAGTCAGTTCCAGGTCCCTCTCCCATTCCCTCCCCTCCTCCCGTGCCCTTCCCCCATCCCACCCACCCCCGTTATCCCCTCATTCCCCCAGGGAGGGTGAGGCCCTCCATGGGGGTGTCCATAGTCTGTCATTTCATATAGGGCAGGGCCTAGACCCTTCCCCAAGAGTTCAGGGTAAAAGTGCACCTCACATTGTTCTATGGGAGTCCAAAGTCCGTGTGTATACTTGGGATGGGTACTGATCTGCTGCCCAAGGCTCAATAGATTCCCTAGGCCTCCTCACTGACACCCAGATTCAGGAGGTCTTGATCAGTCCCATGCTGGATTCCCAGGCTGATGCCTGGGATTCAAGAGTTAACCTTTGTCTGGTCAGCTGTTTCTGGGGTTTTAAATTGTCTTTTATATCACTTTTGTAGGTCGCAATTCTTCCTTTACCCAAAGTTCTGTTTTCCCAGTATTGGTTACTCATGGTCAACCATGGTCTGAAATGTGAAATGGAAGAGTTCAGAAATAACAATACATACCTTTAAATAATGTTTATCATAGTTTACCTAACATCATTATCCTGTTTATTATTAGGTATTTTTTGTGATACGCTTAATTCATAAGTTAAACTTAATCATAGGTGTTTACATAGAGGAAACACAGTGCGTGTAGATTTATTGAGTTTCCAGTATCCACTAAGGGTTTGGGGATGGTATGAATATGTTAGGGTGAAAATATCTTATGTTCAAATTGCATCAATCTTAAACTTCTAACACAGTAACAAACATGCAGCACACACCATTTAAAAGTTACAAAAGTCCATACATGCAAATTAACCCCCTGCTCCTTCTTTTCCAGTTACCCAGTCCATGTCCAGCAAGTAGTCCACCAATAATTACACCCTTCCACATACCCCCCAGGCAGTCTGCACATAAACACCTTTGATACACAACTATTAAGAGAGTTTGCAATTTTCTGCAAAGTACTTTGCGTTGCAATTTGAAGATTTTCTTCTATGTATAGAAATTATTGGCCTTCCTTCAGCACAAACTGATTTAATCTTTTCAGAGGAAAAAGCTATGAACTGGAAAGATTTGAGAATTTTAAGTGTCAGGAAATGAACTAATAACATAAAATATCAAACTGATGGTATCAGGTAATATTTCAAGGAAGTTCTCAAGATAAAGACCATAGAAGGCTGCTGAATGTGATGATTTCCTGAGACAGGTGTTGATCAGCCAGACAGTTGGAAAATACAGAGATGGGTTGGCCAGGGCAAGCTCTACTAATGGGGCAGAATTTTAACACTTGAAAGTTTAAGGTGAGCCAGGGTTTCAAGCAGTAACAGTTGATATTTGGTGTTGGGCCATCCTCAGTCATAGTAATTTCTCCCACCTTTTTTTCTCCTTGATGTTAAAATTGGGTGCATGTTCTCAGACAGACAAAAGTACTTTTCAGTCTGTGTGAGTTGGGGCAGATTCCCAGTATTCAGGACACAGAGTCACAGTTTCTGATGACTGTCTTTCCCAGTCCATGGACAAAGTATACAAATCACAGAAGAGAGTGACCACAACTACAGAAAGCCATAAGTAATAGGACCGGATCTCTGTGCCTTCTGTCTAAGAAGGTCAAGACAGTAGACAAACAGGCAAGCAAACACGCTTTGTGGAAGCAAGAATAACCAAGCAGGGCTGCTTATGAAATGCCCAACTCTGCCATGGACAAAAATCAAACACATCGCAAATGACAAAACTCACTGAAGTACCAAGCTCCCACACAGGTGACTAAAGCAAACAAGCTTTCTTTGAGCTACTTCAGAGCCCTTACTAGGAGAAACTTGGTTTTCACTGGGCATTAACTTTTTGTTTCTATGGTACAGAGATATTATTTTGAAGAGAGTTTACAAAAATATTGAGAGAATCTTAGGTAACCAAAGGATTTAGATAAGATCCCTAGGAACAATGAAAACTTTGACAGACAAAACAAAACCACTTGAATGTAAGTGGTCTCTAATCTTTGAAATTCTACAGTACAACTGACTTCCCCTAAGAGCCCCACTATGTGAATTCTGAGCGTTTCTCTGTATCATTTACAGCTTTGGGGCTTTCATCTCCCCCTACCCTGCCCATACCATTAAATAAAGGGCACCCTGATAATCTGAAGCGCAGACTCCGTTAATCATAGCATTCTCCTATGGTTTGCTGAATTTCCCAAATCGGATAGAATGACAAAGGCACTAAGCTTAACCAGATGTGGTTTTATAGTGATGTCACTAGGCTTTTTCCTGTAATCAAAGCCCCCAAAACACACAGTATCTGCAACAAGGTTAATGGAAATCCCCACCAAGGGTAAATACTTCAGCAGATTGTGTCATCAGAATATGTTTAAACACTATTTAAAAGGATTTTACAATAAGAAGATTTGATTTTACACTGGTAGACGCACAGGCGCATAATACATGGGAGCTGTTAACAAATGACTATAATGCCCTCCTCTCTTTCTCCCATCCCACCGCCATCTGCATTGTTCTTTTCAATTAGCTTCTTGCATTTGAAGTTCAAACAAGTCTGCTGCTCTGATCACTGCATGGAGATGACAGTGGTCCAGCGTCCACTTTGGGAGAATAATCTTATGTTTTGATGTTTTTATATCCTATAACATTGGTGACCTCATGCTTTCTTGAAGATTTGCTTTAATTATGTATATAGGTAGCTCTTTGTGAATGGATATGCACAAGTGCCTGAAGTGACCGGAAAAGGGATTTGGGTCTCCTGGAGCTGGAGTTATAGGCATTTATGAGCTGCCTGACATGGGTGCTAGGGACTCATCTGGCACTTCTGGGGGTAGGTGTTTGTTTTTAACCACTGAGACATCTCTTCATGCTATTTTTACATCCTTCACATCCTTTTCCATTTGCTCACAACAAAGTTTAAAACTTATCTCAATTCATCCTAGTACCTGAGACCATCAGACCCCCTCCTTGCTTCTGACTGCTGCCCAAGTGTAAGTGTGTAACAATGGGGCCCTGTTTGAGTTTCATGTAATAAGCTTTATAACCATGCATGCCGTATATCCTGCCCTGGCTCTGGCCTGCCAACTCCACAATGTGTAGCATCTTTCTCTGTTCTTACTTTCCAGAAGGTTCCTCATGCTGAATGGCATCCTACTTGTGTTTCTATCTGTTTCTAAGCATTTCCATGGCAAGTCGTGAGAGACAATGACACCATCTCAGCACTGAACCTCTGACCTTGGTGCTTAAAGATGCTCAACAGACAGATTGAATTGAACAGGCAGCTTAGATACATGCTTGAAGGGAATTCTAAATTAAGAACTTTTATCACAATAGTAAAGTTTATCATTCTCTAACCAGAGCCACATGGTTGTCAGGATTCTCGATTTTCACAATTAAATTTGCTATCCATTTAATTCCAAAACTAAACCATGAAGTAGTTTCCATCCTTAACCTTCTACCAGGAAACAAAGGGCTTTCCTGGTGGCATAGAACTGCCAAGCTGGGCAGGCTACTGCCAAACCCTGTGGTAGGGAGGCTTCTGAGGAAAAATCCAGTCAACGTTCATCTTCATGCAATTCCTTACTTTTTAGTATAGGTGGAAATGATGAAATGGACTTTATGGGGTTCCTGCAAACTGGTAACTGATGTATAAAAACTGAGATTATCCTGGTAGGTATAGTCTAATTATAAACCCTTAAGATACGAATCTCTAGTGTCCTTGTATTCACAGGAACACACTGCGAGAGAGCAAAGAGCTGTTCCCTGTGGATTTTTAAAACAAAGAAAACACTATGCCATATATGAGCTTTGTTTTTCCCCTACACACACACACACACACACACACACACACACACACACACACAAATAATCAGGATCGGTACACAATTAATAATAACTAATAGTAAAGCAGAACAGCTGTAGTAAGTTGACCATGCACAACTGAAGTCATGCAGAATGGAAATGAAGGACTCCTGTAGCATTCTTCAGGTGGTGGTAGAAGAATTTGAATGTGAGAGGGATTTAACATAATGAAAGTTCTCCACCACAAAGATGGAAAAGGACTCTGTAAAATGACTGGTAGTAGCCTCTAGAGTTGAGAATAGCCTTGTCTGAACCCAGGAGAGAATTGGGACCTCAGCCCTACCTCTACAGAAACATGAATTCAGAACCTAATTCAGGGAGGCTTTCCCAGGAGGCCCCGGCTCTCCAACTCCTTGGCTTTGTGGGCCCTGACTCAGTAACCATCTTAATCTATCCAAGCTTCTGAATCTTTGATGTGTGAGCTCATACAGAGACAATGCTTAAAGCTAATTACAGAATCTTATAGCTAATTATGGCTATAAGACTGAGTTCTATCTACTATAATGTGTTGGGCAGTTATCACCTATTCAGTCCCAGACTCGGTCCAAAAAAACTTCAACAATGATCTTTCCATATCTACTGTACCAATGGAGGTAATTTTAAAGAAACCTTAGCAGTCATATATTAAATATGGTAGATACCGTATCTGCCTTTTTCCTTTGGTGACTGTGGAGGAATGAAAGTTTATTTGCCAAGGTCAACATGCATATCAGAATTGTTAAGTGAACAAGAAACACTGTCTCTCCTGTTCCTGCAACTACAGACTTGAGTGTGTGCAAATGCATACACAGGTGTTTACATTTCAGGGCTATCTGAAGACAATGATTCAGCCCTGTGAGGAGCCAAGGAACCTGGATTCCAGTCAGAGAAAACAGGAAAATGAAAAGTCTAGGAATGGGGAAATACTTGTGTTTATAAGAGCAAACAGAAAATGCTGGTATAACATTGTAGAAATACAGAAGGGTGGAAGAATGATACAAGGGCAAGAAAGTAGACAAGAAAAATGTGTACTATATACCAACAGAAGGAATTTGAATGTTAAGATTGAATGTGGGGTTGAAGGAGAAGTGATCCAATATTAAATTCAGATTTTTGTTTCTGACAAAAGAGTAGAGTGTTGCTGTTTCCTGAGACGAAACTCAGGAAGAAAAACAAAATGTTGGGGTGTGACCAATAAAATAATTTCATTTTTAGGGAGTTGGCTAAGTAATCAAGTGTCCAATATGCATTTAAAGACCTGTTAATGGCTGGAAGAAAAATATCTTAGCTGAAGATCAGTATGAATGGGGATTGAAGCTCGAGGAGTGTTGAAAGACTGTGAGGGAAACCAACGTTTGTGGAAGAGAAAAAAGAGACCACAGTACAGCTTGGCCATCAACAGGGAAATGGGGAAGGCGAAAATGTCACAGACACAAGGAGAGGAATGTCCTGGGATCCAAGGAGCATCCTGAATTACATGGCCGCCATGTTGATTTAAATAGGAAGAATAAGGATGTTGAAAACACAAGTAAGATGGGTAAAGTTTGGACCCAATCCAGGTGTCCTGGGTTAAACCTCTGTTTTCTAAAAGGACATGTTCAATTACTAAACTCCAGTACATGTGTTCTTATATGGAAATAGCGTTTTTGAGGTTTAGTATGACCTCAGCTTAATCATGTTAAGTCAAAATCAAGGGGTTAAGTCAGTCAACTTAATCAAGTTACAAAACATAATCAAGTTAAGCGGAGGCCATAGGAGATTAGGGTAGGGCCATAAATCCAATATGAGTGCTGTGTTTATAAGAAGGGGAAGTGTCATGTGATGGTAGAGGCAGAGATCACAGTGAAAAGGAGAAAAAATTAGAGGAGAAGAGATTAAGAGCAAGCACGAGAAAGCTACTGCAGATGAGAGAGCCACCACTGAAGGGTTTGTCAACGTTAACTCAGCAAAGCTCAGGATCCTGGGCTCAGGTATGAGGAACACAGTTATGCTAATCTGTATTTGATACCTTTCATCTGAAGGTGCTGTAATCCTGGTGGCACAAGAGAGGTGATACCCTGAAAACATTTTATACTTGAAGTAAGGATAGGAGGGAAGGAAAGAAAGAATCTGAAAGGCAGAGAGAGGTGAGTTCAAAGAAAAAATAAGAGTGTAAAAGGAGTCCTTAATTAGTCTAGACGATAAAAGGCCAGAGTCAGATATAGAGGGAAATGCTGAGAGATCAGAGAAGGAACAAGCCACAGCACATCTTACCTCCTAAGCGTCTCCACAGAGAGGAGAGCAACTTCCTGTTTGTTCCTGCTTATATCCTGTTACTGCCCAGCTACGTCACTTCCTGCCTGTCTGTACAGACATCCAGACCTCTATGGTTAGCTAGTGGCAAGGTCCATTCTCTGACCCCCAGACAGACTTTGTTTGTGGAAGAAAGATATCACCACATAAGAGCCCTGAGCCCAAGGCCCAGGGAAACATTGTAGGAAAAGGGCAGAAAGATTATAAGAGCCCAAGAATCAGAGAGTCTACAACGAGATAGTTTTTCTTCTACATATGACAGTGAAGATGTACTCTTAAAATCTCAACAATAAGGTCACCTAAACAAGACCTGCATGCTAACAACATCAGCTGGAACTCCAACAGGGGTAGGAAGAAAATGTCACCAAGATCCATCACTAGATGAAGAGCTGTGATTGCTGAGGTCAAGATTTAGTGTTCTCCATAGATGAACTCTCTGGTTATCTGATCCCTTATGTATATACCAGCTTACACATGCATATACACACCAGCACACAAATGCATATACATACCATCACACACATACTTATACATACTAGCACATATACAGACCAGCATAATATGAATATACATACCAGCACACATATATTTATACATATCAGCACACATATACATATAAGAAAAACCAAATGGAATCACAAGGTAGTATTTAAGCTGGGCAGTAGTGACAAACACCTATAATTCCAGCACTAGGGAGACAGAGGCAGGCAGATCTCTGTAAGTACAAGGCCAGCCCAGGACAGCCAAGAAAAACAAAAAACAAAACAAACACACAAAAACCCAGGTTGTATTTTTGTATTTACATATACATACATACATACATATATACACACACATACATGTACACACATCCACCAATAAGAATCGAAGAAGTGGCCATAAAGTTAAAAAGGAGTGGGGAGAGCTGGACATTGGTGGCACACGCCTTTATTCCAAGAACTTGGGAGGCAGAGGCAGGCAGATTTCTGTGAGTTTGAGGCCAGCCTGATCTACAGAGCGAGTTCCAGGACAGCCTCTGAAACAATACAGAGTGGGGAGATGTGGCAAGAGTTGGAAGACCAAGTAAAAGATGTAGAAATGATGTAAATTCAGCATCCATGTGTGAAATTCTCAAAAGCAGAGTTAAAAAATAATAAAATGAGAAAACTAAATATCTTGATATTAGTAAATTAGTGAAAGAGGATAAAACAGGTGATTCCTATTGGGTGGGGCTGTGTGTGGTGAACCTGTGAGACAGAGTCAGTCCTAGGTGAGGGCAAGGTCCTGGATGTCTAACTGAGAGGCAGTGACGCCAAAGCACACCACGCTCTCTGTGGACAAGGAAGGATACAGACTGAGATTCCCTGCCAGTCATTCCTCGGAGTTCAAAGACTGGAGATGCTGGAGAACTTGGAGTCAGGAAGGAGCGCTGAGCTTTAGAGGAGCAGGTGGGAACGTTAGGAAGGGTGAGTTACGAAGGAGAACCTCCCACAGGCAATGATGAACTTGTGGGTGGTCTTACAGAGTCAGTGGGTGGAAGAGTTCTCTGGAAAGAAATGTGCACAGTGGACTGGAGCAGGAGACTTCACCAGTGGACTAGAGCAGGAGACTTCACCAGTGGACTAGAGCAGGAGACTTCACCAGTGGACTAGAGCAGGAGACTTCACCAGTGGACTAGAGCAGGAGACTTCACCAGTGGACCAGAGCAGGAGACTTCACCAGTGGACTAGAGCAGGAGACTTCACCAGTGGACTAGAGCAGGAGACTTCACCAGTGGACCAGAGCAGGAGACTTCACCAGTGGACTAGAGCAGGAGACTTCAGCAGTGGACTAGAGCAGGAGACTTCACCAGTGGACTAGAGCAGGAGACTTCACCAGTGGACTAGAGCAGGAGACTTCACCAGTGGACTAGAGCAGGAGACTTCACCAGTGGACTAGAGCAGGAGACTTCACCAGTGGACCAGAGCAGGAGACTTCACCAGTGGACTAGAGCAGGAGACTTCACCAGTGGACTAGAGCAGGAGACTTCAGCAGTGGACTAGAGCAGGAGACTTCACCAGTGAAATGAAACAGGAGACTTCACCAGTGGACTAGAGCAGGAGACTTCAGCAGTGGACTAGAGCAGGAGACTTCACCAGTGAACTGAAACAGGAGACTTCACCAGTGGACCAGAGCAGGAGACTTCACCAGTGGACCAGAGCAGGAGACTTCACCAGTGGACTAGAGCAGGAGACTTCAGCAGTGGACCAGAGCAGGAGACTTCACCAGTGAACTGAAACAGGAGACTTCACCAGTGGACTAGAGCAGGAGACTTCACCAGTGGACCAGAGCAGGAGACTTCACCAGTGGACTAGAGCAGGAGACTTCAGCAGTGGACCAGAGCAGGAGACTTCACCAGTGAACTGAAACAGGAGACTTCACCAGTGGACTAGAGCAGGAGACTTCACCAGTGGACTAGAGCAGGAGACTTCACCAGTGAAATGAAACAGGAGACTTCACCAGTGAACTGAAACAGGAGACTTCACCAGTGGACTAGAGCAGGAGACTTCACCAGTGAAATGAAACAGGAGACTTCACCAGTGGACTAGAGCAGGAGACTTTAGCAGTGGGCTAGAGCAAGAGACTTCACCAGTGAAATGAAACAGGAGACTTCACCAGTATACCCATGGCTTCTGATAGCAGCAGGGTCTCCCAAGCAACTCCTAGTGAAACAGAAGTGATGCAAAGACAATGCCTTTGACTCTTTCATCTACTCTGAAGCCCTTAGGGATTATTAAAGGCACTTGATAACAACTGCCAAATTCACAAATCACTTCATATAAAAGTGATCTGCCCCCACCCCCACCCTGCATCGCCCCCACTGTCAACATTAGCTGTCACTGAATGGGGACATTAAGTATAAATATGGTTTACTATAGTATCAAACACACAGCCAGACACTCTACAGAGAATAGAGTTGGTGGTGAACTGGGCCCTCCTTCCATACACGTGTTGAAGTCTGAGCCCCAAGAGCCTCATAAGGTGTCATAAGGGCCTTCCTTTGTAATGTGTTGATAGGAGGTGACTAGGGTACTAGGGTAGATCCCAACAAACCAGGACGGTGTTGTTATGGAAGTGGAAATTCAGAGATGACAAACTACCAAAGAGGACACTTCATGGGAATAGAAGAAGCAAATGTGGTGACATCCTGATAAACCAATTAAGCTCCAAAGAGGGCCAGCAAGTCACTGGAAAGCAGGAGAGAGGCTGGGGCGGTCTGCCTGCAGACATCCCAGGCGACAGAAGGCAACAGGTGCTGCTGATGCCCGGATCTTACCCATTGAGCTCCAGAACCGTGACATAAACTTCTGGAATGCATATGGTTTGTGGCGCTTTTTCACAGCAGCCGAGCAAACTATTACAAGTAGTTAAAATGATTTTTTGCTACTTATTGGGTGATTAAATGAAAATTTCTAGGAAGCTACATGAACAGCCTACCTCATTAAAGTCATTTACCAAGTTTAGCATATTAATTACTCCTGAATTATGCATCAGTGTTTATTTACTTCAAAATATTAATTTACTGATTCCCAGTGATTTTTTTTCTCAAATTGATTCATTTTAAGTCAACCCAATAAAAGTTTGGGAGATGCCGACTATGTCCTAGATGATAGACACTTCTGATTATGGAAATGAGTAATGACACAATGATTGTACACAATACCCTTAAATTCATGTTTTAAACAAAGATGTGCCCTGCTTAAAATTGGTTTAAACAGGGTACATTCAAATGGCGGATGTGTGTACAATGACCTGAAGCATTTGTGAATCAAAGGAGGGTGTGGGAACGCAGGTAAGCGATGTGTGCTCACATTTCGACAGTGGCAGGCAGCACGGTGTACACGGTGTACACGGTGTAACCCTGACACTGTCGAAAGGAAGTGAGTGAGGCTGCGGGTTATGACTCTATATCAGAGGAAAGACCAGGGAGAACCAGGAGGTCAATGTTATCCCATAGGCCCCATCAGATGTCTACAGTGCCTTTCACACCAGTGTTATCTATCAAGCACGTTGAAATGGAAAATGCCAAACAACAAAATACAATGTCTAGACTCCAAAAGCAGAGAATTTAAAACATGAAATGACTTCCTCAAGGAAAAGAAGAAAGAGGTTGGGGAGACTGGATTATTAGTAAAACGACTGACACACATGCCTGGGGACTTGAGCTTGGATCCCCAGAGCCCACCTAAAAGAGGTAGGTGCTATGTGCCTGTGCCCACAGAGCAGTGAGCGTGGAGACAAAAGGATCCCAAAGCTCACTGGCCAGGCAGCCTAGCACAGACAATGAGCTACAAACTAGAGAGAGAGAGAGAGAGAGAGAGAGAGAGAGAGAGAGAGAGAGAGAGAGAGAGAGAGAGAGAGAGAGAGAGAGAGAGAGAGAGAGAGAGAGAGAGAGAGAGAGAGAGAGAGAGACTCTGCCTCAAAAACAGGCAGAGCGCAATCTAGGCCAGATAACTGGTAGGGACCACTGCAGGCACACAGAGCTGCATATATAGTAAGTGCCCCACTACATGAAAAACAATGGAAGAAGGAAGGTAGGAAAGGAGGAAGGAAGGAAGGAAGGAAGGAAAGAAGGAAGGAAGGAAGGAGGGAAGGAGGGAAGGAAGGAGAGGAGGAAGGAAGGAAGGAAAGGAGGAAGGAAGAAGGAGGGAAGGAGGAAAGGAGAGAAAGAAAAGACAAACGCTAGAATTCCATGGCTAGGCTAAAGCAGGAGCGTATCTCCTCATGTGTAAACGCTTGTGTTGCATGCATTCATCCATAAACACACTTGCACACACATCTGCAATTCACTGAGAGATACACACACTACTTCCTGTATGCTCAAATCCCCCTTTACTGTGGTTCCACATTACACTTCGGACTTCAACACTGTTGGCCTATACTCATGATATCCCATCACTGAATACTCAGAGCAGTGGGTGTGGACCTTCTGTGGCTGTAGGCTGCTGCTGTAGTGTCACCACAGTGAGGTTGGTGATGCACTGTGCTGTCTGCTGAGCACACAACTGAAAGATGACTGGGATTAGCTTCTATATCAGACTGGAAGGGGAAGATGTGTGTCTCAGTCTACAAAATTTCATTAACTTCAAGAACTGATACTGTCTTAGCCACTGCTTGAGGTCAGAAGGATTTGGTCTGTAGGTTCAATAAAAAAGAATGTGAGCTGGGCAGTGGTGGATGGTGTATGCCTTTAATCTCAGTACTCAGGAGGTAGAGGAGGCAGGGGCAGGTGGATTTCTGCAAGTTCAAGGCCATTCTGGTCTACACAGTGAGTTCCAGGACAGGTTCCAAAGCTACACAGAGAAACCCTGTCTCAAAAAACAAAAAAAAAACAAACAAACAAAAATTGTGTCTGATTTATTCTCCACCTAACTTTCAAAATTGGTCAATGAAAGGTATTGAATTATGCTTGATTTACTTACATTTAGCACACCAACCTATGCTGTTAACAGATAAGACCTTACTATACAAAACTGGGGGTTCTAACATGCTGATAATGCTGTTGATTGATTGGGGAAGTCGTTGCACATATTACAATCAGTCAAGAATATTCATCAAGCTGTATCCTTAACACACACTCTTCTGTAAGATATTTCAAGAGTTAAAATAACAAATTAAAATAATCAGCAGGCTCTATTTGTCAAGGTCTCAAAAGGTCACCTTGTATCACCAGTTCGGCATTGAACTCGACTGCTCTTGTAAGTAGAAGTCACCCCCAAGTTGCCTCTAAAGTCTCTCCCTGCACAGGAATCCTTTCATATCATTTGGAAGAAAAAAATCTCAAGTTATCACATCATGTGTGAATAAGAGAGCAGCTCTTAAAATACAAATACATGCATTTCATATCCTCACACATCAGTGCATCGTACAATGAAGCATTTGCTTGGAAGGGTGGCCATTTAGGTACAGTGTTTACAGCTAAGCATGAGGGATAGTTAAGCATCCCATACATGCTACTTCATTTCTTTTGATCCTGTGTTACTCAATAAGTGTGACTCTGTGAAGAAATCATTAACCCAAGGTGCCAAGGCATCTAGTTACATCCTGAGACGTCATTGCGGAGCCTTTGTTCACAGAGATAATTGCTTTAGAAGTTGACCCACGAAGGCTCTAGATACTTTTCACAGGTCTTTTCCCTCCTTGTATCCTCGAATTTTCTTTCAACTTTGTATACTGTGATGTCATAATCTATGGCATGAGAGAGGTACCCCCTGATTTACGGAAGCCAGCATAGTCTTATCTGCCATGGACACATGCTCTGTCTTTTTAACATTTAGGCTTGGGGTTTAAGGTTCAAGCCTTTTTGCAGGATTCCTCCTAGTGATAATATGTGCAAGGAGTGACACTGCACTGCTGTGTTCAAAACTGTTAAATCGGGGCTGGGGTTCGACTCAGACGTCACAGTGTTTGTTTGGAGTGCATAAGGCCCTGGTTTGTTCCCAGTACTGCTCTAATACCAACCCAGGAGAGGCAGAAGCAGGAATGGTGGCAGTTATAGATCATCCTCAGCTACATGGTGAGTTTAAGGCCAGCCTAAAGAAACTACCAGAGTTTGACTTTGCTCAAAGGAACTATTGGAAAGCAGCAGCACGAATCAATATAATGTTGCTCAAATGTGTAGAGTATTGGTAAGGTTCCTTCCAATACTTGGCAAGAGGTATCTAACCTTTAAATTTGTTTTTTTATTGTGTCACAAAGAATACAGCGACATCTTCAATAAATTTCTTATTGTAAGACTGAAGTGTTTGGTGAGTTTTATTCATGGTTCTGTTTGACCTTGACAAATAAGACCAAAGGAAAGTTGTGGTACGTTTAGTAGGTTAAGGATATGAATACTTAACTACCCAATGTTATCAGAATTTTACCCAACATTCCTTTTTCTCCCCTCCTCTCTCAGCTTCCCTCCACCTCTCCAAGATTTTCAAGGCCCTTCCCTGCTTCCCTCACACACCACTCACTTCTAGATTACTTTAACCCATGGTTCACTGTGTCCACCTCACTCAGAGAATCCTAGGTCCTGGATACTGGGCCTGTAGGGGTTTGGGTGAAAATCTGCCCTACAGGATCATTTATTTAAACACTTGGTCCCCAGCTGGTGTTGCTGTGTAGAGTGGCTTAGGAGACTGTGGCCTTGCCGGAGGAGTGTTCTATTGGACGTGGGCTTTGATAGCCATTTCCAGTTCTCTTTACTTGGTGCTTGACACTGAGGATGTGAGCCATCAGAGCACTCTCTCCAGCCACCATTGCCACGCTGTCCCAATCATTACAAACTCTTACCCTTGAGAAATGTAAGCCCAAACAAACCCTTCCAAAAGTAGTCTTGGCCATGGTGTAGTAGTAACTATGACATGGGCTTGAGCAAGCACATGTGTTATCATTGACATCAGGCTGTCTTTACCTCTTAAGAAAATTCCTTGTTGCCATTTCCCCATGGGCAGTTGTGAAAGCATCAACAACAGCAGCCATCTCAACCCCAAACCGCTCAGGTGTCAGAAGAACTGTTTTGAGGCTTCATTCTTTTTGCTTCCAGGGTAGCATGACTCTCGGCAACTTTGTGACCAGGTTGCTGAACTGATTGAACTAATCTCCACCACCATGCTGCTCCTGTACTTCCAGGCCATGTGGGCTTCTCTGAAACATCCCTGCAAACGTCTTAAAGATTGCCTGTTTCGGGTAGGGTGCCCCTCTACAGTGACAATGACCTGGTTGGCTACCATTTGGTGGTCTTCATCCAGCAGTATGCTATCCAGCCTTAACTTAAGCAGTCCCAGGATGCTGAATACTCTCACAGAGGCATCTATTTCAACCTAGTCATGGGTGTACCACACATATATACACACACACACACACACACACACACACAGCTCACTGTAGCCCTGCTAGCATTATCAATAGAGGTTCTTCAATCTTTTGATCATGCTTTTAATCAGAAGTTTTAAAAGCACAATTGCTTTAAACTCAAAATTCTTTAAAAAAAATCTGTCATGGGACAGAAATAAGAGATTAATGGATATCTTGCAGGAAAGATAAATGGCACCACCAGAATACTGCAAAACTGGGGGGGAAATTAATTGAACCCTTACTTTTGATAAATATTTATTTTTTGTAGAAGAAAAATGCATACTAGTTTAAGCTGTCATTACACTAACCTACATCCTATTTTTCATATTATTAGTAATACATAATGTGGTAGTTTATATTCAAAAATAAAACTAGAATGTATATACCTCATGTATTTATCCAGAAATACACCAAGGTTACTATGGTTACGAAAAATCCATTACCTTTGAATATGGAATGAAAAAGTTTGACTTAAAGTGTGTGCTATTTATTATAGCACACATCAACAGCCTTCGGGAGGTTCCCTAACTGGGTTCATTTTTCAGTGTCAGAACTGACCCAATGTGCTACAAGCCTATGGCCTATGCAAGACAAAAATCCAAACTGTGCACATTTTTTAATATGGCTTGTACTGACCCAAGGAGCAGCAATGCATCTGACTTTTAATGTTTCATATTTAAGAGGAAGAAAAAGTTCGGAGCACCCAGAGGCTAAGCGGCTCCTGAATGGAATGCCCTGCTTCAGCCTCGGTCTCCCTTGTCAGCTAGGCCATTCCCTATGCACCATGGGAGGGCGTCTGTTCAACTGAAGTGTTTAAGAGAAGCCACAGACAGATGCAGGAGGGAGGGGCAGACGCTGGCGCTTTGAGTAGTTAGAAAGGGGCATTAGATCATGTTGGAAGGGAGTATTCAGTACAGTTGCGAGCAAAGGAGTTTAAAGCGTCATTGATTCTGGTCAAGAAAACATTATGAAGGCACTGTTTTTTGACGAAATTTCAAAAATTTTCCTTTCCCTGGTAAAGTTTTGCTCTTCACGAGTAATTGGATATTTTGAGGTAAAGCACAAATGTCTGCCAATCACTCAGAAATGCAGTTGGTAGGACCAGAAGTTACAAATGAAAATAAATTTCAAGTATTTTGTTAGTAAAAAAATCATATCAAAACTTTGTAAATGATATTCACTACTGATAAATTCTCTGGAAATCAAATGACAATGTAGACCAACAAGTTTGTAAAAGAAAAAGCCAAAGGAACGACATAAAAGTAGGAGAGGAGGAAGAAGGAAATCAGTAAGGCAGTAGGGGTGAGTGTAAGCATAATGTATTATATAGAGGTCTGAAACTGTCACAAACTTAATGACCTTTGATTTCATTTGTTCCCCTTTCCATACAAAGCATTGCAGTATGCATATATATATGAATATATATATATAGTATTTATCACAATAGCATGTAAAAAGACAAATTTAGTGTGGTTGCATGCATTCATATAAATCTCTTAGATGAAGCATGTTATTAAAATATTCTGAAACAGAGTGCAAGAGAGATGGCTCAGCGGTTAAGAGCGCTTGTTGCTCTTTCAAAGGATCTGGGTTCAATTCCCGGCACCTACATGATGGTTTGCAAACATCTGTAACTCTAGTTCCAGGGGATACAATACCCTCTTTGGACTACCTCACATGCCAGGCATGGGCTTTGGTGCCATTTGGACCCACATTTAATTTGTTCATGCAATTACTGACATTCTGGACTAGCTGTGCCTCAGTCTTGCTAACTATAAGATTAGAAGAGTATAACATGCCCTTCCTCATCTATTCTGAGGGTTTCTTTTGTTGTTGTTGTTTGCTTGTTTTTTGTTTTAGGTTGGAGACAATTTTGTCAGATGTTGGTATAGTGACACCTACTTGCTTCTTCCTTCCATTTTCTTGGAATACTCTTCCAACCTGTTGCCCTAAGGCAGTGTCTATTGTTGACCATGAGGTGTGTTTCTTGGATGCAGCCAAAAGTGTGCTTCTCCATAAGATGAAGCCCATTCTCAGCAGTGAAGAACCAATGGCTGGACTGGTCACAGGCCCTAGGGGAAGCTTTCACTGTTGAACTGCTACATGGGTTTAGCATTAAAACAACTTCCAATGATCTATATCAATCTACCCCCAGACAAGTGCATCGATCATACTGTACCTGAGACACCTCTATCTGCAGACGGTGATTCCTACAGTGACCTACAGCTGGCCCAAGTAAAATAAAAGGCTGTGTAATGCTCAGCCCCAACGGGACACATATACTTCACCCTCCTCCCAAGGCGCAGGAATCATTTCTGAAGAAGAGAGAGAAAGAAGGTAATAGCTAGAGGTGGTGGATGATTACAAGGAAACATCTGGACACAGCAGGGACTTCGCGCATAAGAACTCACAGCAATTTCAACCGCATGCACAAGGCCTATGCAAGCTCGAGACAGGCATAATCACAGTATAGAAAGGGAGTTGGGTATACTACCCTACCCCAAGCCAAATAGCTGTTGGCAACTGATAGCTTCTGGGAGAGGAAGAGACGGTTCTCTCCAAGAGTGTGGGCTTTCGTTCGTCGACCGCATTCCAGTAGAAGTCCACACATCCAAGAATATTTGGGCAGCAAAAAATATTTTTGAAGGTTTACACATGAGACAGATAGTGATTCTGTGGATAAGGAAGAAGGGAGGTGTTAGGCAAGAGAAGGGGGAGCTGAATGAGCGTGATCAAGATGGGCACGGAATTCTCAAAGACGGGATGAGAAAGAAAGGTTTAAAAATTGAGAGGATTCAGACTCATCTTGCCAATTTGACCTTCAAAGCTTCAAGGCGTGGCTCTTCTCCATGGTGAACAACGCTAAGGCCTCAGAACGCTTCCTCTCTTCAGCTATTCAGTGGCAACAACGAGAGCGACAGCCGCTCATGAGGAAGCTACTGAGAGTAAACGCCACTGGTGACACTGCAGACAGCATCCTTTAAAACTTCACACTCAGACGGAAACCAGTGAGTGCTTGTTACCAGGGAAGGCGGCTGTGAACATGTGAGATGAGTGAGTACACGGCGCACAGGCGAGCTGGTCCGCTGTGACAATGTCTCCAAAGTCTCCCACTGCAAGTCCGCCAGCCTGCCGGCTCTGCTTGCTGGTGCCTCATTCCAAAGGTTCCCGAAGGCAGCAGGGTTTTGCACGCGGTGTTGGAAACTGGTGTGGGTTCTTCAGTTCTCCCCTCTCCGCTTAGCTGCTCTTCTGGCTTTGCAAAAGGCCGCCGAGTGATAGTCTGGCGTGTCTGCAAATCTGTTCCAGCCTGCATCAGTTCCTGGGGCATCAGCTGAGGCTTCCTTGTGTGAAGCAGTCAGTTTATGCGTTGGTCACGGATCTAGACGCAATGTGTGGCTGCACCTCTTCCCCACTTCTATTTCCTAGACCTGTGTGCTAATTCTTCCTCTTCTTCATTCATTTGAAACAGGATCACTTGGTGTCTAGGCTAGCCTTAGGCTCAGCCAAGGATGACCTTGAACTTCTGACCCTCTTGCTTAAATCCCCTGCTTGCAAGAACTCCAGGCATATGCCAGAACTCCCGGTGGAAGTGGGACGAACCCAGAACCATCGGCTCATCAGGCAAGCATTCTGGGGACTGAACCACAGTCCTTGTCATCTGCTTTGTTTACTGCCAAGAATCAGGAGACTTAGCTGGGCAGAGGTGGCGCATGCCTTTAATCCCAGCACTCAGGAGGCAGAGGCAGGCAGATCTCTGTGAGTTCGAGGCCAGGCTGGCCCGACAGCCTCTAAAACAATACAGAGAAACTCTGTCTTGTAAAAACCAAAAAAAAAAAAAAAAAGTATCAGGCGACTTCTCTCTCATTCCTCTCTCAAGTCAACACTTCTGAGCTGTTTCCAAGTCTGCATTAGGTTTTGTACAGGCAGCACTGAACAAAAGAGACACGCACATATCCTCTTGCACTTAAAATTTAGAGGGAGAAAGAATAATTGGCCAAGATAATGGGGTAAAACCTGGAATTTCTTTTAAAAGCACTGGGGGGTCTATAAAGGTATTTGGTATCTCAGGATTCATGAGAAGGGTCTTATGGGAATGACTCTTAGAAACAGAATGTCCTGTCTCCCTTTATGAACAGCAGTATGTTTTGCTTCTGAAAAAGTGCCCTATGCATTGCTACATATATAAAATATGTTTTAATAATTATCATTTATGAAACATTTTCTGTTGTCTATATATGCCAATTGAAATAATGTCATCAGTTCAATCTTTTTTAAAAAAGATTTATTTACTATTACTTTATGCATCTGAATTGTGTGTGTATATGTACTTGTACCATGTGTATGTCTGATATCTGGGGAAGAAGGCACCTTAGAATTTGAGCAGCATGTAAGTGCTGAGAACTGAGCCAGGTCCCCTGCAAGAACAGTAAGTCCTTTTAGCAGCTGGGCCATCTCTCCAGTACCATGATCAACTCGATTTATTATCATTCTAATATTTAATTTGTAATATGAACTCTGTATCCTAAAGGAAATGGTAATTGTGCCTTTTATTTTTTCCTATAAGTTTTTTGAGACAGGGTCTCCAGATATATATCCCAGGGAGGCCTCAAACTTACCATGTAAGAGACTGGCTTTGAATCTCAATGTCTCTGCTTGAGCTTTCTAGGGACTATAAGGCATAGACCTGGTTAATAGTTACAACTTTGCTTTACCAAGGAGAAACAATATCTTGTATGTACCATGGTGTCTACTTCCTTTAAAATGTTAAAATGTGATTATTCCCACTGTATTAGTTTCTTTTCTCATTCTGGGACAAAATTTGTGACAAAAGCATCTTAAGGAGGGAAAGGTTTATCTTGGCTCATTGCTGGTGTGGACAGGTCACTACTGCAGGGGAGACATGGAAGCATGGGGTGGACAGGTCACCACTGCAGGGGTGGCATGAAAACATGGGGTGGACAGGTCATCACTGCAGGGGCAGCTGGAAGAAGGAATGTTTGGCAGCTCTTGCTGACATCAGGAAAAAGAGCGGAAAGCAGGCACTCTTCTGGCTCTCTCCTCTTTTGTTTTTTATTGAGTCTGGTGTGTCCGCCTATGGAACATACCTCGTACCTACATTTGTGTTTGGTTTTCCTCTCTGGTAAAGTCTCTTCCTCAAGCATTCACAGATACACCTAGCACTGTGTTGCCTAAGAGATTCTAAATCCAGGCTAGCTGACAGTGGAGATTACCCATCATGCTCATGCTATAGACTCATGTCAAGACTCAGAGAAGATGTCTCAGATGTCCATGGCTTTCAACTAGCTAGAATGCTTAGTCAGTACCAACGTCTGTCGCTCACATGTTGTGCAACCTTTTTCTTGTCATATCTCAACTTCCTTATCTGCAAAGGAGAGACAACTTCTACCTTGTGGGGAAAAATATCATCTCAGATGTGCATCTAATTCTGAATGAAACACAAAAGAAATAATTCTTGTCCACTTTATAGTCTCAGACTAAGGAGGAGACAAAAATACAAAGGAGACTACAACTGCCCAGCAATGCCTCGTGCTGGTGTCTGAATGTATCCCAGAAAACCAGGGACAGCAGGAAGGGGTGGGGCATGCTGGTTTCCTCTGTCACCTTAGTCTCTGGCATTCATGTGAATGAGTGAAACCTTGAATAATTAACTCTAAGTCATTATAGCCTTTCACAAAACCTTAGTGTCTCTAGCACTCAGTTTTCAAATCAATCAATGTTTGAGCAACACTATCTTCTCCTGAACAACATGCAACACTAGAAACACAAAGTTCATATGAATAAGTACTATCTGGCATTAACACAATGCAAATGCCATATGGCACACTCGTTGTGAGCCTCTTGCACTGAGAAATCTTCTGACAATTTCGTTTGCTCAGGTATCATATAATTTGGACCTATAGGCTTCTTCTTAAGTGTTTTAAGATTTATACTGTATTGAATCATCTATCTACATCTTCAACTATTTCCCATGCAGGCAGATTTCAAATAGTTGGCTATGTGACCCTGGGGTCTTTAAGGATGCTACCACTTTACTCAGCTCCCAGAGCCCGTGTACATGAGGGCCACAGGCACACTCAGCTTCACACACGTGGTCTGTGGAACCCAGAAAGGTCTGGCCTAGTACAGTCACAAGGTTCCCTTGATGTCACAAGGAGGCAAAAATCACTCACCTGATTCAGATAAACATACACAGTGGTCATCTCGAAAGCACGTATACGAATCTATTACCTGATAGTGACAGTGTATTACCTGTGACTGTGTAGCTAGCTTTGTTCTTTGCCTGGTAGACCAGCCTCACATCCATGTATGAGGAGTGCTGGGTAATAATCCCATTTGCTTGTTTGGGTGGACTCCAGGAGAATGACAAAGAGTTGGGGAGGGACAAGGCCACTGGTGGTGTCTGAACCTCTTCGGGTGCTGTGGGCAAATAAAATAGTCTAATTTTAGTTTACTTTTCTAAGTAAAACTTTTTAGACCCAAACCAATAAATCATGGGCTAACACTCTAGTCCCGTGTATGGAAGTGTTCTTGACTCACAGGCAGCCTGTCAGTAATTGCTTTAGGAACAGTGCTAAATAACTGTCCTGAATTCCTGAGAATTTGCATCTGTGATGGATGGGGCATCCTTACTCTAGTTCGGCTGACTGACGTTTATGTTACTTCATCAAAAGTATTGTTAACCCGTCATGTCCTCGTGGGGCTGAGCCTTTTAAAGCAGATGAAGTAGGGTGAGCTGGCTTGGCGGAGCACAGGATTTGAAATGGGCAACACAGTGTTTCCTAACTAGGATGTCTTAAAAACTCTCCAACTACAGGAACAGTCAGGACGCGGACAGTTGAATTAATTGTATATTGAGACTACACCATAGCTGTTAAAGAAAAATGTATTTACACACTAGTCAGTGAATTGAAATCACAGAAAATTAAAAACAAAACAAAAACTAATCAGAAACAGAAATATCATTCTGTATATTAGACATGGCTCCTTGGAAAAGAGACTTGGGAATTGTACACATAACGATGAGGGGCTTTGAACCAGTTGAGTGGGCAATCCCTTGGTGAAATGGTTGTGATATAGGTATGAGGGGTATCAGGTAAAGTCTAGACAAGAGGGTAGAGAGACAGCAATGTGAAGCTCCCAGATGATGGCTGGTGGAAATGAGATGATAATGGTGTACCCCAGAAGACACAGTCTCACACTGAGAGGAACAATGCCATTTCATAGCTTTGACTGGGATGGTGTTGAGAAAGGATAATGATGTTTCTTGGATGGCACAGATACCAGGTGTAAAACAGAGAATGAAAGTTCTCGAGAAGGATTTTACAAAACCCTGTATGTCATCACTATGTCACCATATTGGCTTCTGCCTTCACACACTCTCTCTCCCTCTCTTTTTTTAAACATATTTCCTATGCAAATGATGCAAAAGTTGAAAAGGACAAAAAGGAAAAAAGGTTTTATGGAAGCATGTATACTGGCAGGAGAGAGAAAGAGAGAGACAGACAGAGACAGAGAGAGACAGAGACAAAGAGACAGACAAAGAGAGACAGAGAGAGACAGATAGATAGATAGAGAGAGAGAGAGAGAGAGAGAGAGAGAGAGAGAGAGAGAGAGAGAGAGAGAGAACCCAAGCGAGCATGCCTTTGCTGACTAACTTTTGCTGTGAAGACCGAGCTTTGAGATCTAAGTAACTTTCCTGCTAGGCAGCCCACAGGAGACAGAAAGACAAAGTAACTACTCTTTTGGCACTCCGAGAGCTGGTATTTCTTGAAGTAATGTGATTGGAGTCCTGAAATGTTTCCTCTTCCCCACTGCCATCGAATGTATGTTTTCTGAAACATTAATTTAGACCAACCGTCTACACATCTCAGGTACCACAGAGGTGAGACTCAAGCAGGCAGCAGGGAGCAGTGATTGTTTGTGCCTCGACTGGCATCTGGAGGCCCTGTCCTCCTGAAATCATGGTTGCCCATGCTGGTGTTTAGCAGTTAAAAGAGACCATGGAAATCAAGCGTTTGGTTCTCAATTTCAAACTGTGCCATACAATCAATTCTTTTTAGTCAGACTGTCTCTAGATTTACTTCTGAGCCATAGTAAAATGAGGAAGCTTTCATTAATCTTTCAGATGCTTCATATTAATGACAAGGCTCTTGCATGAACAATGTAACAGCAATTAAAAAGCCCATTAATCTGCATTACAGCTATTAAAGATGCATGTCATTAAAGGCTATGGAGTTTGATTCATTTTCGCACCCCCCCAAAAAATGGGAGCAATTATGGCCTGGCAATGCACTTTGTCATCAAATTAGGTCGGGGTTTTCCAGCAAATGGCCTCGCAGCATTTAGCTCTTCTCCTATTTTATTATTCATGACTGAAATGTGGAAGTCAAGACCTTTGAAATTACTTTACCTTCTTGTGGAGTGGAGATGCTCAGTACATGTGAGCTCTCGGTACAGCCTGCCCAAGAACAAGCAGCCAGAGTTACTGCACGGCTGTGGAGGGGACACAGTCCTGCCAACATGCCTAGGATAAAAGGGAGACACAAAAGGTTTCTATGTTTGCTGGAGTGTCTACAAAGAACTCCCTGTGAGTATGGGGGGCGGCAGAGTGAGAGAGACACAGAGGAAAAGAAAAAGGCACAGTGAGATACAGTGACAGAGCAGAGAGATGCAAAGCCACAGTCCACGGCTGAGTACAGAAGAGGGTAGCTCTTGAACAAAAGCGTGACACCCACGCATCACCATGACCACACTAAAACAGTATCCGATGCTCATGATGCAGAGAGCCCGGTACCTGACACATGGCCGAGACCACACTAAAACAGTATTTGATGCTCATGATGCAGAGAGCCCGGTACCTGACACATGGCCGAGACCACACTAAAACAGTATTCGATGCTCATGATGCAGAGAGCCCGGTACCTGACACATGGCCGAGACCACACTAAAACAGTATCCGATGCTCATGATGCAGAGAGCCCCGTACCTGTGTAATGTGTCATTACAGGAACTGCACCTCCCACAGAAACAAAATGAGTCCATTTTCTTGAACTTGGCACTTTTCAGCCACATTTAACTAAGGAGCCCTTGTGCAGGGTTTCTTAACACACTTTAGAAAATGCTCCTCCCAAGAGGGGCTCCATTATTTCAATGGTAGGATACTCCGAGACAAACTGTTTGTGTGGCAAGCAAGAAGTATGCAAATTCACACAATGGAACAATTAGCAAATTGGATAATTATGCTTTTGCACTTGTACTTGTGAAATTATTAGTTTATTTAATTAAGACACCTGTCTCAAATGGGCACATCACATGGGGAGGTATTGAATTAACCAGGAGACATGTGAGATTTGTTCAACAATTGAAAGTGCCCTTAGACATTAAAAGATCCTTTGTCTACTGATGTCCATAACCAAGGAGAAGCTCTTTACTGGGTGAGTCCTATGAGTTGAAGAAGTTGCAGGCACATAACATGTGCATTTTCTCTCACTCAACAATCTTCGATCCAAATGGTAGACTGTTACTATTCTTACAAAGAAGGTGGCACCACTTTTTATAATCCCTCATTGATTAAGGTCAGATGTCTTTCTTAGCTGTCCTCACCTTGGTTTTTAAGAAAAAGTTTCTCATTTCCCTGGAACTTGCCAGCTGGGTTGAACTACCTGGCCAATGAGCCTCAGAAAGCCTCCTGTCTCTGCCTGACCGGCAGGGCATCACAACCACGGGCCACTGCTGAGTCCTCTCCTAGCCTGACTCAAGTACAAACTTCCATAGATGCGCACTGCATTTGTCCTTCCCGACAGGGAATCGATGACTGGAAAGGGGGAAGAAGGGGTGAGCTGAGACGGTGAGCTGTGGTTTGCCCTTCCGCCTCATCCTTGCCCATGACCTTTGGTGCTCCAATCTGCTCTTCATTCCAGTGGCTACACAGATACCTCAGTGCATCTACTGGAAAATGCACAACCACTTGGCACCCACCCTCTTCTCAGTTTGTGGCCAAAGGCAGCAAACTAATGAGTGCGCACATGCATGCGCGTGCACACACACACACCACTAAGGTTAGGGTCTTCCTAACTCTCAAACTACTTTGTTGCACAACCCCTACTTCCCCTCTTTCCCTCAGTCTTGCCATTGGCACTGTCATCTCCTCTTGCGTATCCCAGTATCTATGACCTGTATTGAGTTCTCTATTTTCAAGAAGTTGCCTGTCATCCCATCCATGCTAACACAATGTCACATTCATCCACGCCGTGTATCACGCTGCTGCCATACAGCTGCTCAAGTTAGGATGCCTGGGCACAAGACCTGATGCACTTGCATGGGCAAGAGAAAGCAGTTCGGACCCGTGTGCCGTAGTCTTCTCCTTCCTACGCAGGTAACAATCTCTGTCTTGAAGAACGGGACACAAGAGTGGTATGCGTGTTGGGCAAGGACAATATTTATCTCAGATCTTAACTGCCCCTTGTGCAGCATCCCCGGCACACGGCCATTTGCACAGAGAATGGTAGTGTAGAATTGTTTTAGTCTGACGCATGTTATGACCGCAGTTCAGCCCCTGCCTCCTTTGCCTCCGGCAGACTGCAATCATTCAAAGACAAATGCTTGTCTAAAATCCCGAACCATGTCATCCCCTGAACTTATTGGTTATGGTTTCCTCTGCGGCCCTGGTGCCATGGGAGTGCCCACAGTGGTTTAGCTTTGGACAGCTTGTCTCTTTCCTTGATTGACTCCCAGTGCTCTCAGGGACATTCAAGGGCCTGCTGCTTTCCTGGAGTGGCTTTTCAAGCACCAGTCTCTCTTTGGACCTTGCTGGTTTATCAGGACTCATCCAAGAGAGAGCCTCGGAATCGGCAGACTTTCTCATGGCACCAGTGTGCTGGCCCCACACTCCCACCTGCAGGCGGACATCCTCAAGTGGCAGCCCATGGGCATGCGCCACTCAATCTGCTTCAGTCCGCTGGTAACACAGACACATTTGCCCATCTCTTTCTCTTTGAAGTGCTCAGAATGGGACATGGGATACAAGCACACCATGCAACTATACCTCTGAATCTTTATTTTCCTATTAAAAAAGACTTACGTTCCTTTTGAATTATGTTTCTACACGTGTTTCTGCGTGGGGATATGTTCCCATGTGTTCAGGTGCCTGTGGAGGCCGGATGAAGGGGTCTGATCCTTTGAGGATGGAGTTGTAGGCTGTTGTGCATCTCACCCAACATACAGGTTCTGGGAACTGAGCTAGGCAAGAGCAGTACGTGATCTTACCCCAAACCATCTTTCCATCCCTATGGTTTCATGTGTTTACAGGGCATGTCCACGGAAGTCTATGTATGTTTACACAAACGTGCATGGTATAAGCACCTGTGCGTGTGTGTGTGTGTGGAAGTCAGAAGTTGATGTGAGGCATGTTAGTCTGTCATTTTTAGCCTCATCTACAGAAACAGGGTCTCTTACTTGAACCATAGCTTGCTGACTCGGCTGGTGTAGTTAACCAGGTTGTTTTTCAGGATACCATTCCTACCTCCCAGCCACTGAGATCACACACAGGTGGGCTGCTACACCTGCCTGTATTTTCCTGGGTGCTAGGGATCTGAACTCAGGTCCTCATTCTCGTGCTGTGAGCTCTTCCCGCGCCCCATTTCACTAGCTAATACTTTCCCATTTCTTAGTGCCTCTGTCATAACACACAAACTCTAGTCTCAAAATGAAAACGTCACCATAAAACATGTCTTGGTGCTTCCAGCTTTACCACGTTTTTGACTCATCTGTCCTGTTGGGAAGTGCCACTCTACTGTGAGTGTACACAGGGGACAACTTACATGGACAGATTAGTATAAGACCAAGCCAAAAGGAAGTGAGTCAGGCCCCGGAAAATGCAAGTTTTATTGCCAGCATGAGCAAGGTATGCTGGGGTACAAAGCTCCATGTGCATTACATAAATCATGCAGCATCTGACTAAAGCAGGCTCTCACAGAGGGATATCATTAGTGGAAACAGGGATAGTGACTCAGAAAAGGCATGATATAAACCCTTCAGAGGAATATCTTTCAGGACTTACGGTAAGTCATGATGGGGAGCTGTAGATGCCTGGCCTTAACACAAGGACGCATTGAGGTATTATGTCTGCCCAGCTCCTAACTGAAGTGTCATGGTGGAACTTCACCTTTCTATCCGCTTTTCCAGAAAGGTCCACACAGTCAGGAAGGGTTACACGAAACCTGAACACAAAGGGCACATCCATGCTTTGCTAGGCCTGGCTTGTTTCCGGTAAGCAGGCCTCTTTGTATAGATGTCGGTCTAGTTCCATTCTATTGCTGTGACAAGTACTGCGACCAAAATCTTGTCAGTGGGGAGAAAGGTTTATTTCAATTTACAGGTCACAGTCCATCACTGACTGAGGTCAGGGCAGGAACTCAAAGCAGAAACCGTGGAGTAAAGACAGCTGCATGCTGGGTAAGGCAGGCTTGTGGTTACACAGCCAGCACCACCACCGCCACCACTCCAACCCTGCCCAGGGAATGGTGCTCCCCACCGTGGGCCGGATCCTCCCACAGCAACTAAGACAATCCCCATCAGATGTGCTCACAGGCCGAACTGATTTAGGCAACTCCTCCATCAAAGGTTTCCTTTCAGGTGACTCTAAGCTGAGTCAAGTTGACAACTGAGGCTAAGCAGGACATGCATGTATCATGAGAGTCCTCCACTGAGATGGCTAAGCAGAACATACATGTGTCATGAGAGTCCTCCAGTGAGCCTC
This sequence comes from Mesocricetus auratus, assembly GCF_017639785.1. Taxonomy (NCBI): domain Eukaryota; kingdom Metazoa; phylum Chordata; class Mammalia; order Rodentia; family Cricetidae; genus Mesocricetus; species Mesocricetus auratus. Next base: position 6,139,186 of record NW_024429266.1, read on the forward strand.
CTCTTTACTTAAGGGCCTCACCACACAGCAGTAAATTTTCCATAAAGTGGGCAGACATGAGAATTTAGAAGATACATACTCTACTCCAGGGTTCGAGGGGGCCTATTTAACTAAAGGGAAAAAAACTGAAGGATAGTCATTTTTAACCTCTCAGCAAAATACTCTCCAACTTTATCCTTGGCCAGAGAGGTTTACCAAGTTGTGTTATATTTCCCAGAAATGTCTGGAGGCCATAAAGTGCTGTGGAGAGAAACTAGCTCACTCTTCAGGCCATTTAACAAAGCACAGAGGTTTCCTGTTTCAGGTAGGTAGAACAACAGCAAACACCAAGAAAGGAAGCTACAGAGTGGAGAACAGGGAGCAAAAGAAGAGAGGAGAAGAGAGCTGAATTTGGGGACTTTGCCAACTCTGGATCCCTAGTGGAAAGTTTGCATGATTTCTAAATCACACTTTTAAAAAATGTGCTACCCTTTTCTAGGTTGGAGTGCATTTCTTTCCTAGCTCCAAGGGGGATTTGCCCATTACATTGCATCTCCAAGATGCAAAGTGTCTGTCAAAGTGCCTAAATAATTTCCCCCCAAATATAGACTAGGGACTTCAGAAAGAGGCATAGGGTGACTATTCAGTGCTTTCTGCCTTCTTCTCTGGTTATCGTTAAGCATGAAGTCACAAAGAAAGACTGCCCATCCATGTTACCATCCTACTGTCTGGGACAGATGGTTGATTGCCTTTGCTCCCGTGTGGGGAACTTACCTGAATGAATTAAAGTTGATGCCTATAAAAAGTTGTGCTATCTACAAAGGCAAAATGCCTCTCCAGTCTAAGTAGCCCATCTTGAACACAGCCTTGTTGATCCTTAAGTGATTTCCCAAGTCTTGCTCTGAGTGTCAAGGTAAATACTTAATCATAGTGCCTCCAGAGAAAAACATAGTGCTACCCTGATAATCTACCTTCAAAAATTACTTCTCAACATGTCCCCTTTCAGCCTCTAGCTGATTGAGAACATAACAACTTATTTTTATAACATGTTTGCTATGAGAGGTGTTGAAGCTAGCTGGACTGCAGTGATGGTAGCCACGCACAGACTGAAGCTAGCGGGACTGCAGTGTCGGTAGGCACACACAGACCCACGCAGCAGGAGACTGTAGACATGCTGCATTCACTGAGGCGTCTGTGTGACGCAGACCTGTGAGTCTAAGACGACAGGACCCGACCTGGTTTCATATGGCGATAGCACACTCTGACCAAAAGCAAGTTAGGGATGCAATGGGTTTCTTAAACTCAGCATTTGCCAGTCATAGTCTACCACTGAAAGAAGTCAAGGAACGGACTCAAGGCAAGAACTTGAAGGTAGGCATGTTTTGCTATTCTGTATAGACCTCCAACAAACTCACTTCACAGCCAAAGAAGTACAGTAGGAACAGTAAGGATATTCTTTGCTAGCTGCTTTGCAGGCCGACATACACTTATACTAGCATTCTTATGTAGTCCTAGTCCGTTATCACCTGCTTAGGAATTATATTGCCCACAGTAGGCATGGCATTCCAATGTCAATTAACAATCAAACCTCCCCTGCCCCCCGACAGACAGGCCTACAGGCCAATCTGATCTAGACAATTCTTCAGTTGAGACTATTCTCTCAGATGCATCTAGGCTGTTACATTGACAGTTAGACACTGGCAGGGCAGGGGGCCTTTAAGTAAAGACAAATTTATCGAGGACAATTACAAAAAGGTTGCTTTGGTATCATCATTTAACAAAATATGATGTAGAAGAGGACAGAGTTACAGAGATTGATAGAGACAGAAATGTGTCCACGGAGAAATGGGCTGGCTTTTTACGACAACAAACACTGTGAACCCTAAGTAGGTTTGAGGTGGATATCTTTGTGGGAGACAACACTGAGAAATTATTTTCAGTTTGAGTGTCCCACTCACTAGGAGGGCAAGTGACCTCTCAAACTTCCTTTCAGCCACGAAACTCTGTGAAACCAGAAAATGGCCCCAAGCATGTCAGAAAGCCTGCCAGTCTTTCTTGATAATGGAAGAAGGCAAGCTGCTGCAGCAGCATTCAATAAGCATAAAGCAAGCATTATCGATGGCTTAAAAGTGTGAGTGTCCCATGAAGCTTGGGAGCATCTGTGTGGACCCGGATTGCTAGCCCCAGCAGGGCCCTGACTCTCACTCTAAGCGATAATGCATTGTGCATTAATGCCTGGCATTGAGATGTCCTGACATACCACACCAGGGGACTTTGAAGTCAAGTACAGAGAGTCTCTTCAAAGCCCAAGCTCTCAGGGAAGGGCTGGGAGTTGGTTTAAGGGAAGGGAGCATATCCAGGTAGGGAGGAATTTAAGACCCCTTCTGCAGATAGCTCTGTGGAGACTCGCCCAGGAGAGCTTATGCACAGGGAAGCTACAGTGTCAAAGTCCCCTCGAATGACTCCAGGTCAACGGGTGCAGAGGACATGCCCATCTACTTCTCTACAAGCCTCTTGCTGCTGTTGCTATAGTCCTTGCTGATGTTATGGCTGGTGGGCACACAAGCATGATAGTGTGAGTTCAAGACCCAGAACTCTGACAGTGACCAAAACCCCCAAACATCACCCCCAAACAAAACTGGTGTGGAGGCAGACCTTGTAATCCTAGAGCTGGGGGGGATGGAGACAGTGAATCCTGGGGGCTCACTGGCTTGCCAGTTGAGCCTACTTTGTTAACTCCAGGACAGTTAGAGATCCTAAGGAAAGATCTGCACATATACACTCTGTACCCATGCAAATACACACACACACACACACACACACACACACACGCACACACACACTTGCATGCACACTCGCATACACACATGCAGGCAGGCATACACACACCATACATTACAGTTTACCAAAAGTGGTCACTTGCTAGTTCACTGAGCCAGGGGAGACTTGCCTCCAGGTTCATCACCAAGGGCCCTGCACTGTATCTTTTGACTGACCGAGCATCTCCAACATTAGATTAATTTAACCAGCATCTCTCTTTCCTTTGCTCTCACCTTAAACTTCACGGTAGGCAAAGAGAAATGTGAACAATTGGAGGTAGGCTGACTCCCTAGGACAAAGTTCTTGTGGGGCTGGCACTAGCTGTGCAGGCTACAGTGCCTCTAATAGGAGCCCATGCCCTGAGAAACAGGGGCACAGGGGAGGTGGCTTTGACAGTGAGATTTGACGATTCACTTTCTGACCAAACGTCTGCAAGCACAAACGTCCTGCCAGCATAAAAAGAAAAATCGAAACCAAGGCAAGATGGCAGCATTCTGGAGAAGGGATGGAGGCCCGGGCTTCTATTTCCATCCTTCAACCCAACCCCTCCCCCCCCCCCACACCCCCAGCTGCCAAGCTAGGTGTTTGGCTAGCATCCACTGTAATCTGTTCTCCTTCATTATGCTAATCTGTGGGCGGAAAGATTCCTGTCATCTTCGAATGGCTTCTACAGCAACGGTAAACACCTTGGCCTGTCTGTAATTGGACAGGTGTCTGCATTGATGTCACCCGGCTTTTAATTCAATTAAAGACCTGGCTGCTCTGCTCTCATCATTACCCACTCATTTCTGCTGCATTTTTAGTCTGGTGGTGGAATCTGTGTATGGCATTGTCTATCCCGAGTCAGAAGCCAGTGGGCTCCCTGCATGGTACTAAGATGGGGTGTTTGCGTGTTATGAGAGAGGTAGCCAGAAAAACATTGTGGAGAGTTTATACCCTCTCCTCTCTCTCTCTCTCTCTCTCTCTCTCTCTCTCTCTCTCTCTCTCTCTCTCTCTCTCTCTCTCTCTCTCTCCTCTCTCTCTCTCCCTCTCTCCTCTCTCTCCCCCTCTCTCCCCCACCATCTCTGATGTCTTCTATTTCCTGGCCATAATAAGGAGCAGACACAGCTACAGAAAAGCTGTCCCTCACTTCTTGTCCCTGGGGCTTTCCTCCATCTCCTGAGCACTCTCCCGAGCGCCACACTCTGATTTATTTGCTGGCATTTCACATTTGGATCAAGGATGTGAGGGTGGGCCAGAACAGGGCACTTATTAAGAGGGCCATCTGGTAAGGGACACCACATAGGCTGAGCTGCTCATCACTGGGGACACAATGGAAGAGGCTGAGATGAGGAGAAGACAGGGGGACAGTTTTTGCCTCAAGATGCTGCTGAGAAATTCTAATTCTCAAGTGTATCCTGGAGTCACCCCAGTAGACGGACTGAAGGGGTGGGTCAATCCAGCATGCCACATTTTTTTGCACACTATACGTGCCCTTGGAAACAAAGTTCTAACACAGACATTTGACACACTGACCCCAAGAAACTATATAATGACATGTGTTTAGTGCGGATGAGAATCTGCTAGTCTAAGAGAGACAGCTGGAAATGTCCTCGGACACTTCTACTTCCTCTAGTTCCAGTATTCATGATGGTGAGATGACTGCTACTGTGCTTTTCAGTAGTGCTTTCAGTCACAATAAGCTGACAAGAACACCAGGTTGCTGAATGCTCAGCCTTAAATGGGACATTTGCATCGCCTCTTCCAAGGCTCAGGGACTTTTGCTGAAAAAATCACTATTACACATATAGTAAATGCAGGCTAATCAATCATAAAATAAGATCCCGTAGTATTTACAATGTGAAGAATTCACTTTCCTTGACTGATGGAATAGCCACAGCACTTCCCCCCACCGAGGCCGGTTCTTTGAAAGTATTAAACTCCATCTTTTTAGCAGGCAGTCTCTTTCAAATGAACTCTGTGGCCTAGTTTGCAACTTCTGCTGGAGAGCATAGGAGATCACACACCTTGGATCCAAGACTATGCAGATTTCGATGTTTCCAAGTAGGAAAGAATAACTATTTCCTTTATAAAATATAGGGCCTAATCCCAGACTTAGAGATGGTTTAAGCGGAGATTTGAATTGCCCTCAGAGCACTACCCATGATGCTTCCCTCAGCAGGCTTAGAGCTAACCTCAACGTTCTAATCAATGCTTGCTTCTCGGCAAGACCCACAGTCTCCATCATCTTAACTCTAAGGAAGTTTGAAGCTACAGGCTTGGTTAACTCCTTATGTCACAGAAAGGGCGGGTGCTGAGCTGAGTACAATGCCCAAGAAATAACAGACGTGACTCAACTAGAGGTCAGAGGGAACTTAAGAGAACTCATTACTGCTGACGACTGTCCCACCAGCTGGGTCACAGTCTGAAGGAGTCACCTGCTTCGCAGAAGGGCTGTGGTGTGCACAGAGACATAAAGTGCTCATAAGCCAAGGTCACACCACGGTTTTTGACCTGTGTTGTTCCCCCATAACCTAAGCCCATCCTATAGGGTGGAAAATGAAGCATCATTAAAAACATTGCACTTCTCATAGAAAATGCTTCATTTAAAACGCACCTTAGAATATGTTCAGAGATTCAACCTTACTGCAGAAATGCAGTCTACAAAGAGTGATTTGTCTTTCAAACCATTTCATAACACTCCTTAAGGAAGACAACTGACTCATAAGGAAGTGTGTGTGTGTGTGTGTGTGTGTGTGTGTGTGTATCAAATGTTGGTAGCTTTCTGATTTATTCCAAACATACCAAAAAAGGGGACTTGGTTTTCTTTATCAAATATGATTGAGAGAGAGAGACAGACAGACAGAGAGAGAGAGAGAGAGAGAGAGAGAGAGAGAGAGAGAGAGAGAGAGAGAGAATGTTGTGAGCATACAGACATACCACTGGACAGAAGAATTTAAATGTTTTCTTCATTTTCAACCATGCTATGTGTTACACTAAATTGAAATCCAAACACTTACAATGGAAATTCCTACTTTGCAGGCTCAAATGAATTACTTGTTAAAAGAAAAGCAGAAAGCTAAACAGCAGACTGCCTCACAGTATCTTCTTCAGGAGTAAGTCACCAGGCACATTACACATTCCAGGGAAACAGACAAAGCTCTTAACTCATCAACACTGCCCACCCTAATGCAATTCTTCTACATTAGCGAAGCATGAACATTACATCACTTCTATTTTTACAATTTCTGTCATAGGGCCATATTTTTGTCCTCTGCAAATCTTCAGACCAATTTCTTTCAAGATTTACATTTAAAGAAATAGTTTGTAATAAACTACAGATAAATTTATGCAGTACTATAAAACTGGCATGGACTTCCTCAAAATTCATCTGTGAACAATCACATTAACATGAATTTCTTTTTTCATTTCTTCCCGTTTGCTGATGGTGGCAGAGACCACTAGTTGACCTCTTAGTATATGTTATACACTTTTTCCTCAACAAAACAAAAAGCTTTCTTCCTACTAGACAAATGGCTACCTGATTAAGGTCATCCTTTCCCAGCAGTCCATGTAGCCATGCCAGTGAATTTTGATCTCAGTAGTCACCCAAGACAGACCATCCCTTAAAATATAAAAACCATATATATCTTCCTCTAACTGTTCCAAGTTTGTGCTGTGTGGAATGACACAGGAGAGATGAAGCCCGAGCAGCCATTCTGGAACATGAAGCCAAAGACCAGATCCCAAAGAAGGCACAGCAAGATGAAGAAGTGAGTGTGTTGCTGGGTATGACAGCCACCTCTGCTTCCACTGACTGGGGCCACCCATCCCCCAGAGGAGCCTCCCTGCTCCACTAACTGGGGACACCCATTCCCCACAGAGGAGCCTCCCTGCTCCACTAACTGGGAACACCCATCCCCCAGAGGAGCCTCCCTGCTCCACTAACTGGGAACACCCATCCCCCAGAGGAGCCTCCCTGCTCCACTAACTGGGGACACCCATTCCCCACAGAGGAGCCTCCCTGATGGTGAGCTCATTTCTCTGTCTTTCAAGTGTAACTGACTGAGAATGATAAACCATTGCTCAGCTTTCCTGTGTAAGCGTTCCTTCTCCTACCTAGCACGTCGCTGTATTTGAGTTCTCTCTGGTAGTCTAGCCTAGAATGTAATAGCTGACTTGTTGTATTTTAGTCTATAAAATAATGGCTCTCATCAAGGTATCTCCCCCCAATCCATATGTGTTTCACATACCCAGCCCCTCAGCACACTCTCATTCCCTTTTCCCTCCTACAGTCAGTCCCTTCCACTCCCAAATAGATTCCTTCCGACTTTCAGTCTTCTTTATGGCTGAAGGAAAGTCCACTGTGAACACGGACCACATTTCTTTATTAGCTCAGGCCCTGAAGGATGCCTAAGCTGGTTCTGGATCTTGGCTACAGTGAATAGCACCGTGGTCACCACGGGTGTGCAGACATTATCTGCCTGCCGTATGCTGATTTAGAATCCTTGGTGGCACATTCCCGGGAGGTACAGCTGGTATAAATGGGTCACCGGGTCACTCTGGTCTTCTATTATTGTTGTTGTTTGTGGGGAAGCCCTACAGTCAGGCCCCAGTGGCTCCACCAGGTTAGATCCCCGCCAGCAGTGTGAGAAGGCGGTCATTCCTTCCAAGCTTCTCTGTGTTTATTCTTCCTCCTCTTCTTCTCTTTCCTTTTTTGATATGATAGCCATTCTAGCATGAGCGAGCTGGAATCTTAAATCAGTCTTAGCCTGTGTTTCTCCTTAAGAGAACATTGCCCCACATTTTTATGGGCCATTTGGTATTTTTTCTCTTAACAACTCTGTCAAATTCACTTGCCCATGTATTGATTGGAAAAATCTCTTTGGTATTTTCATTATTTAGTTTAGTTCTTCATATATTCTGAATCCTGGCTCCCTGGTAGACGTACAGTCATAAAAGTTATGCAAACCATTAGTTGCCATAATGGTTATGCTTTTCAAAATCAATGAATAGTTTCTGCTATGTATGTTTGTCATCAGTGGTCCTGTAGTGCAGGCCTCTATTATGTGAAATTGCAAATGTTCGATTTGTGAATTTCATTAGGAATAAAAATTTTGAAACCACTACTTAGAACCTTCTCATCTACCATTAATTTTATGCCACAGAGAAAATACGCATTTAACTCTGAATATATGTTTAAATAGAGACCGACTCTGTATGTCATTTCATAAGAAAGTTTTTGAGAATAGTAAGTATGATACAACTCTACTTCACTACTTAGCCCTAGGCAGCCTGGTATAATGTACAATAGTAACTTCACATTAACTAAAAGTTAGTAGCAGACACTCCATAATTTACTCATAGAAAAGAAGCATTACACATGTTTGATTTTTAAGAGCTTATCATGAAATGAGGAAATAAAATGCTTGCACAAAGCACAGTCATTTAGAAACCATGAAATAAACATTTGCAGTTGAGTAAGGCGGACAAAACATTCACATTGTATAGAATGATCTCATTACAGACTTCTCATGTAAATATAATCTATACTGCATGTAAGTTAAATATAGAATGTACATATGTTCACATTTACATATACCCACTATGGTGGCTTGAATATGAATGGTCCCCATTGGTCTACATCATTTGGAAGCTTGATCATTAGGAAGTGACACTAACTGACAGGGATTAGAAGGTGTGGTCTTGGAGTAGGTATGACCTTGTTAGAGGTAGCATGTCACTAGGTGTGGGCTTTGGGATTTCAATTGCTAAAGTCAGGCCCAGCATCTCTCTCTTCTTGCTGTCAATCCAGATGTAGAACTCTTGACTCTTTTCCAAGCCTGTGTGCTGCTATGCTTTCCACCATAATAATAAGCTAAATCTCTTAACTGTAAGCCAGACTTAGCTAAATGTTTGCCTTTATAAGAGTTGCCATGGTCATGGTGTCTCTTTACAACAATAGAAACCCTAAGACACCCACTTATATGGGTATATAGAATAAAATCTCCTTGATCAAATGATAGCTGGATTTAAGGCCAACTCATTCCAAAGACAGAGGTAACACAATTATAAGTTCATCCTCAACTCCTTCTACTGTCCATCAAGTATAGGGTGTTTGGTTCTGGGTAACCATCTAATTCTTTCTTACTCTGTGATCCTTCTGGTCCCTTTAAGCCTTCATTTCTTTGAAGGCACACCCCCCAAAAATTAAAAATGTAAGTCTTACTATCAGTAGATGGAAAACCTCAAAAATAGTTCACCCATTCTTTCCAGTTAAGGGCGATATACAGTTTCAGGAATGGGCAGCATCCTTAGCTGACTGTTTTGTTTTATGTTCTTTCTCTATGTCTTTGTGTCTGCCCCAAATTAAAGGTACAGAGTCAAATATCTGTGCTTTTAGCACATGTGAGCACAACGTTACTAAGCTGACCAACACTGCCCTGGTTTCATTTTGCTCTAAGACAAATGAGCAGCATGAACTTAAGCTTTATTTCTTGGTTTCATTTCCCATATTAATAGTCAGCAACTTGTGTTCTACTCAGCACCTCAGGGTGGAGAGTGGGTTGATTTGACATTAAGAGTTACACCCTGTTCCAACTGATATAGCTGCAATGCAACCCACCATACCTATCAGGGACCATCATAGGAAAGGGTGTGGAGATACTATAGGAGCCAGAGGCAGAGGACATCTGCTGTGGGACAGTGTCTTCTACATACAACAGGGAAGATGAACCCATGAAATCTCAACAATAAACCTGTACACAAGATCTGAACAATGACAACACCAGTTGTCATGCCACTATGGATGGGGAAACTATCACAAGGGCCTGCCCCTAGAAGAACAGCTTTAGGCATTAGTAGTTGTCAAGAGAGGAGCCATCCGTCTTCTCTATGGACAAGCCCCTGACAGGTTATCCAGTCCCAAGCAATCGTCCTTAAACGCAAATACATTTAAGCAACACTAAGTAAGCTCAGCAGATTGAATTTATAAATATTATATATATATAAGAGATAATGAAGTTGAAAAGGAATGGAGGATATCCAAGACATTGGAGGGAGGTACAAGAATGAGAAACTATATAAATATAGCACTCATATATAGAAATCCTCAAAAGAAAATTAGGAATAAAAATAAGAGGTAAAGTCCTAAATCTTATTTTAAATTAAAAATAAAGAATTTCAGAGTCATGTATTCTATTTTTAGCCTGTGTGAGTGGGGATCTGCCTGCTAGAGTAATCCCCAGGGAATTCTCACCTCCTTGTACTGTGAGTGCTCAGCAGCCTGGAGCCTACCATCTCTACCCTTCCCTCTGTGCCCTGGCATTACCAGTGTAGCTAGATCATGGGAGGAAGAAGGAGCATGGGTAAACTCCAGCCTAACAGGTGAGAAAGTCCCTGTAGACGGTCATGTATCTGCACTATAGTTTATCCTGGGAAGTCCTAACAGGTGAGAAAGTCCCTGTAGACCGTCATGTATCTACACTAGAGTTTATCCTGGGAAGTCCATGGGTGCTGTGCAAAACTACAAACTGGGAAACTAAGCGAAGTGCAAACTTTTACATCATAGCACGGGATCCTATGAAAAAGGCTGTATTTCAGAAGTCACTTGGGAATCACTTTACATGATAGAGTTGAACCACTAATTATTACCAGAAACCGTCCAAGGGAGAAAAGAAATGATGATAGACTTCCAGATTTCCAGGTAGCCATTATCTTTTTTTCTTTTTTTTTTTTTTTTGGCAAATTCAACTGTCAGAGGCTGAAGTAGTTTTAGTGAGAAAAGCAATTGCACTATATATTTTTCTATGTAAATGTAGGTTTAGTTGTGCTATCTGGAAAATTATTATTGTTGGTCCATCTGGTAAACTATATTGAATAATAAATAAGAGTAAACAATTATTCTGTCAGGATAATAATAATTACTTAGTACTGAGGAGAAGGAATACAACCCTTAGATTTTTAGAGCGCTGTAATACACCAGGAATACTTTGGGAACGATTTTTGTTTAGCAATTATAGCTTTAACGTGATGCCAGGTGCTCTGCTAATTATACTGATAATTAAGTTCTTGTGCTCAAACGACTCAAGGAAAACAATAGGCATGTATGTGCAAATCCTTGGATCCACTCACTTGTGGTGCGATTTCAGATCAGGTTCTATACCTCTTACTGAGCAGCCTTGGTCAGAGGGGAAAGGGCGGGACTCTGGCTACTGCTTTGCATGTTAACAGGGCCAAAAGGGAAAACCCACAAATGCTACAGAGAGCTAATTGGAGCCCTTAGTAGCAAGTCTACAGAAATAAGGAGCAATGGCTGCAGAGCTTCCGACCTGGAGGCCTCGGTGGAGGAAACAAACTCTGAACTCTGACCTTGGAAGGGTATGGAGTCTAGCCCCCATTGGCCTAAAGGGGCCCATTTGCTCCTGAGTGTGTTTATTGACCCTTGGACTCTCCACTGCTGGTGGGATTATACTTATTGAATCCTCTAGTGGCCAAACCCACCCAGAGGATATTTGAATACTGTTTGCCCTGCTTGATCAGTTTTCCCTGTTGGTATTTGTGTTCCATCCCTTCCTCTTCGTTTGACCTCTGCCTTCGTGTGAGTCTGGTCACCACACCCCCTCCCCCCCCACAACCACTGCATTTAATTATCTCACGAAGTTCTCTTTCTGACCATCGTCTTTGTTTAATGTTTCATCGTCTATGCTTATACAGTATATGGAAGGCAGATCTATCTATGTGTATTTCTTTCCATCCTAAATTTTCAATTTTAAAGCTGGGAGGGAAGAGCTATCACAAGGATTTCTTAATGGAATTGAAATCTGGTAATTGGTGTCAAATTTCTCCTGCTAACTGTATTTCCCAGTGCTAGCTGGACAAGAGAAATTATTCATTCTAAAATTCTGGTGTACAGGCTCCATTCATTCCAAACCCATTAAAACAGATGCTCTGCAATCGGGTAAAAGGTGGAAGGATGTTTCAAAGACTCCTCATTAGGAAGCCGCATCCAATAACAGAAGGTAATATCTAGAAATATCTGAAGTACAAGAGGCAAAGAGAACTCAGTTACATATCACAGAGGGCCAGGAAACCTGAATTCCTAGTGAATGTAAAAGCCCCTGGTTCCCAGGACCCTAACTCTTCAGCACTGGAGGAGAGGAGCTGAGACAGTGAGACTCTTGTGATGGCAATGAAGGTTCCCTCAACAGACACTGTCATCCACCTGTGGAAGTCTTCATTGACACCAGTTCTCTGACCAGTAAAACAGAAACCACTTACTTTGGGTGGTTTCCTAGGGATCTGGAGTTACTGAATTGTAGAAGGAGAGGCTCTGGAGCTTGCAGTCAGTAAATGGAGGAACCATGTCTGTCCCAGTGAAAGAGGCATGGAAGCAGACTGCCTTCTGTCACCAAGGCAAGGGATGATTCACAAGGCTCCACAGGTATGCAGCACAGAAGGGGACAGACGTGGATTAGGCTGTGTTGTAGTTATGGTTTCTGTTGCTGTGAAGAGACACCATGACCTCATCAACTCTTACAAAGGAAAACATTTCATTGGAGCTGACTTACAGTTTCAGAGGCTTAGTCTATTACCCTCATGGTAGGAAACGTAACGGCGTGCAGGCAGACACGGTGCTGGAGAAGGGGCTGAGAGTTCTCTATCTTGATCCACAGGCAACTTGAAGTGGGCTGACTTGAGCTTCTGAGACCTTAAATTTCACCCCTAGTCACACATCTCCTCCTACAAAGCCACATCTCCTAACAGTGCCATACCCTATGGGCCTACGGGAGTCATTTTCTTTCAAATGACCACAAGCTGTAACTCTCAAAGGTCTGCCTGTAGTGGAGACATCCATCAGATAGACTACGTATCCCAGAGATCCACAATGTTTCCAAACAGTACCACCAGCTGGACACCAAGTATTCAAACATATGAGCCTCTGGGGAACAGTTCATTTCACATTCAACCCAGAATGCCTGCACAGTTTCAAAAGCACCATTGGAGTGTAGTTAGTGAACGTGGTCTCTGTGAATCAAGTTAAATGGTAACCAGACATGCAGATGACAATTGAGAATGTTAAGAGATGTATTCTTCCCTCCAGCCTGGTCCCAGAGCCATGTCTGTCTCAAATGAACACACAGGATGCTATATTATGAAGCTGTTGGCTACGGTTTCTTAATGGCTAGCTCTGACTTAATTATTAACCCATAATTACTAATATATATTTATAAGCTCTTATCTTACCGAGAACGCCAGACTTGTGCCTTCTCTTCCTGGGATCACATGGCAACTCCCTACTCTCGGCTACATTTCCTAGAATCTTCCTCGACTCCTACTCCCACCTACCTTGCTTTCCTAGTGGCCAACAGTGCTTTATTTATCAACCAATAAAACAACATATGCACAGAAGGACCTCCCCCATCACAGGTGGAAGTAAAAACTAGCAAAATAAGAAAGGGAAGAAATGGAAACTTTAAGACTGAAATAAAAGAATTAAATGTCAGTTGGGAAGGTCAAATGAACAGAATCAAAACCTCAAAAACATAAAAGAAAACAAAAAAAGCACAAAACAATTAAGAGAAAATAACCTTAAATTCAAAAAATGTAATTCAGAGATCTATATAATTGCAACCATAGTTGAACATTGTTTATATTTCTATTTCTAAGCAAAATTTTACATGAGGAATTCTCTTTTTTCCTTTGCAGCAATAATTATATAAATGAGGGTTTCATATCCCACTGAGATGTTGAAAAACTGGTTCAGCAATGTCACTTTAAATTTCTGTGTGGTCACTTGACAAATTATTGGTAGACATGGACTCTGAACACACGTTGACTGGACACCAGGTCTTTGTTGGTGGTGTTGCTGTTTTTCCAGGCAGGGTTTGTCTGTGAAACAGCTGTAGCTGTCCTGGAACTTAATGTGTAGGCCAGGCTGGCCTTGAACTCACATAGATCTTCATGCCTCTGCCTCACTAGTGCTGGGCTTAAGGGGATATACCACCATACCCAGCTTCAACACAAGTTCTGAGCAACTAAAATAAAGGGAGCACAACCCGAGAAGAAAGAGTTAAATTAAAAACTTGCTATCTCTCACAAAAAGTAATGATTATATACATAAGGCCAAATTTTCCCCCTACAAAAGGCCTAAATCTGGAGAGTAAGAGAACTCATTATAAAACAGAAAATTAATTAATGAAAAGAAACGAATTCATTTTCTGAAAATACTTTTCAACTTAATTGGTAAAGAACCCTACATCGGGCCATAAATCTAAAGAGCCTATATACACCCCATCCCCCAGATCAGCATTATTTTATTCAAATAAATGTGATTCTAAAGAACAAAATTAATTAAGATACTGAAATCTCAACCAAAGTCACCTCAGTAATGCGTTCCCTGCTGACAGCAAGGCTTGCTTGCGAGCCGATGTTTGCTGCCAAAGGTGACTGCCAGCCCTCCAATCTGCCTGCCCCTCCCACTGCCGCCCAGTCCAGCCTTCGTGCCAGCCTTGCCACCCTCACTTCACGTCCTAGTCTTTGTTTTCTTTACTTCGGAGCCCTCGCCTTAGATAATTGCCCGAGGTGACCTAAGGTGCTCAATGCGCATGCCCCCCTCCACCACTGCTCCGTGTCTGCATCTGCAAAGCTCTTTGACAAACTTGGAGTTGCGTCGTTTTTTTTTTTTCTCACGATCCCGTCTGCACCCGTCCTTTGCCTGCCCATCACGGCTGTGAGAATACACATCTTTTGGGAACAAGTCAAAGAGTCCTTAGGGTTAGCGATACGGCTCCTGTGGATGGAAACACGTGCCATGCCAGCATGAACCTGAGTTTGAATCCCCTGGATCACTGTTCCAGAGTATTGGGTCTATGACCGTAATGGCAGGAAGCATGGCGGCTGGCAGCAGGCAGAGTGCTGGGGCTGGAGTATTCACAAGCACCAGGCGTGGAATGCGTCTTTTAAACCTCAAGATTTTTCCCTCAGTGACATACCTCCTCCAACAAGGAGACACCTCCTAATCCTTCCCAAATAGTCCCACCTACTGGGAACCCGATATTTCAACATAAGAGCTTATGAAGGCCATTCTCATTGAATCCACCGCAACCGGCTAGCCTGGTTTATTCAACTACAAACAATGAGAGACTCTGTCTCAAACAAGGTAGGTGCGAGGACCAATACTATCCTTTGACCTCTACATATATACTGTGGCCTATGCGTGCCTGTGTGCACACACAGGTATACACACACCATACATATATGCAAACAAGATTAAAAAGTAACATAAATGGCAAAATAATCATTTAAATACAATGGTAAACAGATGTTAGCCAGATCACACCCATGATCTCAGATTTTGGGAAGTGGAGGCAGGAGAATTACAGTGAGTTTGGTGCCAACAGACTACATAGTGATCTATGTACATGCACAGCATTCCAACCATTGGGAACATGTCTTAAACACTCACACACACACACACCACCACCACCACCACATGCTATGAGAAAAGAGCAGCCCTTGTATCTTGAAAGCAGAAATAAAAGCAGCCACAAAACTACAAAAATAAATGTGAATGCACAAAATTATGTTACTAAAACACAGAGAAGTTCAAGATGAATAGAAAACTCAGTCCAAATAGAACACCAAAATTAGTGTGAGTTCAAGGGTTAAAATATACATAATCTCCATTGTTTTGTTTTAAATACATAAAATTGTAAAAAGTAATAAGAACAGAAAGAAAAATGCCAATAGAAACAGTGTTTCAAGGAGAAATGGATAAAGTTGAATTAATAATTGAGATTTTTTTTACCCCTTCTTCAACAGATTGCATATAGGAGATTAGTAACTGGCCTGTAACCTAATTTCCTCCAAATTTGTACAAATTGTACTTCTTCCAGCAAGCAGAACACAAGAATTTTCAATTCATTTCATCTTAGCCACCACTGTATTTTACAATGTTTAAAAAACTTCGCAAATTTGAGCACCAAAGGTGCAAAAATAATTATTTTAATTTATATTTATTTGTTAGAAGCACTATTTGGATATTTAGTAGCTAGACTTGTTTTGAGATGTAACCTAAATATATTCCTTGTTGATTTTTCTAGTGCATGTATCACATTTTTCTCTCTAAATTATCTCTCTACTTATAAAGAATTCTAAATTTTGTCTTATGTAATTCAGACCCCTCAAATTTTACCATATTTATTTTGTTTAGACAAAAATTTTTAAAGTTATTAGTTGATATGCTATTTTCATTTTTCTATGAGACATTTAAAAATTAAAGCCATCTTTTCTATTGAAGGTAAATTAGTATTTGTTCATATTAGATAAGCCAACAATAAATACCTTTTTCAAATAACAAATTTATATTTAGGGTATGAGTGAGTCAGATAATGAGCATGGAGAAGCATTTCCAAGATTCTGAAAGATGTCTCCCTAGAGGAAGACAGGCCAGATTGAGAACCAGCGCTGTGAATTAGCGAATCTTACCATAGACATGGTAAGCATGGGATAGGGCATAGTGTTGGAAAGAAGGCAGTGGAGAACATGTTTTTATATAAAATTTGACTGTGAGATGATGCGCTATCTCAGTAGATGAAGGCACTTGTCACCAAGCCTGATGACCTGAGTGTGGTCCCCAGGATGCACATTGTGAAACAAGAGAATGACCTTCTCAATTATATGCACTATGGCATGTGTGCTCATACAAATACACCCACAACAAATGAATGTGATTAAAAGTGTAATTTGGTGATGCGTAGACATTTGGTCTATACACAAACCTTCTACAGAAGGGAGTAAAAGCTTGGGATCACGCAGTAAATATGCTGGAAAGTCTCAAGGAGATGCTCACTTCTACAGCAACACTGATCACAGATATTTTCAATAGAGGAAGCTCTTTCCTACCACATTTGATGCCCTGACCTCTTGGGGACAAAGGCTTCTATTTGGTTTTCTGGCTAAATCAGCTATAAATTTCCTAAGGTTGAAAAGTGTTCTTCCTATACACACACGGATTTTGGTGTGAGATTTGTCAGTGAGGTGTGTGTGTGCGTTCTCTTCTTCATGGCTAGCTGCTCTGTGGAAAATTGATTCCCCGATTTGCCAGTCAAATGGCTGGGGCTACGACCCCCCTCTACTTTGAGATAATTAGGTTTAATCAGCGATTTTACAATAAATAATGGTTCTGTGAACTTGGGCTAGTCCCAAAGAGCAAAGTTTTACATGGTAAAATATGCAAAATAGTCAGATACATATTTGTGTATGGATATGAATATTACATGTGTATGTGTCAATTACATTTGTATATGTACATATGTATATGGTCGTCAAAAGATGCTTATGAAATATCCAAGGGTTCTGTTTGACTCCTATGACCTGGTCCTTACAGGAAGGAAAGAAGATGAACCACTTCGTGGACCTGTATTCACTGGAAACTGTGTGTTTTGTAGGATCACTCTTTTTATCCTAGGTGGAGAGATACAGGACTCCATCACATTACATGGAGATTTCCTTGTTTGTTTGCTTGCTTGCTTGCTTGTTTTTTATTTGTGTATTTTGAGAGAGAGTACATCTATATAGCCTACGCTAGCCTCATACTTACAATGTAACCTAGGCTGGCCTTGAACCCATTATTCTTCTTTCTATCTTAGTTTCTGAAGGATGGTTCTTAAAGGGATGTGCCATTATAGTGTGCTTCATTTTGTTGTTTGTCACTGAGCAATAACACATATATTCAATGTATTTGGGGGAGTAAAGTCTGAAAGACATTTTGTCATTCCCAATCAAAACGGGAAACGGTAAGATAGACTCTACAAAGGAGTCTTCTTTACCCGTGAGGGTGCTGATTGTCATCGAGCTCAGCACTGGATGATGGTGTGTGGGGGTATGTGTCCTCACTGTAGGCTTTCAGAAAGTACTTCTCCAGGACACCTTTAACCACAGCAGGTTCATCCCAGGCCACCTCAATGCTATATCCATTTATGCTCTGGGCTCTTGAGGGAGCTGGCACACTCTGTGGAGCTGGGAAAAGAATAAAGGAGAAGGGAGAGCAAGCGCCGGTCTATGGAGATGACTGTTCCTATTCTTCAGTTTTAATGGCAGCCGTAAATCAGACTCGACCATTAGCATAAATACAATTTATTAGAGTTGTAACTTTTCAGCATTGATTTAATATGACTGCACATCTTGAGCCATTCAGCTTGAGCTATATTTCAAAACCATCAAAACTCCATCGATATAACATTCTTTTAAGTTGAGACCAGGTTTTCCAAAAACATTGAGTGTATCTGATGTGTTTAAGCGACACTCATCAGGAAGGAGGTGCTTGGTAGGCAGAGAACAAGGGGAAGCAATATAACACATGCTACTTTGGAACAAGGTAATTAGGCTGTTATTATACACAGTGAGCTGACACTTTTATGTGGCCTTCTATGTAGTCTAAAAAAATTCACACAAGTTGTGTATGGTACTTGAATGACTGTCCCCACTTTCCAAATCCAATTGCCTTTTAAACGGTTTTCGAAAAGCATAGCTCCAGCAGGTATGACATATAGGGCCCACTTTTAATTGCATTTGTAGGGATAAGGGAGTTGGTGCCTGGACAGTTTTCAAAATCAGTTTTAGAGGCATTCTCTTCAGTGTATCTCGGAACAAAATGAGAACACTAATAGGAACTATGAAAGACCTGGCAAGCTGAGCCCTGATTTCAAAAATCCACAACCTTTAAGTATTTATTAGATATTTACACAGCTCTGATCAGTAACAACTTCATCACAGCTGACTGCACTGGGGACACAAAGAAAGAGCCCAAAGAACTATGTGGCAGGATGATGGATGGGAGCCCGCTCTAACTGCTCCTGGGCTTCTGAGCCCCGTCAACGGACGACGGAAGACAGCCGGGTCTCCCACATCAAAGTCTCCTCCCTGACTTTACTGCTCAAACCAATACAACAGGATAGCTTTAGGGGAAGCGAGGTGAACATTAAGGATGGGAGGAAGCACAGAGACCAGCATTCTCTGTGCACTTAAGACACTACAGGCATCTACAGGAAAAGAACACACAACCAAGCTGCCAGGAAAGAGCTGAGTGGAAAGAAGCTGATTTTATTAGTTCTGCAATGCAGTGCAGGGCAAAGATGGTACTGTCTACCAGATGGTCTTCTCATAAGGGACGAAGCAAAACCAACTCAAGAATAATTAAATAGTGCAATTATTCTCTAGCCCTTGGGAGCTGCTTGGTGTTGCGGTCAGATTGCAAATGTGAATTCATGATAGGATGTGGTGGTCAGATCATGGCTGTGCATTCGGAGCTCCACAGTGGGTCAAGGGTGGGAAGTAAGCTTTCTAGACACCCACTAAACTGCCTAAAAGCAGGCTTTTGTAGCATATTTTCTCAGAACATGGTGTATTATGAAATGGAAGTAGAAACAATGACTGTTTGATTCTGAACTTCCTATCCACTCTGAGGTTGAGAGGGGTTTAAGGTTGTGTTCACATCATTGTCTTGTCTATAAGTAGGTAATTATTTAAGTCATCTTGGAAGATTCTCCCTTCCTGGAAATTCTATAGGCAGCAAGCCTTGAGAGTTATTGCTAGTGATATATCTCAGTATTTCACGTCCTTAAAATGAAGGTCCCCTTAAGGGTGCCTGGGACAGTAACCCATTATTGAGAAACATAAAATAATGTCATGGTGTAAAACATGTTTTTGACCAATTAGTACTGGCTGGAGAAACTGTCTTTAGAGACAACACCCACCATTAATGTGCTAGACTTCCTGACACGCATTTGGCTGGTTCAGTGGACTATTATTATCTACCAAACTCTTCATGATCCATAGCTCCCAGTCATGCTCCCCTAAGAAAGACGGTGCCATCACAGTTTCAAGTACAAAGCACCTGTTGCTCAGGTGTCTGAGATCTGCTCTAACTTCTCATTGTGCCTCTTCTGAGTTAAAAACATTAAACTAATGGGAAACTTCTTGCCCTTAAGAGTCATCCTGTAATGTCATTGCTCACCATGCACCTGGTTCTAACCAAGTAGGAATTTTGAAAGCACTGTCTGTGGGACTCTAGAAAGTGCCTCCCATCTAATGGCACCCTCACATCTGTCTTCTTCCTTTTGGGGTACAAAAAACTGATGGAGGCTTTTCACTCTGAAATAGAATGGTAGCACCTCCTATGAAATCCATAAATGCCTTACTTTCTTTTCCCTGCATCTAAAGAGGAAAGAAAAAGGTGGTGTCAAGCACATAGCTAGCAGTTACAAACTCAAATGCAGCGGTACACTGGTTTTTTCCACAGCCATTTTCAAACTAAAACTGCTGCTTCAAGACACAGTGTTCATGTGCACACGCACATGCATATGTGCGCACAGTTACGTTTGAACATCAGCAGATGTTACCTGTGCCTGCTGTAGTCCCCGACTCCAATCACTGGACACTGAAACTCCATCATGTGAGTCTGTGGCCTGATACAGGTATTCCTGGAGATAAGTAAGATGTGGAAAGCTTGAAACCAGCTTCCCACGGACTCACAGTAGGCTGTCAGCAAATGGCAAACCCGCAGCATTTAGTTTAGAGACATTCCACGTTACCTGCAAAGGGCTGGAGCCCGCTCCCGTAAACACTCCGCTGGCTTCCCCAATAAACCAGGATGGAGTCATTCCCCCCACAGTTAACAGTACTGTCACTTGATAGGCATCCCTCCTGATGGACTCTGACAGCACGGCTGGACACAGATGCCAAGTTAACGACAGCACCCCGTGTAAATGCAACTTCCTTCATGCAACCACGGAACCCTAGCAAATAGAAAGGGATTCGTGTCACAGGAAGGGCCTGGGTCATTAATGACCAACTGTTTTTGTACTCTGCAGTTCTACCTCTTGGGGGAGGCTTTAGTTAGGGACAATGATTAAACTTTCAAGTCTTGTTTGAGAAATCTTTGCGGCTCTTGCTTTTCATCCAACTTAGTGGTTGCAGAGACATGTTTATAGAAATCACCTTGAAAACCTGCATATACATAGGTAATTGCGAGTCCTACCTTGGCACTTAAACAGGATTTCTTCTGCCTATATAGGACTACATTCTCTAAATTCCTTGAGCCAAATAGTAAAATTTAAACATTCACAAAAGATAGAAAGCAATTTCCATGCGTTCAGTTAACAGTGGAAAATTGCTGGTATAAATCAGTGGTAAGAGCCAAAGAAAATCCATGTAGTTGTATTATTTAGGAACAAGACAGACTATGAGGAATTCATGTAGGACAGCAGCAAAGAGAACATTGCTTCTGACATGAACCATGTGATCATTATTTCACATACATGTGGCATGTGGTTCCAGCTAAGCCACCAGAGAAAGGCAAGACGACATTGTTTTGCCATTTTTCTCTGGGCTTGTCATCTTGAATATATACCTTGAGTGTGCACTGCGTTCACATTTACACGAGCAAAGTCCATCCATCAGTGTCAGCCACATTATCCCCATGAACGTCAGGGAATTGTGTGTTCTACAGGCTGAGTTTGAAACACGGACTGCCACTGTTAGAGAACATG
This sequence comes from Mesocricetus auratus, assembly GCF_017639785.1. NCBI lineage: Eukaryota > Metazoa > Chordata > Mammalia > Rodentia > Cricetidae > Mesocricetus > Mesocricetus auratus. The sequence continues at coordinate 6,160,515 of NW_024429266.1, forward strand.
AGCAAAGGCATTTCTAGATTTCACTATGTGTATTTTAGAGAACAAACATAAACAGACATCTGGTCAGCCAAGGAACGGCAGTTTCTTTGAACGTGTATTGACAGACAGGGGCCGGTTCCATGAAGTTTCACATGACTAGTACCAGAAATAGGCACCAAATTAGGATGACAAACACGCACCTTCTTTCTGTACCACACACTTTCAAATTTGTAAGGTCCAGATACATGATTAGTCTTCCTAAACATTAAAAATGGCCAAATTGTTCTCTTCAGTGCTTAGCTGATATCTTATTATTTTTCTTATCATGTTAAGCTACAGCCTACTTCCTTTTTAACACCTTTGCATATTATTTCAATTCCTTCAGGCCTGACTAATCAATACTGCTAGTCTATCTTCAACACATGGTAGAAAGAAGTTGGTTGGACTGAAGCAGATGCAGTGGGGCTCAGTATAAAACGTATCTGCTGGAAAATTGAGAACCAAAATATTCCATTATTAACAGACATCGTTTCTGATGACACATACGAGGTGCTTCTCTGCACCCAATTTTCCCTCCCCATAAATGAGAGCAAATGAAAGGCAGCTTTCATGATGTGTCTATGCCACTCTAAGAGTCCCACGGTATTCTGGGGCTTCTGGTTGTCATACAGGGTTTTGTGGGTGGGGTGGTGATGTGTATGCATTGCTGTTGGTTCACAATGCCACTAAAATGGTCACAAAGCCTATGTGTGTGCGTGGGGGGAGGTGGTTGGAACAGTTAGGCACTTGCTTTGAGAATATGAGGAACTGAACTCTATCTTCAGAAAGAAAATTAAAATGCTGCCCATCCACAGAACTTGACAGGAAGATCCTATTGCCGAAGATACCACAGACGCTGATACAGTCCGTGGAGCAATCGAGCAGCTGCTGACTAGGAAAGCTTCCTCCCTGTTGCCTAGCTTTCATAGTACTGAAAGGTGGTATGTACATCTCTAGAGGAGAAAAACCACCCTCAACATCACCAAGCTATGAATGTTGCAAGCTAGGATAATGACAGGCCGTGCAAGACAGGCTGGATGGTTACAACAGTGGTGTGATTGTTATGGGAACAAACAATTGCTTTGTTATTAGATTCAAGGCCTGCTCCTGAGGAGGAAAGGTATGCCTGGTACTATAAGTCTGGGCCAGAAGCCATGGCTGGGAAGCTCGCAGGCCCCATGTGTGAACCTACTACTATTATTTTGCTGAAGTAATACTTAGTATCACTGTCCTCTCAATTTATGACTCTGCCCATAGATTAGTCCGGCTCTTACACCTCATCAGGGCAGCTTCTTTGCGCAGTGATTAACGCAGACACTCACAACTGACCAAAGTACAGAGAAAACAATGGCCATGGAAGGCTCAGCCATAAATGGAACCTTTATGTCACCCCCTTTACCCAAGGTTCAGGGGACATCATGGGAGGAAGGGTGGGAAGACTAAGAGGAAGAGGTCAGCGAGGATGGTAGCAAGACAACATCTTCTGGACAGGACAGCACAGGACTGATGTGTGCATGAACGCTCACACATATGTCTGCCCACAGAAGGCCTGCACAAGATCAAGCTGGTGCACATTCCACAACAAGGAGTAGGGCTCCCATGCCTCCACCCCTAGCTGAGCAGCTAGTGACAACTGGTGACCAATAGATGGGAAATCCATTTCCTTTATGGGTATAGCACCTGGTTGTTAGACCGCCCTCCAGTAAATGGGCCTTCACAGGCTGCACAAATTGCTCTTAGTGAGTTATTAAAATAAAAGTTTTCAAGGAACTGAAAAATGGAGAGTGACTTTCATAGGTGCTGGAGGACAGGAGTTGTGGTGAAAATGATCAAAATGAATTCCATATACTTATACATTCCTTAAAGGTTGAATACAAATATTATATTACAGTTTTTTTACTGCTTGATATTTTTGTTAGTGCTAGTAACCCCAGTGTTGGAGAGGTGGAGAAATCTGATCCCTGGGGTTTTCTGGCCAATCTAAACAACCAGAGAGACCAAGGGAAGCAAAGAGTCCTGCCCTCAAAATAAGTGAATAAACAAATAGATAGATAGGTGTTTAGTACCCAAGGAACAAAACCAAAAGTTGACATCTGGCCACCATATGCAAAGGCATACATGTTCACATGCAGACACAATGTGTACCTGGACATACATGTGCCCACATATACATACCCAATAAAGCTGGTTATGTATTTAAGCTCCAAGTTCATTGTGTTTAACTAAAATTTCCAAAAGTTAAAAATCTAATGACATGGAAATCGCTTCAATGCATGGATTTTGAAAGCCCAGAAAGGCCACAGATATGGTAACTGCCTTTCAATTGGCTCATGAAGGGAGTCTGAAGAGGCATGTAGGGGGTTTACAGGCATCAGCAGCTGAAGCAAAAGACTCTGGGGCCCCAGCCTGCAGGTGGTGCTGCTGAGCTCTCCTGCAGGACCGTGCTGTGTTTCCTTCAATTGGAACAGATGCCACCCCTCCATGCCAGAAAGGATGACTCAACCATTATTTCAACTCTGTGCCACCAAACACTCCCCAAGCCACTTCAAATCTTGGATGATTGTGACAATAAAAAGTCGAGAAAGGAATTGTTTTTGACAGTGGAGACTGTTTCTGCCTTTGTACAAAACAACAGAATTCCCTCCCCCTTCATACTCTTCCCCATCATCCTAACTTCTGAATATCTAGAAGGACAATTACATTAATGTCTAGAGAGACAAAAATATCATGAATATAACCACAGAGTAGATCCTAAGAGAAAGAGAGTCTAATTAGGAAGCATGGAAAAGGATGGAGGGAAAAAGAGTCAGGTTATTGAGAGGATCAAAGGGGATACATTAAGCAAATGTGACTCCATTTAACTACACGTGACTGCCTGTAGGCTGTGCCTCTATGTGGTGAATATTCTCTCAAGTAAGTATATATTCAGGTAAGACAGACCAGTGTGTCTCAAAGTATCCCAGTGATGGGGGAAGTCTATACATATGTTTCTCTTATTGGTTGATAAATAAAACACTGTTGGCAGATAAGGCAGGAAGATAGGCAGGACTAGGAGACGAAGAGAATTCTGGGAGAGGTAGGCAGAAAATGTCCATCACAGAGAGTCTTCATGTAGGCTGCCAAAGGAGTAACAGGTCTAGGCATTTTCTGGTAAGCCAAGACCACGTGGAAATACATAAATTAGGGAGCTAGCCAATAAGAAGCCCTAGCTACCGGTAAACAGTTTTATAATTAATATAGTGTCCTTGTGTTTATTTGAGGTTGAGGCTGTTGTGGGACCAGGCTGGCAGGAAAGAACCACCGCAACCCCCAAGTCAGAATCTCAGAGCACAGGTTGGGAGTGTCTTAGAACCTGGATTTTCAACACCATTCTGTTCCATTCCAGTGTACCTGGAAAGATACTGCTGCTGCTACTGATGGTGATGAAGAAAACTAATTTCAATTTCTTACTATAGTCCAACATACTTCACTAATTTATCAGTGTTGCAAACTTGGTGACATGGATAAAAATCTCACGCCAAAAAGCATAGTCTATGTATAAATGAAATATCCATCCCTGTCATAGACTTGTAGCTATCAAGGTAAAATTGTTCCCTTTGGGTCTATGTGGATGCTTTAAATTTCAGTATCTGCTCGCCACTCTATTCATTCACATCTCCAAGGTCATCAATTGTAGTGGGGTTAGGTAAACTTCTAAAGCCTAAGCCTGGATAAGTGGTTTGTTTTATCCAACACTGCCCACCTAAGTGTAAACAGGATGGAATATTCTCACTCAAGAAGACATGCCAGATTCTTCCTAATACCACAAAGCCTGGAAATCTAGAAAAGGTCCTATATGAATGTAATATTTTTAGCAGCTGCTACATCTTAAGTGCCTTGAAATGTCATTACTGTCTTAGACCCTGGTTATTCATTAACTTCTTGCCCAAAGTCTCTGTAAGGCGCTCCATATATTTTCTATTCAAAGTCATTTAAATCTTTATGTACTTACCAAATAGGCGAAGTCTGTTTTGTGGAAATTTTAACCATTCATGGTGCATGAATTTAAAAATGTACAGAGAACACTCTCTATATGAGAACATGCTTGGTCACATTCTGGAAGTTTCTGGCTTTCCCTAAGTCACAGAGTTGGAACAACAACAAACACAGTTGAAAAGAAACAGAGGCCTCACCAGGTAACCCAGGAGGGCACCAAAAGAATCAGGGGCCTTGCCACATAACCCAAGAGGGCACCAACATTGTCTTCCTTCTGCCTCAGCCTCTACAGTGCCAACATGATCAACTGCCTTTTAAAATACATTTTTCTAGTTAAATACTAACATTTGTCACTTAAATGCTGGGGTGAGTGTTTAACTCCTTTTCTTTTTCTGGTGGTTACTGATAATCAAAACTGCCTAATTTTGCACAAATATATCCGAAATTCAAGCAGACTCACTGTTTCATGTGGTTTTTTCTGCTTAAAAATCCTACTGAAAAATGATGGATATAATGAGCTCTGATGTCAGAGGTTTAAAAATATGACATTGCGGTATTTTTCTAGTTGTTCATTCATACCTGTATAAACTTCTATTTTTTTACTTTCACATGCAGATAATGATCAATAGTCAAAACTTCTAAACCATGCATATTTTCAAAGAAAATACGTATGTAATACATATAAAATTGATTTATGTGTGTGACAGTTTGCTGAAGATATGTAGGAATATATATGTTGAATATAAGTATGATGGAATATTCTTAGAAACAACACAGAAAATTGTCTGGGGCTGCCTGAGTGGTTAAGAGCACTGACTGCTCTTTCAGAGGCCCAGGGTTCAATTTCCAACACCCATGTGATGTCTTTCAGCCTACTCTAACTACAGTTCAAGGACATCTGATGCTCCCTTCTGGCTTCTAAGAACACTACATCATGTGATGTGCATCTATACATTGAGGCAAGATACAAACACATAATAAAAATAGACAAGCAAATCTTCAAAGCACATCTTTTTAAAAATTCTATTTGAAGAGATGTCCAGTGACTTTTTTTAGCTTAAAAGGCTCCAAGAAAAGGAAGGGAGGGTTAGCAGATATTATTTTAATACAAGTCTGCTGCTATATTTGAACCTACAGCACAACCAAAGCCTGGTGGGGCAGGGTCATGTCTGACGGTGGGTGTCTCTGGGGGAAGCTTACCTTGCTCCAGAGTCAAATGTCTGTAGGATTCCTGCAGCTCCTGTGGGATCCCGTCCACATAGACTGGTGAATTCACCTGCAGAGTCTGGGCTCCAGCCTGTGAGGTGTGCTCCATGAGTTCATTCACAGCCACAGACACCGTGGACCCTTCATTTTTGATTAGGAAGGTATTCCAGCTTCCATCACAATAGGTCAGTCCCAGCCAGAGATCCACTTGTGTAAAGAGAAGACTGGATTTCAACCGGAAGCTCAGTAGTCTGCCCTTCAGCTCCATCTGTGTTTCATATCCAGAAAAGCCAAGAGCCACATCAAAAGGCTACAGTGGCATCTTAGATGAGAGCAGAATGTCAGTTTCCTAAGGAAGAACAAGACATTTCCCCAAAGCACCTGGTAAACCACTCTGCTTTATCCTAACGAGAGTTGAAGTGATGGGGAATGAAATAGTTTGCAAGCTTACAATTGCCATGAAGAATGTTGAGCCAAACAAATTCATACCCAGTAATGATTATACTACACAGTATGGTTATGGAGGCACCAGCCTTTTGCCTAACGTAGTTTTACAGATTAAATCCTACTACAAATGACTGGCGAACTGGAGAACGGAGCACTATGAACTATGACTCCATTTTTGAGTTCTTAGAAGATGAGAAAATACAACTGCATGTATCAACTTAATTTGGGGGAAAAATTTGACAAGACAATAAGAAAATGAAATGTCAAGCTTGATGAAGCTTGTTTTAAATGGTTAGTGAACTCAATTTCAAATCTGTAAGAGATATTTTGATTCAGTGTTCCAGTTTTATTCTGATTCTCTAGCATAATTGCCTCTGTGTATATTCTTTTAGATTAATGCACCATTTTCTAGTGTCAGTATATTTTACCCAAATTTTCAGTGTGTGAGCAAAGCATTCATGTTTTCCCTAAAAATGTTACATGATCATTACTTTACCTACCATTTTTAAAATTTTGTTCTAGGTGTGAAATCAGCTGCCATAGTTGTTGGAAGTTTGAGGTCAGCATGTTAAATAAAATAAATTAAATCTTGATGGGAGAAGAATATGCCTTCTACAAAGGCATCTTTATGATGTATCCCCAGCAAGCAGGCTATACCATTCATTCAATTAGCACAACAACCATTTTAGGGAACACTGATGGCAAAGGGCCATTCTGGGGCACTCCTGCAGCCAAGACAGTGATGGGATACCACATCATCAGGGTTAGATGATCCACTCACTTCCCAAGAATCAAGGAAAATTTATGGGAGCTGGGATGATGGATCTATGGATGAAACACTTGCCAAGCAAGGGTAGGAACCATACTTGGGATCCATGGCCAGATGGATTTTGGCCTCCTGTATTTCCAGCATAGCACACAGTCCAACACTGGGGAGGAAAGGGTAGAGGCTCCTGAGAGCAAACTGGGTATTTGGACTGGCTGGATTAACAAACTCTGGGGTCAGGAAGAGATCCTGCCTCAGTAAATACTGTGGAGAGTAACTGTAGAAAGAAATTTGGCATCAGTCTTGGGGTTCCACTTGTACACAAACACATGTGCACTCACACAAGTACACCCACATACGTGTTCACACCCACACATATAAGCACACGTTCACACATGTGTGGACAACCTGCTTACACACAAGATTCAGAGCAATGCAAGATGCATGATAGTTCTACAAGCAGGGGGTAGATGGATGGGGGCCAGTAGGTTTAAAGAAAGGTTGTGAATCAGGTGAGACAGAGGAGACACAGGAATGGGAGGCACAGAGAGCATTGCTCAGGGTGTAGAGGTAGACCTTGGATGATTTGGAGTAACTTGGAAAAAGTTCACCTTTCCTTTACCTGACATCAAAAAGCTATGGTTTGTACTGACTTATTTTATACCAAGTTCATCTTCTTGGACGTAGGAAGCATCCATCAGAAATTGAGATCAGTAAAACATTGAAAGCCATTACAACAAGCACAACTACAGTGGTGATCAGGGAGTCTCTAAGCTTTAGTTCCTAAAGCAACTCATGAGGCCTGGTGCTCAAGTACTAGACACACCAAGTGCCGGTGAAGCACACTTACTGGTAAACTGCCATGTGGTACTTAAATATAGCCAGAAGCTGACTCGGAAGCAGGGGTTACCACATCCCATTTCAAATTAATGGGTTGTCCCACCCATTTCTGATGTAAATATTTGTCTCAAAGTGTCATCAGAACTCTTGTCTGAGGACAGGCTGGGTTGCCCTACTCTTCGACAAGGAGGAAAAAAAGGCCAAAGTAGGCCAACAGTGAATTTGCCATGTCCTTCGACAGCGAAGGCAAACTAGTCCCAAGTAGAGGCTACTCATCCCATAACAGAAGGTACTTACAGCAAGAAAGAGAAGCCAGACGTTGAGTGTGGGAAGCTTATCCACACAGAGAAAGCCTAACTGAGAACTCTAGTAGACTGCCTCAACTTCCCCACTCCGTCTCTGCCCTGTGGTCTGAGTACCATCTGCCCCAGCTTCCCTGCTAGGTCTCTCTGATCTCTGCTGTCACCAGCTATGATGACTTTACTTTGGTACTGTTCACTGCCCTTTACCTCGAAGTCTTGCCCAAGGACATCCTACTCTGATCAAGCCTTATTGGAACTCTAGCTGAAAACCTTACTGGGACTTTGCCAGGAGATCTCTGCCAGGGGTTTCCAGCACCAGGTTTGATGAGATTACTCATCTGTCTGTCTGTCTGTCTTTCTTTCTTTCTTTCTTTCTTTCTTTCTTTCTTTCTGCTGCTTGCTATTCATTCTTTTACTTTAACTTTCTATGTTCTTAATAGTATACCCATGGTAGATCATTCAGTAGACTGCTTAGACCTGTGAGTGGAAAGTCAAGGACATGTTATCTTTAATTTGACTGTGCTGGATTACCAGGGAGACCAGCAGACAGCCCTGTGTGTGTAGGTTAAGGCATTCCCAGGACTGATCATGACTGCTCTGACATCATCCATGGTTCAACACACTGGGTTAAGAGTCTGAACATAGGGGCTGGAGGGATGGCTTGGTGGTTAAGAGCACCTGCTGCTCTTGTAGAGGATTCAGTGCTCCCACATGGTGGCTCATAAACACAAGTTACTCCAGTTCCTGGGGAATGGTTTTTTACCTCTTCTTGACTCTAGTTACCTGCACACATGTAGTGCACAGACATACATGCAGGCAAAGCACCCATGCACGTAAATAAAAATAAATTGAAACATCAGGATAGATTATTATGAGATGGTGGTACACTGACTCGTGTTAGGGTGTGTGTTGTTGGGATTGTGTTACTGAAGGGCACCTGTATCCCTGGCCAATCCCTGTCTTGTCTCTGTCCACCCCACACCCCTCGTCCTTCATGTAGCCAAGGTCCATGATTTTCTCAAAAATGCCAAGAACTACAGAGAGAAATATCTGAATCTATGAGCCAAAATAAGCCATTTCCTTTGGATCCTGTCAGGTATCTGGTCAAAGTGACACAAAAGCAATGACTATGATACCTCTCACCCTTTTAGTGTGACTGACCCATGGGAGAGGGTTCACGCTATCACCACCAGAATGGCAGGTGAAGAGGCAGGCTTGCGAGGAGGGGCCATGCTACAGATGACACTGAGTTTAAAACGCCCAGAAAACACCAGGAGAAATGTTTCTGAAAGAGGTGAGACATGACCACACATAGATGTGGGATGGGTCAGTGAAGGGGAGAAAGTATTTATAATGGCTGTGCCATCTCTCCAGGGCTACACTCCATTTTGAGTATAGCATCTGACTGAATGACAAAAATAAATGCAATACCGTTACACATTCTCACTGCTCTCAGGGGAACTGCTCACAGCAGTCTTATTCACTATAGCAAAACCATGGAAATAACCGATGTATCATTGATGAGAGGCATATTACACAGTCCTGAAAATGGAGCACCTCCGTTGAAAATGTGAAAGATTTAGAATACTGTGGATAAACACAAATTCCTTAGAGTATGGTACATGCCACTTTCATAAATCTCAAAATCTGTAGCACTCATTCACTTATGTTAATCTAAGTTTAAAATGCAAACCAATATGAAACACAAAATTATCATTATAGAATAATTCTGGTTAGAGTTGGGGAAACAATAAAAGACATAAAAAGAGGATAATTGAATCCTCAGATGGCATGGTATGCTCAGTAGCATTCATCATATTGTGTTTTATCAGACATTGAATGAAATATGTAAAGTACATTTTGAAACTATATCAAAACATAATGAAGAGGTATTTTTCATGTATCAAGAAACTAAATTGGATTTCCTTAATTCTTAACATCTGTTCTGTTTTGTTCAATTCACAGCATTTACAGTGCTAATTGTCAGTTTAACAAATTATCTTAACCCTATGAGATATTTCACAGGCCTATAAAAATAAAGACTACTTGAGAGGGAAAAATGAAAATAAAAGTGAATTTAAAAAACTCAATTGTGTCTAATACTAACACACAGCTTATATCTTTCAAAGTTGGTCTCGATATTTTAAAATAAATTGAATTAAATTCATTAACATACAACAAGAAAATTCAGTCCCTCTTTGCTGTGAATGAAAAGAAGCAATCCATTTAGTTGGTTGGTTTGAAACTTCAGGGAAATCTCAAAGTCCTTTACAGCATGAAGGGTGTGTGATGGAAGGCCCAGGAACCCTTTAAGACAAGCGAGCATGTGCACACATCAGCATACTGCAGCTTCTGGGAAATGTACCAACTTTGTTTTAAAATCCCACAGAAGAATCAGTGGATGAGTGTCAAGATGACATCCCTCCAGCTGTCTAGCAGGAGGGGAGGGGCTTGAGATGAGCGCCTATCACTTTGAGAAGAAACAGATCAGTTCCTCAATCCCACGCTTGTGCATATCCTGCATGATACTGAGCAGCCTGACGAAGCTGTGACTGGACTTTGGGCTGAGACAAGCTAGGGCTGCCATCTTTAGTGGAAAATGAACAACATCTCTGTTGATCTGTTCTACACACAGTCTAAGCATTTTATAATCAGTCAACTGAAAGACAGGCATGGGAGGCTGATGAGGGTGTTTACTCCATGTCACACTGTTCCGTCCCAGGGCCACACCCTGAGGGTGGGCGTGGTGCCCAGAGGCAGGTGGGAAGGAAGGGACAGGTGCTACTGCTACCTCGCAGTTTTCTCCAGCCTCTGTAGCAGCGGCCCTAGTCGACAGCTGTCCCTCAGAGATCTGCTGAGGCCCAGTTTTAATGACAGTTTAATGGCTCAACTACACAATAAGGGAAATGGAGATGTTGAGTTAGTTATCTTAGCAATGGAATCTCCCTGGCAACAATTTTCACAGTAACCTGCGTGCTGACATCTGCCACTTGTGATAACTTCTACCAGTTTCATTTTAGAGTGTGATTTTGGTATTTTATACTGAAATAGTAGGGTGTGTGTGTGTGTGTGTGTGTGTGTGTGTGTGTGTGTGTGTGAACTTGATACTCGCTAGAGTCATCTAAGAGGAGGAATCTCATTTGAGAAAAATGCCTTGATAACATTGGCCCAGAGACAAACCTGTTCTCTTGAGTAAGAGTTGATGTAAAAGGACCCAGCACACTTTGGATAGTGCCACCCCTGGCCAAATTTCCCTGGGGCTCATACAAAAATCAGTTGAAAGAGCCATGAGGAACAAGTCAGTGAGCAGTGCTCCACCATGGCCTCTGCTTCCATTCCTGCCTTGAGTTCCTGTCCCGACTTCTCTCAATGATGGTCTACAGCTGCATGAGGACATAAATAAACCCCTTCCTTCCAAGTTGGTTTTGGTCACTGTATTTTATCACAGCAACAGAAACCTTAATTATGATAGGAGCTTATTTTATTAATGTCTTTTAAAAAGTCTTCTCCATTCATTTCACATGTATGATTGAATGTACTATCATCTATACCTATTATCTGTCAATTATATCTATCATTCTGTCTGTCTGTCTATCTATCTATCTTTCTATCTATCTATCCAGCTGTGTCTTTGTATCATATGTGTACCATGGCTACAGAGGCTACCTATCTATCTTTCTATCTATCTATCTAGCTATGTCTTCATATCATATGTGTGCCATGGCTACAGCAGCTAGAAGAAGGTGCCAGTTGATGAGCTGCCATATGGGTGCTGAATATCCAGGTCCTCTGAAAGAGCAAGTTTTCCATTCATGTGTCATTTCCAATGAATTAAGTCTTAGAAAAAATATTTACACATATCCTGCAATTATATGAACCTCACTTAATTAGTATATGTCATTTTGGCAAATGCCTAATGACTCTTTTGAATAGCAACAACTGGGTATTGACAAGGTAAATAGAACTACTGAAGGTGTTTTCAAAAAGGAAATGTATAAAAATTAAGATGTCTTTAGAAAATGAAACAATACCTATTCATAGTTTTACATACTGTAAATAGATTGTACTTAGTTTTGAGTATATTATGATGGTTAGTTTTAATTGCCAACTTGATACAGTCTAGAATCACCCAATGAGAGTCTCAGTGAGTGACTATCTAGAGCAGACTGGCATTTGGGCCCACGTGTAGGGGCAAGTTTGATTTAAGATAGTCATGTCTGATGTGGGAAGAGCTATCCCACCATGGGTGCTGCCATTCCCTAGGCTTGAGTCCTTGGCTGTGGGAGTGGAGAAGGTGAGCAGAGCAGAGAGCAGGCGTGGATTCGCTCTCTGCTCTTAACTGAATGTGACCACCCGCTTCGAGTTCCCACCATGGCTTCCCTGCAGGGACTACAATGTGGAATTGCAACCTGAAGAAACCCTTTCTTCCTTAAAGTTGTGCTGCTGGGCCACAGAGACAAAACTGGGACAATATACACTTTCGCTTGCTGTGAAACTCACCGCATCTCTTTTGGAGCATGGTGTGAGCCTCGTGGCAGCCCGCCCACAAATAGTCCGGTGTAGCCTCCCGTCATGGTGCTTCCATTCAGAGCAGCCGAGGAGCCTGTGGGAGAGGAGAGGAGAATGCCAGCTCTCTCAGGAGACTCTTCAGAGTGAAGCTCATCACACATCTTCGTCACCCAGTCCTCTCGCTCTGGCTGTAACCTCCTTGTCTATCAGGTGCCAGATAAGCCGACTGCCGTTAGCCCACATCTCAGCAGCTCCCTCCCTTCCTCTCCCACTCCAGCCTCCTGGTCAGTTATTAACATGTAAAATACACTGTTTTTCATATCCCCAGGGCCTACTGCCCAATGATCCCATGGTCCGGGCCTGATGTCCAGTGCTTCTTGACCCTAAAACATATTTCCTTCTAGACATTTCCATGGTTCCGTTCCTGGACCCGCATTTCTCTGCCCATATGTTATTAGAGAGTCTTTCCCAGTTGCTGTGGGTCAAATTTAACACTCCTCCCAACACATAAGTCTTTTGTGGCAAAGGCTCCATGTCATTAGCTGTGAGGTTCTAGGGACCGGGCTAGGGACTGTCACAGAGTGTACCCAGCATCCTCTGAGGGTAAAGTAGTCTGGGTTTTCCCATTTCTCTCAGGTTTCCATTGAGTTTAAAGTCATATCAACTCAGCTAACACCCGCCCGTCCCGATTCTAAGTCCTCATGGCTCTCTACCACTTTATACTTTATTGTCTTCTGTCCCCGCCTTCATCTAGACCATAACCTCTACAAAGCGCTGTTGGCTTTTGTTATCTGAGCACCTAGAACACAAGCAGAACATAGGAAGAGCCCATTGAAACCACTTTTACCCTCACAACTGCATGAAAACCTGCATCAATAGATGAAAATGGAAGATAGAGCCGGCTGGGGAGAGAACCACACCCAAACGCAACCACTGGCTATGTGGTGAGAGTCCTGCCTTCCCACTGCAGGAATGGGAGGGGTTAATTACATTTCTGGGCCTTGGTTTTTCTCATCTCTGTGTGTAGATACCTGCTTCCCTTGCTTGCCTTCTGGAGGAAAGGGGAATATCAGTAAAGTAATGAAAGGCCCTTGCAAGGTGTAGAGAATCCATGAGACGCAGGGTGAACCCTGGTGACTTCACTCCCATCTTGCATTACTGGAGACCTACCTGCATGAGAAGCTTATGGCCGGAGTTTACAAGCAGAAGAGCAAAGAGCAGCTAAGAGACAGATTTCACAGGGACTAATGTGAAACCGAATGAAGAAATCAGTGTGAAATTCACATGTGCAGATGTGTACACACACACACACACACACACACACACACACACACACACACACACACAACACAAATTCTTACCTGCATACTGTCCATCAAGAGAGATATGGCCAAAATCCTGATGCCTGGCCTCAATGATATCATGCCACTGTCTGTTTACCATGATCATCAGTTGTGGTAACTTCCACTAGTGACCCCTTAAGGGAATGAATGAACAAATAAATGAATGAATACTCACATTTAGATGCCAGTGACACCATATATTTTTTATAAAACAGTCCACAGATATCAGCATTATGATCCCAACCCAAAGCAGCCAGTCTTTCACATGGAAATGGACATACAGGTTGGCATCTAGTGATTGCTAAGAGCATCATTTGGTGTCATCTGAAAACCACAGTGACCAAGTGGAAAGACCTCTCCAGACTGTGACTCTCTGACATTGGCACTTCTATTCTGGGCACCTACATTCATATCTTAAGATTCATCGAGGAATTGTAAAGAAGAGAAGAATTTAAACCTGGGAAAAGTTGTGAATATACATTCTAAGGATAAACAAACATCAGGAAAATTAGCTTCACTAATAATTTCATAATATGCACTGTAAGAAGGGGTAGGAAATGAGTTGCATTAAGAGCATTTAGTGAACTTATGTGAGAAGTTATCTTTGGTTTTCAGTGCTCTGTACTCTAAAATTTAGCATCTATAGTTCTGTCTGGATAGTAACAGCACAGTGAGAAATGGGATCTTGAGTAGATAAGACCCAGGGAATGGCAGAGACCAAGAGGGAGGATCAGCAAGCAGGCAAGGGAAAAGAAGCAACGGAGAGAAAGAGTGAGCAGCCTGCCTAGCACGTTAGAGCCGCGTGAGCAGTTTCAGGACACAAATCAGAGTAGAGAGAAGAGACTCCATCTCCATTACCAACATTTACTACTGTGACTAAGATACAGATCTCTCCAATCCTAAGAAAGATAAATTCAATACCAAGGTTGGTTTTCCTGAGAAAGACCCAAATGTGAAGTTGATAAGCTAGTGAGAATTCTTAGAAACTATAAGCAAGGTTGGTTTGAATAGCACACATTAAAAAAAATAATTTGGAATTGGGGCTGATGAGATGATGGCTCAGAGGTCAGGATCACTGGCTGCTCTTGCAGAGGACCTGGGTTTGATTCTCAGCACCCACGTGGCAGTTTATAACCTGTGTAACTCCAGTTTGGGGCTATCCATCTCCCTCTTCTGGCCTCCCCCAGTATTGCACACATAGTATACAGATACATGCAGGCACATATCCATTCATATAAAATACGAAGAAATATATTTTCCAGAAATTTACCTAGGATGTTTCAGCAAACTCTAATAAACTTGCTGTACTATTTTTCATAAGGGGAAAAACTGGTAATTCTCTAACATGATAGATTTCACAGCACAGCACAAGGCTCTAGTTTCTTATGTGAAATATTTCTGCTTATATTTCCCTAAGAATAGGACATGCCCATTTCATGCATCTAATTGGCTCTTGTGAAGCCTCATAATGTACCTGGCATCATGTACAATGATTAGGATCTCATGCCACCAATGTTAAAAACAGCAGCAGCAGCAGCAACAGCCAAAATGAGCTTTTAATTTCCCACAAGCACAGGACTCGGTTCTCACATGGACAGTACCCCAACTTACATAGACAATCTGGTCAGTGAGATAAATGACCATTTGCAAAGTTATCTCTAGTCTTAGACTGTCTTTCTTTCTCTGCTTTTTTTCTTTTTCACTACATATCCCCTTATTTTCCTCAACTCTATTTCAACATTTTAATATTTTACAAACACACATTTCATTATCATAGTTTAATAATTAAAACCAGAACTGGTGTCGTGCCCAATTAATGTGCCCCGGTAGCATGCCCATTAGTTTTTCCATTAGTGAATTCAACAATACTAATGGGATTACTAGCATGGGATGCTAATTGGGTGTGACATAAGAAACTGGCTTACTTCTGAGCATACCCGTGCTAATGATGAAATTAATGAGCATTTTATTAAACGCTGTCTCATCAAAGTGTACTTAGTTAGCGTTAAAATTGTTACAAACGGTTCTGCATTTTAAAGATCAGGTGTCTGAGGAGAGGCTCTGCACATTTTGTTTGGCAGTAATCTGTGGCAGGGATAGCTCTCGCATCAGAACTCCTATTGACTGGATGGAGATCTGCTGAAGTGTCCTAGGCAGAGTGCACCAAACTTGTAGTAAGTCTTGAAGGAACTCTGCACAGCATTCTTTAACGAGGATGCCAATATCTGCATAGTAATAGTTCTACAGCCAGGCCTGGTGTTACACGTGGAAAACATCAGGCATAGCAGTAAGACTCTGTTCGGAATTATTTGCAAGTTTTATTTTCAAAGGTTCCTTGTCTTCAAAGACAGGATGTTCCTTGTCATTTCTGTGAACATCACTAAGTATAGAATACTGAAGGGACAAACTGGGTCAAACTGGGCAATCAAATATCATCTCATCAAGTCTACACAAAATTGGAGTAGCCAAATGAAGGACTGGAAAATTATAGCTATTTTAGAGACTCAATGAAACTATAGAAATTAAAGTTGCAATTAATTTCTTATGTTTGTCACCTTTTAAGCTTTATTTTCATGATTTTAAATTACGTGTAGATGTGTGTGTGTGTGAGCGAGAGAGAGAGAGAGAGAGAGAGAGAGAGAGAGAGAGAGAGAGAGAGAGAGAGAGAGAGATTGCAGCTGCCTGTGGCATCAGATCTCCCTGGAGTTGGAGTTATGAAGGTTGTTAGTCTCTCAATGCCTCTGCTGGGGCTTGAACTCACGTCCTCTGTAAGATCAGTGTGTGCTCTTAACTGCAGAACCCTCTCTCTCTATTCCTTGTTTTTATCTCTTAACAATGATTGTGGTGCTCAGTTCCTGACACACGCATGTCCAATTATAACTATCATTAAGAATCCTTTTTCTTCTTCCCAAATACCTATCCAGCAGAACATATTGGACACACAGGGGAGAAACTGAGGGTTAGGTGAATAGCCTCGCTCTGTGGGAGTTACAGCTGTGTAAGCAACTCATGTCTCGGGACTATTAAGACACTTTAAAACTTGAAGCATGCAATAAAATATAAAGTTATTTTGAACCTAGTGACTTCAAAATTCCTGCAAAACAGATAGGCATGGCGGCACACACCTCTAATCCCAGCACTTGGGAGGCAGAGGCAGGAGAATCTCTATGAGTTTGAGGCCAGCCTGGCCTACAAAGTGAGTTCCAGGACAGCTAGAATTGTTACACAGAGAAAGCATTCTTTGCTTTGAAAACCAAAACAAAGAATCAGCAAAAACAAAGTTCCTGGAAAATGTCCCTTTTGGGATTCAAAATTAAATTCTTGTGAATGGATTCAGGGACAGTCATTTAAAAGCCACCACCTCAGTTTATTCTGGAAAAAGTCAAAGCATCCAATAAACAAAGCCGGTAGGGACTAACAAGTCACAGAATCATTAAAAGTCAGAAATTTCACCTCAGAAAGTGGATGGTCTGATTTAACTATGGTAGAGTTTTAGTCACAATTATCTAACCCTTAACCAGATAATCTGTCAAGAGTGTTTATCATGCACCTATATTTTCCTAAGAATTGGGTTAGGGATAAAGCAGTCTCACTGGGTGACATTCCGATTAGAAAAAAACACATTAAGCACATAATTACCAGTGTGGTCGGAATGATACATAGTTCACTAGGCAACCTTGTCTTAATTTACAGAGAAAAGGAGAAAATGACTTAAAGTGATACACCAAGTACTTGAAACGCACATAATTATAATGCCACTGTCAGGTGCATAAAACGAATGTGTCTACTTCCTCAAATATGGGGTATCTCTAACCCTGCATGCAAATCTATATTCAGTTTTCTATCCCAGAGTGAGAACAAATAAGAGGAGACTGCCCAAATTTTTCTCTATTTGGCAGTTTCAGTGACTGTCTAAAAATAAGCAGGGCCTTCATTATGCCGGGAGCAGACACGTCCAGTTAGCCTGCATTAGGTATGAACCCCTTGGCGGGAGGTGAGGGCACAGCCCACACTAGCTGGTGCTCCCTGCTTCCCAGATTGCCTCCTGGCCCAACACCACTGATTACATCTTCTGAAGTACACCCCAGGCAAGCCTGCTCACGCAATACCTGACTTCTTCGAAAGTAAATGAGTTGTCAGTATGCCGAAAGCAGGCAGCTTTGCCTCATACAGGGGGGCGAGCATTCCAGACAGAAATGTGCTTACTTGGCACCACAGAGGCCCCCTTCCTGCCCCCAGCTCGACACGTTTGCAAGTGCAGTATTCAGTTGGTCTCTACCAACTCAGTATACGCTTAGGATCCAGCTATATGGGCAGGGGTGGAGCAGCTGGGAAAGCTGCTGGCAGGCAGGGTGAGCTCTGGTGAGAGAGGAGGGCAAGAGTAGCAGAAATGATGGGAAGTGTTCTCCGCCACTGTCACTTGCTCCTGTCTGTCTATCGGACGAGACTCCAGAGAGCTTCCTGGCAGCGTCAACGGGCTCACGACAGTGCTGTGGCTGAGTGGGGAGAGTCTTTGCTTGGCCCTGCTGTCCCCTGCCATGCAGTCTTCCAGGCCCACACACTTTTGAAAGACAGTAGGACTTACAGCAAAAGAGGCGGGGTGTCGACATCCGGATCTAGGGACAACAGGTCTTTAGTCTCCAAATGCTTAGCCTCCTACGTTTAGGGATGTGGGTATGTCCATGCACACATTTATTGAAGACTCTCACTTTGGGAGGGACATCAACAGTTCTTGGGAGTGGCATGCTGCACACTGTCCTTTCCCAGTCTGTGTTCCCAGAGCCTAACTCCAGAACCTCCAGTTCCTAAGGTTTTGGTGTGTGTGTGTGTGTGTGTGTGTGTGTGTGTGTGTGTGTGTGTGTGTGTTTGTTATATTCATGTGTGAGTATGGACACATGTACATTCAGCCACACTTGTAAAGACTATAGGTCAAAGTTTGGTATCATCTTCCTCTATTGTATCTACCTTGTATTTTGAGACAGGGTTGTAGTAAGAGTTCTAATAGGCCTTAATAATAAAATCGCAGAGTCTGATACAGGGTTAAATGCGTAAAGGTCAGAGAGATAAAGGAGCAGACCACAGTCATACCTTACCTCCTCAATTTCCCAGTCCAAAAGCGACTGAGTTCCTGTCTCCTCCTGCCTTACCACTTCCTCTCCCTGCCCAGCCAAATCTCTTCCTATCTGTGTGTACATACCTCCAGATCGCCACGGTTAACTAGTGGCTAGCTCTGCCCTCTGATCTTCAGGCTAGCTTTATTTGTCAAAGTGTCAACAAGATGTCAGTACACAGGGTCTCTCCCTGAAACCTGGAGTGCACAGACTTTGCGAGGGTGGCTGGCCAATGAACTTCAAGCATCCACTTGTCTCGATCTCCCCAGTGGCCTCCACCACACTGGCCTTTTATGTGTATGCAGGGGTCCAAAATCAAGTCCTTAATTTGCACAGCAAGTACTTCACTCCCGGGGTCATCTTCTTAGCCCTGTAAGTTCTTAACCAAGTTGTGCAGGAAAACAAAAAGAAAACTACATTTAACACCGCTTCTCTCACTTGGTACGAAACAGTTGGTCTAACTTAAGAAGAAAATCTTGGTGAGTTCAAGAATGAGCTGCAATCCCTATTGGGATTGTTGGTGATGGCGACACTATTATCCACTTAATTTCTATCTATCAGTATTCAATAAGATGGTGCAGTTCCAACAGGGGAGGCACAGCCAGTGGTCCTTGTCAGAAAGGCCACCTAATTCCCCAGCCAAGGATCTATCAAGAATAAGCTGCAATCCCTAAAGAGAGCCCCCCAGCCCTCCCCCATGTGAGAGCTCTGCCAGGTTAGTGCTGGAATGGCCAAGGCACTATCCCATCTGGCTTCGCAAATACCCCCAGAGAGAAACAGAGCATGGGGTGGGGGCAGAGGTCCGCTTTTACCCCCTCATTAATGCTCTCCCGACTTCTGAAGCTCACTTTCACTGTTCCCCTGTTTTACTTTTGCTATTGTGGTGATTAATTCATTTATTTATTCATTCATTCATTCGTTTTGTGAAATTTTACAACTGAGGGTTTGGTTTCTTTGTTCACTGTGTGTATCTGTGTGTTCCCTCAACTTTTGTTTAATGATCAATCTCTATCAATATGATGGAATTCCTGACACCCTCCTACACTAAGCAGGAACTTTAAAAATCTATTCTAGTCCCCAACACAGCTGGTTTTATTTGTTGACTTTTTATTTTTTATTTTGCTTTGCTATGGCGTTCACTTTGTCCTTACTTTGATACTCTTCCATTTCAAAGACTGTCTGTGCTGATAAAACCCATGACTAGTTATGCACTCTCATGCGACAATCAGGGTTCAGTTAAAGAGGTGATTTTATACTTCACCCTGGTTCTCTTTGGAGTAACTTAGACACTCTTCTCTTATGGCTCAGATGCCTTTGTGACACAATCTTCACATAGTTTCCAGACTGGCTGTATCTTATCCTATGTTTCTGAATATGTCCTCAGCATCCTTGTTTGCTGATCAAAAGAAGCACTGAAGGAATGCTAAACCATCCTGGAGACAGTTCTACTCTTCATGCTGCCTTTTGAGAGCAGGTAGCCTGGGATGATTTTGAACTCTTGGTCTTTCTCCTGCCTCAGTCTCTTTCCAAGTTACAGGACTGTCTGCCTCCCTGGCTTTAGACCTAGATTGCATGGTTTAAAAATTGGCCACTTAGTGGCTCAGAATGAACACCTGGAAAGGGGGACATAAGGGTTCCTACCTCATCTGTGTGTGTGTGAGTGGGTGTACGGAGCTCTCGGTAGAGAGAATGTATATCACAAAGCCGGGCACGGGGCAAAACCACAGAGTCTTGACTGGGATTCGCTGGGGTTTTTAAATAAATTTCTAATAGGTTTTCTATCAACACAGACACATTTAAGTGCTGTATTATTTTTATCTTGTAACTCCTTTTCTTGTTCTGGAACTTTCTCCAACATTATGTTCTTCTAATCTATGCCTCAAAGATACCTCTTCTCTAATTAATCTCCTTAAAGTTTTCAAAGGGAAAAAAATAATGTTTCAGTTCTGTAATTGCATCAGACTTAGTGTGCTGACTTCTGTCTATAGCTACCATCTGTCCTGCCTCCTGTGGCAGCTTAAGCTTCTCTCTCTCTCTCTCTCTCTATATATATATATATACACACACACACACATTGTTGGTGATGGTGACAGTATTATCCACTTAATTTCCTTAATTTCTATCTATCAACATCCAATAAGATGCTACAGTTCCAGCAGGGGAGGCACATTTGGTGATCCTTGTCAGAAAGGCCACCTAATTCCCCAGCCAAGGATCTATCACGCCACTTTGAAGACACTGAGAAAAAAAAAACCTTTTCTGCCACATCCTCAGGTCCCAGCTTTACAAAGCGAGATGCTCCCCACCTGCCTGTTCAGGAGCCTGGCAGGACCCTCAGACACATGTGATCCAAAGGGTCTGATTCTCCACCTCCACAAAGCTACCTGGTGTCCAAAACCCAGGTCTCTCCTCTAAGTCATTGGTTGTTTGACCACAGGTCTCCCCCTGAGGTTACCACGTATCAGAGCTCAGGTTCTCCCCACAAAGCCACCTGGTGCCTGAGCCCCAGGTCTCCCTTCAAGGTGACTGGGTGTCCAGGCCCCATTTCTTCATACCAGGTCACTGGGTGTTCAGGTTCTAAGAGTCTGAAACCTTCACCCATGGCTCTCAGTCCAGGGTCCTAATTACAGCTTCGTGTTGAGCATTCTTCCCACCAGCCACTTGGGTCCCGCTGCTGTCTCAGTCCCCAAGTAACACACGGAGACTCTATTAGTTACAATGTGGTCGGCCAATGTGCAGGGCTTCTCATTGGCTGGTTCTGTCTTAAGTATTAACCCATGAGACTACTAATATATAATTCTATAAGGACTTATCTTTCCAAGAACACCCTCCTGATGCATCCTCTCCTCCCAGGAGATCACATGATGACCCTCTCTCTTGACTACATTTCCCACAATTCTTCTTGAATCCTAGTCCCTCCTATCTTACTTCCCTATTGGCGAACAGTGCTTTATTCATCAACAAATAAGAAAGACAGATTTACAGAATGACATCTCCCATCACAGCTTGGACATGGAGGGGAAAATCCCCACAGGTTTTGACAATATCACACAAGTTGTCCATGTAGATGCACTTTTTATGACTTTAGCCATGGGTTAGAGGGAAGACTTGAACAAATGGAAAGTAAAATATCGTATTCTATCTCTCACAGGCCAGATATGTCAAATGGTGGCCAGGACTCCCTAACTGACAAGAAGACATCCTTCCAGTGATTTTTCTCAAAGTGCTATAAACAAAGAACCTGAGGGAGAGGACTCTTCCATGGAGCAGCCTGCAACCTGGGCAGAGACATCCCACAGATGTGGCATTTGTAAATCGTGTCCCATGCTCAGAGAGAAAGACACAGCTGGCTGAAAGTCATCCATACTCCTTTAAGCCTTTAAGTAACCTCCAGAAACTCATTGGTTCACCCAGCCCAACTCGCTGCGTCATTTCTTAAGTCTACCAGTGGTGTCCTATCTGGGCAAACAGACATTTGCTCACTTCTTCCAAGAAAAGTCTCTCTCTCTCTCTCTCTCTCTCTCTCTCTCTCTCTCTCTCTCTCTCTCTCTCTCTCACTCACTCACACACACACACATACACACACTAATTCAGTATTGTGTTTGCTAAGACTGACAACTCAGGCCTAAAAACATTCCATTTTATGCTCATGTGATCTCAAACATTGTTTTCTAAATACTCATAAAGGAGTTTAAATTAATTATTTTACTACATACTTCCTAGGTTGCTACTCAGGGTTATAACCGTATTTAACTTTAAAACACTTGGTGTATGAAACATGAAGTTAAACAGTACTTAAAAGCTACTTAAATATTTGCTGGTGAAATATTTAAGATTGAAAGACAAAAAGGAGAAAGAGAGGCAGACATAAGAGAGAACAAAATCATTATTTGTTCTCTGAAGAAAAGGTAAATCTGTTCAGATTCATTGATTTATTTTGTGGCAAGATCCCATCTGTTCCCCAGGTTGGCCTGGAATTCACTATGCACAGAGGCTAGCCTCCAAGCCCCAGCTTCCGAAGTACAGGGTTCCAGTCATACGCCACCACACCCACCTATCCATTTTAAATTATCACATGGTAGTTCACTAATTTTCAGCACATAGCTTCGTCAAATAGACTGGGTTGGGGGAAAGCGCTGTTATCTTGACTGTGGGGACTCATTTCCTTTTTGTAATTTTCATTTTCCTTACCTGTAGGGGATGTATATCAGTGGTTCTCAGCCTGTGGGTTGCAACCCTTCTAGGGGGCACCTGCACATCAGATACTTACATGACTATTCACAACAGTATCAAAGTTACAGTTGTCAAGTAGCAGGGACATCATATTATGGTTGGGGGTCACCATGACATGAAGAACTGTGACAAAGGGTCACAGCATTGGAAAGATTGAGAACCACTGATGTAGAAAATAACAAAACAAACCAAATCAAAAACAAAACTCTGCTGCACACCTCTCCAGGTTCAGATGAAGATTCTCCATAAACATCTGCGTACTTACCCCAGTACCTGGTACCCACCTGGCAGCCTAACAAATGTTAACCACCATGGCTAGTAATTTACCTGGGGATTGGAAAGAAAATATGGATGGCCATTCTTCAGCTGAAGGGCAAAATACTCTTTCTGGCTGTCAGGGTAAACTGCGAGGATGATCAGACCTTCAGGCATCCTTGTCCGGAAGCTGGCCTTGATGCCTAGAGATGCAGGTGGCATTGGTTAGTCACGGCTGTAGTTTTGTTGATTCTTTCTGATAAATGTACATTTACTTTCATTATTATTTATGATGCAGTGAATACAGTCAGGAGATTATACACAGCAATTTTCTGGGATAGGCCCAGTCAATGGGTTTAAATATATCTCGTGTTAAAGGCTAAGTAGCACTTGGACATTTTGTTTCCCTCATGTTAATCAATATAAAACAAGGTTTAAATATGTGCAAAAAAAATGCAGTCACCTGAAAAGACATGACATGTCAAACCCAAAATTGGATACTTAATAATATCAGTTTGCAGGTATTATCAGAGGGTCCTAAAAGTAAATGACTTCTTGACATAAATGAAAACCTCAAAAGGCTTTGTTTAAAAACCTATGAAAATGGAAGAATCAATTCAGTAATAGATGCTAAGACAAAACACCTGGATGAGCTGGCCTCTTGGAGATGACTGAGTCAGCAAATGGTGGTAGCTTTCAAGATTGCAGCCTTCACAGACCCTTCAGACCACACACACCATTCACTACTCTTATCTCACAGGAATTTCCAGCTCAGGGGATGGGGGCAGTTTGCAATGTTTCTCTCACACACACACTGCTAGGACCCATCAGCCCCGTCTCCAGCCTTGGAATCCCACCGATACAGCACATATGTGGAGAATGTCCTGTGCAGGGGGTGCCTAGCTTAAGGTGCTGAAGCTGGCAGTCAAGTCTAAGTACCACAGTGCCTGCTCTGAGACTTCCCAGTCTCACTGGAAATGTAAAATTAACAGAGCAGACTGTGAGAATAAAGAGATCAACAACACACCTGAAAATCAAACAAAAGCTAAAACGCAAATAATAAATAATGAATGGATTCTGATTTGAGCAGTAATACACAATAGGCTAGGATTAGAAATACTTGAAAAAAATCTCTCCTTAGGCTGGGCTAATAACTGAAGGGCCTATGGGGGTGGGTAAACTTCACTCTGTTGCTGTGACAAACACTAAACGCTGCGGCCAAAAGCAACTTAAGTGAGTGTGTTGTAGGGGAGGGTTGGGCATGTTTTGAACTTACGTGTTGTAAATACATTATTGAAGGAAGTCAATATTGAGTAGTAGCAACTCAAGCAGGAGCAGGGGCTTAGAGCAGAAACAATGGAGGAGCTGGTTTTTGGCTCTCTCCCAGGCTCATGGGAGGCTAGCTTTCTTCTACAGCCCAGGACCACCTGCTCAGGGATTGGTGCCACCCACAGTGAGCTGGCTCCTCTGCCATCAATTAGCAATCAAGGCCATCTTGTCTACCTTGTCCGGTTAATGTTCACAGACCCATGTGATCTGGCAAGTCCCTCCATGGAGACACTCTTCTCAGGCGTCTCTGCATACTCTAGACTGTGTCAAGTTGGCTGAGCTTTGGTTCAGTGTTAACTGTCTCGGAAGTCATGTCTGGTCCATCTTCTCAGCTCCATTCTCTACCATAGGGCATAGATGTATTTCATAAATATACTGAGATTTTAGGTAAAGAGAATTCAGATGGGAGGTTCAGCCTGACCATTAGGTTTTGATCTTCTCTTTTGCTCTCAAATGCTATGACTAAAATGATGGCTTTCAAGCTAAATAACTCAAGGGCAATGGATAAAAACAGCTGTAATTCGAGACGCGAAGGGTATGCTGTTCTCTACTGATGGGCAGGATGGCATCTCCAGTGTGACTGCAGAGATGATGGGAGTCAGGGTTTGAGTGGTTGAAGAGGGAAACAGTTATTGAACCTGAGTATACTATTGTTTATAATTTGAGACATCTGGGAAATGAAAAATAGCCAAGATTATGGGAATATTAAAATGTTTTAAGAAGCACTTGCAAATATTTTAATTTTTACACACCTCCCAAAGTGTACAAATGCACGTGTTTATCAAAACATAATAATTTGCAAGCCTTCTAAAACAAAGAGGTGCCTTTTAGGCCAACAAATATATAAAGCTGTATACAGAGGAAAGTATCTGCCATGAACAGAAGATGCAGTATAAGAAAGAGTGTCTTGATTTAATGGTGTCAGCTACTCTCTCTCAATCTTTACATCTTTTTTTCCTCAATGTTACCAATATAAATAGATATTCTTTCTTCTAGACTCTAGGAGGAAAATGAAAACTTACAATTTTATTGAAGCATAATCTTAATAATTAGATTACTACAACTATCCATACAGGCAAGTCCTAGCATTTGAGCCACATGTTTGCTTCGTATAATCAATTATTTAAATGAACTAAACTCAACAAATAAATATATGTAAATATAAACATAATAATAGTTTGATGGATGTATGAAATAAGGAAAATGTTATTGAATTTACAATGAGATAGAATGTTTAAATGCACAATTATTCAAAATAATTAACACCCTCTTTTCCCCAAAGAGAGCCACATATTTACAAATTCCCAAGTACTGACTTAGGCTCAGTCATGTGACTTTCATTGGCCAAAGGAATGAAAGCAGATATGAGGCCTCTTGTCGGGGCAGAGCCTGCCCATGCCTCACTCCCCTCTGATTCACACATGTTTCCATCTTGGGTCCAAGAGAAGGAAAACTTGTGGACCACAGCCAAAAAAGTATCCCAACAGCTTTATTGTAGACAATTGTATGAAGCTGCCCTACTGACTCAGACAGGCAGCAGAGTGAACAGCACCTTCCTGCTTCATAAAGGGAGATCTGCATTTTTCAAAGGCAAGACAAAGAAAATATGAGCTAAATTACACCATCTATATCTAGGGGTAAGAGAAATAGTAGAGTGCTGGTGTTGTCTCTAAATTTATGCATTCATTTGGAAAATATTTCAGGAAACAAAATTCAGTGGACACTGTTCTAGGCTAGTAGGACAAATGTTGGCAAATATGTTCAGTGATTATGTATATATAGGTATATT
This sequence comes from Mesocricetus auratus, assembly GCF_017639785.1. NCBI lineage: Eukaryota > Metazoa > Chordata > Mammalia > Rodentia > Cricetidae > Mesocricetus > Mesocricetus auratus. The sequence goes on from NW_024429266.1 coordinate 6,186,638, forward strand.
TGAGTATATATATGTATGTATATATGTGTGTGTATATACAATATAATAAAGAAAATACATGAGATAAAACACAGTATGTATAAGACTACACAAATGCCAAATTCATAAGCAAACATATGGAGTATAAATTCCAGCTCAGATGAGGGCTAACAGTACACTGTCTGTGGATACAAGGGTAGACATTTAGAATGCAGTCAGAAATTATTCTGCCTAAGGAATGTGGCAACAGTAGGTTATTCTCAAGGGTCCATGACCTCACCAACCACAGGTGTTGGCTAGGTTTGCAGTGCCAAGCATGGATTTCCTCTTAATAAGGGGGCAGGCTTAAGTTCATTTAGATGGCTATGGGTTACCCCTGTAGGGAGTCCACCACTAGTTAATCATCTATAACCCAACCCTGCACCTTTGGAAACATCACAGAAGAAGGAACAGAAAGATCGTAGGTACCAGAGGACAAGGATGTTTGCTATGAAATATTGTCTTCCAAGCATGCCAGGGAGCTGCACTCATGAAATCTTAATAAGAAACACGTACAATCTCAGTACCAGTGGAGATTCTAATATGCGTCATGTATGGGAAAATCTCACAAGGCCCCACTCCTAGACGAAGAACTGCTAAGAGCGTCAAATCCCAGGGATCAGCTTTAAACACATATAAATACTAGCAACACCAAGTGGACTCAGCAGGATGTATGTGTAAGTGTGTAACAATGATTGAGGAAGAAGAGACCATGAAGTTAAATGGGAGAGAACATGAGAGGAACTGGAGGGGAAAGGAAGTGTGAAAATTACATATTCAAAAATGTTACAGTTTTAAAATTTAAAAGAATTTAAGGTTAGAGATAACTCGATAAACATGTCCATATTCTATAATATACAAGTAAATAATTTCTAGAGAAAGAGCTCTACCCCCAAATAAGTGTTGCAACTCTGAACAACTATTTGGAAATGGTCATGGGGTCATTCATGGAGCTTAAAACATACTTATTTTTCAGATAGAATCTTGTGCTAGAACACAGGCTGGACTTGATCTTGCAACCTCCCTGCCCCAGGTTTGTGAATACTGCTAGGATTACAGGCATCAGTCACCCTGTAGGAATACATTCATTCTTTCTGATTTAGCCATTAGATTCCTTATTACACACACCATCTCAAAATACATAGTTTCAGAAGATACACAAATATGATAGGAATCCTTCCTGCTCCCACTCGGCTGGACCACATAAAATACCAACACTACAGAAAAGACAGCTCTATCTGCTACGGCCACATTCAAGTGCATGTGCCAATCTCATATATGTAATACTGTTCAAGGGATGGTCAGCATAGAGTGGAAAATTGTCTGTAAGGACCCATTTATACAAATTCTGAAGCCAGAGAAAAGCAATATCTATGTCTTGAGAAGTCAGGACACAAGGATTCTGAGACTTCCGGACCTGGGGCTGGGCTTCTAGAGGCCAAGCAGGGTTCCATTTGATCTGAGTGCTGGATGTAAAGAGTCGTTGTTATCTGGAAATAATCTATACCATGCTTGTGGTAGTTTTAATTGGTATGGCCCCCACAGAACTCATATGTTTGAATGCTTGACCATAGACAGTGACACTACTAGGAAGTGTGGCCTTGTTGGAGAAAGTGTATGATGTGGGGGAGGGCTTTGACGTCTTACCTGTTCAAGCTACACACAGTGTGGTAGACAGTTCATTTCCTGTTGCCTGTGGATCAAGATGTAGAACTCCTAACTCCTTCTCCAGTACCATGCCTGTCTGCATGCTGCCGTGTTCCACCATGATGATAATAATGGACTAAACCTCTGAAACCATGAGCCACCCCAATTAAATGTTCCTAATAGTTGAGGTGGTCATAATGTCTCTTCACAGAAACAGAAAGCCTAACTAAGATAATGCTCATTTCCTCACATTTCTATATGTTATACATTAGGAAATTTAACCAAAAACAAATACTGAATAGTTTTACAAGTTTAAACGCTACAGAAACTGCAGATCAAAGACCTCAACATAAATCCAGCCACAATGAACCTCTTAGAAGAGAAATTGGGAGGTACCCTTGAAGGAATTGGTACAGGAGACCACTTCCTGAACATAACTCCAGTAGCACAGACACTAAGATCAACAATTAATAAATCAGATCTCCTGAAACTGAGAAGCTTCTGTAAGGCAAAGGACACAGTCAGCAAGACAAAGAGGCAACCCACAGATTGGGAAAAAATATTCACTAACCCCATATCTGACAGAGGGCTGATCTCCAAAATTTACAAAGAACTCAAGAATCAAGTGTCCAAAACACCAAAGATCCAATCAGAAAGTGGGGTACAGAACTAAATAAAGAATTATCAGTAGAGGAGTCTAAAATGACTGAGAGATACTTGAGAATGTGCTCAACATCCCTAGCCATCAGGGAAATGCAAATCAAAACAACTCTGAGATACCATCTTACTCCTGTCAGAATGGCTAAAATCAAAAACTCCAATGACAGTTTATGATGGAGAGGATGTGGAGAAAGGGGAATACTCCACTGCTGGTGGGAGTGCCTAATTCCACTTTTAGGCATATACCCAAAAGATGCACATTCATACAACAAGGACATCTGTTCAACTATGTTCATAGAAGCATTATTTGTAAAAGCCAAAACCTGGAAGCAACCTAGATGAAGAGTGGATAGAGAAAATGTGGTACATTTACACAATGGAGTACTATTCAGCAGAAAAACACAGTGGAATCTTGAAATTCCAGGCAAATGGATGGCACTAGGAGAAACCATCCTGAGTGAGGTAAACCAGTCACATATATGTACTCACTCATATATGAATTTTAGACATGAATCAGGGGAGTGCCAGCATACAATCCCACTGCCAGAGAGTCTGGGGAACAGACCTTCATCCAGAGACTGATAGAAGCAGAGGCAGACACCCACAGTTAAACACTGAACTGAACTCTTGGAATCCAGTAACATAAACGGATAAATGATGAGCAATGGAGTTAAGACTGGGCTGGTTTAACCCCCAGAAACAGTTGACCTGAACAGGGGGGAGTTCTTGGACCCCAGATTAATGGCTGTGTGGAAAGCATGGGACTGACCCAGACCCCCTGAATGTGGGTGTCAGTTAGGAGGCCTAGGTAATCTATGGAGCCTTGGGTAGTATTTATCCCTGATGTACAAATAGACTTTGAGTGCCCCTTCCATGATGGGGGATGCTCTCTCAGCCTGGACTCTTGGAGAGGGCCTAGGCCCTGCCTTGGATGAAATGACAGGCTCTGGAGTTCCACCATAGAGGGCTTCACCTTCCCTGGGGATCAGAGTGGAGACTGAGTTGGGGACTGGGGAGCCTGGTGGGGAGGGCAGGGGAGGAGCATGGAGAGAGGTAGCTGGGATTGACATGTGAAACAAGCTTGTTTTTAACTGAAAGAAAGAAATAAAGAAAGAGAGAGAGAAAGAAAGAAAGAAAGAAACTGCAGAAATAGGAGGCTTTACATTCACATGCTTTTCCAGATAAATATTTGTTTCCCCACACTCACATTGAAAACAGATTATTTCAAAACATGAGAATTTAATGTAGTTTTGTCTAGTTTTTATATGATTGGTGATGGCAAAATTTAAAATACATTAGCCATTGCTGTGCATGTAAATGATGGAAATATATAAAAAAGAAAACCAGCTGTGAGAGAGATTGTCACATTGTAGGACATATACACATTTACAATTAGACACATTCATACTCACCCATTCATACACACATTCACAGTCACACACAGCACACTCCAATTAACACTTACATACATTCACACTCACATACTTAGCACACACACATTCATACTCAACAGCACACAGCAACACACATTCATACTTTCACACACATTTGCACACCACACACACATATTTATATTCACACACATTCACACTAGCACAATAACCACAAACACATTCTCACACACAGCACACACACATTCATAACCCCATATATACAGCACACATTCAGTATGTATTCTTTTTATAAAATTATGCTCAGAGAGTCCCACCAGAAGATAATCCCTGTCTCATCACTGATGTGAGATAATGCTCTTGTTCACTGTAAATATTTGTCACTTGTATTTGGTTTAATAAAATGCTGATTGACCAGTAGCCATGGGGGAAGTACAGGTGGGATTAGCAGACTAGGAGAATTCTGGGAAGAGGAAAGGCAGAAACAGAGTGTCCAGCCAGATGCAGCAGAAGCAAAATGAGAATACCATACTGATAAAAGGTACCAAGTCGCGTGGTTAAACATAGATAAGAACTATAGGCTAGTTGAAGTACTAAGAGTTTGTTAGCAATAAGCCTGAGCGATAGGCCAAACAGTTTATAATCAATATAAGCCTCTGTGTGTTTATTTGGGACTTGATAGCTGTAGGACAGGACAGGACATAAACTTCTGTCTACACATCACTGCCTCTTCTCAGTGCTGGCCACAGCCACCTGTCTTGTTCTCCAGGCTCCCTTGTGTCTCTCAGTTCCTGTTACGAGCTGCCCTCCCTTTCCTCCATTCTGTCTGGCTCTGGGACTTTGGAATTGTTCTTTCCCAAAGACCCACACAGTTTGACATCTCACCTTCTCTGTGTCTTCTCAGATGCATCTCCTCTTCAACTGCTCTACTAACGGTGAAACCAGCCCTTAGCTGCCGCCTTCTCCGTTACAACAGCCTCTCTATCAGGGGCTCTGTGTTTATCATTCATTTAATCGCCATCCCGTTCTCCACCCCTTAAAAAGTAACAGCCGTTTCATTTCTTAGTCCACGACCAGAGACGGCTCAAAGTGCTTTCCTTCCTTCCCCCCTTTCACAGTTTTACAACCAGCCCCAGCAGTTTGAACATTCGCAGAAACCTGGGGTTGGCATTACTAGGAGTGCCCAACAAAGATCCGGTGGGCTAGGTAATGGAGTCTTGTTCTGCCTTTTGATTTGCGTTCCTAGAATGAATGCCCGAATTTGAGCTTCTCTCACAGCATGGCTCCTCACTGGGATAAAGCTTCACCATATCTTGATATACACGGGTGTCTTTGTCAATGTTTTGTTGCTGTGAAGAGACACCATGACCACAGCTACTCTTATGAAGGAAAATATTTAATTGGGGCTTGCATACAGCTTCAGAGGTTTAGTCCACCGTATCCATGGCTGGGAGCATGGTGGTGTGCAAGATGAGATCTGGATTGACATCTGGATCCAAATGCAGCAGGAAGAGAGAAAGAGCAACTGGGTCTATCCTGGACAACTGACATCTCAAAGCCTACTACTGGTGACACACTTCCTCCAGTAAGGCCACACCTCTTAATCCTAAGTAGCACCAGTCCCTAATGACTAAGCACTCAAATACGTGAGCCCATGAGGGCCATTCTTATTCAAACCACCACAGTGGGGTCTCCATTTATTGCTATTTTAAAGTATCTTTCTCTATGAAGAATTTGATCTCCTTGCTTCTTACAGACTATAGCCACTTAACACTATTTATTTACTTATTCAGACAGTGTGTGATTCAGCTATATTTTTGTTTTCCTCTGACTATTTTCAAATGTCCTCAGAGTGTGTCGGATGCTGGAGGAACTTTGTTTTATTGACTTCTGCATCTTAACTCCTTGAACAGAGGCAGCCACAAAGCGGAGTCCTCAAAATATTTGCTAAATAAATGTTTAATCTTGGGAATACTATTTTTAGTATGCTAATACTTTGTCCTGAGTCCGTCTCTGTGCATTCCGTTCTCCAGATATAGTTTGTAGTAGCGGGACACTACTTAGGGAAGGATGGTTCAATTAGAGGTTGAAGAGCTGCAGCCCACCCTGGTGGGGAAAGGCATGATGCCAGGAAGGTGAGGTGGTTTCACACGGTACATCCTCAGTCACAAAGAAGAAAGTGGACAAGAAGTGTGGCGGGATACTAAGACCCACCCAGTGATGCACTGTCTTCCACGATGCTCCACCTAACCTAAAGGGTCTACAACCTTCCAAAACCACACCACCAGCTGAGGACCAAGTGTTCTTACCACGTGAGCCTGTGGAGGTTATTAAACATCCAGATCACAACACCATTTCATTTTGACACAATTTAATTGAATAGTGAACTATAATCTATCTAATATTCTATGGTGATACATTATGATTTATGAAAGCCGCTGGAGATCAAAATAGCAAAACAGCCATACGAGTTAGCTGTAGAAGCTAGGCTCTGGTGGTACACACCTTCAATCCCAGGACTAAGGCTTAAGAGGCAGGCAGATCTCTATCAGTTCAAGGCCGACTACATGAAATTGATCTAGCCCTGAATGTAACAGCTCAAACAAGGGGGATCCCAGCACTTGGAGTCACAGGCCTTTAATCCCAGCAGTAGGGAGGTGGAGACAGGAGTGATATGACTGGAAAGAGAAACAGATGGAAGGAGGAAGAGACAGGATCTGGGAGCCTTTTGCCTCTGAGGATTTGTGGGAATAGGACTGCCATTTCAACTGGGTATAGGTAAGACCCACTGACTTGACTGCTTTGCTTTTCTGTTCTTTAGCTTAAAGCTTTAACCCCAATATCAGTCTCTGGATCTTTTATTTTTCATGCTACAATCTACCTGTTTGTTTTCTGGGTAAGCAACAGAATATCCAGCATGTGTTTGGTTCCATGAAGTAACTATCTTACATTGTTTATTATTAATGTTTTAACAAGTGACTATAGCAAAATAAATATTTAAACCTAGAAAAACTTTAGCTACAAAAACATCTTTAAGATGGGATTTTTATTCTGTTTGTAAAAATTTGAAAACTTTCTGACACACATCTATAAAGTTTATCATATCTATTATTGTTGTCTAGCTCAGGGAAGGTTCATGTGCATGTATATACATAATTTATGCTGAAATAAACATACACATTTCACAGATTTAAATTTATATGGATTCATGCCAAATAAGCAAGAGTTCAAGAATTATTTGCCAACATACTAAATATATTAAACATAGAGAAATGTCCTGTATTTCATCTTACAAAGCAAGCACTGTCAAAAATTAATCAAATTCCACCAACTTGCAGCTTCAGTACAACTGCTGAGGGGCCTTGTCTGTAGAATGTCTTCAGTAGCTTCTATGGCAATCCAAAAAAAAAAAAAAAGAAAGAAAAGCGAAAAACATACGTTGACACCAAACAGCATGAAGAACTCACCCTTAGAAGCATTTCATCAAAGCCCCCTCTGCTGCCATGTGACTGGATCTCAAGCAGTTGAACCAGTGTAAAGCTACTCCAGATTCCTTTGGAGCTAAGATCCCAGAAATGCAGTTAAGATGCACACTCACTCTCTCTCCAATGTACTGTCAGCTCACTATGAGCCCAGAATGACTTCCGACAGGAACACTACAGTGAAGGCAAGGTGACGGGCCAATTAGCAATGCAATGTGGGAGGACCCTGATTTTCATTGTAGAGGAATGTGAGACAAGAAGCTGATGCTCAGGTACTAGGAGAGATGAACAGTAGTGTTCAAACAAAGAGAGGAAACATCTGAAGGTAGTAAGTGTTTCCTACAGTTCAACATGGCCACATAGCTGACTTCATAGGTACTGAAATCATTTTATCATGCGTCCTCCATCTAACTAGAGGATGGAGAGGTGCCCCTGCTGGTACGCAGAGTCTGGCTACTACCCACAAGATGACTAGGACCATGGGTAAGGCTAGGGGAAGTTGTTTACTTGCAGCTTAGAATCCACCCTTGCCTTTGGTATTCTCTGCAGAGTGGGTAACCAGGGCTTGGTAAAGCTTGGGTGTCCTTCTACAAGTGTCCCCTCCAGGGAGAAGGAATATTTCAGAAAAATGGATTTATCTAGAGTGATGGATGACTTCACCAGTCAGGTGCTTGTTGCCCACGAATGGGGACTTGAGTTGGATCCCAGCATTCACATAAAGGCCAAGTGTGGCAGCACATGGCTGTAACTCCAGGGCTGGGGTGAATGATCAGAGACTGAGTCATCCTGGGAGCTTGCTGGCTAGTCATTCTAGTCCAAACAAGAAGACCCAAGTTCGGGGAGAGACAGACTATAAATGGGGGTGGGAACATCTACACACACAGGCACAGGTGTACATACCCCCACCAACATGATACACACACATAACTTTCTTAGTTAACGTTCAAATACTAACTCCTGCATTGAACTTGTGTGTGATTAGAAGCAAAGCATCTGACTTTTCTGTACCTCATCACCTCCTCTGGCAATGTGATACCAGTTCCCTCAAGTGGCATGAGGAAGAAATCTTCTCAAACTGAGGGATCACAGGATTTCATATATGAAGTTCCTTACTGCTTTGTGGTTGCTGTATGTACCGTGCATCTCTGTTGGTTGCATATATGTTCAGTGTCTCTAGTCTGTATTCACTCTGTACACAACACACAGCCTTTAAACAGGCGATCCTTGAATACCTGCCCAATGCTACTTGGGATTTTGGAAGACTAGCACGCAGCTCCTGCAGCTTGACAGGTCCGGCCCACAAGAGCACAGAGTCCTTTCTTATTGAGACGTACAGCTTCAAATAAAACTGCCATAATGCTTTCCTGTTTTATTTAAGAAATCCCCAAAGGGTTTCACCTCTAGACAGTTCTCATCATTAATGATGATACTGAGAGGGGAAGGGATTCCCAGACTCTCCATAAGCTTAGAACATGGAGCTGACATCTGTTTTTATTTTTGAAGGGCAAACTATCATCTTGCTTCTCATTTTTCTATGGTCCAGACCAAAACGAATTTATGATCTACAAACTCTACTTGGAAACCCATCTTACATTTTTATTCTTAGTATCATTATCATTATTATTGTTTTGGTGATAGTAATAGTGGTGTTGTCTGTGAGTGTTTGGGCTGGTGGATGGTGGGTGGTGGTGGTGGTGGTGGTGGTGGTGGTGGTGGTGGTGGTGGTGGTGTGTGTGTGTGTGTGTGTGTGTGTGTGTGTGTGTGTGTGAATGTGTGTGAAGGTGCCCATCTCTGTGCATCATGCTGCAGAGGTCAGTGAGGACTTCTGGTAACCTGTTCCACCTTACTGGCCTGAGACAGGATCTCTCACTGAACTCAGAGCTAAGCTAGCAGCCGACAAGCTCACCAACCAGTCTATCTCCTCCCCTCAGCACCAAGGCTGAAGGAACGTATTCGGACATAGCCAGCCTTTTAGCCTTTTAGCTGGGTGTTGGAGACTTGAACTTGAACTTGTTCTCCCCATTTAGCCTGTGTCACCAGTCCTGGGGAAACCCTCTTGTTATCACTCCACCCGTTGGTAATGTATGACCCTGTTTAGCCTTTCATCTATCTACTCTGTAAGCAATCTGACCATATTCTGGAGAGGACGCTCACTTCACCCATGCACAGAAATAAAGGACCGTGAGGTACTGTGGGGCACATACCTTGTTCCCTTCCACTAGCTAGGACACCAGGTCAGATTTAATACTCTTCCTTGAAGCTTCTGGGAACTGGTACTAGCATTGGTTCGCTTAAGATTTTTTAATGAAAAAATCATGAATATTCTCCCAATGTAGATTTAGAATATAAAAACAAAATATAGAAACACAGATAAATAATGTTTTACTTTTTCATGTGTGTTAGACCTGCAAATGGAAATTTAGAATCAGAAATTAGAAATGATTTGACTCTAAGAATGAGAACTGTGTCCTTTAGAGTTGGAGATAGTTTTCATATAAAGCACATTATATTAAATAAGAGGGAAAGGACTTTGGCATACCTTAGTATGCAGGAGAAGATCAAACAACCTTCCAAAGCATGGCAGTATATTACATTTTTTCAATTGATACTGGATAATTTTATTAGTATGTGTGAAACTGGTGGTAATGTGATATAAAATATAAATATTAACTTCAAAGGTGAATATAGTGAGAGATGACTAATATATAACTTTTGTATAATTAAGAACAAATTCTTCACACATATGACACAACCAATAATATGCATTATTTTCATAACAATTGTGTTATGGATTAGTCAAATATTACTATAATTAAAATGTTTTCAGTATTAGAAAAATATTATTTAAAGTTGCTGAAAGGTTAACTATATTTAGCTGAAAGGTTGAACGCAAACTCACCTTTAATAATGATAAAGGCACAGGGGAATAAACACACAAGTAAAAACGATATTTATGTCCTTAACTTTACAACTAAATGAACAAGAAACTCACCTTGATTCATATTTTTATCCATTTTTCTCTCTTTCTAATTTGATACCTGTTTTTATTTTCTTTTTTTCTCCCTGTAATACTCACCACTGGTAAAACAAACAGGACATTTTAGCTTTAATCTTCTTACTACATAACCCAAATAACTTCAGTCATGTTTGCATTAATGTTGCATTAATCATGTTGTTGCGTATTAATGAGTTTTCAGGCTATGCTAATTACTGTCATAGATTCTGCAGCAGCCCATTAAATATACAAATTACAGAATTAAAGAGCCAGAGCTCTTCATGATTAATCTCTAAATGGAGAAAAACTAATGATGTCTATACAAAGTTTCTCTCTACTTTTGGCTGAGTGAGCCCAATGAACAATCAATTAGACCGTGGGGGGATCTGAAGCCATCCTGACTACACAATCCTATATAAGAGCTTTGTTTCTGCAGTCAGCATTGTTTTATATTTCATAAGAATTTTGCATTTATGTGTGACTGTCCTCGATACCAGTGACAATGCTGTTCAACAGAAATCCTAATTTGAATATGACAAGTTTGTACCGATTCCATTCCACGGAGATCCTGAAGTTTCTAGTGGGATGTGTGTAAAAGCATTTTCATCTCAAGGAAAATTGTCACAAAAAAAGACCTTGGGTACAGCTATTACAACAAAAGGCCAGGGTTTTCATCAGAACAAAACCATGATGTTCTGTTGAACTCTGTGACGTCTGCATTTGTATCACAGAGTGAACTTGTCTTGAATAGCACATGTGAGTTGGAATGGAAGGTGAAATGGGTCTAGCACGGTACAAGGCAGATAGATAGGTGGTATGATCTCCCAGCCACAAGCTCAGGTTGAGAGTGTCTTCCTTAGTCATACGGACAAGGCAAGCACAGCAATGAGCCTGAACTGCAAATGGAGCAGAGGTCACAGATGGGCGCTGCAGAAAGAGAGTGAGAAGAGGCTCAGTACTGGATCTCAGAGATTCGCCCTCAAAGGCAAGCTCGACAGTGAGCTACAGAGATGAGCGTGATCTATGTATAGCCGAATGTGTCTGCATTCGGCCTCCAGAGTCCAAGGGTGAGAGGCCGGAGAGACAGCTCAACAGTTAATAGCACTTAATGCTTGGGATGGCTGTTTTTGGTTGTTTATTTGACTAAATCTGGAATTAAAGTCAAAATGCCTTGTCACACTGAAGTTTTAGAGGGAAAGACCCACCTTAAATCCAGATCATTTGAGGTCACAAGACCCACCCTAAGTCTGGGCCGTATCTTCTGCTGGCAGTCTATGTAAAGGACATGGAAGAAGGACGCTTTGGCTTTTTGCCTGCTTGCCTTCAGTCTGGCTGTCAAGTTCATACATTGACTGGTGTTGGAGCCTGATTCTTCAGGATTATGACATATCCTGAAGACCAGTTGAGACATCTGGCTTTGTAGATGGAGCAAGAACCTGGTTCTTGAACTTTTCACGGGAGACAGCCATTGATGGAATTGTCAGAGAGCAGCCTGTAAGCCAATCTAAAGCCAACCCCAATAGATATTCATTCTATCACTCCCTTTCTTTAGCAAACCATAGCTAATAAGGTAGTCTTTCAGAGGACTTGAGTTTGGTACCCAGCACCTATGTCAGGCATCTCACAACCAACTGTAACTCCAGCTCCAAGGAAGCCGATGGCTTGCATCTTAAACTGTAATCATGGAGCAGAGACAGACTAGAAACGGCATGAATCTTCAAACTCCACACACCCACTTATAGCGCCCTGCTTCCTCCAACAAGGCCACACCACCTAATCCTTCCCCACATGTACCACCAATTGGAGACTAAACATTCAAATGCCAGAGACTTTGAGGGATGTTTCAAACCATCACCTACTGTGCTTGGCACGTAGATGAGGGAGCCAAAGTTCAGGGAGGATCCAGGTCTAGAGAAGCATGCCTACAAAAGCACTGGCTTTTAAGGAAAGGATTTCTTCTCCTGGGCAATCAGCAGTCACACAGTATTGAGTACAGGGCTCAAGCACTGTTGTGGGACATGAGGATGATACAGAGAAGCAGAAAAGATAGCTCCCTTTCTATGGATCTGGCCTCCGAAGGGACTAAACCGTGGAGTCACTTGATGGCCATGCCCATTAGCCAGCTAATGGACACGAAGCCAGTTAGCCACCTGAACCCTTCTGGGAGCTACTGCAATTGCTGTGTATGGAGAATCCGCATAACATTAAGCCTGTGAGTAAAGAATGGCTTATATGTTCAAGTGTCTTCATAGCTACTATTTCTCTGTACAAGCCAATGCAATTACCATGGTTCTCTCAATTGATTTTGCATCAGCTGCTATGGGAGGGGGGTCAGAAGCACCAGTGAAATGAAAAATCGAGAGGAATCCCATGACCCACACTTAAGACTGCTACTCCCTCCCTACCTGTTGCCATGTCTCTGCACCATGGTTGACTTTAATCTCTTGAACCGTAAGCTAAAAATAAAATCTTCTCCTCTAAATTACCTTGGGTCACGGTATTTTATGTTGCACTCTATGTATGTCCATGTGACTATGTATGGGTGTGTGCACATGCCTGTCAGGGCCCCTAGAACTGGAGTTACAGACAGTCATGCATCCTCTGATATTGGTGCTGGCAACTGAACTCAGGTTCCCTGGAAGAGTAGCATATCCTCTTAGCCACTAAGCCATCTCTTGTGCCCTGGTCATGGCACTTTTTTACAGCAACAGAAAAGTATGCAATATAATGAGTCAAGCTGATTATAAGTTAACCATCTAAGAAAGAGATTTTTTCCTCTTGCAGTAGGGTGTGATCTGCACAGACCAGAGATGGACACTTTATCTTAGAGGGAAGCAGTCCAGACCCCAGTATCTTTGCTGCCCTTAATGACACCATAACTCTCCAGCAAGCTTGACTAGATTTTGTCAGGAAGGATGCTGAACACTGTAGCTATCCTCACCCACATACCTTGCCCATCAGAAGGATTCTGAGGAGGCTTTAGGCAAGTTGCTGGTGGCCTGGCTAGTAATTAAATAGAAACCTTTTTTGCTGTTTTAGCAGCCATTGTGTAAACACAATGTCACTCGGGCGGAGGGTAATTAAATTGATAGAGAAGAGATACATGATTTGTGTATATAAACCATAAATACATCAAAATGAAAGTCAGACTAATGAGCAGAAATGCTGCAAATTTAGACAACATGAGAGTTCAATCAAGCACAGGGACAGCATTTAGGCTACTGAAAGGCAACAAACAGAAATATACATCAGGCTCGAGGAGGAACATTGATTAGACACTACATATATGGAATAGAAGAATATATTTTTAAAAAGTGAATGAAACTAATGAATGGGCTAGAGAAATGTAGTGGGTCAAGGCAGAAATATCACAGAGTAGGAAGTCAGGGGACACCTCCAGAGAGAAACACAACAGGGTACACCAGAGCTTAACAACAAAAACCCCATTGGGCCATTCAACCCCAAAACCCGGTAAGGGCTGCGAGTCATGGCAGAAATATTAGATGAAGGTAAGAGGATGCAGCCTTACCTCAAGCTTTAAATCAGAAACACAGACTCAGCAACAAATCTGCCAAATGCTAAGAGTTCAGAGGAGGTGGTGTGATTATTGGAGAGCCCTGTGCATGTCCCTGATGCCATTTCCCTAATTATGGTGGCTGCTATGACCTTCTCATGCAGGGACACACCCAAAACCTGGTGTAATTAAGGGTGGTTGTGCAGGGAGGGTTCTGTGGACTATAAGGTCAAAAGAAACGTCTCCTTCATTTGCCAGTGTTCAGATGAGAAGTAGAAACTTCTTCCTGTCAGCCTAACAGAAAGCATAGGCTTAAAAGATATAATTTTTCATATTCATATTAGTATCTTATTAAGCATGTTGTTTATTCCTTGTTGCCTGGAGTAGAATGAATAAGACGAATACCCCTCAAGCTTTTCTGTGACTCAGTCAGCTCATATGTAACTCACAGATTTTAAATTACCGTATTTAGAAGATTCCTTCTCTTTTGGAGTACAGGGACTCAACCCAAGACCTTGCACATGCCAGGCAAACACTGAGCTCCATTGCTAGTCCTAACTCACCATGGTCGCTGCCCTCAAAGTGAATGGAATTCCCCAGGGACTCTTGAGGTATAGTTTGGAAATGGCTAAAGAAACGTAAGAATTCGGATTGCAATGTTTTCAAGACTTTCCTTTTTTTTCCTTTGGTACCAACGAATCGCCATTTATTTAAACAAATAAACAAAAGCATTCACTGATTTTTGTAAGTGAGGGGGGTAAATTAAACATCTTTTAACATGCAAGTCCCACGGGGTCCCTCTCTGTTCCTAACTATCTACAGACTTCTTCCTTGCTCCTGTCCCTATCTTGTTCCCCTTTGTTGTGATCAACTCCCCATCTTCTTTTTAAAGTGAGAGAAAAGAGGCTATATACATAAGCAAAATTAGGGAAATCCTAAAGAGCTGGGTGAATGGGAACATGCTCCTGGCTGGGGGTGCCTTTCAATGGGAGTGGCTTGATTACTCACTGACTAATTCTGTGGTTGTTTTTGTACCATGCATTTCCAGATTCCAGGTTGTTTGAATTTCACTCTAAGAGCAGACTTTATCCTGTTACTTTTTTTTCTTAAATGAAAGTCCCAGGAAATCAAATTCCAAGATGAAGTGTGTGTGTGGGGAGATGGGGAGACCTAACTTTGGAGAGATGCTCTGCTGTTGACTTACAGGAGTCACTATGAATGTGTTGCCTTCCATTCCCTCAGATTACGACAGAGAGGGGACTGGCTAGTCTCTTCTAAAAGGACTTATTCAATTAGCCACCTGGCATTCTGTGGGTATTATCAAAGAGTGGCCTAGGTCTGCCAGCACTAAGGATAACTGCCAACGTCACTCAATCAATATGGGAGGTTAATTTTGTACATTGAGAAATTTGATGCCTTTTCTCCTATCTGAAATAGGAACACCATCTAAAGATTGGAAACAAGGCTGGAGAGACAGCAGTTGGGGTGCTGACTTTACAAGCATGAGGACCTGGGTTTCAAAAGAGCTGAGCAAAGTGGGGTGTCCTTGTAGTCCCAGGGCCAGGGAGGCAGAAACAGCATATCCCTCGCAGGTTCCTTACCATGCATCTCAGGCTAATTGGTGAGTTTCAGACAAGTGAAAGATTCTGTCTCAAAAGCAAGATTCTGGAGAATAACATGAAAGGTAGACTTCTGGCTTCCCGTCTACATGTGCACAAACACACACAAACTAAACATGACAAATAGCTAAATTTTAGTAGCTCCCTTTGTGAGACTTGCTGAGATTAGGAGTCTATTCTCCCCTCCATTCTTAAAGGCTGAAGCTTGCCTTTTTGCATATTCTTCTGAGAAGGTATATTCAGTCAATGATATCTGTCATCCCCATGCCAGCTCTACATTCTGCAAAGGGGACTGAGGCTGGGAGCTAGCATATCCAAGTGAGACTCAGGTTGTTATTGTTAACAAACTCACAAAATAGACTTCTCTGTGTCTGAAGAAATGATCACAATGTAATATTTATAATGAATTTAATCCGTGATTACCTTGCTCAGTTTCATTAAACAATTTCACTACTAGGTAAAGCCTTCGCTGTGGGCATTTTTCCATCAGTGCGATGTGTGGGGATAGTTGTAAGTGGGGGGCTACAGTTTCTATCACAATAATCCAATGCCACTTTAGGAATTGTGATCCCAGGAGAGCACATGGCTTTTCCCATGTCAGGATTCCCAAATGAGATGAAACAAATGCACATTTTCAGATGTAACCCTCAGAGCATTGAACACTGGTTTCCATGTGGTCATTCAAGAAATACTTCAGGGCCCTAGGGACATGGCTCAGTGGGTGAGAACACTTTCTGTGCAAGCATGACCTGAACTTAGATCTCCAGAGCTCAGTGTAGATTGCTGGCTATTGCTGTGTGCATGCCTGATGATCCCAGTGTTGAGGGGCAGAGGTAGGCAGAGCAGACAGCTGGGGTTTGATGGCTGCCAGCTTAGCTCTAGTCTCAGGGGGAAATCCTCTCTCAAGGGAATAGCTAGTGAGTGGTAGAGCAAGCCACCAGAAGACCTCCTCTGTCCACATGGACACACACATTCACATGCACAGATTGCATATAAAACGCACACAACATATATATACACACACGTGCACATGCACAAAGTATTTCAAATATTTAGGTTCCCTAACAGTCCCAAACTGTTACTGTGAATTCTCCAAGAAGCAATGGAGATGACAGCACCGTGTCAAAAGTATGCACAACTAAGTGATAACGTGTTCTTGTAAATGGTTGGGGTCAGAATCAATGTGAAGCTTGCCTGTGTTTCAGCCTTTTTTGATGGCTCTTTGATCTAGGACCTCTTATTGTAGCACTGATCAGAAGAACATGTTTCCTTTAAGGGGAGTGAAGAGACGGATTAGAAGGCAGCCTTTGGCACTCATTCTGGATGCGCTCCTGAAAGAGAGTGTGATGGGAAAGGTCACGCAGGGCTGAATCCCATCGGCAAGTCCACTGAGACGTCTGTTATTGGATCCCCTTCATTAGCTGTGGCCAGGTTGGCGGTTTCTTTCCTAATCTTTATTTGATTTGTTTCAGTAGAAAGCTCTCAGGACAGTGTGGCAACCTCCATGGCTGGCATGTGTACAGAGGCCTTGCTAACACCCATCTGTGCTGCTCGCTGCTTATCAAATACGAGAGGGTGATTCGGCAGAGCTACTCATGTCATGTACCGCATCACACCCGAAAGTAAGAAAAAGGGGATTTTAAAAGAAAGGGCTGGGTGAGCCTGTACACCAATGAGTAAAGGGTGAGCATCAAAGAATTCAAATTAGATGCTGGCTTAGGAAAAATCACCCACTACCCGGCAGTCTTTTACTAACTTTTGCTTCTATCTGTAGGGTGACTGCTGCTCATTTCTTTGGAGGGCCCAGCATGGCAAAAGCATGACTGAAAAATAACTGTCAACCAAATCTGCCCTGTGCACCGTAAGAACACGCTGATTCAGAAGCCAGGGTATTTTTAAACCTTTTGTAGTTGTCAACCCTGAAGATCCAGCTTGGGAGGGATCATCTTGGTGCTCCCTGGGAATCCTGGAGATGACATGGTGCTAGTGAGGGTGATGCTGGGACAAGAATGTGACCAGCCCAATGACCAGAGTAGATGACCTGACCAGCAGCAGAGGAATGAGACAGACATCACTACATGGAGACGGGGACCTGCAGACTGATGCCTTGCTAGTTTTATTTTTCTCCTTTTAAAAAGCTAATTGAATATCTATAAATGCTCAGTATCATCATAGATCACTTCCAATCTTCCTTATCAATTGCTTCAAATAGGCACACAACTGAGATAAGCCTTATTTACCTTCTAGACAGGTACAAAGGGCAGGCTGAAGCATGTCTTTCATTAAGTCCAGGCTCTTTTGAAATTCAATGTGCTATTTTGAGGTTTAGCTTCTAAAATCATAATTTTTCTTATCACTTGCTTCTTTCAAGAAAATCTGGTGGTGGGCATTTCATATTCCTATGCATGAGTGGGTCATACGTGTTGCACATGGCCCTGGAAGCCATAACTCTTCCTTGAGAAATTTTTTCAGATAGGTCCCACCACTGGGACACGAGGTTTGCAGGTTAGGGTAGGCTGGCAGGCCTGTGAGGCCCAGGTGTCCAGTGACCTTTATCCCCCAGCACCGGGATTGCAGGCGCATTGTCCTCTCTGGGTTCACATGGGTCTTGGTAACAGACTCAGTCTTCATGCTTGCACAACAGGCACTTCTCCAGCTGGACTGTAGCTCCACGGCAACACTGCCTGCGTACCTTTTCAGTGCAAATATCGTGTATGTCCTGTTTGAAATAAAACTATATGGAAATGCCTTCTCCTACTAAAAACGTTGAGGTTACAAACTTTCCCAAATTGTCATCCATATTTTACCACAAAGTGGCCAAAAGAAGGAGCAGAAAACAGTGCTTTCTAGAAAGTGATGTTTGTTGTTTCCCAAAGTTGTGTTTTCACCCCTCACCCTCACACTTTCATCCAGGAATATCCCTTTACGGAGTACATGATGCCTAGTCCATTTTTACTTGTAAATGTTACCTGTTCCTCGTAGAACGTTTCGTTTCTACCTTCTCTCCCAAGGTCCTTGTTACAGTGGTGAGTTGTGTATGTCACTATGTGTCAAGGGTCCCTAGGAGGCCTTGCTGTATTAGTGTCTTCAATCCTTATGGCCCCATCAGAAAGGCATAGCAGGCACCATCCCCATCCCCTTCTCCATCCCATTTCACCCAGGGTTTAGCTAAGATAGCTACAAGATATCACAGAGCTGTAAAGGTGGCAGAGAAAGGGTTCAGCCCGTAGAATTCAGTCTGGAGATGCAGATTCAGATGTTCAACAGCACAGGCCATAAGCCGTGTATATGCTTCTTCTTGCCCCTTTCATGTGAGATGGGCTTTTCCGTTTGGCATCACTTTTATCTCTCTGGGCTTAAGAGAAAAGGCATTATCTGTCTTATCCTTCAGGCTCCTTGACCTGTGAAGACTACTTTTTCAAGGAAGAGAAATAAGTCTTCCTTTCTACTCCCTCACATACTTGAGGCCATTTGTTTGCTTACAATTGTCCATCCAATTGTTACTTTTATGCTGTAGACTCTTTGAAGATCACAAATATGTCAAGCATATTTTTGCATCTATCACACACTTATTTGTAGTCTTTATAGAACTAAGTATCCAGTAACTCCCCTGTGGCATTTTGTGAAATTGGGTTGCTTTAGGAGATCAAGGTCTTGGCTCCTGTAGAGAACCACCAAAGGCAAAGCTCATTTCTAATCTCATCTTTCATTCAATGGCCTTCATGTAGGCACATCTTGTACCTCTCACACTGATCCTAGGCCATCAAAGTAACCACACTGCTTCTATGGTTAGAACTAAGAGGGGAATAGGCACTTTTAATAATCATTTCTCTTCTGTTGGGTGAAGCAATAGAGGTAAACTCTCAGTGGCCTTGCTAAACCTCACTGTATCTAAAGCTCAGCTAATCCAAGATCTTTCACAGAAGTATTCCACTTGGAAATTCCTCCAATGGAGACATATATGGCATCTGGGGCCACCTTTTATCTCATATAAATGAAAACCTGCTCATAAATGCTTGCAGATCAGAAAGAGCAGAATGGCTAATCCACACTACAAAGTTAAAGAATGATAAGTACTTAATGTGTTTCATCTCCCAATGGGATAAGGATTTATTTTTGATAGATAGTAAAAACATATTTTCACCCTCAAATTTGCAAAATGTCAATGTGTGAATCCATGCTGAGGGCACGGTTAAAACAAACGCAGTGAGGGGATGTGTGTGAACAATGCAGTGAGGGGATGAGTGTGAACAAATGCAGTGAGGGATGAGTGTGAACACATGCAGTGAGGGATGAGTGTGAACACATGCAGTGAGGGGATGAGTGTGAACAAACGCAGTGAGGGACGAGTGTGAACACATACAGTGAGGGATGAGTGTGAACACATGCAGTGAGGGGATGAGTGTGAACACATGCAGTGAGGGGAGGAGTGTGAACACATGCAGTGAGGGGATGAGGGTGAACAAACGCAGTGAGGGGATGAGTGTGAACAGACATAGTGAGGGACGAGTGTGAACAAATGCAGTGAGGGACGAGTGTGAACAGACATAGTGAGGGGATGAGTGTGAACACATGCAGTGAGGGGATGAGTGTAAACAGACACCGTGAAGGGATAAGTGTGAACACATGCAGTGAGGGATGAGTGTGAACAGACATAGTGAGGGGATGAGTGTGAACAGACATAGTGAGGGGATGAGTGTGAACAAATGCAGTGAGGGATGAGTGTGAACACATGCAGTGAGGGGGATGAGTGTGAACACATGCAGTGAGGGGATGAGTGTGAACAGACATAGTGAGGGGATGAGTGTGAACAAATGCAGTGAGGGATGAGTGTGAACACATGCAGTGAGGGGGATGAGTGTGAACAAACGCAGTGAGGGGATGTGTGTGAACAATGCAGTGAGGGGATGAGTGTGAACACATGCAGTGAGGGATGAGTGTGAACAAACACAGTGAGGGATGAGTGTGAACACATGCAGTGAGGGACAAGTGTGAACACATGCAGTGAGGGGATGAGGGTGAACAAATGCAGTGAGGGATGAGTGTGAACACATGCAGTGAAGTGATGAGTGTGAACAATGCAGTGAGGGGATGAGTGTGAACAGACACAGTGAAGGGATGAGTGTGAACAGATGCAGTGAGGGGATGAGTGTGAACAAACACAGTGAGGGGATGAGTGTGAACACATGCAGTGAGGGATGAGTGTGAACAGACATAGTGAGGGGATGAGTGTGAACAGACGCAGTGAGGGATGAGTGTGAACAAATGCAGTGAGGGATGAGTGTGAACAAATGCAGTGAGGGGATGAGTGTGAACACATGCAGTGAGGGACGAGTGTGAACACATGCAGTGAGGGGATGAGGGTGAACAAATGCAGTGAGGGATGAGTGTGAACACATGCAGTGAAGTGATGAGTGTGAACACATGCAGTGAGGGGATGAGTGTGTACAGACACAGTGAAGGGATGAGTGTGAACAGATGCAGTGAGGGGATGAGTGTGAACAAACACAGTGAGGGGATGAGTGTGAACACATGCAGTGAGGGATGAGTGTGAACAGACATAGTGAGGGGATGAGTGTGAACAGACGCAGTGAGGGATGAGTGTGAACACATGCAGTGAGGGGATGAGTGTGAACAGATGCAGTGAGGGGATGAGTGTGAACACATGCAGTGAGGGATGAGTGTGAATAGACATAGTGAGGGGATGAGTGTGAACAAACGCAGTGAGGGATGAGTGTGAACAAACGCAGTGAGGGGATGAGTGTGAACAGACATAGTGAGGGGACGAGTGTGAACAGACATAGTGAGGGGACGAGTGTGAACAAATGCAGTGAGGGAGGAGTGTAACAAACACAGTGAGGGATGAGTGTGAACAAATGCAGTGAGGGATGAGTGTGAACAAATGCAGTGAGGGATGAGTGTGAACACGTGCAGTGAGGGATGAGTGTGAACAAACACAGTGAGGGATGAGTGTGAACACATGCAGTGAGGGATGAGTGTGAACACATGCAGTGAGGGATGAGTGTGAACAAATGCAGTGGGGGATAAGTGTGAACACATGCAGTGAGGGGATGAGTGTGAACACATGCAGTGAGGTGATGAGTGTTGGGGAGGAATAGAGGTCAATTCCAAGATCATTGAAGATTATAAAATACCTCTCTTTCTAGAATGCTTTTCTCATGTAAAATATCAAGGAAATCAGACAGTCATTTCAAACGGATGACAACCAAAAAACAAATTCTATCTAATATGATAAAATTTCCTAAATGTATTAAAATCGCTGACCACATGTTCACTGATATGTTCCCTGTTCCAGGGATCAGGGAAGCACAACGAACTATGAAGTCCTGTTTATGGCAAGAGAAGAAGTTTAGTTACCTCTGAAATCATAACTAACGAAGAGCCCTGAATTCTGTCTATCTGCAGGGAGAGGTGATTTTATGCAAAACAACATAGGAGGAAGTAATCAGAGATGTGTTCACGACCTAACCCCAGATGGAGAGGCTGCGTTAAACATGCCTGGGATCAGGAAGCTAGGGAACTAGGGCATAGTTGTCTCACTGAGCTTGGGGATGGCTGTGCTCTCCCCTCTAACAGAGGAGAAAGCATTGACTTTAGGCAGGGAAATATAAGGCTATATTTATTTCCATATTTATGTTCCCCAAACCCATTATGTCATCAACTGAAGAGGGGATTAAATTAGTACCTAAGTCTATTTTGTTTCATCTTTTAGAGAAAAGAAAAATAAAAGACTATTCTTCATGGGTTTTTATGTTGATTTTCATTTTATTGCATAAATATGAATGATTACCATGTATATATCTGACTAATTCTGAATGATGATAATCAGGAAATATCTTCTCCCTTTGTAGTGAACACATTGATAGCTTAATTCTCTTCTTCTTATCCCTTTCACAGAATTGTGAATTTATGGAACACTTAAGATTATGATTGATTACAATATTTGTGTTATAATGAATCAGGCAATTGGATCTCTCATGTTGCTCCTAGGATATTTGTCCTGTGTTGTGCTACCAACCTGCCAGGAAACATTAATGGAGAGTTGTTTGGACTCAGAAACATTGAGAAAGGGGATCAAAACAAAAGCTGTGCTCAATACTATGCATAAACAACTCATGTCTCTCAAAATAGAGTACCGTGACTAAAATATAAATAAACTCAAGCATTAATTTCCAAATCAAAGGAAAGAAAACAGAACATAAACTTTTGAAAGTTCCTTCCCATATTTATCTATCCATTGCAGAACAAAAAACAAAGAAACATAATAGTCTGATGCAAGAGTAAATTTACATATAAAATCTTTGATAACAGATTCTAATAATTAAAATTAGAGTAACTATGGGGTTAGAATTCCAAATTTAGAAAATACTAAATTAATTACCATGGATAGAAATAGCAATATATCCAGGATCAGAGTTGATCAAGGAAGCCACTTTATAGATAAAGGCAGAAAATGGAAAGTCCCATAGAGCCAACCATACTAGTCAGCTTGGTAGAGGACTTAGAGGCACTCCATACTTAGAGATGACTCAGTGTATTTAGATCCACACAAAACCATCTTTGTCAACTTAAAAGCTAGTCTTGAAAGTGAGGAATAAACAAGATAAAAAATTTCCACCACGCTGCTCTCTCTCTTTAACACAGAGATCACAACTCAATGTCAGTGTTTACAGCTGAAAAAAAGAACACCTTGCCTATGAAATGGATTCCATTGCCTGCGAGAGCAGCTGAAAATATTCAAAAATGCTGCTTGACTTTACATAATTACACATGGTAGCTGTAGGAACTGTATAATAGGCTGTCAAGAACGGCTGGCAGGTAAAGAAAAAAAAACCTATGCTGGGGTGAGCTTAAGGCAGATGCTCAAAGCCCAGTAACTCCCAAGAATACAACTTTAAATTAGTTCGTTAAAAATTATTTTCACTGGAATTCTCTGGTTAACAATTGGACTCAACAACTGGTAGATCGCCATCCAGGCTTCAAGACAGCTGTCACAGACTCAAAGAGCGAGGTGGACCCCACTGCAAGAGTGACACAGCAAAGCTTAGCACCCATGCGTGGAGCCTGGTATACTTACCTGTGTATGTTTCAATTCTGTCTTTAAAATCTAAAGCATACTGCCTTCCTTGGCATGATGGTGCTTGCCTGTGATCTTGATATCCAGGGAATTGAGAGAGGAGGAGGAATTCGAGGTTACTCTGGGCTACATAGTGAGTGTGAGTCTAGTGTGAGCTATACAACATCCTCTCTCATATATACATGTGTGCAATATATGTATATAATATATATATATGTATATATAATGCACATATGTATCTATGCGCTAAAGAGGCCATTAGTGGATAAGAAAGTGTACTGCTCTCACAGAGAACTGGAGTTGGTTCCTAGCAACCACACTGAGTAGCTTATAGCTGCTAGTAACTACAGCTCTATGGGATAGGAAACCCTCTCCTGGACTTGGTGGGCACCTACGCTTAGATGTGTGTTTTTAGATGCATGTGCACGCACACATTTATAAATAACTAAAAGTGAAATATATCTTAGGAAAACAAAATAAACAAACAAGTGCTGGATATGGTGGCCTTTAACGCTAGCACTCCTGCCGTGCATATCTATGAATTCAAGGCCAGCCTGGACTACATAGTGAGTTCTAGGCTAGTCAGGGCTACACAGAGAGACTCAAAAGTCTCAAAAGTAAACGTATACATAAATAAGTAAATAAAAACAATAAAATGGACCACTTATATGACTTTTCACAGCTTATTTTATCTTCTTTGAAATCGTTACACATTGTAGAAATGAGCATTAAATATAAAATTACAAGTGAACAACTTAATCCTTTGTCTAATATAAGTAAGCTACTATATCTAGGCAACTGTCTGATGCTTGAGAAATGTGTTTAATGAGAAGCTGTTGTATTTAATTCACCATTTATTTTTCACTTATACTGTGATTTTCAATATCAATTACCTCAGATTGATGCTGAATAATTGTCACCTACTCCCTAATCAACAAACCATCATCAATGTGAGAACTAACGGAAGACGTATGACTCTTTCCTGTGGCTCCCATATTATGCACAGTTGGGACAATGCACCAAATGAGGAAATGAGCACTGTCAATTAGGGCTTCTTCCTCTGCTGGGCTTGCATACATCTGAAAACAACAACATGTGACTAGCATACTCTCAATGTTGCATTCGTTGACCTTTGAGGAAGATTAATCGTACATGGATCTTAGTATGTTAAACATCAATATCAGCAATCATGAGTAGGAGGAAAATAAAATAATTAGAAATTTTGTCTAAGTTTTCATATTTGTAGTCCAAAATTGATTTTCTTATGTATTGAATGAGTAGCTGTCAAAGCTTGTGCTAATGATTAGCTTTTACTATATTTGTGAAAACTGCATGTAGAATATATTGTGCTATATGGTTTATGTGGTCACTTATTGTATTGCAGTAGCTGTGAAGACAATTGCATGTCTTTGATTAGCAGCAAATAATTCTTTTGCATATTAATATTTTCATGAAGCAACACAGGAAAATGAAACAGCTGCTTCAGTTGATGTATCCTGGTTGTTACTGTTTACGTACAAATGGAATTATTGTCTCCACACTATGATTGTCTGAGCCCAAGCATTCTTACAGAAACTTATAAAAGATAACTAGGCCATCAGTATGGATTAAATGTTTTATGCCAAAGTAAAATTATTCAGTTGTTTATGTTGCATTCCTGAGTTGCATTTTAGATAAAAACATGTGACATCTTTTATTAAATACTAATCATTAGGGCTTTTGATTTACCACACTATTGCTTTAGCTACCATACCTTGCAATGCTGGTGGTAATACTATAAATTTTACTTCATAAGTTAAAGAATAAAGAGTGTGATATTCTTCTAGATTAGAGTACCATTTTCTTCACTGAGTTAATTTTTTACTTTTTGTTGATGATACTGAATGATTATTATGAATTTAATTGTATCCCCCTGTGGCAGTTTGAATGTAATTGGCCCCTATAATCTCATAGAGAGTGGACTACTAGGGGGTGTGGCTTTGTTGGGGTAGGTATGACCTTGTTCAAGGAAGTGTATCACTATGGGCACAGGCCGGAGGATTCCTATACTCAGGATACTTCCCAGTGTCTCAGTCAACTTCCTGTTGCTTATAAGACTTAGGACTGTCAGCTACTCCTCCTGCATCATATCTGCCTTCATGCCATCATGCTTCCCATCATGATAATGGACTGAATCTCTGAAACTATAAGCAAGCCCTCTCAATTAAATGTTTTCCTTAGAAGAGTTGCTGTGGTCATGCCGTCTTTTCACAGCAATAGAAAACCCTAAGGCAGAAGTTGGTACCAGGGACTGGATTATTGTTGTGATAGGCCTGACCTTGTTTTTGTTAGGAGTAATATGGACTTTGGTACTGTGGAATAGAAAATCAGATGAACGTTTTAAGTGTGTTTTAACGGGCCACACTAGTAGGAGCATGGAAGGCAGTGGTGCTGAGTGTGATTTGATGAACTGTGGAGTAATCACTTAAGAGGCCTCACAAAAGAAGCATTTTCCTAGAGATCACTCTTGTGATATTTGGGTGAAGAAAGTGCTGTGTTTTGCCCTTGTCTGCCTGAGGCTTGAGCGAAAATTTTTGGATTAATTCCATTGTTAGAAGAAATCTCAAAACAGCCTAGTATAGACTCTGTTGTGTGGTTTTTAGTGGTAACTCTAATGAAGATTTGTAATGAGAAGGAGCAAGCTGAGCAAAATGTAGATTGTGAGGAAAAAAGAGCACCAGGAAGTGGAGTAGAGCTAAATTACTCGTTTAAAGAGATAAATGGATTAAGAAATGAAATAAACAGAGTGATGACCTCAGGGCAAGATCCCACCCAGCTTAATTTCCAACTTGTGAAAAGGAAGTAAAGAAAAGCTTAAAAATCTGGGTGTGGCGGAACACACCTTTAATGCCAGCACTGGGAAGGCAGAGGCTTACAGATCTCTGAGTGTGAGGCCAGCCTGGTCTACAGAGGGAGTTTCAGGACAGCCAAGCTTATGCGATGAAGGACAGAAGGCTGAGGAAGATGTAGTTGAACAAGGGGCAAATGTCCAGCCTCAATAAGCGGCAGAACTTGGAAGCCTCAGTCATGTGGTTCTGGCTTTAGAGTTAAGGATAGAAGAAACAGGTTATGAAATTTGCCTCCATATAAATAGAGCCACTAAAGTCAAGGGCGTCTCTGAATGGAGGCCTCGTAGAGAGGTCATTGCATGAAGCTGTGAATGTGAGGCATGAAACACGGGTTACCTTGAAGAATACAAGATGCTAGAGATGCCAGAGTCAAGGAATTATGTTCTGAGGAGAGCTGCTAACAGGGTGTGGAGCCAGCCCAAGAGAAAAAGTGTGTTGCAGTCAACAAAGCTGAAATACGTTGGAAATTTTAAGAACATTTTGACATCAGGCATGGAGATGCAGAGTTTGGAGTTTTCATAGCTGGTTTTCAGTCTTGTTTTGGTCAATTATTTCCCTTCCCTACATTTTGGAATGGGAATGTATCTCCTGTGTCCCTATATATTGAAAGTATGTGATCTGATTTTTTTATTTTTATTTTATAGGGGATCATAGTTAAGAGACTGCATGAATCTCAGAAGACACTTTGAACTTTGGAGTTTTAAGCACTGTTGAGACTGTGACAGACAATGAACAACAGTACGATATTGTTACAAGCTTGTGGGGTCCAGGGAATGGAATGTGGTAGGTTGATCATACAGAACCAATGGCATAGGAATCTTGATCTCAGATGTCTATTTTTTAGTAGACATTAGATATATAGAACTATATGTCTAGTATAGTATCTAATATATAGATCAAGGAGATAGATTTTTATTGCTTAAGCCATTCCAGCTCATGGTATGTTGTTATGGTAGCTACTAGTAGCATAATAATTACAACTATAAACATTAAGTTCTGTCAAACATTTTCACCACTGCCATAAAACAATTAAATCTGACAATATATTATTTAAGGTATAAAATGCTGAAAATTCAAAGGGGTATGTGTGTGTATGTGTATATATACATACACACATACATACATACATATGGCCCATTCACATACACACAAAACTCACACACGCACTCATACTCATACACACACACACACACACACACACACACAGACATATATCATAAAGTTTGAAAATCAAAGTAGTAGAACAGCCATCACCCCAAGGGTAGCGCGAGTAGTGCTGCTTTCATGGATATAGTTAATTTTATTATGTGCTTCCTGGAGACCACAGGCAGTTCTTGCTATAATGCTGTCTTCTGTTTTTTATGGTTTCCTTGAAATATCCATCATGTGAAGTCCTCCACTTTGGCTCATCTTGGCTTTTATTGATCTTTTTCGTGACTTCTAACAGATTACTTGATGGCATTTAAAATTTAGTTCTACTCTATTCTAACGATATAACATCCAGACATGTAGCTATCTGTCTGTCTGTCTATTTATGTATCTATGCATGTATCTATCTATCAATACATATGTATCTATAATCTATATCTATGTATTTATGCATATATGTATGTATTATGTATATATGTATGTATGCACATATGTATGTGTCTGTTTTCTCCTTGTTTCTGAATTATAGAAGACAAGTCTTCCTCAGTAAGGCATGGCCATGTGTGATACTGTCCCAGACCAGGAAGTCAAAACAAAGATGTCATGGCGATGTATAAATGTCCCCCATTACACCGAATCTGTTGAACCAACTTCCAGCTCCGACATTCCCTCCTCCAGCTATTCACCAAGGTGGTTACAATCGTCACTTTATAACCTGGTAGCATTTAGCCACGCCCACCATTCTCTGGCCTTCTTAGGCTCACTGGGTCTATTAATGTTCAGCTATTGAGTAATATCAGTGAGGGTCAGGCACAGTTATGGAAATCCCATGTCCCACATTATCTGATCTTGCATAGAATGGACTGGGCCTCTGCCTGCCATTGCCCTTTCCATGAAATTGGGTGGAGGGAAAAGTAAGGCAGGACTGGACAGTAAAGCTAGCTCTGATCTTTTATCTAATGTGGTCAGAGACAATAAGACCTTCTCAATATGCTGTTGGAAGAGGAACTGTTGTATGCTAATCTTGCGGAATATATTTATATCTGCCTGTGTCACAACTTTGAGATAGTAACTCATGTCCTGAAACTTGGGCAGAAGCTGCTGAACATGGTGAGGTTGCAATGGGCCCTTGAGTCACGGCTGACTTAACAGGTTGAACTAGTCTTCCCTCCATTAGCAAAAGAGAAAAAAGCCTGTTTTTTGTGTTTATTTTTTCCTGTGTCCAGGAATCTATGGTTGGGTGCTGCTGGCACTGGCTATTAGTAACAGTCAGCATTCTACCTTCTGGAGAATAAACAAAGATTCTGAGCTAGAACAGGTCTTGATGTTTTTCCTTGTTTTGCCTCCCTCAAATGTGCCCCTAAACAAATTCAGTTCGGTGAATTCAAAACCCATCAGCCACACTCCTGATAACATGGTCCCACCATTCACTACTTTCCCCAAGTTCTAATCTGCATAGACATCAGTCTTCCTGCCTCCTGGCTCACCTACAACAGCTCTGCAGAGTCACGCCCCGCCCCTCCCTCCTCACAGCCTCAGCAGCTGGTTGTGGTGCAGCCACCTCCATTCTCAATTATTATTCTTCAAAGCATCTGTGGGAATTATTTTTCTTTTGGTGGGAAGCAGATTCCCCACAAAAAAAAAAAAACCTCGGTTTAAAATAAACAAAATACACATACTTAATTAGAAGGTAATTAACTGACTTTATGAAAAATTCAACACAAGTCTCCTTCCAACAAGGGCTTTTCCCCTGTGTTCAAAATAAGACAGTATAGTTAGCTCTAGCCCTAATTCAATATGGTCAGAGGCAAAAATATGATCAGAGTTCCTAATATGATGTTTGAAGATGAGTCATTTTGTGTTAATTTTAAGGAACATAAAAATTTCCATTTAAGTGGGTGAATAAGTAACTGAATTTCCACTTTGCTCCTGTGACTCATTGGAGTAAGGTCTCCCACAAAGATAGGGGCTACGAATAGCTTGGTTCTTAGGTGTGACATTTAGTGTCTGTTATTTAGTACCTGCTCCATGAAGATTCCCATAAAGGATGACATACTTCTTAGACTTTGGAAGGCTGTGGACTGTGCCTTGCATTGTGGGTATCTATATTAGTTATTTTTACATCACAATAGCAACTTAAGCAGGGAAGGACTTACTTGCTTCACATTTTGAGGGAATGCAGTCCGTCATGGTGTTAGGCATAACACTAACTGATCAAAAACAGGAAGCAGAGAGCTCAGGTAAAAGATGAGCAGGAGATTACCCTCATGTCTTCCTCCTTCCTCCAGCTACCGATTTCTTTCACCCGGTTCCTACAACAATGTCCCTAAAGAACATCATCAGATAGACACCACATGTTCAAACTCATGAGCCACTGGGGAACATTTCACAGCCACACTATCAGAGCATCTCCTTGTTTTAGCACGGGCACCTGATACTTGCCAACACTTTTGACAACTGTTGTCAATAAACACTTGTCCAAAGATGAAACTTCCACCCGTGGTTGGAGCCATGAGTGCAGATGTCATATTCTCTGCCAGTCCAAAATTCTCTCTCCTACACAACTTCAACTTAATTTCCCATTTTGAGTTCGGAAAAGTAAACCTCCTAATGAGTCCAGGAAAATCCCAGATACATGCGACAGCCACTTGCCACAGCACCAAAGTGACATCTGTCAGATTAGTCTACTGCCGACATTGGGGGCTTGAAGGAACTGCATACAACTAGTTACTTTTGTGCTTAAGAGAGAAGAGCAACTATTCTGATAGAAGAAAGAACAGACAGACCTTGGACCACAGCCACAGGTAGTGACACAAGCATCCTCAGGCAGACAGCAAGGATAGAGTCACTGCAGAGCTGGGACACTGAGCTGGTAGCCATGCTGCTGAAGGCAGAGCCTGCTCCAAGTTCCTCCTGGGGTTGGCTCTGCATCCCCAACAGAGGTTCTATCAGCAACGACATATGTGGTTCCCATGCGGAGGGAATAAAATTGCTTCTGTGGGAGATTTACTTCCTGACAGTTTAAACTTTGTAAGTAACTTTTAAAAAAATGGGGGCACAGAACCCATTTGCTCAAATTACACTTTTCCTTTTCCACCAGCCATTAGGATTTAGCATGTCAATGCGTTTCCTCAGTGTGCTGGAAAACTAAGTTGGGAGTATATTATACAATTTCCTCAGCCCTAATTATGATTATGAAGATTTGGACCTGCAATATCATCTCAGAAGAAAACAAAAGAAAAACAAACCAACCAACAAACACAAAAATGAGAACCCTCTATTGCCATCAGGCAAAGGCGTCCATTAAGCTCTGCTGCAGGCTCCTAAGAAGTGCCCTACTGCAGCTCTCTGATAAGAGCACTGCTGGGGATCATGGGCTCCCTGGGGAAGACTGGTACCCTGCTGAGCATACCAGAAACCAAGAGAGGCTGCCCTGCTGTTTTCCCCAAAACTTCTCTATTCCCTTAAGCACCACACATCCTCGGAACCCTTGCATCCAATCTGACCCCTAGTTATACATGGCTGAGGGAGGCTAGCAAGTGTTCTCAGACTCCACAGGTTCCCAGCAGCCAGCCAATGGTCTCTCTTGGTGATAGATATCTAGGCATCAGGTAACTTCTTTTGCTAGGACAATAGTTCTTTTCATGCAATGTATTGTAACAGCATGAGTTCTTTACTGGTGAGTTCCTTGTGTTTTTAGGATCGCTTATATTATGATAAGCTATTTGTTCTATGTTTAAAAGTATAACAATCACACAAAGGAGGATGTCTAAATCATTGTCTGACAGCACTTCTAGTTTCTGCTTACATCTCAGGTACAATATGTGTTATTCAGCTTTCTATGACTGTGATGAAATGCAGAAGACCATCCACTTGCAAGGTCAGGAATTATTAAGATGTTATCTTGGTTTTAGAGGGGCAAAGCTGACTGGTGTTTTGGCAAGGTGACAGGATGCATGATCACGACAGGAGCTCCTGTAGGTCAAGCTGCTCACCGTACAGACAAGAAGAGTGAAGGAGAGGAAAGAGGCAGGTACCACAATCACAGGGCACAGGCTTAATCTGGGAAATAATTCTCAAATCAAGAAACATCAGAAATACCATGAGCTTTTCCCCTTCTCAACGAGAATGGATAGTTAGAAAACACTGTTTAGACCATGGTAAGACAAGGCACTCTTGTATCTATCTTCACGCTAGGGTTCTCATTGTAACCATGAAATAATAGAGAAGATGCAATGATTTATTTACCATTTAAGTGAATAATAAAAGCTGATAAAAAGTGAAACAGAAATTGCTCTACTTCTGGGTTTTATCAGGTTTCACCACATTGCACTCACTGTAGAAACTCCAGGAATTTTCTATCAGAACTCTTACATTTCCCTCACAACTGTATACAGATGGGGACAACTAATGGGTATCAATGGAACACATGTGCATCCAATGCTATTTCTTGCTCCTTTATGTAAACAAAAATTACCCATTGGTTGCTAGGATATAAATCACCCAGTGCTTATCCCGGGTAATTAATATGCAAAAGGCACACTTGGGACATATCTGTCATGTTGAAGCCAGAGGAGCTAAAGAACAGACAAAGCAAGGACCCCAACCAACACAACAACAGATTGGCACAATGAAAACCAGACCACAACTGAAAAAGTGGTTAGGTACAAAGGGAAGCTGTCAGATTACAATTTGATGGGCTGTTTTCTAAACTGTCATCTTGTCTTGTCCTGAGATGCTCATTACTAGTTCTGTCCCACTCAGGACAAAAAGAACAGAGCCATAAAAAGAAGAGAAAAGAAAAGGAGGGAAAGCTACAGCATCGGTGCCTGAAATCCTACGTGAGACCTGGTGGTAAATCAGTTAGCCCTCCTACGAGTGTCCAGAGACCTTAAAACACACCCATGCTGAGCATCAGGAAACACTCAAGCTCTTTATGAAAGCATGTGTTCCTTTCATAAGGAGCCCCAAGTTCAGACTTAGGGTATTTGAGATCCCTATTCCAGCTCTGGTTTGATTTAGGTCCCAGGGCAATGATTATGCCTCCAATCGCACCATTTTTGAGTATTAAAATTTCAGCTAATTGTATCTAGTGTTCAACCCGTTCACCGCCCCTGCAACACACTCCTAGCTCCTGCATCTTGCAGCATCTTCGCTGAATGAGGAGAACAAGCAGCCACTGTCTTCCACCTTGCATCTCTTTATGAGTTGGAAACAGGCATGGAGCATCACTCTGTGTTCTGTCCTGGAGATTGAGTGGCCTTGGGCCTCCCAGCCTTTTCTTCCAGGCCCCATTTTCAAGACCCTTCATCATTTTTTGTTGCTCTCCTTTGATGCATCTGCCCCATCTGTCTAGGTTTGAACAACGTAACTTCCCAAATGGATCACAGTACTCCTATCAAGGGCCGAGATTGCCAAGTGGAGCATAATAATCGCCTTGTTTATCTTCTTCTTGACAGTTCTGCTAATAAAGCACAGGGCAGCACTCACCTTCTTCTCCGTTTTGCTAAATAGCAGGGCAATACTGGCTCCTTTTCTGATGTTAACTGGGATAAAGCATAGCTGCCGAGGGCAGGAGGGAGGGAAATAGCTTAGTAGCCCTTTGTTCAGTTGCAGCATCCAGAGAAGTATTTCAAAAATGCTAGGTGCATGACAAGAACGGAGCCGTCTGAGAGCCTTCTGCTTAAAAAAAACTCCCTTTTTGTAGCAGAAACCTATATAATCTGGGCTGGAAAGATGGCTCAGTGAGCTCAGCCTTTGCCATCCCAGTGTGAGGACCTGATCTTGAGTCCTCAGCACCTAATGCGTGGCTGCACACAGAAGTACATGTCTGGAATCCAATGATCATAAGACAAGATGAAAGAAAGAAATTGGAGGAGGAGGATTTTTACATGTCCAAAGTGCAGCAAAAAGGTGCTGGAGCCCATCTCAAACTACACAGAAGGGCAATCCAGCCGCCAGTGTTATCTTCTGATGTCTCTGTGCAAGCTGCAGCATTCACACATATGCATACTATACATGCATATAGTTCACACTTTTTTTATTTTTGGCTTTTCAAGACAGGGTTTCTCAGTGTAGCCCTGGGTGTACTGGAACTGGTTCTGTACATCAGGCTGGTCTCAAACTCATAGAGTTCCATCTGCCTCTACCTCCTGAGTCCTGGGATTAAAGGCATGCACCACCACAGTCCAGCACACACATTTTATATATAAACATATATACACATGCACACATATTTGTATGTGCACACACATTGTATGCATTATATACATATTATATACACATATACATGTGTATAACATATTGTGTGCATTATATCCACATTATATATGTATGTATATATGTGTGTATATATGTGTGTATATTCATTCCTCTGCTTATGACTGAGATGTAGAGAAGGGAGCAAAATTCATGTCTGTCTCTCATCTTTTAAAGGGTTCTACAAAATTAACTTATACAAGAAAGTAATTAGAGTTCATGTAAGTCCTGCTGGGTTTATTTAAAACAACACAATCCTTCATTTAACCTCAAGATTTCTGGAAATGACACCAGAAAACTAGAAACATGAACCATAAAACTATTGGTCAACTAACTTAAAATCAATTTCTATTCATAATGTGAGAGATGCCCTCATGGAATTTAGCTGGACCAGGAAATTTGCTTAACATTAGATTTTCCAGGGCCAAATCTGAGAAGATGTGAGCTGATTTAGCAAGGTTGATTATTCTAACTCAAGAACCCTGGGTATTCTGATGATGAACTGGAAAAGAGAAAGAAAGAAAGAAAGAAAGAAAGAAAGAAAGAAAGAAAGAAAGAAAGAAAGAAAGAAAGAAAGAAAGAAAGGAAGGAAGGAAGGAAGGAAGGAAGGAAGGAAGGAAGTCAGCCAGCCAGCCTTGTGTTTGGGTCATCAAAATGCCAGGAACCAAAAAGCTGCATCAGGATTTCCCGTATGTAATATAGTAAACAAGAGTCAAAAATGAAATCCCCTTCAGTTCAGGAGCTGGACATAAAGGACAGGAAGTGGAGATAGCGTCCCTGCACTTCTGGTGCACACTCAGTCTTAGAAGACAGGCTAAGAATGCATTGTTTTACACATCAGCAGAGTGTCAAGTACGTTGGTCACAAAGTAGGAAATCTTCACTTTACTCAGGTGAGAAATGACCCACAGCTGAAGTTCAGCCTTCTTGGAAGTTGAAGAAGGATCGAAGGAGGGAACAAATGACAGACTCTGCACTGCACGTGTAATTTTTATACTGAGAAAATGGACACATCTTCTGCATGACACACAGAAACAAAAGAAATAAAACTCGTCTTAGAGGCCCGAGACATTGCCTTAGTGGTTATGGACATTGGCTGCTCTTGTAGCAGACCCTGATTCAGCTCCTAGCACCCATATCAGGTGGTCACAGTTGTCTTTAACTCCTCTGTCATAAAATCTGAAGCCCCCGCATGGCCTTCAAGGGAACCTGCATGTATGTGGTGTACACACAGAAAGCAGGCATGCGTACACACGTATTAACAATAATAAAAATCTTAAAATTCCACAAAGCATTAAGGATATCAGCCTTTAAAAGCACACAAGTTGAAAAACAACCTCCAAGAGGTTATTATTATTATTATTCCATTCTATTTATGTATTGGCAATTGATTTTATACAAGAATTTTTGAGAAGGACCTAAATTTATAAATTACCTAAGCTTTAAAAGTAGCCCTTCCAGATACTGGGGCATAGAAAGATGGTGATATCGTACTGTTTTTTACCTACCTGCCTGTTGGACCACATCTTGTACTGGTGACAACGAGCCAAGTAAGCCACAAGCCTTTTCTAGACTAGTCTGTATGGGTGGACATCCCTTTTTCACCCTTCCTGCCTCGCTAGGGTCTTGTCCTTCTGGGTAATTCAGGTTCCTCCCATAGTCCCTCCTTCCATTCCTATGCCAGTGGCTTCTCCGCAAGTTGACAATCGCTGATTGTACTTTGTGGCCAATCTATCTAAAGAAGGAGTAAATAAAAATCATATCAGAGATGATGGTGCTATAGAAGATGATATGACCAATGAGCTCTGGCAAGATCCTGCACATGCCACCGTGAGCATGTGGACGTCAGGGAGGTCGGGGTGGGGGGAAGGTGGGGATTCTATTCTCACTTCCCTCTTTGCTGAGGTGGAATCCCTGCCATTGCTTCTCCCATGCCAGCTGGTCTGAATTTCCTGTCTCTCCCTGCAGTTGCTCCATGTGAGCGACAGGACCACATTTGCATGCCCCTATATGTAGCTTTTTATGTGGGCTCTGGGAATTGAACTCAGGTCATCTGGTGTTTGGCCAACTTCCTGGCCCCTCACACACTATTTTTTTTAAATCATTTTAAAAATTGCGTTTGCTGGTTGCTTTTTGTTTTTGGTGCAGCAGAATAACAGCAGCAGTTTAATGGTTAAAAGAAGTCAACCCTTAGATTGGAGAGATGTCCAGTGACTAGGGACGCACACTATTTTGTCAGAGGGTAAGAGTTTGGTTCCTGGTTTCCACATCAGGCATCCCTTAACTGCCTCCAACTCCAACTCCAAGAGATTGAACACTAGTTTTTGGCCTCTTTCGGTATTTACACCCACGTACACACAGACACATATACGTGTACATGAAAATAAATAAGCAAAAAATAAATAAATAATTTTTAAAACAGGCATCCAGCTGTGAATTCTGGACTCACAGGGCCTCCCTGAGCAGAGTCTGTCAGCCTGGTGTATGCAAGCAACATATTCACACAACCCAATAGCCAGGCAACAAAGTCACGAATGCCAATAGATAGAACAAGAAGTAATGGGGAGATAACTCACTTCAAAACAACTCGTTGTCATGTTGTTTCCAGAGATAGACAATTCTAAGAGTTTTCAATGTAGTTTGTATCTGTCTCCCTAAATGCATTGCCATATAGATAGCCACATAACAGAGATAATGTTGCATGTTAGAAACAAGAGAAAAGGAACTTGAAATAGGAGATGTACTGCAGGTTTTAATGAGGCATTAACAGCTCTGGAAATTAGAGTCCTAATTTGCACGAATTTATGAAGTAAACAAGGAGAATACAGAAAGTGATGGAGGCTACGGCCCACCACTTCTGTGTCACACATTTTACAGGAGTGTCAAATTGATTTTGCAATCCTTAATTATATTTCTCTAATTGTGTGTGTGTGTGTGTGTGTGTGTGTGAGAGAGAGAGAGAGAGAGAGAGAGAGAGAGAGAGAGAGAGAGAGTTGGGCATGGGGGGCTGAACTTGTAAGTATGATGAAGGTACTAGTCTTCAGCAAGCTATTTTTCTCACAGTTAAAATGAATAACATAGCAGCACATTAACACCAATTACAAGTGCCTTGGAAAACACACAGAAATGTCGCTGTCATCAAGGCAAGAACTGGTCAGCAA
Organism: Mesocricetus auratus; assembly: GCF_017639785.1. Taxonomy (NCBI): domain Eukaryota; kingdom Metazoa; phylum Chordata; class Mammalia; order Rodentia; family Cricetidae; genus Mesocricetus; species Mesocricetus auratus. The sequence continues at coordinate 6,223,517 of NW_024429266.1, forward strand.
TGCATCCAATTGTGCTTGTCCTGCTTAGACAGAATTCCTTATTAGGAGAAATACCTAGGGATACACAACTATAGTCAGTTTTGCTTATACAAATTTTGGCCTGGCTATGAATGACATCAAAAGGAAAACTACAGAGAAAAATGGGTTCATCTACTGATACTGCACAAGAAGATATGGCCAGGAGGAAGGACTAGTGACTAAGAGCTCTTCTTTTCTAGTTGTGAGAATGACAAATGGACCCCAGTGCCTGTGGAACAAGCCAGGCATTTTACAACCTCCCCCCAAACCCTGCTGTGATCATAGACCCTTTTCAGCTTCTAGCAAAGCCAAACAAACAAACAAACAAACAAACAAACAAAACAAAACCAAGTCCCTGGTTTGGGGAGAGGTTCTGCATCAAAGAAATAAGTGGAAAATAATAGAAGACACCAATACCTTCTTTTGACCTCTGGCTTGTAAATGAAATTAATCTCAGACACTGACACATACAAACACACATACAAAAGAAATAATCATGAAAAGCATAAGCTGTATAGCATCTCAACATAGCTTCAGGAAAGTCAGTTCTATTAAGTTTGTAGCATATGACATACTAATTTGTTCAGGTGGAGTTTGGAAGGTTAAAGTGGGTAATTTTGCTTACCAATTTTATTGGGGTACAATTTATGTGTAATGCAATGTATCAACTCAAAGGATACATTTCAGCCCCTTCTAGCCGACTAAAACACCTTAAATGCCATTGTCTCCACCAGTATAGAACATTTGCTTTAGCCTCAGACTGCTCCTTTGTGTCCCCAAATAATTCTGTCCTTTAAAGATTATATGAGTGCAATTAGCAATGAGTCCCATTTAGCTTTCTTTATTCTGCACAGGATTTTAGAGTTATCCATGATGCTCTCATCAGTCTACTCCTTTTCATTGCTTAGTAGTCTACTGTATTACTGAACCCCCTTTATATACTAACCTAATGCAAGGCATTTGGATGATTTCCAGTTTGGGGCAACCATGAAGGGAAGTGTCATGAATATTTATGCAAATCCTTTTTTGTGGAGGGGAATTCTTCCATTTTCTTAGGCAAACACTCTTGAGAGGAACAGTGAGTCATATAGTAGATTTTTTTGTTGGGTAGATCTGTGGTTTGCTCAATAATTTCTTTTTAGTTTCTTGACAATGCTCATTTCGTTTTTAATCAGCATCAGCTTTCTTCTTCTTCTTCTTCTTCTTCTTCTTCTTCTTCTTCTTCTTCTTCTTCTTCTTCTTCTTCTTCTTCTTCTTCTTCTTCCTCCTCCATAGTAGAAATAGTAGTATCATTATTATCTCCTTTTTTTGGTTTTTCAAGACAGTGTCTCTCTGTAGCTTTGGAGCCTGGCTTGGAACTCACTTTGTAGACCTGGCTGGCATTGAACTCACAGAAATCCTCCTGCCTCTGCTTCCCAAGTGCTGGGATTAAAGGCATGCACCATCATCTCCTGGCTCATTATGATTATTTTTAACCTATATATTAACTTATTTTTTCACTTAAGGAATAAACAAAATGAGTCTGGTTCATACACTATGAGAAAAGCATCCCTTCTTTCTCGTTTTGAACATCTCCTCTCCCTTTCTATATTCTTCCTTAGTCCCTCAGCAATCACCGTTTCCAGACTGCCAGCAATCTCCTCATTAGTGAATGGTTCCCAAACAAAGAGGAAGACATTTTCTCATCATTGTAGGTCAATAAGTGGCTGGCAGGTTGGAGAGTAAACACCACAAGAGAGTCTTACATTTTAAGAAAAGTGATTGGGAACAATAGGAAAGAAGTTGGAATTATGATTACAAATATAACCAGATATTGAAACTCAGCCAGTACATGTAAACCTTCATGTAAGCCTCCAGGGAAAGAAGGAAATTAATTAAGTAACATTAGAAGTTAGTAGGTTGGATAAAATGAAATGAATGGTCAATGGTATCTTGAAGACAAAGGCCATAAAAATAGTGCCATCAAGATTCATGTGCATTAGGCATATGAAATGTACTTATAAAATGAAGGACCCATCCTTCAAGTCCTAACTTACAAAACCCCAGCCATAAGCATGTGCTCACAATCCCCCCAGGTGAGGTTTGTCAACACCTCACCTGCATTGACTCCTGTTGATAACCCATGGTCCCCATGGAAAATAGATTCAAAACAGGAAGGGGGACTTAAGCAATCTGCTCACGCCATGACAAGAGACAGACTTTTTACCCTTTGGGAATCTGACGCAGCCACCGGCACTGTTGCTGCTGCCACCACTACCTTCTGACCCTCACCAGACTGCGATCATCAATACCTTGGTGCCCTTGACATGGATTCAGTCAGCATTGCAGTGAATACATCCATAGCATTGATCGCTGTTGTTTACAAACCACTTTCAAGATGAAAAGTGCTCCTTACTGTTCTGTACATGTGTGTTACGACTGCCATCTTAAACCCATAAGCTTTGATGATTTGTGTGGGCAAAAGTGTCAAATATTCATTAACATCCAAATTTAATAAGCCTGAGATTCTAGCCTAAGAGATATGTGACAACCTGCCTTCAAGCAACAGACTGATTAACAATGGCGGTGCAGACAGCAGCCACTGATCTAACAATATGGCCACAGCAGCAACTTTACCACTAATTAAATCTCGTTAATAATTTGATTTTGTCTCAGTACTACCCAATTTTAATATACCTATTTCCACATGTAAAGCCAAGAAAGACCAAGCAATTGAATTATCACTCTACACTATCAGTGCATTCAAAAAGATGGCTTTAAAATACATATAACATATTATATTATCACACTAGTGCATAATAAATCTTATTGTTAAGTGATTCTTACAGCTAAGAAATCCTTTTTATAGATTATTTCTTTGCTACCACTCAGTTAATTCTTAATGAATGAGCATTCTTTTTTTTTTTCTTTTCTGGACATTTGGTATGTGCCTTACACTGTGAAAGGAATAGAGTTGAAATTATCAGAAGACAGTCATGATTTCAGTCAGTGGAAAACAGCAGCAAGCACCCCATTTCGATAGAGTGTAGTAAGGGCTAAGACAGAGAAGTTCTTAATTTCTGTGGAAGCATGAAAGAGATATCTCTAACCTGGACTTGGCATGGGGAGAAAGCTAAGTGTAGCTGGGAAAATCTGTAGAGGAATACTAAAGCTAGTAGTTCAGTGATGAGCATCAGTTATCTAGAGATAAGAAGGTGCAAAGAGGTTTAAGCATCAAGAATTGCTGACAGGAAAGCATCAGCATGTCCCTAGATCTGAGCGTCCTGGGAATGGAATACACTTAGGCAAAGCCGCTAGACCCAAAGACGACCAGAGAACTCGATGAGAAAGCAAGAAGTATTTGGCTGGAGAGGAGAGGCAGAAAGGCAGCAGGTGAGAGATGGCACAGAGTTGGGGACATATTGAAAAGTTATAAATAATGCCTGAAGAAAGACGATCAGGTGGAGAATGGCCTATGGAAGCGGGAGACTTCACAGATGAGCCCAGGCAGGTCAGTTCTGGGCAGCAGCTACAAGTCAGGTTTCTAAGGCATGGGTGGATAAGAAGAATGGGCACAGTAGGACTATGCAGAAGGTGGGGACCCTTCGTGGAGTCCCACCTCGGGGCTCCATGGCATCATTGTGTCGGCAGGCGTGGAGGAAGGAGCAAGTTCAGAAGGAGGAGGAAGCAAGGAACAGAAACTGAAGACAACGCACCTATTTTGTTTGGCTTCCTGGCTTCGTTGGAGTCCTGGGGTCGGGCCATGTCATTAAATCATTACAACACAGGTTTCCCAGGAGTCTCATGGCTTCCTCAAAGTGCCCTTTCCATGTGAAAATAAATGTGTGGGGACACACTGAAAGGAAAACTTGAAGGTCTGTGTGTCTGAGAAGGTGTTCCCACTCCATCTCCTGAGTCTGGATGCTTCTCCTTTAAAGTTGCCTTCCATTTGAAAAAGAACTCAGCTGAGACTGCTCCTTGGCCAAGAGGATGGGAGTCACTGAGGTTCCCTTCAGGCTCCACTAACCAAAGCTCCAGGGTCACACCTGTAGGCCCTTTTCATTGCATGCCTTGCAGGTGGTCTGGTTAGTATTATTTGAAATGTCAAGTACAACCGCTAGCAAATGCTCTCCCCAAACACCTCTGGACTCACCCTGGACATGGAGCATATCTCAATGGTCATATGATTCAGAATTTTTTCTGGATAAAAAAAATAACCTTACCCTTTTAGGGATGTCTAACATAAAAGTGAGTGTGGCACTTGAATTATCCTCAATTAATTGTTTGGAAAACATACGCAAAATAGTTTTCTTTCTAAAATCGAAACGAAGGCTTCTGTAACCACAGCAAGCATGGCAGCTTCTCTTCTGTCGCAAGTCCTATATACTTATTGAAACTGGATGAAAACAGGAAGCAAATGAACCTGGGTTATAAAAATACAGAACGCTATTAGAGCAAGCCAACGTGCTAAGAGCAGAAAGTGTTTGGGACTACCATTTGAAAAGTCACCAGACAGTTCCAGCATGTACATCCGGACATGTGCTCAAAAGGGTGTAGTTTGTATGTCAAGAAACAACTTATGCATTCATTGACAAGAGAAACACAACAGGCAGATACTTTGAGTCGATTTGTAGTCAACCAAGAGCTTGGCTCTGTGAAAATATTATTTCCTGGTGACAGGACTGGGGCAGTTTGCCTTACTGGCAAGTAAAATGAACCCTTCCTTCCTTCCTTTTGAACTGAGAACCAAACACAGGGTCTTGCTTTTGGTAGGAACTCTACCTACCACAGAGATAAAATCCCCAACTTTTAAAATAATCCCAAACAGAGGGCAATTTGATAAAAACATTCGCCAAATGAATGGCTTTGATACGTGAAGACTTGAACACAGGTCTTCATAAGTCATCCTTTATACTGTGTCCAGCGCCTGGGGGAAAACGGCCCTCCCTGATCCCACCATTGACACAATGCTGAATGCCATTCGTTCCTAAGCCCGTTAGAATGTCTTCCAGCAAAGGGGACCATGGCAAATTTTGCTCCTGGGATGTCCAGTTTACACGACATAGTCTGACTTCTGACATTCTGGGGTGGGCACACGGACCCCGTCCTTCTCAGGCTACACAGGTGAACTCAAACAGGCATCCTCGTCTCCTCTGATGATGTCTCCATCAGCGTCTCCTCATGGAGGCCATCAGGCCTCGCCTCTCCTGCTTCAAGCTCTTTCTCACCTTTTCTCTTCGTTGTCACTATGCTCGTGTATTTAACAGCTAGGCCACAAAGTAGGCCCATGCATTTGTTTTCCAATAACAAAAGCCAATATCAAATATCAGAGGTTAAGCAAAATTTGTAACTGAAATCTATCTTGTAAAAAGGTAGGTCATTTTTATCCTTTATTATTTCTTAAAGCACTTTCTGGCCAAATCACTTGCTTCTACTATGAGGAAAACAAATACCAGGACATCAGGGGTGTTGAAGGTCAGAATTAATGTGCTTCTCCTAATTAGTCTATCTATAGAAGGTTACCCAAGTTGTGCCTTATAATCAGCTTTGTTTTAACAAAAAATAAATGCCCTGATCAAAAAATAATAATAATAAAGCATAACAACCATACAGTAAAAGATGTAAAATTTATGACTTTAAAACTACTGATTTAGAGTGGGGTATACTTCTCTTTTTGTACTCGCTAATTGCTTGTATTCTGTATCCTGAAGAATCTTTGCTTAGGCATTTTGGGGAAGGTAAGTACATGAGACAAACATGAGTGACAATCATTTAGTGTCCTTGAGTATCACGAGGAAAGGATAGAGTGTCGCCTGCAGGATACTCGGTATCAGCGATCACATTTCTCCTGAAGACAAAGTGGAATTGCAAGCAGGTGCTTGTATGCACTCATCTCCCCGGTGGCTGCTACAAAGATCTCCCCAAAGGCAGTCGCTGTTTCCTGGGCAGGGTCAGCAGAGGAGGGAGTTAAAAAGGCTGGAGTGATTGGCATCCGGATGCTATGGCAGTCAAACCTTCCCTCAAATGATCATGGGCTTGTTTTACTAACAGGGAAAAGAGTGACAAGGAGAAGGAGGGTCACCTTTGGAGTGCCAGTGTGAGCAGATTTCAGATTTTTACCTCTACACGGAAAGAAAAAACTCTTTGTGTAAATCAAATAGGTTCCCTCTGCATTCCTGGGGGAATAAAGTGAGCACGGTTTACTTCCTCCTCCCGGCATGCAACGATATCTCATCTGAGCTGGACAAGTGGGAGGAGGCTGGTTTGGAGAGCAAAAGTACAGCCGGCTGCTTGCAAGCAGGGAGCACCGCTTGCCTGTGTGACTGCCCAATTATAATAAAGCACTTTTCCATTTCCCTCTTCTTTACACACCCCTTCCGTCCATCTCAAGAACAAAACAGTCATTTTATGGTGATGTGTGCTCTCCATATCACATTTTTTCACGTTATTAGAGAAGAGTAAATTTATATGAATATTAAGTTATAAACATCATGTTACATGAGAAAACCAAAACCCACTAGTTGATTAGAAACTCCTGAAATTTGGACTGGAGCGGTTATGAGTGCATACTATTCTCGCAGAGACCCGAGTTCGGGTCCCAGACCTATATGGTGGCTCACACAGTCACCTGTAACTCCTTCTCTATGTGCTCTGATGCCCTCTTCTGACCTCTACAGGCTCCTGCATACGTGACGCACATATATGAATACTCAAACATACACGTTACACACACAATGAAATTTAAATTAAAAACATATGCAAATATCTGCCTGAGCTTTATCCAACCTGATGCTTTGCTAATGGCCCAAATCTGAATTTGAGGGAACTGCATAAATACTCCACAATCACAGAATTGGAGTCTGAAGGGCCCAAAGCATTACCATCTGATACAAACCACAGTGTAGCTGGTGAGGAATATTTTACCTGCTGCCCAGTGGTCTGCCTAGTATTAGATTCATTTAGCTACCATCAATAGCAAAATCAAGCATCACATTTTAGTAAAGAAAATCCAGTGTAACTCATGCCCGATATAACCCTTAGCCAAACATATCTTGTATCTATAAGAATGAATTAATACAACACTCATTGATCTTCAGTCAATATTACAGAAAATTCTCACAGCAAAACTCACACTTACAGTAGGCATTTGAATATTAATGACTGTGTGGCAGCTTGTAGCTGGTGTTTAAAGCAAGCTGAGCAGCATGTGTGCAGGCACAGAACATGGCGCATTATCTGAACTATCCCTTCTCTTCATCCCCTCCTACCTGCAAGTAATTACCTCAGTGTAATTATACCAAGTGTAAAGAAAGGGAAATAGAGCCACAGAAAAGAATAAGTTTGTCCAAAGGCATTATCTAATAAATAATGCAGCATGGATTTACATACACTAAGTGCCTTTGCTCTGGTCCCAAAGTCCTCACTTTTATTCATAAAGACAAGGAGGAGCTAGTTCATGGTCATGAATTTATACTGCAGTATAAACAAATGACTGATACTATAATATATTCAACCTAAGGATTAGAGCATCCAAATACCCGTGTATCAGAAAACAAGACAATGCAAGCACGTCTCAAAGAACAAAGCTTAATCGGACTCATTATTTTGATTGAAGGTAGGACTCATAATCCTGATATTAATACTTTGAAGTGTTGAGCAGCGTTTGGAACCTACATCTGTGTGCTTTGTTTCCAGGCTGTCAGGTATAAATTTGAGAGCGCTGAACACTTTCTTTACTGCAGCAGCTAGAGTATGTATCGAGACTTGCACACATGACCCTCGAGCCCGGAGGTTTTATGAGAATGGTTACAAAACTCATCATTAATGGGACGGGGCAGATGTCTGGTGTTTCCCCCGATAAACTTATGATGGCTATATTACCATCTACGTGCCTTTGTGTTTTAACTTCATTTCTCTTCATGTTGGGGAAACATTTTGGTGAGTGTTTCAGATTTGATAAGAATAGTTAAAAATACAGCTTGACATTGAGAGTCTGCAACAGATTATGTCATATTAGGGATCACCGGGATTTGCTCATTAGATTGGGCACCGAGCACAACAACTACATAGAGTATAAATGAATGTGAACTGGGCTCCCTGCCCCGCCCAGCAGTCCAGTCCCTTGTAGCTCCATGAAACTAGTTGTCAGGCTGGAAAATCTACCTTCAAATGTCAAATGTCCTTGGAAATACGTTCAATAAATAAACAGACAAGCAAAACAAAAAACAAAAAACAAACAAACAAAAAACCAAAACCAAACCCAAATCTGGCAGAACTTAGTTCATTACGAACAAATTAGCCAAAAAGTAAATCCAAACTGAGCAACAGTGTTGGCTCAGGACTCCGGGTGATGTCCATATCTCCTACTTCTCTGAATTACTGCTTTTTCTGTAGTTCTCACGTCCTAACTTTGAAGAAACAGTCTTCAGGCATTCCCTTTTATAGTGAGGCCAACCCCCAGCCCTTGATTCAGAATCACTTCATGCCTGAATGTAACTTGGCGTCAGCAGTCACAGTACCGTAGGCAAGGCACCCGCACAGTCCTGTGGAGCACTACTGTGCGGCACAGGGGGACTGGTTCCACTTGGCACTCCGTTTAGGGGAGGGGAATGTTTAAAGGAAGCTGGGATGTTTGGTTTCAGAGCCTGGGGAGACAACTTGGGTCAGGACAGGGCTTGCCTTGCAAGCATAAGGACTTCTGTTCAAAACACAGAATTCACAAGTTAAAAAAAAAATCTAGGCAGGGTGATAGGTCCTCATGCTGCTGAGGCTGAGACAGGTCCTGTGGGGCTCCCAGGCCAGCCTTCCTGGTCTATCTGGTAAGTTCAAGGTCATTCAGAGATGCTATCTCAAAGAAAAAATTGGATGGTGACTGGGGAATGATACCACTGGTTGTCCTCTGATTTATACACCATATACACACACACACACACACACACACACACACACACACACTCATGCACACACAGGCACACACTCACCCATGCCCGAGCTTTCCTGCACGCACATGAATACTGTCCTCTCCACACACAAAGGCAGTTTTGAAAATCTGTTCTAACTCACTAATTGGATAAACGCATAAATGTAGATAAATGACCCATCTCAATAAAATAATAAAATCATTTCACCAAACCTGGCTGTTAAGCCAAAGGATCAGGCCAATTATGAAGGTTGTTTTAAGAATTAAAAGGAGGGCTGCAGAGACAGCTCAGCGGATAAAAATGTTGGCTGCTCTTGCAGGGGACTGGAGTTCAATCCCCAGCACCAGATGGGGCAGCTATCACAACTGCCTGAAACTTCAGCTCCGTTCTCATCTCTGTGAGTATCAGCATGCCCATGCATACGCACATACCTCCCCCCCACTCACACATATATAGAGATATAGATGGAGAGAGAGAGAGAGATGGAGAGAGATAGAGAAAGAGAGAGGGAGGGAGAGAGCGAGAGAGACCTTTAGTCAAGTCAAACTACACAGTGAAAAGCAGCCATGACCCTTCCTTTTCTCAGGAAGTCACCAGTGCTCTTGGGAGCATTTCTCCTGCAGACTGGGACGTACACCCCAAGTACATTCTGCGCAGCTGGAGGCTGTGCGGTAGACAGAAGGATCTTGCTAGGCAAGGTCTGTGTTTATGACTCAAGTTTTTAAAAGAGGAATTTGGAAATGCTCCCAGACACTGCATCTGCCCCTGGCTCTTGCACATCAGAGAATGAGGCCAGTGAGGGAGACAGCGAGGATGACTATGTTTATTAGCAATGGATGGGTCACTCTATCTTTCAACACAGCAACAGTAGGCAATCCCGTCAGAAACCTGCCTGTTGGCTGGCCTGCAGATCTGATCAGACATGCTATACAGCAGTTAGCCCTAACCGAATGGAGACAGGAGACTGCTTCCTGAAAAAAAAATGAGTCCCAAGCCGAATCTTCGACCAGAGACCTAGCTTCTATTTCCATCTGGGAGGAGTCCATCAGCTGAGACTTCCCCATCACAGCCTCCATTGACTTCCTCTTGCTGTTTCTCCATCACAAATATAATATAAGCAGAAGTTCAGCAAGTCGGGGAACTTGAATTCCATTTTTAATTATGATGATTTTGATGTGTGGAGAAAATAGTTAAGCACACATTAATCTCAATATATCTCAGCTAACAGGTAATCATGATTTACGACAGGCATACATGGGCAGCCAGTCTCACACATAAGGCAACTGTTTACTCTTTTAGGTAAAATCAAAACAGTGACATGGGATGTTCTAGCTCAAATTCCATTCCATTGCCTTGGCATACTGGTATTTTAAACGATGGTATTTTACCAAAATTTTCTCATAGGTTAAACAAATATCTGAGTTTATGTGATAATATAAACCCTGTACTTTGTGTACTTATCTTAGTGTACAGTGTGTAGTGTGTGTGAGTGTGTGTGTGTGTGTGTAGTCTCATGTGTGTGAGGACCACCACTCCTGCCATGATAAGCATGTGGAGGTCATAGGACAATTTTTGGTATGGATCCTTGTCACCCATCCACCTTGTTTGAGGAAGGGTCTCCATGTTTTTAATAGTGACACAGGCCAGGATAGCTGCCCCGAGGCTTCTGGGCATTCTCCAATCCCCAGCTTCCTGATGCTAAAGGAGCACTGGCCTTAGAGTCACATATCACCATCTCTGGCTTTAACTTGGGTTCTAGGGATCTAAACTCAGATCTTCATGTTTACATGGTAAATGTGTTACCCACAGAGCCATCGCTTCAAACCCCTCCCAATTTTGTTTGTTTGTTTTCTTAAGCAGAAATGTGAAGTCTGGACATAAATCCTCCAATGAAATATTTTGTTTTCTAGGAGTTGTCTTGGTCACAGTGTCTCTTCACAGCAATAAAACAGTGCATAAGAACCTACTCTTTGCATGTGCATTATTTGCACTGATTTTCATGTTTCCAGATAGTGCCTTCACTGTTGTTGACATCAAGTTAGTCAACACTTTTAAACTCTGTGCCTGTGACAGGAGCAAATCTCCTTGGCTTCACCACAGTGCCCATCAAGAGGAGAAGGTGGGTTCCCACAGAATAGGAGACATTAGCAGTTGTTGTTGACTCAGCTACAAAGGTGGAGATAAAACATCCCTCAGATGCATGCTCTCACCCTCTCCCCAGTCAGGGTAAGCGTTCCTTCTGAGTCTTTTCACAAGCTGTGGTGATCACATGCGTTCTCAGTGGGCATGAGGCATTCCTGAAGCCCTTCTACGAGCGGGCTGCAGCAGGCTCTAATATGTAAGGATGGAGGCTGCCTGAGGACATGCTTTGATCCAATGAGTTCTCCCCTCTTTCCTTTCCTCGCAGGCCTCCTATCTGCCCCCCAACACAATCCTAAAGGGATGGATATGTTGACACAATCAGGCTACCATTATAAAAAGGCTGAGCTCATTTTTCTATAAATAGACCCCATAAAAATTCATTCTTAAGAGATATCAAAATAATAGACAACACCTTGGGGCGTAGCACTTCTTAAATGAAAGTGTCAACTGCGCTTACCTATAAAATCTGGGTGAGCTGTTCTGGGAAATCTGCAGTACCCGTCTCCCACAAAGCAGGTTCTGTCTTAGCAGCCATGGAGTAGGGAGAGAGGGATCTCTCCTTTCTAGATAGTTCACAGGAGGCAGAGCATTGACTTCTTCAGGAGGAAGCCACCAAGATGGACTATGGTGCTCTTGACTCATGTCACCATGGGAAACCTTAGCTGAGCAGCAGCTGAATGGCATAGGACACAAAGGGACAATGAATAAGAGAGGGGGACATACACCTTGCATACATCATACTTAACGGTCAAATCAATTGCTGTCATAGGTGCCTACATAATTCTAGGAATGGAAAATGGAATGTAGAGTCGAACTCAAAGGGGACTAAACAGAACTTAAATGGCTAACAAATCCCTAAAACAAAACATGTACACACTGAGGAAGATTTTTGTTGGAAATCATTTCTATTGCTTTTTTTTTGGCCAAATAACAGATATCATAGCCACTATGAGTGCCCTGGGCCCTTGATTATTGACTGTTGACTTCAAAAGCTCCTTCACTGTCTCCCTCTCTGGATGTCTCTGACAGAGTGGAGGCTACCTGATTTGGAAACTATAGAACTGTAGTTTTGAACTGTGCCCAGCCTACAGTCAGCACTACTAACGGAGGTGGGGCCTCTTGTCCTGACCTGCACTGAACTGGGACTGAGCAGGTGGCAGAAATAATGGACATGGGCAAGGGGGAAGGAGAGGAAGGGATGGCTTGCTAGGAACGGGCTTTAGGTCACTTGACCCCAGCATGCCCCCAAATGAATTGCTAATGTAGGATTAATGACTTTAGGTTGTGAAACCATGTTTACTTCATTCTATTAACTTTTTATTCTTACCATATTGGGGTTTTAATCGAGAGGGCTTCACACTCTACCTCTCTGCGCATGCCCAGTCTATAGTTTGTTTTCACAGACAAATGATTTTGAAATACTTCAACGTTTATTTGTTGTGTGGCATGTGGTATGTGTGCACATAGGCTCGTGAGCTTATTATCAAGACACACACATGAAAGCCAGAGGGCGAAGTGAGGGAATCTTTGCTCTCCTTCCAGTACGCAGGCCGTGGGGACTGGACTCAGGTTGCAAACCTTGTCAGAAGGCAGTTTGCCTACTGATGAGATTTTACTCAGTCAAACTGAGAGGGAGGCATGGACTTGATCCACACACCCCATGCCCTGCACAAATAATCTCCGCATGTCTGTTTGTCATGAGTGGTTCTCACAATGAATGGATGAGCCTGTGCTGAGCTGTCACGTCATACAAAGTCAAATGTTCCCTATGGGTGCACTGCTGTATAGGCTGTAGGTTTGGGGAAACGTGCAACACATACCCATCATTATAGTTTCATACAACATATGCATGCATAAGTGTGTGTGTATGTGTGTGTGTGTTTGACACAAGGCCTTTCTATGTAATCCAGACTGACCTTGATGCTGACCTCTTACCACAGCCTGTCAAGTCCTGGGAACCACCAGGCTAGCAACATACAAGGCATTTTCAATTCTGCCAAAATTCTGCCAGCCATTCATCTGTGTCCTCAACTCCTTGCAACTGCTAAGCTCTTTACAATCACTATAGCCTTTTTCCCTTGCCACAGTAATATGGGACCATAAAGTGTACACCGATTTCAAGATACTTTCCTCTCGTTAGTAACATTAAAATGTCTCCTACTGCTTCCAGCTTCGGCACCGTGTAATATTCCATTCTCTGTCTGTGCGTGTTTTTATTTATTCATCCATCTGCCGAAGTATGGCATGATCAGCTTCCTTTTACTGATTATCAATGAAGTTGATACAAATATGCATGCATGCAGAGGTGACTGTATTGTTATCATTTGTTAAGTCCTCGGGGAGAGGGGTCAGAAGCACTAGGCCATATGCTAAGAACATGTCTTCAGGAGTAGCTGTCCCATTATATACCCATGCCACCAGTGCAGGGCATGTCTTGGATATGTTATCATATGTGTACTTCCTACCTGGGATACAGTGAGGACTATCTCTGCATTTTTAATTACTCTCTATCTCTCTGTATTCTTTGGGAAGACAGTTATTTTCATGATTTTTATCTTAGGGTTACAACTGATGGAAATGAAAGCAAACACCACTCTGAAGACCAAACAGAACATCCTATGCACAGCAACTTACAACGCTAGTATAAGGACAAGGGCTTCTAGGTCTTGCAATAGCTGGAAGCACAGCTGGGCCTGAGGTTACCATGCCACTAGCCATGGTCGCAGACTTGTCTCAGTAATTGCTCATTGACCACTGCTGAGGCACAGTGAGATCTGATACAGTCAGATCCTTGAGAGTGGCAACTCCTTGGAGCTACTGAGATGTTCTACTAAGAAACAGTGATTAAAAACTATCCATGTAACCTGATGAAAGGAAAATCTAACTAAAAGACAAGTTATTGAAAATGAATGCCAATATTCAAGTATGACATCTTTTTTTTGTTTGCAAGAAGGTTTTCTACATATATCTTCCTGGCCTGGAACTTGCTATGGAGGCCAAGCTGGCCCGAAACTCATAGCAAGCCTCCTGGCTTTGCCTCCTGAGCACTGGAATTGAAGAAACGGAGCATCAATGATGGATGGCCCAACTTCAATGACGTCACTTTGCTTTAAACAGTTGTTGGCAGGCTAACATTCATCCCTCCTTTAAGCATGTAGGCTGAGATGTGAAAGAGAAGAAAGGAATGAACACAACTGTAGCCAAGGCTTTGACCAAGAACCCAAACTATGAATGTGGACTTTTAGTTTGTGTATTAACAGAGCCTTGTGCAGAAAAAAATCATTTTCTGTTTCAAGACATATAATGTGATATGGATCCAAGTGCTGAAAACTGTAAAGTGTGATAGGAAGCTCACTTTAAGAGCATAGAGAGAAATAGTAATAGTTGCCCCATGATGCTTGCCAACTTTCCAAAGAGCAGCAGCCAGCAACAACTATTTTAACTTTCAGAAGGAGCAGAGCAAAAAGTTCATTGACTTAAATAGAAAATTAACAACTGTATTCATCATCTGCTGCAGGAATCTGTGTGATATTTTTATACATGTATGAATCTTATGTGCATGGCTTCTCTTGGTACTCTCTCTACCAAAAGTTAGCTAAATGGGGAGTGTTCTCAGTTGTCGTTATAATAACCAAACAAAATAACAAGATAAACCAGTCTGAACCTCTTGCATCCAGTTTATGTTTGGAGCTGAAACTCCCTTGCATGATCTTTTGTGGCCATCTATGCATTGTTACAGGCTCAGGCAAGAAGACCCCTCATGGGTTTAGTAACAATTAACACGGTTTTCTTTATAATTTGACTTTTTGTATGTGTGCATGTGTGCACATTCATGTGCTGCTAGTATGTGCATGCATGCATGTGTGCGTGTGTGTGTGTGTGTGTGTGTGTGTGTGTGTGTGTGTGTACCATAGGGGAATCTCATATGGTGTTATTCTGTTACTTCTTGAACACTGACACCCTCCTTTGAGGCAGAGTGTTTTACAGGCTTGGAGCTAGGGATAGATGAATGAGGATGAACTGGCTGCTCAGCCAGCCCCAAGAATACTGTCTCTGTCTGCCTGGTGCTGGGATTACAAGCACACACCACAACATGCTGCATTTTCATGTGGCTTCTAGGTACCAAAACCCTCTTCCTGTATCTTCCTGTTACTTTACAGACAAGGAAAGACTGGCATTTGAGCCCTTTGGCTGTGTCAGTTCCTGCACTGCATATTGGAGTCTCCAATATTTATAGCACAGGAAGGTGACATTTTTAGCTTAAAAGTTTCCATTCAACCAATTTACACTGATGCTCAGAAGAATTCTCTCAAATGAGGAATCTCTTTTGTATATCCACTCCATTTAAACTAAAGACTTGAAGTTTGGACAAATGTGATGATGTCTTGCTTGTACAAATAAAGCCTGTCTGGGGGTCAGAGAATGGGGCTTGCCACTAGATAACCATAGAGGTCTGGAGGTCTGTGCAGACAGGCAGGAAGTGAGGTAACCGGGAAGAGACAGGATATAAGCAGGGAAAAACAAGAACTCACTCCCTTGTCTGCCCAAGGCACTAAGGCGATAAGGTGTGTGGCTTGTTCCTCCTCCTCTCTGACCTCTCAGCGTTTTCCTCTATATCTGACTTTGGGTTATTACTTAGATCAGTTAAGAGCTCCATTTACATTTTGGCACCCAGTGTGGGGTTTCTGTCTGCACAGACCTCCAGACCTCTATGGTTAGCTAGTGGCAAGCTCCATCCTCTGATCCCCAGACAGGCTTTATTTGTAGAAACAAGATGTCACCACAGATAAACTTGAACCTTTCATCATTGGAAGCATGCCATCCTTTACACAACACACTAACTCTTTCCCAAAGCCCATGTGTTTGACTCCTGTACAATTCTATACCAGCTGAATGTGAGAAAGTGGTGAAATCATGGGCCTTGCCTTTCCACACTGATCTACGACCCACGGTACTTCTTCATCAGGAATACAAAGAATAAAACAGTAAAAAAGAATCACATTGGCACTGTAGTTACATTTTCAATTCTTTCTAAAGGGGGAGAGCTCACTTCTACTCTCAGTCTGGCAAACAGTTCATAGGCAATAAGGATACTCTTCTGTGGAGGGTCCACTGAAATTAGGGCTAACTGTTCAAAGAGTGACATGTCAGCACCTCAGCTCACAGAGAGTTGTTCCACCAAGCAGGGAGAATATCTTGGCTAGTGTCCTCCACAGCATCAGTTGAACTGGAGCTGGTTGCTTCTCCATTGCTTTAAAAACCTTGACTTCCAGCTTGTATGTTATAGCTTCAAACAGAGGAGTCTACATGGCTTCTTGTAGGGTGGGTATGCTACTGAACCATTCTTTACCTGTATCTTCTACAACCAGGAGAAGGGTTGAGTGGATCTGTAAACCAATTAAACTGGACACAAAACACATTTGCATGTGCACATGTGTGCACATGCACACACACACACATACACAGGAGCTTAGCTTAAGGAGGGTTATTTGAGTGTCAAAACAAAGGGATTATAGACACACAAATATGTTTGTTAAATAGTTTGTCATCACAGTACAATAAACTAAGAGATAACTTTGAGCAAAAGAAATCACTTTAGGCTTCTTGAAAATATTTTCACCTGAATTTCTTATGCTACAATATCTCATATAAATCATTTAAATTTTATCTTGCTTGCCTGAGTTATCCTATCTACAAATTGAGCAAGAATTTTCAGTGCAATACATTAATACTAACTGCCACCTCCATTCAGATACATAGCCAAGTTCTTTTTAAATGTGTATGTGTGTGTGTGCATGTGTGCATGCGGTGCTTTCCTTCATGTGTGGTTAATAGGTTTGCTCGTGTGTATTTGTGTATGCATAGACATTGGGTCTCCCGCCCTTTCATCATCTACCCTAGGCCTTGAGATAAGAGTCTTTCATTGACCATGGCTCTCACTGTTACTCTTCAGCTAGACTCTCTACCCCTCCAGCAGCACTGGGCTTACAGAAATCCACATGCAGCCATGTCTGGTTTCTGTGTGGGTTCTGAAGTCTGAATTCAGGTCCTTGCATTTACACAGTAAACACTCATATCCACTGAGCCAATGCCTCAGCTCCCTAATAACTTTATATTTTATAAAAATTATTCTGAATTGTTCAACTACTCTACTTCCTTTATGCAGCATTTGTTACCCTATTATCTGATTAATGGCATAGTGTAATGAATAAATTTACACTTGCAAAATTTATGGAGTGTGGAGTCTTAAGCCAGACAGACTCATGGGGCTTTTGCATCAAATATCTTCAATTGTTTTCAAAACCTTGTGTGTGACGTCTGCTTGGTAAGTCATTCACTATGACCAGATCTACTTCTTGCTGTGAGGCCAGGCATCCAGACAAGACCAGAGCTTCCTTGGTTCAGTGTGCATAGGGTATAGTCTAACATAGGACATCCGTAGGCACTTTGTCAAAAGAAAATTATTTTGACTTTTTTTCAAAGATCTAAAACCACCTCAGGAAATGCTACTTTGAAAACACTGCTCAGACTATAACCCTTTCACATTCCCCTTCAGCACTCTGCTATCATTTTCTTACCCAGAATGTGGCATACAACATGATCTTTCTATGTGTGCCATGCCATAGGAAGGTTACAAAACATGGCTTTAAGAGAACTCAAATGAACTTGCTCTCAAACATGGCTATCAGTGCATTTCAGGTGGTGGTCGATCAACGGTCCATAACTACCACTGCCCAGGTCTAGAGAAAAGAGGACCCATCTATCTCTGAACTAACACACTGAATAGGCAGGTAACGGCCACTACCACCGTTCACTAAAGCCCACCATTAATGTAAGAGGTAGTCGTTCCGACTGTAATTATGGCATCTTTGCTACACAAACTTGAAGCTTTTATGGGGCCTGTGCAATTAGTTTCTTAAACGTATCGTAACACTTGCCTGTCTGACAGCACAGTATTGATTTTTTAATCATTTTCAAGTCTCCTCCAGCACAAATAAATGTACTATAGTTACAGTTAATGCACTGTGTACACGCATTAAACATGGGTGTGACACAATTTATTATTTTGTGATATATAGAATCTGAGTGGCCCGTCTCAGAAAGTGCCCCACTGATTTCATATCAGTATGGGTGTTACCATTGTCCTTGGTCCTCCAAATTCTTTAACTTCAAACGGCAAGAGACCTTTCCTTAATAAGACACTTAGGCCTTCTAAAAAAATAGGAGGGGTGCTGCATATAAATCTTTTATATATGCCAGTGTGAGAGAAAAAATGTAATAGCCTAGCAGAGAAGAGAGTGTATTTTCCTAAAGGGGTCACTGTGGGACCAATGGAGACTTTGTTCTCTATAACATTTTTGCCTATTCAATTTCTTTCCTGGAAGTTTTATTTTTTATTTATTTTTTAGGGTGCGTCTGTCAAAATCTTTTGGAGGGACTCAAGCCTCTAATGTAGCCAAGTTTTATATATTTTGGTTGTTGTTTTAACAATCTGTGGAAGCCACAGAGCGAGAACACGGCTAAGGTAAGGTTCCATTTTCTAGAGGTGATTTCTGCATGCCCTTTCCATATGCCCAAAAGGCCAACAGGAAGCCTGATAAAAGTCACATATCCAAAAGCAGTCCTGGTCCCCGAGGTTATCGCACATTTCACAAGCCAGCCTTTCCTTGGTTCATCTGAGCCCTTAAAAGTGAAGTTGGTGAGTAAAAAGCAGTTAATTTTGTTTTGTTAGAAATAATATCATTTTAGTTTTAGCATCGAAGACAGATGCCAACATTTCTCTCGGAACAGATGGCAATCCTGTCTAATAGTGCAGCTCTGTATTAGTAAGGTCTGCTGTGTATACAAACAGTAATAAACACTAGGTAAGGATCAAAATAAATTTTAATTGTTGACATTAAATCCTGGCAGCACAGACTAAGGCTGCAATATTCCCTTTTCAAGTCTGACACATTTACTAATGCTGCAGAAGCCTTTCTGAATGCTGCCAGGATCCAGCTACAATAGAAGTATGATTTTACACTCCCGGTTAGTCATCAGCCAGGATACCTGCCTCCACGTGCATGGATGATGTGCCATTAGTTCCGTTATCTATGAAGATTATTTTTTAAAGTTCCCAAATAAGAGAACATTTAATTAAGAAACAAAAGAGCGGTCCACGCAGCTGTTTTATCGGGGGACACACTATTATCAAAACTACTTTTTTTTTTACCCCTCTAAGTAAAGGTCTCCCAACAAACCCATCATGCTAGAATGCCAAGTTGGGCAGTCCTAACCTTCTCCCAAAGTGATACACCTTTCATCTTGTTTACCGGCTCTGCAGGGCTTTGAGGGCCATCTGAGCTTCTCCAACCATGCTTGCCACAGGCTGGCTGGGGGTCAAACATGCCAACGGCATAGATCCCTTTCTCAGAACGCCTCCAGCAATCTAGTGTTACATGTGGTGTCCCTTATTTATTTTGGGGAGCTGCCATGTTTAAAAATAATGCCAACGAAAAACAAAATTAAAACTCAGGTTGCGTTGGCTTTTCCATGCCTGCTCAATAACAAACATGCTTTGCAATCATATTTCTTTTAAAAAAAAGGATGTATTTTTTTAATCACGAAAAATATATTGCTCCCACCATATGGGACAAGCAACGACTCAGCGACCGATTTAAGATGCAGCATATTGAGCTGACCATATGTTCCAATGCTGTTGAATGGCTGAGTGATTCATGCCCGTCACATTCTAGTATATCAATTAAAGCTCCTTGAAGTCTGCATGATTTGTGCCTCTGTTATTAAACCCTGCTAATTCATCCCACTTACACATCTGTTATAAATCTCTAGGAGTGCTGCATGATTCATGGCAATCTGTGAGCATGCTACAGCAAATTCTTCTCCTTGTAATTAACAGTAAATTGTTTTACTGCCATGCAATGAATTTTTCAGTTATATCGCAAATGAACTCCTAAATGTGCCGGTTTTTTTTCCCTAAGAACTGACTTATATCATTAGGCAATTAAAAAGTATTGCTTTGAACCAAAAGCTTTTAATCAAGAGAAATACAACTTAAATATTGCTTAAGAGCCCTGGCAATTTGACATGGTGTTTGCAAGTGTAAAAATAATCTCCACTGAGAGAGAAAACAAACAAACAAAGTCCTCCATGTGCCCAGGATCTCCTTCATGGGAGGGAGAGGAGCCGCCACGGATGGCGCATGGGAAAGTCAAGTTTCTGCACAGACACTGTTTATCTGGGATGGGCCTCAAGTCATCTGTCACTCCCCAATTTCTCGGGCTGCTTTGCACTTCTCTCACTGTAGAATATCTTTACTCTTGAAATAAATAATTGGATAATTAGTCAAGTTGAATCATCAGAGGACTCCAGGGCTGTTCAAGTGTTCTTGTCAAAGGTGAAGCGAATTCATTTCAGCTCTGCAGATCTTCCAAGAGCCTTTGATTCCCCCCGCACTTTCTTGGCAGCAGCCTCGGATTCACGAGTCCATACATCAAGTCAGTAGTTTTAACAACAAATGGAATTAAATTCAAAGAAGGGAAACTAATTGAAGGACAGCGACAAAAGTGTCGGGTGATGTGCTTTTTAATATGGCCTGCCGCATTTGCATGATAATTTTTCCTTTTTAGCATGGAGCAGAAAGTGACTAGCTTAATGAGGGATTATTCAAGACAGGAAGGAACAAAATGCATTCATAACTTGGAACAAAGATGGCATTATGAGACAGACACTGGCAACCTAAGAGAAGGAACCAGATGATTGCCTTACGCACCGTGAATAAAAAGGTAGAAAAATATTTATATTAGTATTCACTAATGACTATATAGACAAGACTGTTGTAATTAAAATTATAAATTAACATATTAAGAGTGCTTGTTTAATCACTCTGGGTCCTATTCACAATGAAAAGACTTATGTCCCTGCATGCAAACAAGGTGGGTTTTTCTACCCAGGAGAAAGGATATCTCCATTACACTTCAGATTCAGAGCAAAACTTAACGTACCCTAGTTACCTGCTTGATAGATGGGGGCTTCTCAGTTTGTAGTCTGGAGCCAATGACAGGTAAAAGAAATGACATGATATTCCTTCAGAAATGGATCTTCGGGAGGAAGATTTAAACCTGGTAGACTTGGAAAAAGATAGAAATTCACAAATTTCCTAAATGAAAAGGGTAATGTTTTGTAGATGTGTAATACAGATTTGAAGGAGGCCTAGCTCTTCTAGAAACCTCTGCAGACGACCAGGAGCAACTCCATAGCACTAACTCAAGTGTTCCTAAGTGTTCCATGGAGATCCCATCCATTCAGAGATGTGCAGGTACCAAACCCAAATCTAACACAGCTATCTGGGTGAAGTGTCCCTAGTCTCTCATATGAACCAGAAAATATTTAAAATAAATCATCTGGTTCCAAAGCTTTTCCATGAAATTTCCAGATGAAACTTCACAAGTATTTTCTTTTAAGTAGTGACTAAGATTTTAATGAGGAGGTTTCACTGGTGTGGTCCCACACTTGTGAGTGCCTATTTAGATTCGTGACTTTCAACTGCAATGCTATTGAATGGCAGGCTTCCATCCCTCCTTAGACTGAGGAGTCAAACCTGCAAACCCCACAGTACGCTGCTTCACTGTTCTCCAGAAATAACAGGGCAGGGAGGTTCAGAAAGTGACTGGCCAACTTACATTCCAATATAGACTTGACTACACAAAAGCCCTGGCTTCGACATTGGTGTCTGGTCCACGAGTCTTATTAGCTGTTTAATCTTAGGGCTTGTATGGAGAAAGAAACACCTACTAGAAATAAGAGGCATGAAGGATACAGAGTCAGTAGTTGTTGGCCTGGGCTTACAGGCAAATAAAAGCTAATTTTTCTTCTCATTACTCTGAATATACCTGCAAATTGTGCATTTTACACAAGAACAAACATAGCAAAACACATTTTCTCACTATCAGCGTGTAAATTACTTTTATTGGCAGATGAGGAGTCACCTGCTTTGACAGCATATACTGAAGGCTAAGACTATGTTTTCTTTTCTTTGTTTTCCAAATGCCACTGAAATAATTTCTCTAGCAGAATACGAAAAGATTTCCCACAGGAACAGAAGCCAATGTTATGGTTTGAGTAGAAACTGGGTGAGCTGAAATGTTTGCCACAACTTCAACGAATGGCCTTTGAGATTTCTTCACGGCGTTCTCAGCCACTGCTCAGTGCTTCTCACATAGCCTCAGCTCACAGGGACACCACCTCCCTTGCTCTCTGGCGGTTCCCTTACTCTCACTGTTTCCCAGGGTGCCTGTGCTCCCTCAGACACCCTCCTTCACCTGCGTCTTCCCAATCTCACTGATCCATCCTCGCAGTAGTCCTCCACCTCTACAGATAATCATAAAACCATCAACGATTTAACCACCAGATTTGTATGCACTGTTGCTAGCTGCTTATAGCTGCCATGGATATGTTCCTACCAAACGATCAAACATGAACGCACACATTTGTTTTTTTCCCATATGTTCATCCTTCCCATTTTATTTAACAGCAACATCATGGTCTACTCAAACATTTACTGTCACCTTTAACTTTTTCCTCGTCTGAATCTGTGGCTAGTCCCCCCATGATTCTGTCCATCTCATCTGTCAATCTTCACTTCCATTGACTGAACAAAGCCCATTGGTCCACACTGATAAAAACTCTGAGCATCTGTGCATACCCCTCTGAATGTACTGCCAGAGATGTCTTCATAAACCATAGATTTTATCATAGAATATCTAGAACAGTGCCAACCTCTAATATGGGGACTAGTACATTTCATATGCTCAGTAAATAGATACAAATGTCTTTTTCAATCAACCAAATTCATCTACAACAGCATCCTGTGAATTTCCTGATCTCCCAGTTTACAGGCACTCATCCTCTCCTGTGTTCCCATAGCCTTCTTTCAGCTAAGAGTCTAGCACATACCCTCACGCAAATCAGTCTATTAGATATTAACTGCTTAACCTAAACACTGTTCATTGTCTTTTGAATTCCCACAGACTTTAGATAGTGAGCGTTCAATGGTTGTTTTCTAACCAGAGATTTTATAAGATAATCTATTAGTGGTACGCTTGGGATACATTGGTGACTTTATACTCAAAGGACAAATTTGGAATTTGTAATCTGGATGCAAATTTTTAATTTAATTTTGCTTTCACTTTTACTTTTTATGTTTTACATGTACGGGTGTTTTACCTGCCATCTGTATGTGTGTCTGTACTCCCACCACTGCTGTGTCTATTGCCCGTGGAGGCCAGAAGAGGACACTGGATCCTCTGGAGGTGTAGTTGTGGGTGCTGGGAATTGAACCTGGGTCTTCTGAAACGGCAGCATTTCAGAGGCCTCCCTCTAGCCCCACTGCATTTTCAGTGGGCCTCATGGCCCTGAATGGTTTATTTCTCAGAGAAGGGAAAAAGACTTTAGACTTTAAAATTTTCTGGTTTGTTAGGTAATTGCCATATAATGCAAAGAAAATGAAGATGCAAAACCCCAGCTCTTGACTCTGGTAACACTGTAAGCCCTCACAGCAGGGACACAGCGTGGGCTCACATTGGCTGGCAAGCATGTTTCATGAGATGGCAATTGCAATAAGAAGAAAACTTTATGGACGTTTTGCTGTGGTGAACATGTCTTTACACGTGTCACGCACATCATCTTTTGAACTAAAATCACTTCAGGATCTCACAGCCGGTGCTCTACTTAGAACATGGGAAGTCCCTCATTTGCTGAAGTCTCCTCCTGATAAAAGCTGTTGGAAGGTTCTGGAAGTATAAGGAGATGGGGCCCCGTAAGGGGCAGTAGACCACAGGAATTGTATCCTTGAAGGTTCCCTTAGTCCCTCTGCACATTCTGCTTCCTGCCATGATGTGAATAGCATCTCCCGTCTTACATTCCCACTTGCCATCCTGTTCCATTCTCGTACATGGGGCCAAGTAAGCAAGTAAGCATGTAAGCATGTAAGCATGTAAGCATGACAGCATGTAAGCATGGACTCAACCCACTGACACAGAGACAAAACACCCGTTCTGTCGTTGGTCATTATATCAGGTGTTGGTTACTGTTGTATAGAAATAGCAAACCTAGTGTGCAAAGAGCAAAACCCAAATTCGAACTCTTGTATTCTGGTTCATTTTGTTTCCCCATTTAAGTATATTTATAAGATAGAAACAACAGCTAAGAAGAAATAATTGCTCATCATTTCACAAAGTGCATATTAATTCATTTTTATATTTACTTGGGATGCTGAGGCAGGAGGATCATAAGATTGAGTTCAACCCAAACTAAATAATGAGATCTTATCTGAAAAAAATGGAAAACAAAGCATAAAGAGGTATATATTACCTACATCTAAAATCTATGTAGCTTTTAGAGATTATGAGATATTTCCAGGTTCTATTTCTCTATGATAAAAAGGTAGAGAGGCCCAGGCTCAGTGGCACACACTTTTAATCCCAATAATCGGAAAGCAAAATTAGGCAAATTCATAAGCTCAAGGCCACCCTGGACTGTATAGTGAGTTCCAGAACAGTCAGGGTTATATTGGGAGACCTCGTTTCAAAGCAAACAAACAAACAAACAAACAAAAACACTCAGGGGAATAAAAGTAGAGAGACAGGGCAAAAAGGAAAGAGCCACAAAGCAGCTTTATTTTGTGCTTCCTTTATGACTAAGTAGAGTTGACAACAAAACACAGTAGTACATGCCTGCACTTCCTGCAGAGACAGGAAGAATGCCACACATTTGAGGCTAGCCTGATCTATGTAGTAAGTCTCAGCAAAGCCAGGATCTCAAAAAGGCCAAGTAAATGAAGAAGGATGCTAAGGATGCTAGACACTTCTTCAACCATTCGCTGGCCATTCATAGGCTTCAGATACCCTTTTCCAGTCTCTCCTGTGACAACGGCCCAAGGATTCCTCACTAGTGACTGAAAAGGAGCTGCTGAGATCACTGGCTGTGGTGTGCCTTCTATATAGCAGGGAACTTACTGCTTCAACCCTCAAGACAGGATCACTGGGGATGTTACCAAGGATGACAGTTCCTTGTACTCCAGTCTCCAGGATCTATCTAGGCTCCAAGGTCAGGTGTGTCTCACTCCAGTTCCTTTCACTGTCTGTGTCTGTAGGAACATGGGCTGACAATATTTAGGAAATGTGACAGCTTAGCGCCAGTCCCGTGCTTCCAGGGGATGCAGATGGCGTGCTATGGCGTGGAGAAGACACGACTTCTGCAGATGTAGAGTTGTTAGAGATGGTATAGACGATGTTGTCATGAGGGAGACAAGTTCTACTAACAGCAGCCTCCAAGAGAAGGACGTTGAGTAGAAGCTAGCGGTAGGTATTTTCAGTCCACTTAAGAACTCACTTCTTTAGGGCGGGGAGACGGCTCAGCCATTAAGGTGCTTGGTGCCAAAATCGAAGGTCCTGAATCCAATCTCTAGGGCCCACATGGTGGAAAGAGAGGACTGAGACTTGCAACTTGTCCTCTGACCTCCACTCATGCCCTGTGCATGTGTATGATTACACATGTGCGCACACGCACACACACACACACACACACACGCCAAATACATAAATAAGCATAAGTAAAATAAAAAAAGAGAAATTGCCTTCTTCAAAAATGAGTCTAAAGATGCTGGTTTGTCTGGGACCCAAGTGTTTTCCAATTGCGGAGGGTATGAGTCATGAATTGGACAAACACAAGGGAGATGTGGCTATGAATGCAGTAACATTGGGCATCCAACAGTCCTGGATATACTCACACATCCGGAATACACATAGATTAAACATAAATTCCTGAAGAACTCTATCATTGAGATACTAAACTACATTGCCATGGAATTTGGATTTCCTTCACATCAATGGAAAATTGTAACAAGCAAAAGTAATTGTGTGACATAATTTGAACTGAATTAGTTTTCCCAGAACTGGAGATAGGAATAAAAGAATTGGATCTACAGAGAGTAAGATGATTAAATATATGTTTGTACAATAACTAGAATTCATGTTGGAACCCGCTAACCTCTGTACCTGTAGACACACCCATAAAGAGAGCCCAGGCCTTGCAGGACCGCAGACAGAAACAATGGGAACTGAAAATCTAAATGCTGCTAGTGGAGTGTATAGAAGGTAGTGAAATGTGTATTCAGCTTTGCATAAATCTAGTTGACCTGCGGTAAAGCAAGCAAAAATGATACAAACCACATTTTAGGATTTAACAGTTTTCCTACTACACTGTACAAACTTAGGACATTCTCACTAATCATAAATAAAATAATACATAAGCACTTGCCTATCCAACGGATGAAAACACAGTACCAGGGCAACCAAGAAACTGCTAAATATCCTCACAGGACAGGAGTAGCCAGTCCCAACACAAGAAGAAAAGTTAAGACCGAGGGAAGAATTATCGCGTGGCCTCATGGGATGCATCTCACAACCTCCAGGACATTTTGAGGTAGAGACTGAACACAATAACCATTCTCATTCCATGTCTAATTTGGGACTCTCCCAATGTGTCCATAATCCTTGGCTCTATGTTGTCTTTTTTTTTTCAAGAAACTCAAGACAAATGGCATTCAGGGTTACTGAGGGAGCGTCAGAGCCAGAAAAGATACATGTGAAGTCTGAAATGCAGGAGCCCTGCAGG
This sequence comes from Mesocricetus auratus, assembly GCF_017639785.1. NCBI lineage: Eukaryota > Metazoa > Chordata > Mammalia > Rodentia > Cricetidae > Mesocricetus > Mesocricetus auratus. The sequence goes on from NW_024429266.1 coordinate 6,250,252, forward strand.
GATTTATTTTCAATATGGGTATATTTATTTATATTCAGTTGGGATGTACTTACCTGCTCCTAGGGTTTTTCCTGCTCTTGAAGCACTGGTTACACAGCCCACTGAATTGTAGAAGGAGACAGTAAAGGTATAGATCCTATAAGGTCAGAGTCCCTTTATGACATAAGACAGGTCTTGGGACTTAGCAGAATGCAACAGCTTCAAAGGCAAAACAATAATAATAATCGGATAATAATCAATGCACAGCCATTAATCTTGGAATTACAAATTCCATGAATTCAGGCAGAGGGAATTATTGCCAACTCCTTTAAGGAAAGCAATTTCAAAAAAAATACCAAAAAAGTCTCAACAATACAGGGTTTAATTGATAATTGTACAACCACACTGTTTTATGAGGTAATAATGCAGTTCCTGAGTGGATAAATGAGAAAACGGAGTTATGGCCTCATAAAGCAGCATGGATGTATGGTTATTGTCACCAATGGTAGAGATAAAGATGGCTACATCCACACAGTTACCGTGAAAAAGTCCAAACGAAGCCAACAGAAACGCAGGGTGGTGATGCCACATGCTACTTGATGGCAGAGCATAGGACAATGAATGGCATGGTGCTAAATCATCCTATCATTTGCTTAAAACCTCCACAGTAGTCAAGGGGGAAGAGTGGATGCTGAGTGAACATTCCCTTAAGTCGAATCTCACTTCTTTTCCTATCCAAATAAACATGTAAATTGGACTGACAGTTACATTTTGTGAAAAATAGTCATCATCTGACATTTTCAAATGAAAGCAGAGGGTTTGAAAGAAAAACGACTGTGAGAAACAATGTAAACAATTAAACAGCCAGAGAGAATTCATACTATAAATATGACTAGAGCTAACAACAAGCAACCATGAAAATCTTGACTAATGTTGGATGTAAGTTATATTTGGGGGTGGGGAATGTCACAGAGCTAGAATTATGAATATGAAATGATTTTTCTTAGGGCTACTGACATGTATTCATGGACTATGTATGCATGGTTTAGTCAACCATGGACCAGATTGCGTATGTAATTGTGACCCTTTATAATCACAAAAGCTAAATGTTTGTACTACCTAGGCATGCTGTAGCTACTTAATGTCATGAGGCAAATGTGGTGGTAGTGCCAACATAAATTAATGGTACTATACCACCAAGACTACAAAACTATAGGACATGCAGATGTCTACAGTACAGAAGACTTGCTAATGTTAAAAAATGAGTATGGCACTGGTTGATGCATTTGCTATATTATATGTTTTACCATCAAGGTAAGATATTTGCAGTTATAAGAAAGGTTACAGTAAAAACCAGCTGAATTACATCAGCAGCAGCCCTATGGCTTGTTTTTACCATGACACCTGATAGTATCAAGAGGCCATGCAGTTACTTACATGGTTCTTAGTTTTGACATCTATATAAAATGGTACTTCACAAATAGATACAGATTCAGATGCTCACAGAGCTTAGCTACATTTCAAATAGTTCTTAGTTATTTTCCCTAAATGAGTACAAGTATACTGGAGATGTTAACCTAGGTATTGACTTCAAAAGTATATGAGCCCAAGAATTAAAGAATAGACAAAATACAACTGTGTGCCAAAACACCAATGATAAATGTGGGATGTAAGGCTCAAAGACCAAACGCCAGTCTTATTTAAACATTTACCTAAATAACAATATTACAGCAGATATGTACAGTAAACTGTCTACATTGAAAAGCATGTTATTATACCTAGATGCTGTTTTATCGTGAGATAGTTGAAAAAGTCACATGTGCAGATGAACAGGAAAGGACAATAAAGAATCATTAATTTATTATTGACTCTTTGTTTAGCCACAAAATAAATTTCTGTGTTGTGTGGGTATATATTCTGTCCACTAAGACACCTCAGAAAAAGGCAAATATGTTCATAGTGATTTAACGGGTGTCCCCTTCAAAATGCATGTCTCCCCAGAACTTAAGGGTTTTGTCTTTTGAAAAGTGGTATTTGTTGAGGAAATGAGTTAATACACCTTGTGTTTAGGATTAGCTTTCAATCTGACAGCTGGTATCTTTTTAAGAGAAATGCAAAACACCCACAGACAGAGGGAGTAGGAGTGAAGCAAACTGATGTAGTTGAAATGGGAGATATGTTGGCACGATGCAAAGGGTGCCACCAGGCACCCAGAGGGAGACGAGGGAAGCAGGACAGGACTTCCTCTTGGCTTCAGGGAAGGAACATGGCTCTCCCAGCAGCTTAGTTTTAGTCTTTGGAACCCCAGAACCTGAGAGAAGCAATGCATGCCCTGTAACCCACTCAGTTTATGGTGATTTTGAAGGTAGTGTTTGTAAACAAATAGTTCCAAGGTTGCAAATCCTGTGATCTCTACCCTGTTTGTGCCAGCTTTGTAGGATTCTGGCTGTAGAGATAGCTGGGGTACCACTGAGACTCTTTAACAGTGGTGTCACACCTCAGCTTCTTGCTCTCAACAGTGACAGACTTCCTTATACTGCCTGCAGTTGAGTACACCCTCCCTACCCCTGTATATCCTGTTTTCAAGTCTTCCACCATGTTTGGTATCTTCTGAGAAAACAGAACTACAGCAGTCCCAAAAGGCATTAGTTTCACAGGAGGGAGATGCCAAAGTATTAAAGTGGGATTCTGTAATTAGACCACCCCAGCTGGCTGACAATGAGGATCCATGTAGGTGGACTCATGGCAGCCTACAACTTTGCAATAGCAGCATAATTTTTAAACTTACATAGTGGTGCACTAAGTAACTTTAGAGAAGGTATTAAATTTTTAGGACTGTGCGATCTGATGACTGTTGCTAATGTCATGTATGTGCTAAATAAAGATAATCTTGAGGTCATCACCACTTTAAGATAAACTATACAATCCTTCTTGAAAGTATTGTTTCTCAGTGTCAATAAAATCATGTTAAATGGATCAGATAAGCACGAAACAAGTGTATGGAGATCTTAGTAAGATGTGTGTCCCAGAGAGTAGGAGATTAACTTCATAAAAGATTAAGGGATTTGAAACATCAGCTGGTGTTTTAGGAAGCCAAGTTGTCTGTGACATCTAGGACATCTATCCAGTCAAAAGTAGAAGAAAAATAACTGTATCTTGCATCCTTGAATGTGTTTTATCTTGCACCCTTCAGCAAGAAGCTCAGTGTCTAGTGAAGAGACTTCCATGTGAAGGTAAATAATCTTCATTTGGGTACTCTTCTGACCAGCATGTCAGTATAAAATTATACTACTTGATTTGTCCCAGAGCAGGAATAGTTCAGCCCCAGGCTCAGGCTGTGGTGTTGACTGACTGTTTGAGACATTAAATCTACTAGATCCAAGGGTTCTGGGGCACATAATTATGGGGAAATATGGTGACGTATTGCTGGAAAGAGAGCCACAAGATAGAAAGTATGCAGAGTAGAGGCACATAAAGTGATAGGAATTCTGGATACCATGGACTGTTTGCTTAACACTCCCAGGAGGTTATTGGGCTTTCATCATACTATAGCATCCAACAGAACATCAAATGATTACATAGTTAGAGTTACTTCCCATTGGCTGGATTTTTTTTTCAGATATGTCAAGGACTCAACTAAATTGTATCCTATGATACAAGTGGAAACCTAAGATTTGAGCTCAGTCCAAAGAATACCATGCAGATCTTGGAAATTCTCTCTAAAGCATAAAGAAAGAACACCAAAGCTGACTACACAGGAGGGTTGTCTTAGAAAACAGCTCCAAGGATAGTCTAGGTGGCTGCTGCTACACTGTCCTACCATGGTGGGTCTCAGAGGCATCAGTGAAGACAAATGTTCTCAGAGGACAGGCCTTCAGGCATTGAGCTTGCTTACTCACAATATGTAGAAGAAAAGTATCTTAAGATAAAGGACATGTGGACTGTGTGATAGAACCTTGGCCACTCTGGTCATGGACATGAGACAGGATCAGAAGATCAGCGTAGGAAACCTGGGAAACACAGAGTTAGGGGGAAACTTAGGACTCCGTCATTAGCCACGTGGTGCTCTAGAGACACATACAGATGTAGTAATGAAAGTGAGACCATGCCGCTAACCACACCCACTTTGGGCATGACTAGAGACAGGTGGTGAACTTCTCCACTAGCCAGGCCCACTTTTGGGCGTGGCTAGAGGCGTGTATGGAGGAAGGAATAAAAGACCAAGCAGCAGAGCCTCTCTCCCTCTTTTCAGCTTCTGGTTCGGTAGTGGAAAACCACTTGGCTCATCTGGGTTGCCCGTTTTCTCTTGTAATTTCAACAATAAACAGTTACCTATACCCTCAAAAAGTGTGCCGTTTATCATTGCAGCAACGACAGAGGGTACATATTGGAAAAGAAGTGTGGAGATATTATCTTATGCTAGTGTTCATCAAAAACTATGTCCCTCAGAAGTAGAAGTGAACAGCCAAGAATACAAGATGACCCATGTAGTTGATACCAGTAACTTCTCCCTGTGTACACTACCATGCCTATAAAACAGGCTAGAAAGGTAAAACACATAATCTCTACACTGCAGAGAATAAGACCCTCTTGTTTTCTAGAGTCTTTCATATCCAATGCTGGAACTTTGATGAAGTAAGGCATTTGTAACTGTTAACCCTTTATATTCTCATCACTGGCATAGATATTACTAGAAGACAAGATGTAAACATATCCAAAGGTTTGAGCAAATTCATAAGAATAATATCAATAAATTTGAGACGGGTCTCATGTAACCTGAGCAGTCTCATACTCACTAGGTAGTTGAGGGTGACCTTGAACAACAGATCTTACTGCCTTTGCCTTTCAAGTGGCTGGATTACATGCTACCATGCCTAGTTTTATGGAGTACTGAGAATCGAGCCCAGGTCTTAACACATGCTAGGCAAGCATATTATCAACAGCGTCACATTTTCAGTCCTACAGCCATGCTTTCTGCTATATTGTAATAAATTTGGTTCTCCATGTCTTTTCCCAAGGAAATGAAGACATACCCAAAATGTGCATATGAGATGGTCTTGTCAATGTCATTTTGACATCCAAATGAAAGCAATATAAATACTGACAGATTGTGGACTAGCTTAATGCACTATTATGTGTTCAAATAATATTTTCAGATTATCTCACATTGTATATAGTTGTTGAAAGTTCTTGGAAAATAGTTAAGACTAAGTGGAAACAGCAGGTCTCATGCAATAAAATTACAACCACTTTAGTTCAGCCCCCTAGAAAAATGGGTGATAAGCATATATAGAGAACCTTGAAATCTGATGTTATGCTAATGAGCATGGCCCATCTGATGAACACACATTTGGAGAGAGATTATGCTACAGAATCCTGTAAATTCAGAAAACATCAAATGAAGCCATAATTTAATTCATAAAGAAACGAGCTGAAAATAAAAATACCTTTGAACACATCACAGGAACATCTTGTTGGGGGGACTGTTCAGAAACCACGCTGATGTGGCACCCTATAATTTCTCCTCTTGCAAAGTGTTCTGCTGGCTTCTCCCAGGAGACACCGAGTGAGTGTGACAAGAGTGGAGAGACTGAAGGGGAACGTGAACACAGATGCTAACAAAGTGAAACACAAAAATCAAGCACATAGATGTCCTTCATAGAAGATTTCATTTTTCACTCTTCTAGTTTCTTCAAAGCCCTATTCTTTGTAAAATATTTTCATATTCAAAACTTAAAACATTTACAGATATATGTTACATATTCACTTAAAACTGTCATCCACAGGGATGTTTACTACTTATTATTATCAGGTAAGGCATTTTTCATTTACAAAATAAAACTCAGAATGATAGGATGGAGGGATGGCTGAGTGGGTAAGAACAGTGGATAAATAGCATGAGGAACTGAGTTCAGATCCTACACGGCACGAGGAGCTGAGTTGAGAAACCTGGGTATGACCTCAAATGTATGTATAATCCCTGGGCAGAGACAGGAGGCTCACTGTGGAGTGTTAGTAACCAGCCTAGCTGCAGGTACAATGAGAGACCTTGTCACAAGGGTGCGAGGTCTGAAGTGATAGAAGAGACACCCGATGGCTTCCTCTAGACTGTGCATGCACACAGGCATGTGCTCTTTCCTCCACTCTGTCTCTCTCTGTCTCTCTCTCTCACACACGCATACATACACACACACGATGGAAACGTTGATGAAACCCCACGTTTTCATGAAAATAGGTAGTGAGCAATTTGATAATAAATTTGAATAATACAGAAGCAGTACTTGTCACAGTCCCCAAAGCAGGAGATGTGTGATGACATACTACTAGGTTCCTCATGGAAGCCATGTTTCACTGAGCCAAACCAATGAGGCTGGGGAAAAATCACTCAACTTAGAAGTACAAAGAAAATGGAGTGATGGTCTCAAAGAAACTCATAGCCTTTTGTCAGTCCTTCCTGAAATGTTCAGGGCATAGGCACCACACACTTTACCCCCACCATCCTTAGATAGAATTTAAATGAGTTACCAAAGTTGGGTTGTCAAAGGGCTTCATTATATCTTCGCTTCCCAGTGATCCTTAACATCATGATGGTCCATGGATACTGTTTCATCTGTTATATCCCATTTCTGATCTTGGTTTACCCCTTCCAAAACTCCATGACTCATTATTTCCTCTAGTTTGTCCAAGATGGCAAGTTGTCTTTGAGAGATGGTCAAACATAATATACATTTTATTCACTCAGTGAGGCTCCTGGACATCCATACAAAGCTATCCTCAACCTTCACAGTTCCAACCTGCTAAATTTAGGGCAGGCTTTGGGTATGTGTGCACGCACGAACACACACAAACACACACACGTACACATACACGTACACACACATACACACACACACATACACACACGTACACATACACGTACACACATACACACACACACACGTAGATTCAATACACAGCAAAAGTATGCTTGTTTTCTTCAATGCTCATGGAATTGGAAGTACATTTTGTGTGAAGAATGAAATGGAAAATTAATAATAAATCAGTTACTTTAATAAAGATACCATAAGAAAACTAAACTTTTGGCTCTCCTCCCACAACTTAATTCTGTTTCTAAGCACCCTGGGGTTAGACCTTTCAATGTATTAGCTTTTGTCATTATTGTTGATAAACAATGATGAATACAAAGCAAGATTAGGGTGTCTATCCACATGACACTAGAAATCAACTGCAATTTGGGGAAAGACTCCCCCCCCACACACAGACTAGAGCTACAGTTAAGCCTTCTTCCCCCAAATGCATTAATAGCTAGATCATCTGCTCTTTCCACCTCAAATGTCTCTTTGACCTTAATTTCCAGGCAGCACTTTCACTAAGGGGTTTATAATAAGATTGCAAAACACTGATCTTTACCTGATTCTCCTGGTGTTTCTGAGGCACAAGCAGAGCACACACTGCCAATCATAGTCACAGCTAAGACCCCAAATGAATACTCTGTGTATTTCCAAGTCAGAGATGGACACGTTGACTCGAGGAGGCTGAAGTGTGTTTTCTCTCTTGTTGGCCGACTTTGAAGCTAGCTGAGGATTGAGCCAACCACTGCTCTAGAACTTGCGACTTTCTTTAGTAGATGGCCATCTCTTCATGTATAATTTATATCTTAAAATTATACCTAGAAAAGAGATAGCAAATTGAAGTGACCTACATAAAGGGGTTATTTAGGGACTAGTCACACAAGACTGCCAGCTTTTCAGTATCCTGACCATATTACCTGTTGATTCTTTTCAGTAATCTAGGTATAGAAATTTAGTGATCTGTAAGACAGGTGTACAACAAAACTGAATATAAGTTAGCATGAAGGCCGAGCTATTTGGCGGGGGACAAATCAAAAGAAGTATAAATACAAAATAACCATCATTTACTCTAGGTGAAATGAAATATTTGAGGTTGTGTACCCATAATTTATGCTAATAATGTCCAGTTCTTTTGGGGTACCTGCATACTCTACTTTCAGTTTGCATATTTTGAATATTGTAGATTCAATTACATATTTGACACAAGACATATTTGCATAAATATTGTGCAGCTGACTTGTACTCTTTAACCAAGCAACAAAAAGTTTGATGCAAAGTTTTATCATGATATATACATAACATAAATTATTAAAAACCTAGGCATGTGTGTTTGGCCTATGCACCCCAAGGTTCAATTTTTAAGAGCACAAAAATTAACTTAATGGAATCAACTAGCCTATATACAATTTTTTGTATTATTTTCTATCTTTTTCTTGCTTAAAAGAGAAAATTCACAGCTTATGGGTGCCCTAACTTGTGACTCAGTCAAATATAATGCATATTATAAGCACACAACCAATTATAAACATCATCTGTGTTGTGGCAGATGTCATTAAGAGCAAAGATAATATTAGCCTTTTAAAGAGCAATTTAATTGAAGGGAATTTGTTCTTCAATTAGATGAAATATCCTCTTCTACTATCTAGTATAAATAGTATTTAATATCTTCAGAAATCATTTAGCAAGCATATACCTTATATTCATATAAGCAAACAGAGTTCCCAGTAATACTACATAAGTCTTCATTTCTGTTTTGGTCTTCTAGAAGAGAGTTAAGTCTAGGTCTTGAATTCTTACCGTTTAGTTTTCCTGGTGGAGACCAACCTACTTGGAGTTCTGTGGAACTGGTTTTCCATATTACAGGTGGTCTCAGCCATTGGGGAGGTGCCTGGGCTGTGGTTACTATAACGGGCAAGCTGTGTAAACAGCCCCCACTAGTACATCCCTTTACAGGAAAATGGTACTGTCTGAATGGAACCAGATTCCAAATGGTAGCTGAGGTCTCCTGACCTTCATAGGAGTCATAGGACTCAGTGCTGTGCATAGGTGTGCATGATAAAACATACTTCCCTATAGGACCAGAGTGGTTTGAGAGTCCAGTCCAGGTAAGCATCACAGAGTCAGAGTCAAGTTTAAGTGTTGTTCTGAGACTTCTGGCTTTGTAGTATAAATGACAGCTATGTTCCTCATTGAACTATGCACACTGGAGGTCTTTATATAATAGGAATATGATGTGTGGGACGACAGACTAGTGTCAAATAAGTACTGCATATCTGAAATAAAAAGGGCAAATAAGATAGTCAGAATTCACAATTGCCTTATGCTCACACTATTTAACTATGTAGTACACTGATCAACTCTTTTAAATAAGGGTATGTTTGATGTTTTTACAAGGGAAACACGGCAAATGCTGGTTGCTTTTGTTATCTAGCACATTGTGAGTGAAGTGTCGAATGGAGTAAAGAACACTTAGAAGTCTATTTCTGTCCTTGTTTTGTTCTTCACACGGTCCCCTGATAGAAGTACCCAGAGGAAGTCCTTGCAATCTCTGAAACACATATTTGCTTTCAGTACAACTGCTTTGTTTGCCAAATGCTGATACATGAGTCCAACCCCCTATAAACTACCACCAAGCATCTGCCCTTTTTCCTGTCTAATACTTTGATTGGACCCTTCCTGACCTATTACAATGACATGCAACCCTATGTTCATTTTGCTGAATCTTGGAGATACTTGTCAACCACAGGGATGTTGTACAAGAGAAGTCTGAGATGAGCAGCATCTTCACGCATGAAGGACAGCGAGGTCAGGCAGAAGAAAGTAGAAAACAGAGGTTAAAAACAGACATATGTAGTGGCCATGATTAGCTGTGTGCCGGGGCACCCATTCTCTGTGGAGACAGCAGGCACATTGCAGACCTATGAAACAAAGGAATGTCAGAGAGGCTGCTGACTGCTTCTTTGTGTGATTGTGTGGGGGTCCATGGTGGCTTCTGTAACAGCAATGCTAAAGCTTTCTGCATATCTAGATGCACAAGGAGCAATAGATATCTGGAGTCTCGTTTTAATTCACAGACTTTTTGGCTTTCTGAATAGATAGGATGATGTGCTGAGAACCAGTGGACCACCATGAGATCTCTTTTGGTTGGGGCCAAGAGACTGGATGCAGGAAAGAAAAGCCCAGAATGTGATGGTGATGGAGAAGTCCTGTGTATATGTCAATAAATCACTGTTGGCCAATAGGGAAGCAAGATAGGTAGGACTAGGAGTTGAGGAAGATTCTGGGAAAGAGACACCGGCAGACATCAGGTAGCTGCCAGAGGTCCAGACCCTTTCTCCGGTAAGAGAGATACTTAGATTAACAATTATGGGTTAAATGCTTAAGTCAGAGCTAGCCAGTAAGAAACCAAGCAAACGGCCAACAGCTTCATAATTAATATAGCCTCCTGTGTATTCATTTGGGATTGATGTGGCTCTGGAACCAGGTTGGCAGGAAGACAACACTCTACATATGGTTGTCAGGAGTGGAATTGAATTTCCATGTAGAATGACAAAAACTTAAAAGGAATTTTAGAAACAAAAGAATGGAGAGAAGCACAGCTTCTTGGTAGCAGCATTTTTCTCAGGTGGGCTCTGTTTTGCCAGAGACAAGCAGAAACTCATGTGGCTCACTTAAGGGAGTCTTCCTGACTCAGCATAAGCAAACAAAAAACAAAAAACAAAAAACCAGCAAGGTTCATTTAAGAGGCTCTGCTAACGATTGAAAGGTGTGTACGTATAGCTGGAAGTGGCAGTGACCACATCTCCAAGCCGGCAGCTTCTTTTGCTGGATGTCAGCATCAACTGAGGCGGTAAGCTGGAGTCAAACTTACACCTGCCATCTTGGAAAAACTGCAGTTTAAACAGCCATGGTTTTTAGCAGATAAGACACGTGGCCAGAAAAACATAAAGATTTACAGTAAACTCAGATTCAGATGAAGAAAAACCTCTAAAGGTTTACAGTGTGTTTAAAAATATACGTAGGATTGGGAGAGAAAAAGTGGTAAATGAATAGAAAAGCCAGGGCTGTGGTGGCACACACCGGTAGGATTTGCTCCAGAGGCAGAGAGGTAGGTGGATTTCCAGAGAAACCCTGTCTCAGAAAATAAACAAATAAAAGTAAAAGAAATGAGTAATATAAGCCACGTAAAGATGGAAAATACACAGAAATTCTGGATACTGTAAGCTATTGTGTTGTTCAGTTGTTCAGTGACTAAGGAATGAACAACTGCTAAAATATCCTTGATTATAAATGCTGCTGAATTAATCCAACTTATATATTTCAAAAATGCTTTGACTTCTAATTTTAAATATAAGGACAGGTTACTTGGGAACAGAGTTTTTTTTAATGTTTCCACATAAAATAGAAAGCTGTGGATTCCTTCCAGGCTTCTGTGGTTTGATGAACCATTACCCCTGGAAGCAGTGGGCATGTGTTCCAACAATTAAGGTAGCTAAGATGATGCAGCCTTACAGACCACAAAAATAAGGACTTCTATAGGCTTCTGTGTTTTGTCATAATCCCCATGGTATGAACAGCGACCCCTTCAGCAGGAAGCAGTTTGGAATGAGCAACATCCAAATTCCCATATTGTTTATAAATCTTTGTTTTCATTTGAATGTGGTTGCTTATAATTGGCTAATGCTCATAATCAATTTCTTTTTAATGGTAAAAAGGGGATTATGGTATGGAAATGAATACTTGGTATGGGTATGGTTTATCATTTATTGATACAAATTCAAGGTCAATTTTGTGATATGTATATTTCTCCTCTTGATTAAGTATTGTGCTTATACTGATCTTCTAAAATATAATACATAATAAAATACAGATATAGATAGTTACCTATTATAGTCAGAACTTATAGTTAGGTTAGGTTTTCTAGATATACAGAAATATATTTGAGATAGATAGTCTTCAAACCTTTCAAAGACCTTCAGAAAATGGCATTTAAAATGGTTTTGGGCTTTTCTTAACAATGAGAAATGTCTGCTCCTGACAGCACCAGTTATGTCTGAGAGGAAGATAGGCATCCAAGAAACTCGTTATGGAGTTTGCTTTCAACATGGCAAGTTAGCCATTTGGGCAAGAAATGCTCTTGCCTAGACTGTTTGACTCTTGCTGTATGAACTGGACATGCAGGACCCACAGGAAAGTGACTGCTGAACTCAAACAGTCCTTCAGGGTTCTTGATTCATGGAAGAGTCTATCAGACTTTCTGCAGGACACAGAAAAATAACTGACAGACTGCCAGTGCAGATGGACAGTTTGAAATTTCCTGCTTTGCTGAGAAGTGTTCCAGACACACTGTGGCCTATGGGCTGAAGATGGATGCCCCAACATTACAGAGGAACTTTGGGTGACTGTCCAGGCAGCAAGATGTATCTGTCAATTCTAGGGTTTATATATTATCCTTCTGTGGTCTTTGATGGAGTTGAAGACAAATAGTTATAATTACAGTTTTCCTTAGTTTTGATAAAAGATAAGATATAAGACTTTAGACTCACACAGATAGGATAGATACTAAAATACTTCCTTTAAATCTTACTAAATGTTAATGGACAAAATATTGTAACTATGTTCTTACTTGATAACTGTTCTGTTATATATAATTTGACTATGTTAAAGTTAAAACCTGCCTTTTTATTTAGACAGAAAAGAGGAAATGATGGGGAAGTCCTGTGCATATGTCAATAAAGCACTGTTGACCAATAGGGAAGCAAGATAGGTGGGACTAGGAGTTGAGGAGGATTCTGGGAAGTAGAGACATAGGCAGATATCATGTAGCTGCCATAGAAGTAAGAGGTTTGGACCCTTTCTCCATTAAGAGAAATACTTAGATTAACAATTATGGGTTAGCCAGTAAGAAACCAAGCAAATGGCCAACAGCTAATAATTAATATAGTGTCCTGTGTGTTATTTGGGGACTGCAACTGTGGCAGAGCCCAGGTGGCTGGCGGGGAAAAACCAAAGTGGCAGGCAAGGAAGGCTACACTCTACATGGTGGAGTGTTCACAAGAACCTGCCTGCTGTAGAATAAGCAGCCTCACCTGAAGTTGGTGTCATGGGGATGCCAAGGATGAAACTGGTCCACTGTACTTCAACAAGCCAGTAATCTCAGGGGAAAGTTCTACTAAATGCCAGGGAGAAATTATCCACCCTTAAATGCCATTTAGCATGGCAGTTGAGGGATGAGAGAGAGTGGCGGGCTTAGCAGTCGAAGTGGGGGCCTGAGCGGAAGTGGTTTCACTATTCTGTGCACACATCACTGTAATTTTGTCACAGAAACAACCATCACACAAACATCCCATGTGCTCTGCTGAGCAAGGATGTGCAGCATCCTCTGCAGAAATAAAGGATTAGGCAGACAGAGAAACACACCCCATCCAGGGGAGTTCCCTAGAGCCGGGATGCTACTCCCCTGGTAAGGTGCCACCATAGCCCTTGAATGGATGTGAGGACTCTGTAATGACAAAACTCCCCAAGTACCTGCTTCTGTTGGCACCCAAGGAGGAGATTTATCCCAAGGGTCCCAGGGAGATGACCCCTGTGTCAAGTACTTGCCAGATCATTGTATTTTCAAATTATATGACCGTATGTCCAAGGCAATGTGTACAGAACAGTGTTGCTGGGTAAGAAGTAACCGGCCTGCAGTTTCCTGTGGGAAGACTTACTTAAACCCCACCCAACGCCCACAGTATCTTGCAGGAGAAAGAGATTATAAGGTTCACATCAATAGCAAATTGGGAAGAAGGACTTTGCCATGAGGCCACACCTGCCTACTGACTTCTCTGTTTTCTGCTCTGAGTCCCTGATGAGGATGGGCGTGTCCTCCCATCTGAATTTTTTTAATCAGTATTTGTTATTGGCACTTTCATCCATAGTACAACGTTTTCATCCCTTTCCTCTCTTATGTCTATACCACCTCACTCTGTCCCCTGTCCCGATTTTTCCTTCTCAAATGCACTCTTGTCCTATCTCCAATCTTTTACAAAACACCTGCATCCTCCATGTGAGAGAAGCATCTAGTCAGGCTTGGTCCACTCATTATCATGATTTCCCCTCCATCTTCCTCTAGTTTGTAAAGGAAAATTGTATTCTTCCTGATGGATAAATAATATTTCACCATGCAAAAAATAATTTTCCTTAAACATTCTTCCTTCAATGCGTACCTATGAGATTGCCTATCATGGTCACCAAGAATAATATAGCAATGATCATTGGTACACATGGATCAGTGATAAGATAACTGTTAATTCATCTTCTTAAGATTTATTTGTATTTTTAATTATGTGCATTTGCATGTGTATGTGTCTAAGTATGTGCACATGAAATTAGTTGCCTGTGGAAGTCCAAAGTAGTCAGATACACTGGAGAAGGAGTTATACGTGGTTGTGATCCATCAGCAGAGGTCCTGGGAACCAAACTCAGGTCCTCTACAAACACAATGCATGCTATTAAGCACTTAACTACCTCTCCAATCCCACAGATAGGTTTATTTTGTTGTTGTTCTGCTATAGCTCAAACCTAGGACCTTCATCATACTAGGCAAACTTGCTATCACTGGGCTATATTTCTCAACACCTTACTCAGTTCCTGGAGTTGAATATGTATTTCATCAGCAAGGATGATGACTTTCAGCTTTAGATTTCATCTCTTTATTACAGCTAGTATTCCTTTGTTTTCATAGTCAATATATAACATATAGCATATATCAAACGTGTTTGGGAGACAACACTATTAATATATGCATGTGCATACAGAACTTACTGAGCATGTCCTAAATACGAAATGCTACATAAAGGGTGTTGCTTTTCTCAGATAATAGTGCTCTTTACATTTGATGTAGAAGAGGCGTAGAAAGTCAGATTGCAGGGGTGTGGGCTCTGCAAAGGGCTGAGTTGGTAGGAGTCTTAAGTGCCAACTTGGGGGCTGGGGAGATGGCTTAATGGTTAAATTCCTGCTGAAAAAGCATGAGGACTGGAATTCACATCCCCTGTATTCATGCAAATGCCAGTATATGATGCTTGCCTGTAATGCCAGTTTCATAAGGCTGAGCAGTGGTTTCCCAGAGTACACTGGGAAGTGTTGGGTTTGGCTGAGAGACCAAGTGAGTGTATAATGGGGCTCTGTATGCTCATGCACACGGGTGCACCCATCTATACATATAATATATATGTATGTATATATATGCACATACCATAAACAGATACTCTCTCCATCTCTCTCACAAATGAAAGCTACAATAAATGAAAAACAAATAACTCAACAACATACTCTCCTGTTCTCACAGCATGTGAGATGTCTATCAGTTACATTTTATTTAGGAAACAACTGAATATACTACAGCTTAGTTACTACCTTTATGCAGAAACTTTCAAATTATCCCACATAATGAATGTGGCTGGTGGTTGGTTTTAATGTCAACTAATACAGTGTGTTATTACCAAAGAGAAGTCATTCAGAAGCTTTAAAGATGGTAATATAGAGGTGTAGGATGATGGTAAGAAAACACCGTCTGAGAGCATCCCTTAGGACTCCGGGCTAGCCAGCGGAAGTTTCTATACTAATGAGGAATCCTATAATGGTCTCGACTAAATGATCAAACTTGCTTGCAAGACAACACTATTAATTTTCTTTGAAAAGTTCAGTGATTCTCCACCTATAATTCCAACTGCCTTCATTTAACCCACAGATTTGTGTTCGTTCAGCTGAATAGAAATAGTGTTTCCTTTCCGTGTTATTCATGCTACCCAGGCACTGAAGCCAGAGCAATAAACTCAGAGTATTATTAGACTCTGCAAAGTTCTGATGGTGCTCACCGATTGCTCCCACCTTCCAAATGCCATCATGCAGATAACATTCACATCATTAATTACAGTGGTTGTCGACAAATGCCAGATGTGGCACTTTTAATGAAAAGTAATGTTTTAGGAAATGATTCCTTATTTAGTAGGATTGTAGATGTGTCTGATTAGTGAACGAGGACATATTTATTAGCCAAGAAACCATTGTTTGGATTTTACGTTAGTACAGTTACACAAAAAGCCCTGGTGCTGTGTTCCTTTCTACGTGCCATTTTACCAAGTAGATCACAATATGCTACTGGGAGGAACATGCGTTGAGTGGACCACTGATGGGTTCAAATTAAATTCAAGGCTGCTTGGAAAATGGAGCCTGTCTGTTTGCATCTTCAGAGATAATTCAACCAGTAGTCCTGTCAGCTCAAAAACCATTTGCAATATTTTTATAACTCCCTCCTTCCTCTGTTGCTAAAGTTTAAGTTTCAGAACACCTGGATCCCACTGACTTTTGGAAGAAAATAGACATTTTAGTAGCAGGTTTTTTGGATACTTTGCCAACATGGCAGATGTGGACAGATGTTTGCTTCCCATCCTACCCTGCATCGTGAGGTTCAGAATTTCCATTAACTCCACAGAAGACTAGAAACAGGGAAGGGAGGTTTAGCGTGAAGAGAAAGTGGAGGACACAATAACAAGTAGATGCAAGGCATACATGACTAGATCATGTTTGGAATGCAATCTGCAGATATAATTGATAAAAAAAGTGTATGTCATCTATTCAGGAGCTTTGAGGTCAGCCAGTATGTTATACCTGGCTTTTTTCCATCCATGTTAAAGAAGGCTTTAACTTCAATTTGCATGCGTTTAAAGCTGGCTATTTACGTGACATGGGAATCGGAGGCCACGTGAGATAGCAATGCAGGCAAAAATGCTGGTTGATCAAGACTAACAATCTGAGGTAGGTACCTAGGAAGAGAGGGCCACTTCTGCAAACGCCGTTGCTCCAGACGCTGCATATGTGCCAGGGCACGCATGCGTACACAATAATAAGGACACCACACGTTTTAAAGAGAAGGAGCACTAAAGAGAATGAAATGGTAGCTTCAGGGGCTCCCATGACGCTAAAGGTCTCCTAAAGTAGTTTTCTAAAACAGTTTGTGGTTAAACAGGAAGTAGAGGCAGACAGAGCTGTAAGTCTACAAACCAGCAAACAAACAAACAAACAAAAAACGCTTCAGTGCATCTTTAAGGATGCCATATTTAAGGCATCTGAGTACATTAAAAACAACAGCAACAGTAGTTTGCTGAAAGTTTGACATCGGCAATCTCATTTAATGACTTGACAAAAGTTACTGAGCCCAAACAGCTTTCCTGCTTGCTGGTGTTACTATCCTCTCTCGTAGTTTAAGCATGTGGCACCGTGCTGCATCTGTCTGTGTGAATGGGGCAACATTTATGTGGAGCCACGTTACATGAATCGCTATCAGTATCATGGTTCAGATATCAAAATCTGCACGACCTCAGAATTCAAAAACATGATCTGGGCACTGGCATATATGCTTATAAATTCAGGACTTCAGTGACAACTGGGGAAACAAGAGACCCTGTCCTTAAGGACCTAGAAAAGGCTAGAATTGAAACTCTTGATGAATTTCTGTAATATTTACATCCAGAGGAACCTGTAGGCTACTTGATGCCATACTTTCAGCCTTTGGATTAAAATGCAACAATTTCTCCCATCAGAATTTCATAGTTTTCCTGCATTGATTTGCAAAACACATTTTTTCATAGCCTGTAAAATGTTTAACAGGGTACTAGGATTAATTATGTTTTGTAGATACCACTCTGAAAGGCTGTTGGATCTCTGAATCGTTTCCAGCATTTTAATACTACAAACCACATAGGGATGGACATGGGATTTTGTGTACATTTATAGCTTTTTTATTTGAGATAATATTTCTATGTTAAGTGTGATGAGTCCAATGACACATGACAACAAGGAAAGATATTTCATGTATTTTAACAATTTCCTGTGTACAAAACAGTGAACCAGTACAATGTCTATGAAGTCCGGTAGTGTTCTAGTTTTAATACACCAATCATAATGGGTGGAGACACTGCTTTCTTCCCAGGAAATTCAATAATCATCTCACCAAACACTATACATCTTATTTTCATTGTGTTTTATGATCCCTAGTGAGATTTGTAATTCTCTGTATGGCATGCTTTTTGCTCACAGAGAGAACTATGACATTTGTCCTCAAGGACAGAGAATTTAACTTACACCCATTTTCAGAACACCACAGCTTTCTATTACCCAATCTGAGAACTTACGGTATGGGAGTTGATCTTCAGTTGTGAGCAGAGTGTAAGACAGCCAGTGGGCATTTGGAAAAACAGATGGACTCCAGGAGAGATTGATGGAGGAAGAACTCTGAACCGGTCCTCTGGGTGGAGGTTGATAGAATGCAGCTAAATTTCAATGGAGAGAGCATATATTAACAAAAGCAATCGATGAACACACCAGTAAACTGAAGTAAGATGCCCAGCAAAGAGGTCCTTCTGATTCAGTGTCATTTTATCAAGAAGACATGTGGTTTACCAAGACACTAATAAACAAAGGGTATGCATCACCAATTCTCTAAGACAAAGCTTCTTATCTACAAGCATAAGACACATGTGTAGGTCAAAGAACCTGACATAAATATGGTTAGGGGAAAACCACAGGGTATTCAAACATTTCTGCACCACAATTAAAAAAATCTCATGGATATATAACATTTATTTTTCTATTGAATCTAAAAATTGACACAGGTCCCGTTGAAACTTGATATTTAAATGGCATACTTCTACTAAGTACAAAGTCTTACTTTACTGCAAAGGACATAATTTCAGGGACTAATGTTTGCTGATATAAATGGATATGACTGTCAAAAATCTAAACAATGTTATGAGTTCAAGCCCAACCTGATCTACAAAGCAAGTTCTAGGACAGCCAGAGCTGTTACATAGAGAAACCTTGTTTCCAAAAACCAAACCAAACACACAAAAGCAATCTAAACATTGTCAAATGTGAATCCATGAATCTGTGTGCAACTAGGCCAATACTTGTGAAGGGTGCTTTTATGTTTAGATTGCTTATCCTGCATATAGGAACATTCATTCAATTGTACCAAAATATAAAAATTGACTCTGGAAACCCTGTCTTTTGCCACCACCAATTTTCCTGTCTTCTAGAGGAATCTTCCAGTTTTTGAGTGTGAGCTTTGTTATTTCCCCAGAGTACACAGAAGCAAAAAAGGAAAAGAAATCTGAGAAAACAACTTCCAAGGTTCAAGCTCCACTCACTTTTAGAGAGGTGACCTAGCCAAACTTGCCACTAACTGAGATGTCCACACAGTTATACAACTGACTTTCAGAACCACAATCGTTTTGTCAGGAGATATTAAAAAAGTGCAAAGAACTGAAACCATTAAAATAGTTACAGATACTTGATATAAAATATCTTAAGTCATCTGATGAACCTCTCAGGGTCTCAAGGTAAAAGACTTAATTGCATTCAAAATGTATGTAATGTATTGTATTTTCTTTTAAAAGGCATAGCAACTCAGGATATGGTCACAGACAAACACTTGCAGGTAACAACATATTGGTCTCACGTCTCTTCTGTTAACAGAATTCCTAAAAGTCTTGTTTTCATACAGTCATGAATAAAGCTTTCTCTTGATTTTGTTTTCAAGTTAATATACTTAAATGCAACTGAGCAATGAATGGCTAAAAAGTGAATATATGTATTTGCATGCACACATACATACACACACACACACATGCGCGCACACACACACACACACACACACACACACACACACACACACACACACGTCTGGTTGACATTCATACATAGACGTTTAGGACAAGCTATAATTCACCAGGAAGCAATACAAAGACAACTATTTAATTCCCAATTGCCTTCTGC
Organism: Mesocricetus auratus; assembly: GCF_017639785.1. Lineage (NCBI taxonomy): Eukaryota > Metazoa > Chordata > Mammalia > Rodentia > Cricetidae > Mesocricetus > Mesocricetus auratus. Next base: position 6,269,901 of record NW_024429266.1, read on the forward strand.
CTCTCTGATCTAGGGAGGTGACCAGGACTTGAAAGGTTGAAATTAAGTGATGGGAAAGAGGTGACTTGGCCAGCAGAGAAGCAAGAAGCCGGGGCAGGCATCACTTCTTTCCTCATGTGCAATCCTCTGTAATTTGGAAGTTACATCCCAGCATCCCACGGGGACCTCTTCCCTCTCACCACTAGTCACAGGTGAGATTGGTAAACTGGCATCAGCGTGTTTCCAGGAAATAGGAAATGCAATCACGGGGATAATCCTGTACTTACAGCCTGTGTGGAGGGAAACTGTGAGCTACTCTGGGATTTCCAGGAAAACATTTTGACACCTGTTATACGCAGACAAACAAAAGCCAGAAGCAGCTCGCAGTTTCTGTAACAGACGCCATGCTAATGTCTGTCTGTCCCCTCACAGTCTTGTGATTCCAGTTGTTCTCAATAGCTGTTATTAATATATGAAGCAAGTCGTGGATCCCACTATGCCCTGCTCTCTCCCTCCCGGTCTTCCCCCTTTCTTTCTCCTTCTCCCTCCTTCCCCACCTCCCTTAAACGTAGAGAGCGGGCTTCCAGGTATGCTCTTTTTCCAGACAAACTGACCAGCCATGACATCGGGATGTAGGGACATTCCAAGCATTCTGACTCATGACAGAGCCACAGTCCCTCGAGGAGAAAATGGACAGTGCAGTATGCTGCAGAGGGTCCTTTATCACATGTCCAGGAGCCATCTTTTAGGAATTTGGGGTAAAGCATAGGTGCATGGTCTTAGAGTAAATAGAATTGTAAATTGAAGGACTCCGGGTGACCTTCAGTGGTCAACTTGGGGCACTGCAGAGTAGTACAATGTCAGAAGACAGTGAAATGCCATATTTGGGTAAAATAAATAAAATTATAAATGTGGGATGCAGACTCATGACTAATATGGAGTATAAAGTAGCAAGAACAGAATATCAATTACAGGACTCAATACAGTGTGAAAATAATAACTATAAAATTGTAATATTAATAAACAACCCTAGATCAGTGTTCATAAAATTTTAAGCATAGGACATGAAACTTGTAAGAAATAACAAATCTTCTATTTGTTATAGTAAATTACATGAAAATACGTTTGTGAGCTAAGGTGACTAACAATTTTTTTTTTACTGTAACATCATGATTTTAACAGTCAATGTCCATATTCTGGAAAAATCTCCTCACCTGGGGGAAACTAGAAAATGTTTCTTTTGCAAGTGATTTCATTCCAACAGCCCACTGTCAATGTTTTAGTACCAGCATAATCATTCCAGAAATTTCAAGTATTTAATCAAGGAAAAGCACGCATATTTCATTTAATGTGATTAGCAAATTTGCTTTAGTTTAATTCTGCAGACTGCACCTAAGGCTTTTTAAGGAGAGTTTTAAATGAAGGAAAGCTTTGAGACCCCCTTCTCAGGTCCTGGCAAGTCACATGCCAGTACTGGATGAGAACAGACTTACTTTTGCTGCAGCGTAGTAGACTGTTGGCATCCAAGTGGGTGACTTGCACCAGGAACACAAGTGCCACACTTTGAGTCCATGACAAACTGTTTGCCGAAACACCGACCTGTGACCACATCGCAAGTTTCATTCAAGGCTCCTGCTAGACAACAATGATAAGGCTGGCATCTGAAAGAAAGACAAATAAAACATCAAGAGAAGATTGCTCAAATTAATAATTCATAGTGTATGTTGTACCTATCAGTAACATTGCGGTTGAATACAGCTTGCATTTGCGGATGTACCGAAAGGATGCTCTATCTGCACAAATGCAAGGTGAAGCAAGACAGAACAGATCTTTATCAAAATGCTGCTCCTGCTTAAATCCATGCAAAGATTCCTTTTTGTTTATGGATAAATGGGTCTCAAAAAGAAGCCCAGGGCCGGGCGGTGGTGGCGCAAGCCTTTAATCCCAGCACTCGGGAGGCAGAGGCAGGTGGATCTCTGTGAGTTCGAGGCCAGGCTGGACCAACAGCCTCCAAAACAGAGAAACCCTGTCTGGTAAAACCAAAAAAAACATAAAAGAAAAATAAAAAGAGGCCCAGGGAGATGGCTTAGTAGGTAAAACACTTGCAGAGCAAGCATGGGAACCTGGGCTTGAGTCATCAGCACCCATGTGAGAACCCACTGGGTGTCAAGTGCCTGTGACTTAGCACTTAGTGATGGACATACAAAGGTCCTGGAGCTTGTTGCCCAGGTAGTCTAGACCGATCAGTGAACGCAGATCTGATCACTGACCGTAAGATAGAGAGTGACCTCAGAAGCTGTCCAACAGTGAACTTTGTCCTCTATACACAGACACAAGCAGTCAGGAGCGTGTGTGTGAGCACGCGCATACACACACACACACACACACACACACACACACACACACACACACACACACACACTGCACTCTAGCCAGGCATGGTGGTGCACTCCTGCAATCTCAGACTGTGAGAGTCAAAGGGAGGAGGTCCGGGAGTTCCCAGTTGCAGAGTGAGTGCATTGCCAGCCTGGACTCTAAGAATCTTTGTCTCAGAAACTCCCAGAAGAGCTTTTACATGCCATGTGCATCTTCGCAATCAGCCTCAATACCAGCTATGTAATAAAATGAAAACTGTGCTTTTTTACAACGGGAGTTCTATTGTCAGCTAAATGTTTACATTGGGTACCACAGTATTATTTTTAATCTAAATATCCAGTTGCAATATAGAATCTAAGAACAAGTCACTGCTCTCCCTAAAACTCTTTAAATTCTAGAGTTCACTCCATAAAGATTAAAATTTGCTGACATAATCAGATAGGTTCTGATTAGTGTTGATGTGTAATATGAGTTATATTTATGTTTTGTGGACTGTATTAGTTACATGGTTTTTTGTTTGTTTGTTTGTTTCCGTGATAAAATATCCTCACAAAAGCTACTTAAGAGAGAAATGGTTGACTCTGGTCCCCAGTTGTAGGGGACACTCCATCGCGGCTCTGAAGTAGAGGTGGAAGAACAGGGAGAAGGAGATCATACCACAGTCACTTCCAGGAAGTAGATGCCTACTGCAGACCAGGCCCCTTCTCCATTGTACATCCAGGTCCAGACAGGGAAAGGTGCCGCCCACAGTGGGCAGGTTTTCCCATCTCAACTAACACATCAACACAATCACCTTAGCTCCCAAGAGATTCCAGGTTTTGTCTGTGTGACAATTAGCATTAACTCTCATTTATCCAGATAAGATCAGAGAAAATACAGTTACCCTGGTAATGGGGCATTTTCACTCTAATATACAAGCTCTACAAGTTCTCAGACTTAAAGTCAAATGTCATGTTAGCAGTACTAACTCCTCAGTGGTGATAGACAGGGAAACCTTTCTCCTCAGTGCAAATTATTCTCACACATGCTCTCCCCATGCATCTTATTAGGGTAAGCAGGCTGAGCACTATAAAGATTAGAGTTGTAAAAAGAGACCACTAAACAGATTTCCCTGTTTATTCTATAGAGAAACCACTGGACACTATGGCTTCACCCTACTGCAAATTTTATGGTGTGATCTCACGGGTAATCATTCAACACCCTTAAAAAGGCCGATAAAAGCTAAAGCTGCAAAATAAGCTGAAAATTTGTTTGATGGACGAATCTGCCTTTGGGAATAAATAAAGTATGGTTTCTCCTGAAAGCGACAGTATCACAGCTGTCCTCTTTATGGTTCTGATAAAAGGACTTTCTACCCCTGCAAACAACCCTGATGGTCTTCATCTAGATACATTGCACTAGAATTTCATCGGCAACAGATAGTTTTTTCAGGCAAAATATTAGAGAAGAGGAAAATTATTCACTGGAATTAAAATGGAATTATAGAGGCAATGAAATGGCTGATTTGCTCTTAATTTCATTATGTACTATCACTTATAGTATATTGTTAGTAGGCTTTTAATATATTATTAGTGAGCCTGAGCAGGCAGTCTTCTCTCTCTCTCTCTCTCTATATATATATATATATATATACATATATGTATATATGTATGTATGTATACATGTCCTGCTCATGAGTAAGCATCTCTTGAGTGCTTCAGTTTTTACTGCCATTCACTCATGAGACAGTCACACTTACTTTACATACAGTGCATTTAGAGTAATGGTTTGCAGTGTGTGACATAATTCCGTCCTTTGATGAAGCTCTGTTTCCTTCCAGCCAACTGCTACCCACATAGCTCAGAGTCAGCTATGTCAATATCCGCGGGATAGTATGTTCTGAATCCAAATGGAATAAATAAATCACTTCTTAGGAAAGCAAGCAATGTTTTGAGTAATTAAATGCATCTATTTCTGGTTTTATTGTCTCTTCTCCCAGCCACTGTTGTATCGAACATATCCGACTTATTATAACTGCTTAGTTTCAGTTGGAGAGACTTTTCCTTAAGTGAAGCTCATCAGGGCAGATTTTCTAGAATATTACAGTTTGCTACCAGTCCAAAGGACACAGGGGATAATACTGTAATTAAGGCTTAAATGAAACGATTCCTATAAATTTCTCAGCCACTCAAATACAATTTCAAACGTTTGAAGACTATTTAGCACATAAGCCACAAGTTCGAGAGTAGTTTTCTCAGATGCCCCTCCTTGGAGTACCAACCAAATGAAATATAATTCTCATTTATTAAAACAAAATTAGACACAATAAAGGAGAAGACATCTTGGGCTTAGAAGAGAGGCAACAAACTAAGATGAATTGTGATATTGATTTTGCCAAGATAAATGGTTTTCGTAATATTAATATAAAGAAACCTTTATTGCACAAACTCTCCTGGCACAGGCCGAGCTGGTCCCGCAATCTGTTTAAAATCTTCATTTTTCATCCTTATGGGAAAACCTCAGTTGCTAAATGGATTTCATAAAGAGTAATCTGTCAAGATTTATATAGATAAACAATTTGTGATGTTTATTGACCAGTTCATTATGATAAACAAAGCAGGAGGGAGGCTCTGCTCACCCTTGCCAGCACAATGCTGCTGTTCCCGCCTCTGCAAATAAGTATTTACCAGGTACACGAAGAGGATGATTGGCGTCTGTCTCTTAAATGACAAATCTCCTACATGGTGCTTCCCTGGGGGTTTCTTTTAGTTATACAAACAGCACTAAAGTCATCCTCATTACTATTATTGATAAAAACCTAACTTACGACAAAGGCAGTGTGCTTCCGTGCTCCATGCTCACAGACTTAACTAAGGACTGACACAGACAGCATCCACTGAGAGGCAGTTAGGTTCCTGATTGGGAATCCGTACTGAAAAAGTAAGGGTGAGTGTTATGAGCTGCCCCCGTCCTCAAGGAGTGCACAGGCTACCGGGAAAAACACCGGAAGCCAGCAGTAGGAACGAAGTACAGGAGGAACAACTATCCCGGGCGGGGCCTGGGGAGAGTACCAGCTGACCCACCCCCCAAGCTGAAAACGCAAAGACTGAAATGGTGCAAAGTCTACATCTTTTCATGCTGACAGGACGACTCGGGTGAAAAATCCCACATCCTGTAGAATAGGTCACTATCAGAGTACAGTAACATTTGATATATCGCACAAAATGCCTTTAGGTTGTGTAGATAGCGTGTAGGGTTGAGGAGAAAGAAAGGGAGAGAGAGGGAGATGGAGAGAGAGAGTGAGAGAGACACGAATGTTAATACGTAGGGCTGTGGAAGCCCCTGTGGGAATCAGGGGAATACACCAATTCAGGATAGCACCACCTGCCTTATTCCTCTGAGACAGGGCTTCTAACTGAACCAGAGCTCATCAATTCTTCCTGGCTGGCTGGCCAGGGGGCTCTGAGGATCCACGCATCTCGGCTCACAATGTTACACCAATTACAACCTTGTGCTGTCAGTTTTAGCTCTTGATACGGGTGCAGGGGTATTAGAACTTGGGTCTGAATGCTGGCACGATGTCATTGTTGTTTTTTGAACAGCTTGACATGCTTGGATCATTTGGGAAGAAGATACATAATTGAGAAAATGCCCCATCAGACTGGCCTGTAGACAAGTGCGAGCAACAATTCCTTGATGAGTGAGCTAGAATAAGGACGCTCCAGTATCAGCCCCAGCACAGTAAGGATGCATACACACTGCTGTGTGCTCACACACAGTTAGGATGCATACACACACTGCTGTGTGGTCACACACAGGTAGCATGAATACACACTGCTGTGTGGTCACACACACACACACACACACACACACACACACACACACACACGCACGCACGCAGTAAGAGGCATACACATTTCTGAGTGGTTGAAGTTCTACTGAATGAAACACCAGGAGAGAGGTAGGATTAGGGTGGGCAGCAGGAACAGATCAGAGGATATTGAATGCAAACACACTTCAGCTTTTTTTGTTGCCTCACTAGTTTGGCATAAGTGGGTGACTTCTGAGGAGGAAATAGCCTCCCTGTCAAGGCTGACCACAGCTGTATTTCTGAGCAGCAGAGCTCTCAACTGACTTCTAATGCAGGATGCAGTGAGGACTAGAGAGCCCTCTGTAGCAGTATGGCTTTCCCTAGGCTAACACTTTAACCTCTGGGGTGTCGATCTGGCCTTCGAGTTGCCTCGCATTCAAGCTTCTTGGTTCTCCTTTGTCACAGACTCCAAGAACATCTGTAGTCTCCTGGGGCTGGAGTTAGATGTACGGTGTGAGGATGTGGAGTGAGGCCACCTAGTCAGTGTGAGTGCAAAGTCGTATTCACACGGGTTAGTAAAGAGCCAGTGACATCACCGGCATCGGACCTCAAAGAAGTGAGCAGTTCAAGAACTAGATTCAGAAAATCTCCAGGCCTGAAACCAGGAACTCATGAAATAGGCCATGCTACCAACGCCCTTGCACTCCTGCAATGACACCTGATAGGAAACATTCCTGCCACCTACAGGAGAGCTAAGCTTGCTAAGCACCTTTTGGACCTGAAGTCAGTATCTCCTTTGCTGACACTCCATGTTACCACTCAGGTACTTGAGATGTGGAGTGATTCCAAGTAGAAGAGAGATTACATCTCTTCTCCATGGCTATAGAAGCAGAAGGAAGAATAGGACAGGAAGAAGCCACAGGAAGGAAACTTGTTCTTCAACGTGAAGACCACACCTCCGACTTGCAGTTACCATGGCTGATGTGCTCCTGCCAGAGACACTGGATCTTTTAAATCCCATAATTAGAAGCACGGGGTGAGGGGCCATTTACCAGATGTTCTCAAAGGGGGGCAGGCTGAGTAAGAAAATCTTCACTTCTCTTAAAGTTCTTCCTGGCCCCAAGAGGAAGACATGAGGGAGCAGGATAGTGAGATGTCCAGAGGCCTACAAGGATGACACCAGCTGGCAATCTAACCAATACTGGAGAGGCCACCATAAATGCCCTTCCCTGATAATGAGATTGACGGCTTCCTTGTATGCCATCCTAGAGCCTTCATCCAGTGGTTGATGGAAACAGAGGCAGACACCCACAGCTAAACACTGAACTGAACTCTTAGAACCCAGGAGTTGCAGAGAGGGAGGAGTGAGGAGCAAAGGGATTATGACTTGGCGGGTAAAACCCACAGAAATAGCTGACCTGAATAAGAAGGAGCTTATAGACCTCAGACTGATAGCTGAGAGGCTAGCATGGGACAGATCCAAACCCCTGATCATGGGTGTCAGTGAGGAGGCCTCAGGCAATATATCAGCATTTAGCCCTGTCATCCAGATGGACTTTGGGAGCCCATTCCATGTGGAGGGATGCTCTCTCTGCCTAGGCACGTGGGGGAGGGCCTAGGCCCTGTCCCAGATCATATGACGTACTTTGTTGATTCCCCATGAAGGGCCTCACTCTCCTTGGAGAGTGGAGTGGGGATTGGAGGAGGGGTTGGGGGAGGGAGGGTTGTAGAAGGGTGGGAGAGGAGGGGGGGAGAGAGCTGGGTTTGACATGTGAAGCAAACTTGTTTCTAATTTAAATTAAATTAAAATAAATTTAAAAAAATGTTCTCCCTGGCTCCATTTGGCTACAATTCTAAGGCGCTTAGTGGGACAGAGTGTGACAGTCTATCTCATCACAGGTTCTGTAGTCTTTACCTACAGAAGACAAGGCAATAAAGATTTCAGGTTCTGTGACTACCGTGCTCCCCATTGCAGCTCAACTCTCCTGTGGTCTGTAGAAAGTAGCTACGAAATGATGTACAAAGAATGAGCAGTGTTGGGCTCCACTTAGAAAAGGGAATCAGATCACATTTGAGCCCCCCCAAGTTCCTGAAGGCTGACTTTTAGCACAGATTAAAGCATGGCCCCCAACAATGTCTAAGTCCTGACTGGCAGAACTGAAAATATGTTTCCTTACTCAGTAAAATGGACTCCCACAAATATGGCTAGAGATCTTGAGATGGTATTCTGATCCTGGGTTATCCAACTATATTCAATGTGATCACGTAGGTCTTTATTAAAGGAAGGCAGGGTGGTGTAGGAGAGAAAGAAAGGAAAAAAATGTGAGGCGAGAAGTCAAGCTCAGAGAAGGTAGAAAGCGCTGCTCTGCTGCCTCTGCAGGCGAAGGAAGGAACTGTGAGTCACAGAAGGCAAGGGATGAGGAAATCATACATGGCTTAGTCAAGAGCTTGCCTTGTGAGCAAGCAAGAGAGCCTATGTTCAACCACCAGAAGACACGTTATAAACAGTAATGGAAAAGAAACAGCACAATCACAGCACTGGGAATATGGAAACAGATACCTGGGGTTCACTGGCTAGACGCCTAGCCTAAACAGAAAGTTCCAGTGAGAAGCCCTGCATATATACATACATATATATATGTATATATATATATATATAATAGGTGGGGGGAGGGGTTGGTGGGAGTGGGTGAACTGGAGAAATGACTCCATTGGTACTGTGCTTGCTGTATGAGCATAAGGACCCATGCTTGGACCTGGTACCTGTGTAACAACTGGTTATGGCAATGGAAGCACATAAAATAAACCCAGTGCCAGAGAGTCAGAGAGACAAGGAGTACTAGAGCTATCTGGCCAGCTAGTCAAGCCTAACTGATGATTTTCAGGTTCAGTGCGAGATTCCGTCTCAAAATACGCGGTGGAAAGGCACTGAGCAAAGATCCCTGTGCCAGTCTCTGTACTTAACCCCATGCACACACCCAGGAATATGAATGCTCCCCCCCACAACAAACACTATTTCTCCTCCCCCACTAAATAATGTAGGTAGGCTATAGGAGGCATCCAGATCAAGACAATGGATTTTATCCAGGAGTTTCCAGAAGAAACACAGGTGGCCCATTGACACCATGGTTTTAGTCCTCTGAAAGTAATTTAGGACCTCTGACCTCTAGAATTATATGGCAATAAATCCTCATTGTCTTAAGACACTGAATTTGCAGTAATTTATTATATCTAGGAGCAAGTTAATATACCTGGGAAAGAAGAGCTGGACCCTATATGTCCTGATGGTCAGCTCTGTAGCATTCCCAGTTTGTCACATAGAGGACACGGTGCTATTAATAACATACAAAAGTTGGCATTCCTTGAGGAACCTTCCACAATCTATATTAAGGTAGAATGAATAGACAGGGGCCATAAGATATTTCAAAAATGACTATATACATTTCCTTCTAAGCAGATCCCTTTGTCTTAGTGTTGCTGTTCACTAAAGAGTCTATTTTCTCACTCCTGAATGAGGCATAGTTTTGTAATTTCCATCGAAAAACACAATCAGGCAAAAGTAGCAGTGTGTGATCCTTCCTCTCTTTCCTGAAACTGCCCCCACCTTGTGGTCCAGCCCAGGCTGGAATGGGAGGATGGGGACCTGGTTGGAGTCTGCCCCCTCTGTTATCTCAGAAGACAGTCTAACAGTCTCAGGGAAGCCTGAATCTAAGAAAAACACGTACCAGGTTTTACATCTTGACTGTGCAAGAGGAGATCTCTTTGCAAGGACGGTGTCTACTTTTATTTAAAGTCACTGAAGTAGTTGTCAGAGCAAAGATCCGTGGAGACTCACTGGAGATGGGTATGCATAAAGATTACCAGACCAAATCTATGACATCATGTTCACATGGAGAATTTCTGCAGTAAAACCTAAATAATTCCAAGGCAGGAAAAACTGACTATCTGTTCTTGAAGTGTAAGCATTCAGATTCCTGACCAGCCTCAAGCCCTGGTCTCTGCCACCTGAGCACAATTACACTTTAGTGTGTGACAGACTGGGTAAACCTAGCTCCTTGCGGCTTAAAACAAGGTAAACTCAACTATTGACTCTAGATGGCTTTGAACATTAAATAAGAAACATGGTGGGCTGTGAATATGGACGTTACATAAAAATGGGAGAAGGTACCGGAGGAACCAGAGATGCCTTAACTCGGGGAAACAAGGACTACTCCCAGGACTACCTACGGACGACACCAGGAAGTTCATGTGTCCAGGACACAGATGGACCAGATGTGTCCCACTTTTATTTTGCCCTTCTCATTGTTGTAGAGTTAGACAAATGTGATAGCATTTTTGCTTTATTGATTTTTTTTTTAACCCTGGACAGTTTTCTTGCATCCTTGTTTATGAGGGGCCAGTGAAGCTATGCGTGCTGCCTGTGTCAGAGGTAAATGTAGCAATGTTTTCACCAGGATCAGCTTTTGGAAGGATGTGACCATGTTTTACTGATAAGTACACTTTGAAGAGTGAAACACGAGCTTGAAAACAGACAAAGGCTTGTCCAGATTGGTCAAAGGAAGCAATGGTTGACTGTGGGGCTCTGTGACCATTGCTGGAGTTTAAGGTCAGTGTCTATATTATTTTACATATTTGGCCTTTGGGGATTATTTTTATAGTGAATTCTTTGATTTTTAAATCTTTTTAAATTTAAAACAATGTTTTCTCCTTTTACACATCAATCCCAGTTCCGACTTTCCCCTCCTCCTGCTCCCCCCACCGTCTCCACATCCACTCCCCATCCACTCCTCAAAGAGGATAGGGCTTCCTTGGGAATTGTTCTTCAAGAACATTGAAAAGGAACTAAGGAAAACAACAAAACCCAGCAGGCACTGCTCTTCTCCATAAAGAGGCAGGGACAAGGGAGGGGTGAAAAAGAGCCCCTTACAATGCCACAGGTGCCCAATGAGGGAATCACAGGACTTCAGGAAACACACTGTGCTTCTACACTGCCCCCTTAACAATAAAACAGTTCACTGTAGATGCTGGAAATTAATACATTTATGCTAGTAAACATGTACCATGGTACACATAGTACACAAATGACGCCAAATGACTTTCTTTTTGCTTTTAAATATCAAGACGCAATTATTTCCTATACTGAATGTCACTATACATATATACTATAAATTAACTTTTTTGAGAAATACAAGAATGTTTTCTTTTAGTTTCTTTGAGATGGGGCTTCATGTAGTTCACGCTGGCCTTGACCTTACTATGTAGAAGAGGTTGGCCAGGATTTTAATCATCCTTGATTTTCTTGCTTCTATCTCCCCAAGTGATAGGATTACAGGCATACACCACCATAGTTGCATGATAAAATTTTCTTACACCACATAAAACCCATATAGTTTAGTCAGTTCACTCATTTTAAAAACAGATAATGTTGGTGCTGTATAATGACAGCAAGCAGAAGTCAGCAGAGTCATCCACGAAGACTATCATTCATAAAAGAAACAGGAGTCATAAAAGAGAGAAAGTCCATTTGCTCCCCTCTCCCTGATGAGCAAACACACTGGAGCAATTCTCATGTCACAGTTTGAAGCACTTTCCCTCTATGACCTTGTGTGAGAGAAGGTCTCTTTTCTAATGGCTGCCATGTTAAAGTGAAAAGAGATTGCAGGATTCATCAGTGAAATGGGAGGGTCAGCTCTCATCACAAGCTTCCCAAGTGACTGCTTCCAAAAACTACAAATGTTATCGTGGGAAGATTTATCCTGATTATTTCTTCCATTAAACAAAACCATTCTTTATGTAAGCATTCCCATAGTATATGTGTGGCATACGTGTGTATGTGTGCATGTGTGGACAGATGCCCGAGTGGGAATATCTGACATCCTACTCAATCAGTCTCTAGCCTATTCACTTGAGACCAGGGCCTCTCCTAAAACTTGAAGCTAGACTGGTGCCATTAAGCTCCAGTAACTCTCCTGGTCCCTCTCTTGCATAGCATCACCTGTGTGCAAATGAACACACCTGGCTTTCTACATGGGTTCTTGAGGTTGTAGCACACATCCTAGTGTTTGACCAGCAGGCTTTGTTACATGGTGAGCCAGGACTGGGAGCTTCATTCTCTATTCTTTGTAGAGAGGCTGCAACAGCTTGTTCCAGTGTTAGCATATGGATTATGTCCTATCATGTCCAGACTGAAAGGCTCTAGATCCCATTAGGACACCATCTATTTGGAGAGACACACACAAGGCCACTTACCTGTTCAGTCCAGAGGATGAGGGCATGCCACATGCTAGTGTTAAGATCACACAACTAGTGTACAGGGCACAGACCTAAAGAGGTGACCACACACTCAACAAGAGCAAATGATAGATAGTGTGGTGGCTGATGTCAAGCACAGATCTGGGTCAGTGGAGAGGCATGTTACATAGGAGGAAACAGCAAAGCAGAGAGCCAGTCAGAGAAGTAGGGTCTTGGACACCAAGGGAAGAGATTATTTTACTAATAATAACAATTAAACCAAAGATGCACTAAAAAAGATGAGTGAGAACAGCAAACAGAAGTCAGTGTTTCTCTTGTCTTTGATCAAAGCCATCTATGACGCCTCTCATCTTCCAGAGACAATGAAACACCCTGGAGTTGTTTTTTAATTGTGTAACAATAGAAATAGAATTTCTAGTCCTGTGTATCAGGTCAACCTTCAAATTAGACATTAAAAAAATAAACAAAACGTTTCTCCCAGGGTTTTTTTGTTTTGTTAGTTTTTAGTTCAGGCATGATAATGACAGGACTCTACAAACAAGGGTTATCTGGCTATCCCCCTCTTGTCTGATACTTACCTCTTTACTCACATACCGTCAGTCTCAAGAGGTGCAGGTACTTACTCATTGGCCTGGCACAGCCCAGAGCAGGCTACAGTCTCTGGCCTTGCCTACATTCAAAGTCATACTTCCAGGATGCTGTCTTTGGTCTCCCTTGTGTTCAGAGTTGACCCTCCATTTGTGGAAAAACTTCCTGGCTTCCTACTGTGATCTCTGTCCTTCAAGAGATTCTTTCTCAGTAACAGTTCCAGATGTCTCAGGCCTGCCTCTATTCCAGCTACTTTCTTAGTCTCTGTGCAGCCCAGAGGAACCTTGCATGTTTCCTCCATCCAGGACTTTTCAGGATTCCACGTGATACTTTTCACAGATGTTAAGAGCGATCACTCCATTTCTCTTCTTTGTTATCCTAATCAGACCCCAACCTCATAAACTCTAAGAGGCTTAGATATCAGAAAGATACCTCAAGCCATAAAGCTAATCTTGGCTAGATTGCCTGTCCCCATTCAGATTTGCTAGGTCTAAATTGTGTATCAGCACACCAGCCTCCACACAACTGCAGGTGATCCATGTCACCCTTCAACAGGTCTCCTAGATCCTTCTAATATAATTCATGCATAAGAAGCATCACAGACACTTCTGTCATCCCCTCCAGGGAAACCCTATTCTCTATCTTCCCTTAACCTTTGTTTACCTATTCTTTTTGTTACATAATTTGATAGAGATAAGAGTTCCAAGAGTTGTTTAGGGAATTATGGATGTCACTTAGTGGTAGAGCACTTGAGTAACACACAGAGGACCATATGTTCCACTCTGACACTAGCAAAAAACCAAGTGTGTTAGTCCATGGTGTCTGTGTTATGTGGGTTTGGCTACTGTATGCACAAAGTATGGGGGATGAGGAACAGATGGAAAGATATGACTAGGAAGAAGCAAGAAAAGTATTCTTAAATATGAGCAAGCAGAAAACTGAGAAATCAAACAATAATGTCCAGACCTTATAGAGCAGGGTAAAGCCATGGGAAGGAGCTAGCAATGAGAAGATGACAGGGTATCTATCTGTGTGCAGTGAGGAGATAGTGTATCAGTGTGCAGTGAGGAGATGACAGTGTATGTGTGTGCAGTGAGGAGATGACAGTGAATCTATCTGTGTGCAGTGAGGAGATGACAGTGTATGTGTGTGCAGTGAGGAGATGACAGGTTATCTATCTGTGTGCAGTGAGGAGATGACAGGGTATTTATCTGTGTGCAGTGAGGAGATGACAGTGTATCTGTGTGCAGTGAGGAGATGACAGGGTATCTATCTGTGTGCAGTGAGGAGATGACAGGGTGTTTATCTGTGTGCAGTGAGGAGATGACAGTGTATCTGAGTGCAGTGAGGAGATGACAGTGTATCTGTGTGCAATGAGATGACAGGGTATCTGTGCGCAGTGAGGAGATGACAGTGTATCTGTGTGCAGTGAGGAGATGACAGTGTATCTATCTGTGTGCAGTGAGGAGATGACAGTGTATCTATCTGTGTGCAGTGAGGAGATGACAGCATATCTGTGTGCAGTGAGGAGATGACAGTGTATCTATCTGTGTGCAGTGAGGAGATGACAGTGTATCTATCTGTGGGCAGTGAGGAGATGACAGGGTATCTATCAGTGTGCAGTGAGGAGATGGCAGTGTATCTATCTGTGTGCAGTGAGGAGATGACAGCATATCTATCTGTGTGCAGTGAGGAGATGACAGTGTATCTATCTGTGTGCAGTGAGGAGATGACAGTGTATCTATCTGTGTGCAGTGAGGAGATGACAGTGTATCTGTGTGCAGTGAGGAGATGACAGGGTATCTATCTGTGTGCAGTGAGGAGATGATAGTGTATCTATCTGTGTGCAGTGAGGAGATGACAGGGTATCTGTGTGCAGTGAGGAGATGACAGTGTATCATCTGTGTGCAGTGAGGAGATGACAGCGTATCTATCTGTGTGCAGTGAGGAGATGACAGTGTATCTATCTGTGTGCAGTGAGGAGATGGCAGTGTATCTGTGTGCAGTGAGGAGATGACAGTGTATCTGTGTGCAGTGAGGAGATGACAGCGTATCTATCTGTGTGCAGTGAGGAGATGGCAGTGTATCTATCTGTGTGCAGTGAGGAGATGACCGGGTATCTGTGTGCAGTTTTACCCAGTGAAGAGGCAATTGTTAAGTTAGAGTGAAAATTTGAAGAAGCAAGATTCAGAAGGGAGGATGGGAGATAAAGATGAGAATGCAAGGGGAAAAAAACAAAACTCAGGAAGGGCTCGTACTCAAAATAGGCCATTAAAATATTGTTTTCTTCTATGACTAGATAAAAATTAAGAATGTATAAAAAAGAAGACAGATTGGAGGGGGAGTGACAATCTGGAGACATCTGTTTCTGTTGCCATTTCATCTGAACAGCAGAGGGCTGGATAATCTTCCAGGAGGGGACCAGGAAGCTGAAGCCCAAGCTGAGGCTACCATATGAAGTAGTTTGAAACCAGGGTGACGAGAAGCACATGCAAGATGAAAACTATGGGTCCAGCCAGCACAAGCTCACCCTCAGTCCAGTCAGCCCAGGGCAGCTGCAGGAGGACCACCTCTAGGCCTGACCGACAGCCCTGCAGAAGGGAGAGAGCTCCCTAGCAGGTGATTTTGTCCCAGCATAGGAGAAGGCCATGAAGATGGCACAGTTCATCAACATAGGGCTGGGCAGTGATACCAGCACAGGTTAAGTGATCATTCTGGGATGACAGGGTTGGAATGATGGCATCTACTCATAGCACAGCATTTCTGGAATCAGGACTATTTGAGACATAGAAAGAGTAGGCCAATACTAGACACAGAAGAAAGTCAGCAGTAATGGGAATTTTCATAGTTTTGAATTACTGATGGACATTAGAGATGAAAGAAGAAATGTATATCCCTACATTAGCTTTTCATCACTATAACAAATGCCCCAGACAACTTACAGAGACACAAGTTTTATCTTAGCTCAAGGCTTCAAAGGTTACTTCCCACTGGCTATGGGGCCTACAGTGACACATCGTCCTAACACACTATGGCAGAGGGGTGTGAGGCAGTAGAACACTCACCCTATGTCTAGTAAATGAAAAAGACAGAGAGGAAGGGGCCACCATCTCTCTCAAGGGATGACTACCTGCCACGGGGTCCTAACTGTTTAAAGTCCCACCATGTTACCAAGGCACCAAGGTAGGGTCAAGCCTTTAAAATATAAGTCTTCAGAACCAAACTACAGCAATACTCCAAGTACTCCATGAATGAAACTCAGAAGAATAAATATGAAAGCCCTTTGGATGTAGGGAAAAAGTTTTCTTCTTAAAGAATAACGTGTGGTTTTATCAAGGTTGTTCTTTCTCTGAGTCAATATAAGAAGAGTCAGCTGATATGCAGATACATTCAACTTAATTTGTATAAAACTTGCTATGAATCATCTTCCTTTAAAATCCATTCTCCTCTAGACCCTCCCTCTCCTGTGTCTTCTCCATTCCACCAACTACCAGTTTCACTTGATTCAAAGTTTTAAATGACCTCATTGTCTTCTGATACGGTAGGCTATGTGGTCTTGATGTCTCCTTCTACACCTCATAAGCTGATGTTAACATTTCCATCTATGTTCTATCCCAGAGACTCCAACTTGGTACTAGCCAGACATCCTGTGGAGTGACAAATGACAGAACACTCTTCTGTAAGCAGGTATGGGTCCTGGAACAAGCGGAGGTAGGAGGTGTGAAGAGTATCAATAGAGAAAGAAAAAGAGAGCAGGATTTTACCCCACCAAAAGCAGCCTTGAATATAACAACATTCAAGGGTAGAGATTATGATAGACTGAAGAGAATAATGTCTTTCTTTTAAAAAAATTGGGGGCAAGGAGGTAGTTCAGTTGATTAAGTACTTGCTATACAAATATTAGGAATTCAATTTGAGACTCAGAAACCCCACACAAAAGACAGGCATGGCAGCATAAAGTTATAGTTCCATGTAGGTCTCCAGTACAGCCTAGCTTAACAGACAAGTTCTAAACCAGTTGGAGAATCTTTATTATAAATGCGATCTCCTTGGTGCAACACCCAGGTAGACATCCGACTTCTACCTGCAGAAACATGCACTCTCTCTCTCTCTCTCTGTCTGTCTGTCTGTCTGTCTCTGTCTCCGTCTCTGTCTCTGTCTCTCTCAGACATTCATGCAGTATAAACAAATAAGACAGTGTAGACATCTCTTGATCATTGAAGGGTCTTTTTTGATGATATTGGAATAGTATCAAAGAAGTTCAGAAAGACAGGATAGAGTGATAATCACTAAGTTTAGTTGGCAGGATATCAATGAATCAAAAATATATTCACCAAGAGAACATTTTTACAGAAGTTATTATTTGAAAATTGCCAAAGTACTTGTTGATAAGGAAAACTAAAGGTAGAAATCGATGTTTTGTTATCCATATGTATAAAGATTTACCTTCCAGTCTCAGGATCAAATCCAGAGTAACCATCTTGGCATTGGTAAAGGCTCTGCCTAGTGGTTGAGGGATCACTTCCTGGTAACAGTGTAACAGATATGGCTTACTGCTCCAATTGTGTGGTATAAGCACTGCAGGCCAGTGGTGCGGCCAGGAGAAATGTAAAAGTCTAGAAATAAAGAAATTTTGTTTTCACTCTTGGTTCAGTCTTCTCTAGAAAGGATAGTGTTTAGATAGCACTCAAAACCCAAAGACTCTGAAGGGACCCCGTGTCTCACTGTAACAGTAGTCAGAGCTCTTCTTAATAAGTATATCAATTACAACAACAACAACAAAAAAAACCAACCATTCAGTCATCTACATGAAAACACTGTAGGGGGCTAGGTAGGTTTCTCAGTGATTAGTGATTCTCTCTGATCTTATAGAAGGCATGGGTTCAGTCCCAAGCACTCCCATTCAATTCATGACTGACTTAAACTCCAGGGTTAGCAGAACTAAGTGCTTCATCTGGCCTCTCTGGGCATCAGGTACCTACATGATGGACATGCATACATGGAGGCAAAAGAGTCACTCACATTTAAAATTAATCAATTTAAATTAAAACTAATTTAAGTCTATTTGAGGAACTTTCAACTAAAAACTGGCCCTCCTCTACTCAGGTAGAAATAGTTACCAAATAAGAAGTGGTGTATCCTACATACCAGAGAGATATTGGGTAAGAAGTCCAGATAAAATACAGGATTCCCAGCTAAAATTTAGTTTAACAATGATTTCATAGCAAAAAATGCACTATTTACAACTACTAAATGATGATTGTTTAAAAGTCAAACATAATTGATCATACCAAACATTGCTAAAATTCTTAACCTTTAAACTGTCTACATCACACATGCCTTACACTTTGTTCATCACCAAGACCTTCCACCCGTGTCTCCCAAGGATTTTAAATCTTCTTCCCCCTTCCCACCTGCCAATGAAGGCTGACATGAGCTTTTTCACAGCGTGCCCATGGACTGGTGTTGTTACAGAAGGACATTCACACATTAGATGAATATTAGATGCTGTTCTATCCTTCCTGTAGATAAGAAAGTGGAAGCTTAGGAAGACTGACAATCTCCCCTCAAATGCTGATCTAATGAATAACACAGGCCAGGTTCAAACACAGCCTGTCCAACTCCAGAACCCATTTTACCCAATGACGAGCCCAGACCCTCCTTGTCAATCTCCTTGACTGACAGGTTTGAACAATCTTTCCAAACGGAGATTTTTAATGTCTCTTTCCTGTATTTCAAAGTAGTTTGATGCTTATTTCCTTCATGAAAAATATCCAAACTAAATCAGACTGCTACCACGGCTTTCCACCCTGCAGTCAAGGCCTGCCTACCTCTCTGGAGTCATCTCCCAAGAGTAGCATCTCAGAGTTGCTGTTTTTCTTCTTGACTCTTTAAGGCCTTTCCGAGAGACATCAGCTCTGTCCATGGCCATGGCTTCCACCGCGTCCTCTGCTTAGTTCTTCTCTCTAAAGCCAGGTCTCCTCATTGCCATGATGAAATTTCTCTAGGCCAATGCAGACATGCCTCTGACAGCTTCACTGCATCTTGTTGACTGCCCAGAAACATAAATTAATCTAATTTTCATCAGACTGTCACCTTCATCATCTTAGTGAGTTGACATTTCCTCTACTACCCATAGCAGACTTTCACTAAACACTGATGAGGATAGAAAAGCAGACACAAGGAGTCAGTGAGTTCCACAAGTACTACACTCAGAAAATATGTACACACACACACACACACACACACACACACACACTCAGCTTAAAGATTTTCCTTTTATTTCATAAGTATCATCCTTTTCTTATGTCAAAAGTAAAGAAAAATTGGGACTCACAATCACATTGGAGTTCTTTAAAGTCTTCTGGACGACAGCAAGGACAAAGTGAAAAGGGCCTTAGACATTTGAGTGCAGACATGTGAAACATAAAGGTTCTTGGTGTAGTGTGATGTAAATACTTGTGTATGCACACATGCACACACCTACTGAGATACACACACAAACACACCAAACATGCTACCAGGAATTAAACTGTGGCAACAGGAAGAGGGATCATAGAAACCATCTGTTGAGTAAATCTGTGGAAGATGAAACTTGTAGAAATGCTATGATCATTAAGTTTTGTGGTATATTAGTCTTAGTGAAAAGAATAAGCAAGAAGACAAAGCCCCTACTGTGTTGTCTGTTCTATCAGGAAAGTAGAGCATAACTGGGAATTGTCACAAATACTTGAGGATCTAGCTAAAAAGAAGCCATCACCCTAGATTACTAAATTAGTCTGGTTTCCTTGTCCTATGTCCTAACTATGCTCTTAGCCTCAAAAATGGGGAAAATTGTGTTCAACAAGAGTGAAAGGAATAAATTGCAAGATCTAGAACAGCCAGGCACATGGCATGAACAGCATCACTTTCAGATTAATTTACAGCCAGACTACATGATTATTTCTCTATTTGTTCTTATATCTACTTGCAGGAATAGATTGTAGCCACATCAGCTAATACCTGTTCACCTATCTGGCTCACCACATGGTCCAAGCCACAGATCCCAAAATCTTGTCTTTGGTATCTAAGGAAGGTACCTGACTCCCTAAGTTCATGAGGATGGTATCATGAAGGGACTAACAGCTCTCCAATTTGCATGGATTACCCATTAGCACAGATACTTAAAATTAATTTGGACTTATTGCAATAGCTTTGAGTCACAGAAAATTCTCGAACAATTAAGGATCATTTTTTTGCAAGAAGTATTACTTAAGCTAAGTCTGGGTATATGAATGGGGGTGCATTTTTGGTATGTAAGATTGGGTAGTTCAAACATTAGAGCGTAAGGAACTGCGTAGAAAAAATATTAGAAATGCAGGAAACAACAACCATGGAACAAAGCACGAAAACTCACAAGAGCACCGAGGATGCGGCAGGGTGGGGCTTCCAGGGAGCAGCCATGGTGGACTGAGCTGTGAAGCCAGGGCTCCAATTCTCCAGAGCTCCATTATAAAGCGTAGTCCCACCAGTATTTTAGTTGTCCTATTTTTAAGCAGTTCAATTAGGATGACGCAGGGAACTTCCTGCTCACCGACTGCTTGTCACCTCACCTGAATGTGCCTAATTCTAGACCATTACCTCTCCTCTGATGGCTTCCAACTATAGAAAACAACATTTCCCTCCCCCCCCCCTGCTTAAACTTCCACTCTCAAGTGTGGCTTAATGATAACTGACCTTAATTTCTTCTCCTACTCAATGCATCTCTGACCTCACTCCATTAGCTCAGCTTCATGGTCCACAGCCTTACATCCGTATCATTTTAACAGATATTTCTGAGATTGTTTTCCCTCGCAAATGTCTTTATACTGCCTTCTTAAACACCGCCATCAGGCCAGCGTGCTCTCTTTGTTTTATGTGGGGCTGAGAGTTTGCAGGCACAAAACTGGCCTCGTAAAGCATTTCATTTCCCCTCTTATTTCAGCCAATCCTCGGTCCTGAGCAATGCAAACCTCAGAGAGAAGGCAAGGTGTCTTCCAGCTCAAGGAGAGCAGACCTCATATCATAACCCTCCTGTACCTGGAAGGGCCTTACAGGACCCACAGAGCACTGCATTATTAGCAAGACCGTGGGTATCATCTCCTGTTGTGGCTATTTGCACAGCACAGCACCTATCCTGGGCATAAACGAGAGCCCATTTCCTAGCAATATCCCTCCTGGGGACCATGAACAACTAGGTTTTGCTAAGGTCTTGAAATGGGAGAAAGAAAACAAACTTAACCTGTGGGCCATGTTCAGAAAAGGAGGGCAGAGCGTGGCTTGGCACTCATTAGAGGCCATTAGGAGACTGTACTCTGCACCTTAAACCGCAGACAGGATGCCGCTCACCAAAGGAATCTGTGTCGGGAAGGACTCGATTATCAGGGTGTCTGGATGCAGTGGGAACAGCAGTTTCAAATCAGGATACTAACGCTTCCCTTTGTTTTGGTGTTTCTAATAAAAATACTGCTGAGGGCATTTTCCATACCTTTGACCCCATGTTCACGGGAGTGCAAACACACCACCACTCATCCCACTGTTATTTGAGGCGATTGGTGCTCTTGTTAAATTAGATTTGCTGAAAATGTTCTACGTTTGGCTCCTCTTTTGGCAACTGTCCACTCCTCTGCTGCCTTGCCAACTGTTATATACTCTTAAAACAAAGCTCAGATCTTGTCTATTAAATGATCTATGGCCCTATCCTTCAAGAATCCACCGGTTTCTTGTACATGACATGTCCCTTGTACTTAACACAAACCAGATTCCTTTGTATATCTGTGATTTTATGTCTTAAAGCAGCCCAGGGCCTGGTGTATAGTACCATATTAAATGGATGTGCCAACAGACATAATAGACACAGCAATGAAATGGGTAGATAACTCTACAGGCAGAGGGAAGAAGGATGGGTTGGTGGTTGGATCAGTGTCTGTGGTTCCTTAAAGCATGAAGTGATTTCTTTCCCTAAGAGAGGGAAAATGGTAATATAAGTCTGTGAGTCAGAAGAGTGACTTGTCAGAATGGTCCAGCCTATCACTGAATGTAGAAGGGGACGTGAAAGAATTGGCAAAACGAATAGAAAATGTAGCTTTCCACAAATCATCTGACAGATCAAAGGAGAGATTTCAAATGTCAGCCCTCAATGAAATCCCTCTTTTAGAATAGGGGCATGGTACAATACGACTCACCAAGCTTTCTGCTGGACTCTCTTTTATACAAGCTCAGCTTCCTTACCTGTGTGAACCTCTGGGAAGGCTCGTGGAAGCTTGCTCAATTTTTACACACACTCCCCCCTCCACCTTTTAAAGGCAGCAGCTCACTATGTAGCCCTAGCTGGCTTGGTTCTCACTACGTAGACCAGGTTAGTCTGGAACTCACAGACGACTGCCTGTCTCTGCCTTCCCAGTGTTGGGATTCACGGTGTGCACCATCATGCCTAGCCATAGCATCTGTTCTAAGCATCAAACACAAAATTACTGAAAAAAAGAAACCAAAATTTCTGTTAAAATCTAGGAGATTATAATGATTTCACATGCATATATATTATCAAACTTTTATATTCTGGTTTATTCTCCTGCGTTCCAGTATTTATCAAATGCACACTTCAGAGTACCTTCCCTGCGCCACAGAGACAATCTATAAATTCCTCCCACTTAGCTTATATAGATAATCCTGTTTCTAGAGCCTGCTGTTCAGTTCTTCCTCATCTACTGAGCCAGGCAGCCCAGTACAGTGTTATTTTCTTTTTCATGCCTATTACTTGGATTTTCCATGACAAATGAGAAATCCCAGGGCCTGAAGGGATAAGCCAGAATCACATGTCGAAGGGAAGTTGAAGATGAGGGAAGGTTACAGATATTTGCAGCTATATGTATTTTAAAGCCAGAATCACATGTTGAGGGCAATTTGAAGATGAGGGAAGGTTATAGATATTTGCAAGTATATGTATTTTAAAGTACCCTCAAGTGATTATTTAATGAATATTTGAGACAATTTATTTTTTTAATGTTCCATAGTTTGAGGGCATGAATTCTCAGGTCAGGTTCTTGAGGGCTTGTAAATGCCTCCTCTATTGTTAGATTCTACTCTCTTTGCCTAGCCAGGAGGGCAGAGAATGAACCCTCCATCATAGAAATATTATGCATATTACTTGGGACGTCACAGCAACACTCCAAGGCAGAGCTGGACACTCAGTAAACACTCAGCAATTATTCTGCACTACCATTATTGAAACTGTTATTATGATGTTTCCACAGAAATGAGATCAGATCTTCCTTTCTAAATTGAAGTTGAAGTAATGACTCCCCTCTTCCCTCTTCCCTCCTCCCACATATTTCAAGGAGTTTAGCCCAAATTCTCTAATGTAAGATGATTTTCTGGCAATTTGTCATGAAAGAGATGACTGTCCTGAGACTAATTTCTGGCTGGGAAAAATGCGTTGACTTCAAAGGACTTTGTTGTTGTTTTTGTTTTTTTACTGAAACCCGGGCACGGCTGGATCTCAACACCTACTGATGCACTGATGTTCACTAGAACGTCTGCCACCTAGTTGCAGTTCCATCAGCAAGGTCTTTGTAAGCTTCTGGTTTATGAGTCCATCACTTAGCCAGGAGGATGTGCTTCCTAATGTACCAGGACTCTTTGTTTCACTCTCTAATAGTCTATGTGACTTACAAAATAAGAGGCAAAAGTAAGTACTGAGGGAAGCATGAAGCATTGTTCTATTAGGACACAACATGTCACAAGAGGCCGTTTCCTTTATAAATTAGGCTTTATTGTATTTCAGAGCTGCAGCGCCCTCAATAAACCCTCTCTGCCTCTGGTTCTCAAGGACAAGGGAGGGTCACTAGCCCAGGATGGCTTGACATCCTCCTCTGCCTTTCTTGGCCTGGCCTCTGATTAAGCACAGCTGCTGAATGGTACGAGGTCACCCAGAGCTGGAGGAAAAAAAACCCAGGGAAACCTATTTAGTGCTGTATTTATTAGTGTGGGTATGTGTACGTTCATCTTTATACACACAGTACAAATAATTTTAAATTAAAGCATTTTGAAAATACTTAATGGAGGTTAAGCAGCATTTTTAACCTCTGCTCAAGTTATTGAATGGCGTATTAAAACCAACGTGGCTCCAACGTGCCTTCCAGTGCACATTGCTGTGTTAACAAATTGCCTATAAATTTCAGCTGAATTAAGCCCATTCCTTGTACGTCTGTACTATGGTTAGGTTAATAATACATGAGATTTCATTACACAAACCTTCCTCGATGATGCTTTTTAAGAAAGTGGGGCAGGAATGTACACGGGGCCCTCTAACACAGGCCGATTGATATTTATAGTCACAGAAGAGAAACAGGCAAGGTCTTCAGGCTTGTGAGAGTGTGGTCTCCTGGCTGAGCTCTGTGTCCTGTTGCAGGCACACATCCATGTGCACCCCTGCCCTATGATTTGGGGTCTTGGGCTCACAGCTGTACAGAAGAAAGTAGGAGAGCCCAGAAACAGCTGCTGGTGAATATGTCTACTTCATAGAAGGGGCTATGTTCTCCAAGGAAGTTTCATTGTAAAACACACACACACACACACACACACACACACACACACACACAAAACATAAAAAAACCAAAACCAAACCAATAAAACAAAGTAGAAATTCTGAAGTCAGAAGATGGAAAAACCTATAATCACCCCAATTACAATTTGCTCCATTTTCAGGGTATGCATATGTGAACACTACCTCTTGTTTTATTTCAGAAAATGCTCATTACTGGAGCTATCATTCCTCCTCGCATATAGGAAAATGATCATCTTGGAGGATAAGGACATTTCCACAGGCCTTTGCTGTTCCCAAGCCTAAAAATAAGCAAAGGCAACTGAGATATTTTTACACATAATTACTCATTCAATAAATATTTATGGATCACCGTTTACAGAGGTGCTGTGCCATACGCCTGAGTGAGAGAGGTGGGCGACAGTGCAGAGTCTCAGTGGGGTTAGTTGGCTGGAGAGACACTAACACAGTCAGGGAAGCCCTGGCAGTGGAGGCTGTGCAGTCACAAACGTCCTGGGTCGCTATGCGGGCAAGC
The DNA here is from genome assembly GCF_017639785.1 of Mesocricetus auratus. Lineage (NCBI taxonomy): Eukaryota > Metazoa > Chordata > Mammalia > Rodentia > Cricetidae > Mesocricetus > Mesocricetus auratus. The sequence continues at coordinate 6,294,981 of NW_024429266.1, forward strand.
CAGGGGAGGGTAGGTTGACAAGACCTGACTGACTTTTGGGAAGCTCCTGTCTCTAGGATGGGAAGTCCTTGAAGAAGGATAAAGCAGAGAATGGGGACTTCGGGATTACACTTGGGTAGCCCGGGAAAAAGTAGCTGAGACTACAGAGGAGTAAGTGTGCGTGTTAAGAAGTGGTCAAAATCTAGATCCACTGCGAGGCGAAGCCCTCAGGACTGATTGTGATGGATGAGTCGGAGCTCTGGGAGAAAGAGGAGACAAGTCTGGTTATAATGATATGACATGACAAGATTACAGCCCAGAAAATGCAGGGCAGCGCTGCCAGTTAAACATGGTAGACTGAGCAATCTTTCCTTCCCCCAAATCCCCCCCAAATGAAATTATTTTTTGAAAAAGGGAATAGCAGTCAATAACAGACATCTGAGAGGAAAAATTTAGGGATGTCAGTAGAAAATCCACAGTAAGCGTATCGATTGAGCTCACACAAACCAGGAAAGTATCGGCTTCAAAGCCACAGAAAACACTCCAGTCAGAAAACGGGTGTGGTTTATTCCTTCCCCAAAGAGGAGGCTGTTGCTCTCACATTTTCAGAGAAGATCAGGAGGGCTAGCTACAGTAGTTAAACCTGAGAGAGGAAGGACTCCTCAGAGCAGGTGTGGGGAGCTGCATCAATCAGAAAGACCACAGAAAGGCTGCCTGTGATGGATAATTGTATGTCTCAACTTGGGCAGCCTTGGAGTACAGTTACTTGGTCAAATACCCAGTATCGATATTGCAGTGAATCTATTGGGTAGATCTCCATAGAACAAACGAACACTCATCCACAGACAAGAATGGTTCCATGAACAAGCAAAATCATTAAACAAAAAGTACACCAACATGAGAATTTCCAAATACAGATAAACAGAAATGATAGAAACTCCTAGAAAGATAGGGAATTTTAAAAAATGATGGGACAGCTAAGCAAATGGTATATTATTTTTATGAAAACCATTTGTAGTGCTAGTAAAATTTCATCTCTCTCTTTATTGTATATTTTCAAGCAATAAAGACCACTCCAGAAATACATAATGTAATCACTCCCCTTTGTAATTTTTAAAAACTTCTGGACCAAGTGTTCTACTATTAAAGACAGAGACTTATGAAAACCAGGACCCATCACAGGGTAGCTGCAAAGGTGAGCTGTGGATCCCAGCTGTGGGGGAGGTCTGGGGATTCTGCCCGCCTCAGAAGGGACCTGCAAACTGCAATCTTCGGGGGGAAACAAAGTGTGTGGTCTCTCTCCAGAATGGAAAAAGTGGACCAATATCTTGAGTCAGAGTCTGTTTCATAAAAATGCCCAGGCAATTTCTGGAAGATGGTACAAAAAAGCAAATAATTTTTTTTCAAGCAAAGAAGTATAACATGTAAATGGCTAGTTCAAAAGTTATCTAAAATGGTTCACAACAGTCAGTCCTCAGTACAGACAGGACCAAGGAAAATAAACGCTTAGGATCCGTGTGAGAAACTAAGTACTCGTGGGCTGATCAAAGATAATTTCTAAATTCAAAAACAGTCAAGACTCAGAAGTAAGATGCTAACATGCCTGATGACCTCAGTCTATCACTAGGACCCTCACCCAGGTACAGGAGAGGACCAACTCCTGATAGTTGTCCTCTGACCTACAGACATAAGTACATGCACGTGCACACACGCAAATATAATTAAAAATAGAATATAAAGGTAGAACAATAGATGGGCAATATCAAAAAGTGAATTTTAAAATATTAAAACAGAGCTGAAAGCCATAGCATAGCTGAGTGTGCTGGAGCTCAGCAGAGGGCTCTGGGGAGGGCTTCAGTTCTAAATCACAGCCTTTGCACCTTATTTGGTTTGTAAAATTATACCCATGAAGATCTTGATAAACATGAAGTTAAATTCAAAAGGAAAGGTACTGGAAAATCACTCTCCATCTTTTTCTTACCGAAACCTGCCCCTGGTTTCTCTTCTCCCTGAAGGCCTGCCGGTTTGGAGTTTAACTGATATTGGTTGCTTATCTTTCAGGAGACTAACTCTTATTTGCTCTTTACCTAAAACTCCTTCCAAAAGGGTGGGGCCATTGCCATCCCCTTTAAAGGAGAGCGGGAGGCAGGTATCATAACTATAGTGAAAACATAATGATCATACTAAAAGCATTATATACATATACATACATATACATACATACATACATACATACATACATACAGATATTTGGCTTACTCTGTGACTATTTCACTTCTTAGAGTTTCAGTGTGTTTGGGACAAGGGTTAAATGAATCAACTCATGCAGGTGCGAAGATAGCCCAATGCTCCACACACTGAGTCTGCTTGGGCCAGAATTTCCTGAGTTGGAGAACCTGAGAAATAATGAGGAGTTGTATAACAACAAGAGCATCTGAGTGGGCTCTTCTTGGGATTCAGGCACTTGCAAACCTTAAACAGGGATAACTGGAAACAGAGAAAAACCTAAGGGGAAATGACAAACTCATTCTGCTCTCCCTCCCTGCAGGGCAGCTTGTGCTCACCCCTCCGTGGGTTTTACAAGCATGCCTATCCAGTTTTCCATCCTGAGATGTTTAAATAGCAAAGCAGTTGGTGACACTGCAGAAGGGTGGGGGATATGTGCTCTACTTGGTAACCACCATGGCCTCTGGAACCCAGTCCTAGGGAATATGGGAGCACTACGGTTCCATGAGGGCATTATGTATGCATTTGTAACTTAGTTTCCTACCACTTTCCCCATCAGCGCAAACTCAACGAAAGCTCTACTCACTGGTGCAAATTAGTCATTGATTAGTCTAAGATATCCACAGTATCCACCCAGGAGTATGACAGCCCCGTTTCAGCTTTTATAATCGAAGGCCGGAATCTCCAGAGGAGCGCTGATGATGAGTGAGACCTTGTTCTAGGGTGTGAGTGAGATAGACATGAGCCTATACATCGAAACCCTATGAACAATCTGGAAAAAAATTAAGAAATTATTCTGTCCATGTATTCCCTCAGTGCCCCACTGGCCTTTGTCATCTTTGGGAAATTATTTCAAATTTTGCTAATAATTAGAACTGAGTGAAAACTGGCAATTTAATTCTTGCTAGAGAGATTTCCTCAAGAATTAGCTGATGGGCCAGCAACCAAGTTTCTTATTTGCTAATTATCTGTATCAATGTCTTCCCCATTTTTATAATAACAGGGGCTCATGTGTTTAATACAAGTGCAGTTATGCACACAGATTCTCTTTGGAAGCCTCTCTTGCAGCTAGCTCTCTGTGGACATGTCAAGCAGTCATAACCAAAAGGTGGTGAATAGAAGAAAGTAGCCATGGGCACCATTTGTGTACTCACAAATAGCTCTGCCTACCACTTCCTGGAAAGGAATGACTGGCAAAAAAAGAAAAACAAAAAACAGAGTTGCCTATTTAGTGGCCAATAAGAAGTCAGTAGGCCCAATAAATGGGTCTCCAAGTCACATCCTCTCACTATCTTCTGTTGTTTCCCACTACCTTATCATTATATGAGGTTTACATTCTGTTGTAAAGTTAAGTTGTTAATTATATGTGTGTGGATATTTTGTCCGCTTGTATATCTATGCATTGCATATGCATATGTTTGTGCCAAAAGAGGCAAAAACAGAGTGTCAGATCCCTTGAAACTGGAGTTACCCATGGTAGCAAATGACCATGTGGATACTTGAAATTGAATCTGGGTCTTCTGCAAAAATTACAAGGGCTCTTGAAGCATTTTTTTCCAGTATGTAGGTTGATGCTCTTAACTATATGAGAAATTTCATTTTAATGCTACCTACACCTACTGGGCTTCAAGTTATGTTTTGAACTTAATTCAACATTTTTTTAAAAAACTGATACACAAGAACATGTATTATGGAATCAACTCACATGATACTTAATATATATGAAACATATTTGTATATTCTTTAATGTTAATGTTTTTAAATGAGATTCTAAGAGTCAGAGATCAGGGAGGACCAGAGCAAAGTAGTGTCCTCTGGCTATGACAGGAGTGCTGCATTCATGTACTCACAGAAGATGTGGTTGCCTGCATAAGATCTGCATAAGAGCAAGCCAATCTATGTTCCAGCATGGAGTGAGAAGAGGTTCAGGAACCCTCACCCCTAAGTGAGGAGCTATGGACAGATGATTGCTTCTGAAAGAAGGAACATCTCTTTTCTTTAAGGGTATGGCTCCTGTAGGTCAGCCACACTAGATAGGATGACCCTCACACGCAGATATATATAGACAACACAAATTGAAGTTGGAGGATTATTAAAATTTTTTAAAAAGCCATGAAGTTAGGGAAGTAGGGATGTGGGGTGGGTATAGGAAGAATTAAGGGGAAAGGGGGTGGGGGTCATATTACCAAAATATATTGCCTGAAATTCTCAAAGAATAAAAAATATTTAAAAATTAAAAACAAACACAAAAATTATTCGATCTTTCTGCACAGTCCTTTAAAAATATTTGATACACTACATAATCACTCCACTCTACAGTGGCACACCAAAATGTCTTAATATCCAGAAACCAACCTTCCAGACCGTTCTACACCTGTTACCTATGTTCTATCCTATGTTTATATGATCCCAACATGCCAACATCCCACATAAGGGTGCTCACACAGTACGTGTCACTGTGACCCTGGCTTATTTCATTGACGCCTGACCTCCAGTTTTGTGCACGCTGTCTCAAGTGACAGTATCCTATTGTCTTTACAATCAACTGATGGCTGGAAAAAGAAAATGTGTTCTATTATCACAAAGGAATGCTTCTTTCTCTTACTGACTCCAACTCTATTGATCCATGCAACTTTCAGAAAAATAAGTAATATAACTAAAGTACTTTGAGTGAGATGTGTATCCACAACCTCTTGAATATGACTTCTCCCCAAACTTAAATAATAAACAGCACATAAAGTAAATGTTAGCACAGTTTCAAAACTGTATTATGATACATATTAATAGAGGTTTGAATTAAGTTAACTTTTAAAACACTGATGCTTAATGTTTAGAAGATATTTCTGGTTCACTAAGTGAGTGATGGGGAAATAGGTAGTCTTTTAAATGGGAAATTGTACTGGAAGAAACCAACCAACCCTACACATGTTGAATATACAATTCTGTTTCAATCTAATTCTAAAAGAAAGAAATTGATACTTGGTAATTAGCATTCTGGGCAATAACGAAAGTATTCTATACGGGTTGGCAATAAAAATAAAAAGAAGAATGAACCGAAGTATTATGACAAACAGAAACTGGGAGTTGGGGAGAAGCCAGACAAGAATGAAGAGTTGAGATCCTTTTACAAGAACACAAGTTTAAAAAGATGTTGAGTGTAATAGCATCTACAGTTTTCCAGTACTAGGAATATGGAAACAGGGATATCTGTGGGGCCAGCTAGTGCTTGCTCTCCTCTCTCTCTCTCTCTCTCTCTCTCTCTCTCTCTCTCTCTCTCTCTCTCTCTCTCTCTCTCTCTCTCTCTCTCACACACACACACACACACAAACCAAAACCAAAACCAAAACCAAAACCAGAAGTGGCTGAGAACCCTAAAAATGGTGTCTGAGTTGGAAAGTGTCAGAAACATACAGAGAATGAGTAGACACAGTTCACAACAGAGTTATAGGTCCACCCAGAATGCACTCAAATGAAGATCAGGTTACTTTTGTCTGTCTGTGTCTGCAGTGGTACACTGGGAGTATTGCACTGCAGAGCAAGCATGAAGGCAGAAGCAGAATGGGAGGCAGGAGAGAAGGATGGACACCATGGAGGCCCCCTGCTGAGGACCGTGATGAGAAGTGCTGGTCCACAGTGCATAGAGAAAGGAAGCCTGCTGTTTTGTCTGTGTGCCTTTTGCTTATGTTTCTCTGTGTCTGTTTTGACATAACACACAGAACACTCAGAAAATCACAGTCAGGGTTATTAAGAATGTCAAAACACCTGGATGAGGCATCAGACAGTCACCAAAAGGAGATTTTGTTTCAGAATTTTATCCTAAATTAGAAAACTTGTTTAAAATAGGTGACACTCAGTGCATGTATAACTCATCCAGAATGAAACATTCTATTGTAATTGAAGACAATTAGTCATTTATACAGCATGGGACCTGTTAGATCCTCCTTCATCATCAAGAAAGAAGGGCGGAACCTGTTAGATGGGACCTGTGAGATCCCCCTTTGGAATCCAGGAAGAAGGATGCAGAGTGTGCATATTCACCATGCAAAAGACCATACTCAGAAAATCTGACGACATTTCAAAGCAAAGTATTTGTAAAACAATGATCACAAAATCCCTTTGGGATAGTGAAACCTCAATAGCACATTTGAGAGGTTGCTCAAGGGGAAAAGGCACAGAAGCAGTAGCCATGCTCAGCCCATCAGCCTGGCTCTAGGCAATCCTATTCCCGGGACATTCACTCCTTGCACCGTGTTAAAGTAGATTCCTGGACACATTGCTCATTTTCAGGGTCCTGACATCTCTGGGTATGCTGAATTAGCTCAGAGGGAGATGTCCTGCCATAATGAAGCAAATCAGACTCCCCCAACTTGTAACTGTAAAAAAAGAGGTGGCTTAGCTAAACACTAAGCTGAACTCAAGGAACCCAGTGACAGAGAGGGAGGACTGATGAGCATAGGGGTCAAGACAGGGCTGGTTTAACCCACAGAAACAGGTGACCTGAATAAGGGGGAGCTCTTGAAGCCCAGACGGATGGCTGGGAATCCAGCATGGGACTGATCAAGATCCCCTGAATGTGGGTGTCAGTGAGGAGGCCTAGGCAATCTATGGGGCCTTGGGTAGTAGATCAGTATTTATCCCTGGCATCCGAATGGACTTTGGGTGCTCATCCCACAATGAGGGATGCTCTCTCAGCATGGACTCTTGGGGGAGGCCTAGGCCCTGCCCTGGATGAAATGACAGACTATGGACACCCCCCATGGAGGGCCTCACACTCCCTGGGGAATTGAGGGGGCTTGGGAGGGGGTTGGTGGGAGGACGTGGGAGGAGGGGAGGGAAAGGGAGAAGGACCTGTTGTGCCATGTGAAGCAACCTTGTTTCTAATTTAAATAAAAAGTAACATTTTCTAGATATCCTTACATATTTGAATACATTTTAACAAACTGGTGGCTATATAGCTTACCTGAACCTCCTCTGGTGTTACTTTAGGGTCAATCCCTTTCCCCAGTTACCAGTTCCTGAGAACCCCTGATCTTAGCCTTGTTCTTATAATTGTATGTTTTTCTGACTTTCATATACATGGATCACATCTTTATCAATCTTGTTTCTCTCCAATAGACCAACTTTTTTTTTCAGAAAGTCACACAGGAGCAAGAATCTATATTTACATCATTATTCCCCCACTTCCTGTCCCATTTCCTGTTCTCTACTACCCCCTGTTGAATTCATGATCTCTCTTTGCTGGGCAAACAAGATATCCCTAGTGGCGAAATAATGGCACTTACATATTGGGGGTAACCAACAGCTATCTCCCTGGACTCAAGGCAAGAATAACAGGGAACACATGCCTGTCACTGTAAACCTAGCCAAGGCCCCATGACTAGACTGTCAAAGACCCTGGAGAAGAACCAACACCGGCCCTTCTCCTAAATCAATACAGCTGCAGCTGTACTGTAACTACTTACACTTAAAGTGATCAATGTACTATAAAGTATCACTTCAGTTAAAATTTTAAAAAGGCAAAGGTCTTTTACTTTCATCAGGAAACAATTGGAAGGATAGATTTCTATACATCCATGTCAAGGTAAGAAATTATAACATGCCTCAATCCAGAACTACATCCCCCTCCCCCACAAACAGCACATGCACAGACAAGACAGACTCAAGCAAGTCAAACAGCTCTGTTTGGGTGACATCAATGCAGCAATGATGCTGGAGGCCATTCGTTAGAAGCAGCGACCAGAAACAAAGGGGTCACCTGTGGTCACTGCACTGAAAAGAAGCTGGTTTCCTACCTTGCTGACACTGCTCACACCTTCTTCCTTGTTGTTGAGGCAGATATGGGCACTGGCCACTGGCAGGGTCACACTCACACACACCTGGCACCCTTGAAGACTGCCCATCGTCAAATTGAACCTGTTAGATGCACACTGATTGCAGCGCAGACAAGTTGTTACTCCTGATTTGCAAAGACACTGTTCAGTTGATTTGTCACACAACAGAGAGCCATTTACTGTCCTAGGCTTCTTGAAGTCACAAAGCAAACAGAGGAAGGAATCTTTCTGTTGAAGGCTGAAGTACCCCTCAAAACACTGACTGCACTGTTTCCCTCCAACGTTGAACTTATAGAAACACAGCCCTGTATCAGGATCACAATTGGTCCTGAAGCTTGGGAGCCAGCCACGCTACAGTCACAGGCCTTACAAGCACTGCCGGCCAACCCATAAATGTCTTCTCTGCAAGTGTCACACTTAAGTCCTTTGGCTTCCTTCTTGCATTCACACTGCCCAGAAAGTGGATTGCAGAGTTGGTTCACTGAGCCATGGAGGTTACACTGGCAGGGCTTGCATCCATCATCATTAAAACTCTGGAGAAATTTAAATCCAAAATTGCAGCGATTGCATCGAAGCCCTGCATACAAAGCGCATGGGAGAGGGTGAGGGTCATGGGATAGCAACAGGGAAGAAGGCTGAAGGTTAACATTTAACACAGATGCAAAACATGGAAGAGCCATTCATGCAAACCTCTATGGCAGTACTGCTGGCTCTCACATGCGGCTTGTAAGCAGTGAGCTTCAAGGATAATCATCGCTAATCAACGCAACATAAAATGCAGCACAGTACCTCTGTTGCATGCATGGGGACTCTTTCCTACTTCCACAAACACCAAAACTATTTTAATAAGATGGGTTTTGCAGTATAAAAATGCACAGGGCATCTGAGTTAATTTTCTGAAACTCAAAACTACCTGGAGAGAACCAGAAAGATTTTTCTAGGAGGGTAAGCAAAGTACTAAGCAACAACTAGACAGAATAAACGGGTTATAGAATTCTGTTCCCTATCACAGTTACTGGAGTCACAATGGTATTTTAATGGTATTACAGTGTATACTTAAAAGCTAGCCAGGGAATCAATCTTAATATTTCTCACTGCAAATAAGGATATCTGCAATAGACACATCAATTAGCCTCAAGCGATCCTTTCACAAATTGTCCACATACCAAAATTCCACCTTGTACTCCAATAAATACACCGAATTTTTATTTGTTACTGTACCTTTAAAAGCTGAGGGAGAAGATAAAAAAAATGGTCTCATACCTGTCTTGTGACAAGTGCATATATACTTACTTTCAGCCATTACAAAATTAAATAACTGACATAAATACAAGTTATTCAGTGCATATTTTATTTTAATCCTTCGTATACTCTATATTTTATCATTTTCAATTAATATAAATTATGCTTGCCTTGGCTCATGAGGCAAGCGCACTGCTTGTCAAATCATGTGATTCGAAACACACCTGGTTCAGACATGACATAAACTCAGAGCCTTATGTTGTTTCTTTTTAGAGGGGCACATACATGCATTTTACAAATGGAGAAAAATGTTTTGTCACCTAAACTTAAACCTCTGACAATTTAGGTTAGTCTCAACAAGGACGTTGCCAAGAAAAGGAATTTAAGAAAATCAACAGTGATGTTTAGATGCAAATTCCTTCCCTTTAGACAGATTCCATATACCCATGAATGTAAATACCTGGCCACGTGGCATTGAATCAATTGAGACATCTATTTCAAACCATAATTGTATAATTGTAATAAAGAATTAGTCCTAAAACAAGAGTCAAATACATACTCAGGCACTGATATGGGAAAGGCAGCCCTAAGCTGGAGGAAAATGCATAATATGCCTGTATATGGACAAAAATTCATTCAAACTCCAATAGAAGGCAAGTTCTCTAACAATGATGAATAGCTCACCTAAGGCATATCATTTAATTTCAATAAGGAAAATAAAAAAGGACCACGATTGCTGCAAATTTTAAAAATAACTGTATTGTTAACAAGAATTATGACTCATTTTGAACTATTAAAATCGGTCTACATGGATTCATATCAGATCAGTTTTAAAAATATGCACAGTGCTTATTTGAATACGCCATACATATTCCTGACAGGTAATCTATTCCTAACGATACTCACGGAGGCCTACAGGGCATCACACTCGGAGCTAACAAGTGCGGGCGAGTTAGCACACTTGGCATTTAATTCACATTCTTCTCCCTTTTTATTCTAGATGAATGACCTACTTTAATAAAATTATTGGTGGTAATGTATTTTACTGGTGATAGAATCATTAGTAAGATTTAACAGTTTTGTTAACTCAAACAGTTTGCCTTCTGAAACACATACAACACACCCTTGTGTTTTCTGGGGGTTTGTTTTTTCCTATTAACGAGGTAATCTTCAACAAGGATGGTTGCTAACCCTATTAGGAAAATATATATTCACGTCAAGTTCGTGTTTTTATTAAAAGTATTTCACTTGCAGAGATTACTCTAGAAATCATTATTTATAATATTGTTAAAGTGAGGATTTAATCTTCACAAAATACATATTTATGTTTTCCTGCAGGACACTACATGCAGCAACCAATAAAATGAGTAATTGCCAATAGTAAATGGCAGAGGTCATGACAAATTTTAGGTAATTAAAATTTCTTTCTCTTTCAAGCTGTAGGACCTAACTACCTGGGATCTTACTAAAATAGAGAAGCCCCACTCCATTGTGTACAAAGGCCTGGGCTTAACTTGTGTTTCTATATCTCGAATTTAAAACATGTCTCATGCCCAAGAACAAAGAAAGGCACACGATGAATTCTACATGTCACTTCTCCATAATTCAGCCAGACTTCCATTCTAAAAGTTGGTGTTTGTTAGTTATCATAAATAAAGGTGGGAGTGATGTTGCACCATTTTATACAACCTTTTCTTAAACCAGAGGCTGTTTGTGTGATGTCATCAGAACTGCCCATCATCTTTTAATTAGATTAATTAAAATGTTTGTATATCAGAGCTGTGGACTGTGTGTGTGTGTGTGTGTGTGTGTGAGCAAGCAAAACAGACTGGGTTATATTACATAAATATATACATACTTCAGAATTACATGTAAGTACATGCATATACACGCATATGTATGCATGTGTGTGTGTGTGTGTGTGTGTATGTGTGCACATGTATATGTGGTGCAGATATCACTGCCAGCCACATTTATTATTTTGAAGTTCAGGTCAGTGTCAGTAAAACCACACAGTACTTGGTTTCTTGAGTGACAATAGAAATGTCAAGGTCTTTTTTAAACTTCATGCAGGAACCGGGGCATGTTCAGATAGAATACAGTGTGCACTTCATCAGCAAACTTCCCTCTCATAATATTCTCATACATCAAAATTTCAAACTGCATTATGTACATGGTGCGTTTTGGGCACTTGATAAATTTTGTCCTTATGTGGCGGTGGTTTCCCTCAAAAAAGCTGGATGTAATAAATTGCTATAATCAAATCTAATTTCTGAAAAATACCTGTGGGAGTAACAAACAAAAAAGCATGTCTTGTATAAAAAAATGATAAATAACACTAAAGCTCGCTGTTTATTATAATCAGCTTGGTACAGAATTACAAAATTAAAATTATGTGACCCTTTATAAGTAACTCTAGCCATAAACATGATGTGTGGAATTATGTTGACTTGCTTTGCATTTCATAGGGACAGTTCAAAGAAATATAATAGAAAAAATGGAAAGATTTATCACAAAGTACCCTTTAGCACAGAATGTTTTGAAAAAAATCCATTTATTTTAGTCTATTAAAACTAGCAGGGAAATGATTTGCTTAGAACTCATTAAGTGTAAAACATTTTGAAAAAGTGTTAATTTTTAAAAGAAACATCTATGCAGCAGGCAAATTATATTTTTCTATGACTTATTAGTTAAGTCCCTGTCACTAATGTATCTACCGTATAAAGAAACTTCTAAAGGGTTGATTAAACTAAGCTTCAAACAAGAGTTTGATGCAATTATTAATTTAGTCATTTTTAGACAGTTAATTCCACCCAAACTGTTCTTTCCCCAGCCTTGAGCAAGAAAACCTGCTTTACCCTTCAGTTAAGAAATCAAATAGAGGCTTTTTTCTCCCCAGACGAGAATAGAAATGTGACTGTAAACTTGTGCATCCCACGTACCAATAACATTCACTTTGCACAGCACTGGCCTGAATGTTGGTGACAGGTAATGTCTCCATCCACAGTCACAGAGGGATTGCAGTTACAGGGGTGGCAGCCATCAGGATCCAACGCCTGCAGGTCATAGAATTCATCCTGGCACCGAAGGCACTGTCTGCCAGACACTTGTCTCTTACAATCACACTGGCCTCCAATCTATGGAAGATACAACATTTTGTAGAATGATGAACATATCTATTTTTAGATAATTTGCTCATTAGATACAAGATAGGGAGGGAAGGGGGAAAAAGTCTTGAAATGTTAACAGACAAGAAGACGATCAGGTTGTGCCCCTCATGACAGAAAACATGGGAAGCTTCGGCAGGGAGAAAATTTAGAAGTGAATGAAAATAGACCCATGGAAGTCAGTTGTATAGTACGAAAAGGGAAATGGGAAATTAAGCATTTAAGGTCTATATAAAGAAATCAGAATATAGACATCCAAGTCCTGAAAATAGAAAAGAGCTAGCAGCTAACTTAATCTTCTCAACTCCAGCTCCTGGTTTCACCCTTTTCATTTACTATCTAGTTGTTCCAAATCTGTTTTTAGCATTTAGGTTTTTAAATTAAGAAAAAAATCTCACTATGATGAGACAGTCCCATTAAGTGTGAATGTTATTAAAGTCCTTTGCAGATTAACAGCACAACCTTGAAGGCTAACCCTGATATGCATCTCTACCCATTTCTCTTTGAGGAATACTTCAACGTTTTCTCACTTATTTGTGGTATCATTTCACAGGAAGTGTGTGTCATGGAGAGCTAATATTGTCGCTTATACATGTGGTTTTAAATATCTGGGAAAGGGTTTTCAGGTTAAAGATTTAAAAGTCTCGCCGTTGCCTCATCTTCCCTCATGTGAGAAGAGAGACCTTATTAGATTCACCATTTCAAGATAAAACAACTGATGTACAAACATCTAAGTTGTAAAAAATAAACTGTTAGATAGAGTTGTAGGGGACTGACTCCAATATCCAAGGCTGAGCATAGAAATATGGGCAGGCACTTGGAGAATGCCACCTTGTATTTTGCTGTACCTCACACTTCCCGGCTTACCCAGCCTCACAGAAACTGTGGAATTGGCTAATAGAAGGATACGGCTTCTCCTGCAAAAATAACTGTCATTTACTGGTATGCATGTATTGCACCTAGCTATGAAATGCTAAAGTCCCCCAGTTTCCTACTGCCGCCATCTCAAGGACATCCCTCAGAAACTCAGGCCTAACTCTTTGCTGGTGTTTAACAAGTGTGAATCCTCCTCTCCAAACAGGCAGCAAGTACTCCCAGAAGCCTGGGCACAAGCTGACTGTCAAATAATCATTTACATCCCCATACATCAAAGACCAAGAACAATGGAGAGTGACAAAGGTAGAAAATCGATGCCTTTTGTGTCAAAACTTATCTCTTGTATATTTTGTTAAGTGTTTCATTTAAATGTCTTATCACAAATCTGTCCGCAAATCATGTCTGTTTTTATCTTCACACATGACTATTACTACTTTTTTATACAATATTCCCCCAAATCTAAATTAATGCCTTGAGCTTTATCAAAGTATTTTGTTCCCCAAAATAATGGTCTCCATGTGAGCCACTCTGGCACAAATTCTTAAGATAATTACTTTCAGTTCATAGATTAAAAACTGTTGTGTAATACACACAAATTAAAATCCTACCATATTGGCCATACCCTAAAATGTGGTTTGAAAAGAAAATGGCATAAGGATTTATAATTATATAAAAATCATCTACTTGACTCAGTTACTTCAAAATTAGCTGAAAATACCGTTTATTCTAAGCATTTCATTTTGCAGATACATTTCAACAGTGAAATAACATAAATCCACTTATTGTCTCCAATTAACCCCTGCCCATCCATATATTAAAAGAAGATCCTGTTTCCCTTTTTAAAATATATTTACAAGTAAAAAATGCTGGTGGCCCATACCTGAAATCCCAGCATTTGAAAAACTAAATTAGAATTGTCACAAATTAGGAGTCTGTCTGAGCCACAGCAAATTGGTAGGCAGTCAAGCTACACAGAAAAATCCTTACTTAAGCTAACACTTTCAAACAGATAGTTTCCATGATATTTGGTGAAAATCTGCCCTTACGTTACCTGTTGATTATCTTTGGCCAATAGGATAGCAAATATGTTCTATACAGGGGCTTGAACATGTATGTAAACCTGGGAATTCATGACCTCTGGTTGGACTTAAGGCTCTAAGCTTACCTTCTAAAGAAGCTCCTGGGAGGGAATTAGTAGACACGAGATGAGTAGTCACATAACCACATTATCTTTATTCCTTGCACGACAGTTAATAGTCTGTTTGACCATCAGCAGACATGTAAGTCCCTCCTAGGTAACACAACTGCATAGACAATTGAAAGATCTCCATAAAGTTTGCCCATGCCAGTTAGCTACAGTTCCGAGGCAAACAATGAATTCAAAAGTTTGAATATCTTTTCTTTAGACTTACTGTATTTTTAATTATGTGTACATTTGTGTGTCTGTAAATTGTTATATATGTCTGAGTGGAGATGTCCACAAAAGCAGGAACCACTGGATCTCTCTGGTTTTAGAGTTACAGGAAATTGTGTGTCATCTAATATAAGAGCTAGGAGCTGAATTTGGGTCCTTTGAAAGAGCAGTAAGCATTTGAAACTACTGAGCCATCTCTCCAGCCCCAGGGAGTACCTTATGCAGCAAAAGTTATCATATATAACACTGCTGACCTCAACTTAATTCACATCTTATTTCCCTGTCAAACCGGCTGAAAGAAAAGCAGTTTAATCACTACAATCATGTGGCCAACTAATACTGAGGTTCCTAGTACCAAGAAGAAGGAAAAAAAAAGATAAAACGGTACAATTAACAAGAACAAAAATGTATCCTTGTATTTCAGGCCAGGGGCATTTCTTTGCTCTTCAAGGCTTAAAACACTATCTAGATTCGTTTTGATCTTTCCTGAAACCTAATTTGGCCTTGAACACTTTCTAGACATATTCACAAAAGAAAAAATTATACCCACTCACAAGCTCTGACTCAAATTTGAAACAACTTTTCATGAGTATGGCTTGGGCCATGTTCTTCCCAGTTCTATAAGATGTATGCTCTTACTTTGAAATTCTCTCCAAAAGGCACTTGGGGCTATGAAGAGAAGAGCCCACTAACTTCTGCCAGGTCAGCATTCCAACATTCTTGGAAGTTTGGTTGATATTTCCCCCCTTTAAATTTTTTGAAGCAGATTCTTGCTAGATTGTCATGTTGGTTTTAAACTCAAGATCTTCCCACTTCAGCCTTTGAAGGGCTGGGACTGCGGGTCTGAACCTCTGTCCTTGGCTCCTGATCTCCCCTTTGACTGTTCTGTGATCTCTGGGTCAGTTTCTAAATATCTAGGGATGTTTCTGAATACCTTGCTCATTTCAAATTTATCTGATCAGTAATGCACTTTATATGATTCAAATAATTTACAGCCTACAGAGTTGAGTTTTATGGCCCAGAACTGGGTTTATTTTGGTACATGTTTTCTACAGACTTAAAAGGCATGATACGACACTCAGCTGTTGTTGGACTGAGTGTTCAGTCAATGTCAACAAGGTCAACTTTGTTGATAGTGTTGCTGTAATCTATATATTCACTGATTTTCTGTCCATTTGTTTTCCTTGGTTATTGAAGACAAGGGGTATTGATATTTTTGCATAAAATTGTTTTTTTTTCTATTTTTCCATTCAGTTCTATTGATGGTTGCTTTCTACATATAGTTGTTTTGTTTGGCACACAAACGTCAAGAATTGGTAGGGCATATCATTAAAATGAAAACAATTCCCTTTGCAATGTATAATTGCTTTTAGTATCCTCTATAAAACTCTTGCGGTAAAATCTGTGCTTCCTGATATTAATAAAGCACTGCAGCTTTCCTCCAATTCTTGTTGACAAACTTTATCTCCCCACAGCTAACAGTTAACCTCTGTGCTCAGTCTACTTGAACTATATATACTTCCTGTATGCTGCATATGCTCAGTTTGTAAGATCTCATTCCCACACGTTGCTCCAACTTTTCATTTATCAGCAGAGTATGAGAATGTGGGACTTTGACCTAATCAGCCTGGGCTTCCTCTTCTCTTTTTTCCTAATTTTTATCATGATAATTTATTGAATCCATTTGATGTCCACAATGGCTTACTAAACGTAAGTTTCATTTTATGATTGTAGCATTTTCTTGTACATATTTACACAGCCTACCTGCAATGAAAAATTTATTTCACACATAGCATGAGACCCTTATAATCCTTCCCTTTTTCCCTTTTTCCACTGCCATGCATTTTTCTGCATTGCAGTCTCTTTAAGGTGGTGTTGATTTTGTTTAAACTTCATATTCACCCATAGAGAGAGTTAACATACAGGAAGTGCACACTCAGTGGTCACCATTTTTGGAGTGCCTTCTTTCTCTGTATGGATCCATGGAACACATAGAGTTCTGTTTCCTGTGCCTTCACAAAACATTTCTGTGTGGTTCAGTCCTGCCTGCAATGAACTGTAAGTTTCTACACTGTTTAACTGAACTTCATCTTCTGCTCAGAAAGAGGCTGTTATGGACACTGGATTAAGCTGGGCATTGCCTTCTGTGTTTCTAGCGGCTCTCCGTTTTCTTCTCTTTCGACCTGGGTTAGCAGAAATGTGCTGTCATCCTACGGTCATTTCTCTGCATGTAATATGTATTTTTCCTGGGATACTTGAACATTTTGTTTTTATCACTAGAGGAAACAGCAGTCCTGAGCAATGTGATGATTCTATTCCTATTTGTAGTTTCCTTTGTATTTCCAACTTGTGTGTTTTACTGACCTTCTTGGCTCTATGACTTTCTGGTTTTGCATACAGTGTTAGAGATGTCTAGCTATTATTTCTTTGTATACTTCTGTCTGTTCCACCCCACTCCTCTGGCTCAGGGGATCAAATTTCACATAGTCTTGTACATTTACCTGACAGCTCACTTGGGCTGCTTTTGCTCTTCTCAGTCGCCTTCTATCTCTATGCTTCATTACTATTGCTAAGATGCTAAGTTCTCAACACGTCTTTCAATGGATGGCTACTGTCAGTTCCAACCATCATGGTTTTCACCGTGTACACTTCAGTGTTTTCTTGTGTAGAGTCTTGTTTTCTAATCTTCTCCTTCCCCATGAAGCTTTTAAAACATCCAGAATAGAGTTAGGGTGTTTGTTGTAATATAGTTGCCTGACAACTGTCCCTGTTGCTTGGCTTCTGAAGCAGTTTAGTTCATTTATTTGTTTATCTCTGCGATTATTATTATTATTATTAAATTTTCATCATGGAATGTGTTGTTCTACTTTGTCACATATCTGGCAATTTCCTGGCTTTCCGTGACTGCTTAGCTCCTTCATCCTTAACAGCTGCTATGGTGTTTTCCCCAGGTTTTCACACACAAAATGATGAACATTCATGGGAAGACTTACAGAACATATTCTGTGAAACCCTGGCATGACTCCTCTGTGTTCTTCTCGTCTTTCTGAAACACGAACTACTTTGGATTCCCGAAACCCTTTACCTCCTTTTCTGTAGCTTGGTATAGGCACACTTACAAGGAAGCCATCTGGGAAAATTGTAGAACTACAGAATTTAGTCTCTATGCCTAGGGGACATCTTCTTCATTATCTAATTCCTGAGGTCTCACATGCAATTAATATAATTCGTCTACATTTTAGTTTCTGCAGGTGAGAAAATAAATTGAGTTTTTGTTTGGTTGAAAGAAGAAGTTCCATGAAGGGTTATAAACTAACACTTCTCCTTCCTAAAACAAGGCAGGGAGGAAAAAAAGCACTGTAACTTAAAGGAAGAGAAGATGAAAAAAATCAGAAGTAATTTATTAGCAACGCCTAGCATATCATGGAAGGAATTGTATTGGGAAACATTTATTCAGATATTTTACATAAGCTTTGGGTTTGAACCCAAATAAGAGAGATTCCTAGGAAGCTTGGCAGTGGTATCTCTGCTTGTAATTCCAAGGGATGGGAATGGCATGAATCAAAGTCTCACACAATCTCTCAACTGCTCAAAAATTAGACTTTGAAGGCATCCAAACTAGTATCCTAAATCTTCAACTATCCCGGCAGAACAACATTTTCTTAAATGGAAATTCTAGACACTAACAGAATTTGCATAGTGACTTAAATAAGAAGCACACAGGGTACCCTCAGGTGTCCAGTAAGAAGAAATAAGGGTACATGGTATGTACATATTAGCTCCTTTAGAGATTAACAAATTAACATAAAAGTTGCCCATGAGGAGTTTAGAAGGGCTGAAAACTAAATACAGTTACTTCACAAGGAAATATGGATAGTGAGTTTTGAGTGTTGTTTGAAAAGTACACATTTAAATATGTGTGCTCAAACTTTAAAGGTCTTTGGTTGTGGTGGCTCCTGCATATAATTTCAACATCCGGGAGGCTGAGATAGCAAGTCACCTGGACCTATTGCCTCAGGTTGTCACGTAACTATCTTCTTCAGGTCTGATGCCAAGTATAACCCATGCAACAAGACCTGTCTGCCTACACATATGAGATAAAAATACTCCTCTTTAAAATGTCATCCCCGGGGTGCCTACCTCGTCTGCTTTCTTCCACCGTACTCAGTTTGATAAATAAACCCAGGCCACCTTATTTCTATACCAGTTGATTACTTCCTGCCTTCTTCCCACGGCACACTGCAATGGAGGCATTGCAGCAGCAAGGCGGGGGGTGGTGTGGTCATTTCTAGAATATCCTAATCTTGGCAGTGTGTGTGCCTGTGCATGTGTGCGTCTTTGTGATCTGCACCTATCTACCAGTTGGCACAGGGGTTCTCACTGAACATGGAGCTAAGGTGACAGCCATCATGCTCCAGCAACTCCCCCCATCCTCCCACACCATACAATGATGACGTTAAAGGTGTGAACATGGCCATGTCTAGCTTCTTACATATGTTCTGAGGATTCGAATTCAGTTCCTCATGTTTGCATGCTACTGAGCCTTGTCTTCAGTCCCTTATCTTCCCTTTTCAGATGAAGCTAAACTTTGGGAGGATCGTGTGGTTTCTGGAAAGTCAGTCAGAAAGGATCCCTCACACCCAAAGTTGTGCTCACAGTCACCATTCTCTGTTTGCCAGAATGCTAGACTGCAAGTCTGGTAACAGCAACAGGAAGGGTGTTAGACCATGGAAGGGGACCAGCTTGGGATCCACCCGTCAGGAGATGACAGCACACTGGAATCAGCCACACACTGCCTCTGTGAGTACTGAAGCCACAGTAGTCACAATGGCCAGCAGTCTTACTAAACGACCTCCTGATCACACCCAAGGCCTCTCCAACTTTAGACAAGAGAGCCCTCGTCAATTGTCCCAGGCCAAGTGGCAATAGTGGCTATGCACTGAAGGGTGACAACTGTCACCATCAATTTGTCAGGGGTATTAGTGATAGCAGTAAAAAAGGAAAATCTTGTTTTTGTTTTTTAAAACCTTACCTTTTTAACTTTCTCACCTCTTCGCCAATTCCCACATGGAGTTTCTAATACAATAAATTCAAGTGTATGCAAAAAGTGGTATGCTTTTTCTTAAAGAAACTAGAAAGCATGATCATTGAGATTATACGTGACTAGAGCATTTCCCATGGCTTCTGTCATTGTCAGGATGAAAAATAATGTCTTTGTAAGCGCTCATTTGGCTGGTGGTAGAGGAAACTTAATGTTCTACAGAAGGCATCTTACACAGAACTCACTAAAAGCCAATGAGGTAATGGTGATGTTGCCAAACAAAGAATTAGAAAAGCAAACTCAAGTTTCAATATCAGGGTGCCTTCCCTGGTAACTCAATAAAATCTGGGGAATTTTGTCTGGACAGGCAAAGTATAAATGCTGGCAAGAAGAAAAGAAAACTGTCTAATCAATGAATATGTTCTACAAAATGTTCTCCTCTGTGTAAAGGACATACATGGCGGCTTTTCTTGTAGAAATTTAGTCTTTTGTTAGAATGCAATGTGTTGCTGTTGTCAGTTAATATATAGGAAGGAGTGTGGGCTGTGCCCTGAGTTTACAAGTTCTCCCAACTGAAAACATAGGACATTTTTAATGTTTTTATTTAAATTAGAAACATGCATACTTCAAATGTCAATCCCACCTTCCTCTCCCACGCCTCATCCATTGTCCCTCCACCAGCCCCCCCCCAAGCCCAATCCCCACATCATTCCCCAGGGAGGGTGAGGCCCTCCTTGGGGGTATCTTCAGAGTCTGTCATTCATCCAGGGCAGGACCTAGGCCCTTCCCCATGTGTCCAGGTTCAGAGAGCATCCCTCCATGTGGAATGGGCTCCCAAAGTTCATTTGTACGCCATGGTGAACACTAATCTACTACCCAAGGCCCCAGAGATTTCTGAGGCCTCCTCACTGACACTACATTCATGGAGTCCATATTAGTCCCCTGTTGGACTTTTATCAGTACCCAGAAACTATATACAGAATGATCCCAATGTGTTTGCTCCGTGTGTGTGTGTGTATGTGTGTTTGTATGTGTGTGTGTGTGTGTGTATGTGCATGGGTGTGTATGTATGTGTGTGTGTGTATGTGCATGGGTGTGTATGTATGGGTATGTGTGGTAGGTGTGGGGTGGTGTGGGGTAAGTTATGTGTATAGCATGTGTGTGTTTATGGGTATGTGTGTGTATGTATGTGGCATATGTGTATATATGTGTAGTGTGTATGAGTGTGTAAGGGGGTATGTGTGTGTATGTGTGTGATGTGTGCATATATGTGGTATGTGTGTGTATGGTATGTGTGTGTATACATGTGTGATGTGTGTGTATATATGTGTGGGTGTGTGTGTATGTCTGTGAGTGTGTGGTGAATGTGGGGGTGTGGGAAGTTATGTATATAATGTGTGTGTGATGTTTGTGTGTTTGGTGTGTTTTGTTTAGTTAATCTTGTATCCTGCCACATTAATGAATGTGTTTATCAGCTATAGGAGTTCCCTGATAGAATTCTTGGGGTCATCTATGTATACTGTCATATCATCTGCAAATAGTGAAAGTTTGACTTCTTCCTTTCCAATTTATATCTCCTTGATCTCTACTTGTTGTCTCATTTCTCTAACTAGAACTTGAGTACTATATTGAATAGACCTATGACAGCTAAGGAAATAGAAGCACTCATTTAAAAGTCTCTCTCTCAAAAAAAAAACACTCAGGACCAGATAGCTTCAGCAGAATATTCTACCAGAATTTCAAAGAGTTAATACCGATACTCTTGCCGGGTGGTGGTGCACGCCTTTAATCCCAGAACTCCTCAGGAGGCAGAGGCTGGCGGATCGCTGTGAGTTCAAGGTCGGGCTGGACCGACAGACTCCAAAACAATACAGAGACACCCTGTCTCACAAAACCAAAAAAAAAAATACTGATACTCTTAAAATTGTTTACAATAGAATCAGAAGGAACACTGCCAAACTTTAATGAGGCTACAGTTACCCTGATACCCAAACCACACAGAAACAACAAAGAGAACTAAAGGCCAGTCTCCCTCATGAACATTGATACAAAATACTAAATAAAATACCAGCAAATCAAAACTAAGAACGCATCAAAAAATCATCTGCCATGACCAAGTAGGTTTCATTCCAGAGATGCAGGGATGGTTCAACATACAAAAATCCATCCATGCATCTACCATGTAAACAAACTGGAAGGAAGAAAATACATGATCATCTCACCAGTTGCTGAAAAAACCTTTGACATAATCCAACACCCCTTCATGATAAAGGTCTTGGAGAGATTAGGGATACAAGGAACATACCAACATAATAAAAGAAATTTACAGCAAACTGATAGACAACATCAAATAAAATGAAGAGAAACTCAAAGCTGTTCCACTAAAACCAAGAATAAGACAAGGCTGTCCACTCTTTCCATACCAATTCAATATAGTATTCGAAGTTTTTTTTTTTCAATTTTAAAGAGAAGCGAGAAGTTGTGAGAGCAAATATCCTTCCTTCATTTTTGATATTAGGTTGAAATGTTTAATGTTTATTATGAAGTAGGCTGTTTACTTGGGTTCATATGCAGACAGCTTTCAGCTTGAGAAAAGTTTATTTCCATGATAGAGTTTTTATTATGGAAGCATTTTTAATATTTTTAAAAGCTTTTTACAATTTATTGGGATTATTACAAGGGACTCTCTTTGTGCTTATGTAATTATTACATTATAATAATTAAAATGCATAATTGAATTGATATATTACTTCAACTTATTTTGAAATAGCGAAGTAACTTTACATTCTCAAGTCACATGCCAGCCAGCAATGCTACATTTGTGTGTTGCAGGAGTCTTGCCAATAATTGTTGTAGCAGTACTCTTACAACTAAGTTCATTCACATGGTATTTTCTGCTAATGCTTTGTAAGGCTATGAATTAGAGTTAGAGAATCCTTGAAAAGTAAATTGAGAACTATTTATTTCTCCCCAGCATCCTAAATTCATTTATGAGAACAATATGATGGTTCGATGTGGTGTATTACTGCATGCCATGGATATCAGGCAGGTAAAGCCATGGTGGCCCAGAATTTTCCTTACCTAAGGGGTTTTCATTTGTTCATGAGCATGGCAGCAACATTTGCTCTCAAGATGAACCTCGTGGCAGATGGCATCAGAGGGGAAGCAGTGCACGCCAGAGGTAGAATTTCCACAGTCAGACAGGAAGCCAGTCAGAACACAAATGACCAGACAGGAAAAGCGATAAAGATCAAAGGATCAGACTGGAAGTCAGGCAGAGATCACTAGTCCAGACAGGAAACCAGCCAGATGACTGAAAGCTAGATGGTGCTCACATGTTGCAGGAACTCAGAGAGCACATTGTCAGACAGGAAGTGAGACAAAGATCACATGATCAGACAGAAAGTCAGACAGAGATATTTTGGCTGCACAGGAAGCCAGGAATCAAATGTCATAGTGGTAAACACACAGAACACATGGATGTCCCAGAAGCCAGACAGAGCTTGCATCGTGCAAGAAGACAAAAGACAAAGGACTGATAGCCAGACAGGAAGCCAGGCAGAAACCTAGACCAACTTAGACAGTTAGACAGGAAATAACACTGAAAAGGAGAAAACCCAGTAAGGCCCATATTTCTGAAGGAAATCATCTGTCACATCACAATATCGCCACAACAGGACCAAGCTTTTGACACACGGCCTTTGGGAGACAAACGTGAATTACAGCTGAACCAGTCTTCAGCTCTCCCCAAATCCCAGCAATAACTTTGGAAAATAATGACACCCTCCACAAATTTAATCCGTGCATAACAGTCACATAAAAACCAGGGGAGAGGGAGTTGGGATTGACATGTGAAACAAGCTTGTTTCTAACTTAAATGAAAAAAAATAAAGAAAATAAAATAAAGAAAAAAGATTTAAAAAATCTGAGAACCGCAGAACTCATAATGCCTATTTGAGAATGGGAAAAGGAAAGGAGACGGTTTTGCGGGGCTAATGTAAAGTGAACTGAAGAGTCCTGTAGTGAGTGGCAAGGGAAGCAGAGAAGGCAGGCTTCAGGGAGCCTTAAAAACTGCCTAATTGGGCACTTTGTCAAGGAGGTCCCACATTAAGAGGTGTCAATAAGGAGGATAGGGAGTTGGAGGAATTCCAAAGAAAGGATGGAGTTTTCCTTGGAAATGACAGGATTAAAGATGCTTAGTTCATTTAAAAACAAGCATAGTGATTCATGTAGAAAGTTAAAATTTAATTGTTCTGGGTGATTTATTCATTCATTTCACATATGACTTGACTAGCAGAGTGACTGGGAGAGTCTTACCCCATAGTAGTTGTGAAGTCAATTATTATTTAAAGTTATTCATTGTATCACTATAAATATACTCAGGAAATATTGTTAAACACTATGGGGATAATGACTATTCTCTCTCTCTCTCTCGTGTGTGTGTGTGAGTATGAGTGTGTTTTAGGCAGATTTATGATAGGGTCTCATGTAGCTGAGGCTTTCCTCAAACTCACTTTGTAGCCATGAAGATATTGAATTCTTGGTTCCCAGTGCCCCCACTCCCTACTTGTTGGGATCGTGGACATTGACTGCAGCACTCAACTGGAACTCACGATTTCTGCTGGGTGTTGGTAAGGCATGAGGCAATGCTCATTAGAAAAGATACATCCTGACTGTTTGGGTTTAAATGGCTATTCTATGTCCATGGTTATGAAAATAGTTTCCAAACATGCATGACGTTTTAAACATGGAAAAGGTAAATACATATATCTACATCCAACATGCACTTGCATTTTCAAGTTTGGTCCTTTAATTATATACAAGTAAACTACTTGGAGCTGAACAATTAAAATGTGGAGCCCAGGAGTCTTCATTCTCAAAGCTCCAGGGCTGAGTCATGTGAAAATACCATTTGGCATCTGTTACTTCAAGTACTGGATACTTACTTAGCTACTGCCATGAGATAGTTAATTCCCAGATTCAGGCTGGCTTGGGAACCTCTTAGTTGTGTATCCCATTACTGCCTATCCTCAAGGAAACAGGTTTTCTAAGCTGGACCCCACACTGGAGTAAGAATCTAAATTTAAGTACTAGAAGGACGCTGATTTTAGCAATACTGTTCTTAAAATTCTGGAGACTGGAGAGACGACTCAGGGGACCGAGAGCTTCTTTGCAAGCATAAGGTTCCATCTGGAGTGATGCACACTTACAATCTCAACCCCAAGTTTGCAGAGATAGGAGGGTACAAAAGGGTAGATCTCTAGCCTATGTGAGCAGCAGACACATGCGCACATACATTGTCCTGTAAACACATGCATACATATGCATGCACGCACGCGCACACACACACACACACACACACACACAGTACTTACAAAATAACTATCATTCTGCTCATATTTCTAACAGAAAACGCCTTCCTACCCATCCACAGTGTTTTCTGCCTGCCAGGATTTGGCACAGCTCTGCTTAAGTGGTCAGTTTTGGGAGTGACCATTTATTCCCGGCATAAATACAATGACTTTTCCCTAAGTTCCCGGCATTAGTGCCATTGGCTCCCTGGTGCTCAATCTACTTCAAAAATAAATATACGTGTGCAGCAGCCTCTACTATGTATGAATGTCATGGACCAGCAAATGTCAGTGAAGAGCATGCATCATAACATTTGCTTACGTTCGAGTGTTTTGTGATTCCACCATCTATCATCTCGTTCAGCTGCTGAAAATCCTCACTGGCAAGAGAAGCTTCCACTCTGGTGTGAAACCGACATGCCTTTCTTTTCCATTCTACAGAGCCTGACACTTGTCAGCCTGGTGGGTTTCTACAGTGCCCTTCCTCCTCCTCCAAAAAGGCACTGCTGAGAAAGTGCTTCCCTCTGAATGTCTGGACTTCCCATGGCAAACTGCAAGGTGTGTGAGAGAGGTAAAATTCCGTTCCGTTTACAGGAAGCCACTGCAGAAGGCAGTCATCTGCTGGGCCCCGAAGAGCTGCTTCCCCTGGCAGTGCTCATGCACTGCGTGGCTTTAAGAGGAAATGGTGTAGTTGTTGTGGTCTTTCTGCCTCTCAATGGCTCCCATGTCATATCACATCCTCTTGGGATTTCTTTTCTCCTAGTGGTTTAAGTTTATTTCACCCAGATTTCAAAGTTGTTACCCGGATCTTTTGGCACATGTAAAATATGTCACCATGTCAGCTTAGAGCACTTATATTGCAAATGTCATGTAGATGTCACAGTAGAACCTGGGCTTGGGGTTTGCTGAAAATTAATGCAGGAGTTACTAAGAAAATCATGTTTAACCCTATAAAGTATAAGATGTTGTAGTAGCATTTATTTCTCACATGAAGCAATGGACTTTTCGTGTTTACAAGGCTTTATCCAAACGAAATTGTAATGGCTGAGGAGGTGGCTCAGTCAGTGGTTAAGGGCACTTTCTGCTCGTGCAGAAGTCCCCAGTTCAGTCCCCGTCACCTGTATTAGTTGGCTCATACGCCTGTTACTCCAGTTCTAGGGAAACCACTGTTCTCTTCTGACTTCTGTAGACACCTGAACACATCTGGCATCCCCCAAATACACACACATGCACACATCCTTCAAAATATACTCTTAGGAAAGCTTGATCATTCGAATTTAGTAATTGTTTTTGTTGTGTTCTAGTAAACGTGAAAAAAAATGTCCCTAACTTACAGAGGAGACAGCCTGCTTTTCATATCTTTAGTAAGACTAGGTCAGAATACAAATTTCACTCATAATTGCTAAGTTGTCTGAAGTAAGAATGATATAAATGAATTAAGAATTTAAAATTCCCTGTGAAGTATGCAAACTGCTTGGTATTAAGCAAGGTTATAATCTGAATTTCAGGTACTCACTGAGGACAGAGGGACATACCATAACATTTATTCAAATCCCCATTTAGAGCATTATTTTTTCCAACTTGTTACTAATACTATTTGCTACAGATATGTTTATTTTAAAATACATATTTGAATCATTACAAGTATTTGGTGTAAGAAATAGGATTTGATATGCTTGTTAAAAGAAAGGTATTTTCTTCTTACTTTTGGGTGTTGTTAAATCTGTCTAGTTTACTAAGAAATTTGGGGGTTATTTCTTGCATCTGTTTGGTCTGTACTGATGCATTTCTATTCCATCTCTCTCCTCAGTCCTTTTCACTCAAGTCTAGCATTGCTTAGCCTCACCTGCCTGTCATATGAAAACAGGACCTCTTTCCCAGAGTCCTGTGAGGCACTGTCATGTGTCTCTTCTGGGTGTGTGGCAAACACTAACACCATCTTGCTTCAGAAATCCCAGAAAGGAAGACAAGAAGAAAGAAAACACAGTGATGTGCTTGTGTACAATGTAAAGGTGCACAGAGGTTCTCAACCCACAGAGTTACACTTGGGATCCACAGGCTCTGTGTTAGAACGCCTACAAAATACTGATTATTCAATGCACTTCCCAAGTGACAGTGTTCTGATTCGAGTGTTCTCTTGGTCTGAACTTTGGCATAAGACCTTTCAGGATTAAGCGACTCAGCCTTGCCTCATGCTATTCTCATAGTCTTGGCATCCATCAATGACTTTTGTACATAAAGAATGAAAAAGTAATAAAAAATGTAAAGTACGAATGCTGTTTAGAGATAGACATATGATGGTTTTAAGTCTGGAAAGTCTTGCTACTCTTTTCATTTACATGATTTACATTGGTGTCCCTGTACATCACTCTATTTTGCTGCATATTAGGTTTAAGTTGAATTATCTTGCTTTCTGACCATTAAATTATAAATGAAACAGAATTGGAAAGGAAATAATTTCAAAGGAAACAAAAAGGATAAAAATTAGTATTTTGCAGGCCATATATTTTTTACTCATTTTAACTAAATTATTTATCCATTAAAATACATAAAACCATTTGAAAACTTCTTGTTTCCTTAGTCCCTGTTCCATCCTCTACTTTCATGTTATGATCTATTTCATTTATCCACTTATTAGTTGTTATGTATTTAGTTCAAATCTGTATTTTGGTCATTGAAAATAATGCTGGTTCAGGTCACATGGTAAAACTCTGGGCATTATTCTGAAGAACATTAGGCTGCTTTCCCTAGTGAGTGCGCATTTTGCTTCCCACAGAGAAGTCTGTGGGGGCTTCTGTTTTTTATTCACCATCTCTTTCTGTGGACTGTGTTTTCCTTGCAGTCCTCCTGGGGCTGTGCAGGCACAGCTCACTCTGAACTTAATCTGAAGGTTCCTGATAGCATGCCCAGTCAGTCCTGCTATATAGCACAGCCTGGCTTCCAAGTCGCTACATGGCTCTAACTGGCTGGACTCAAACTGGTCAAACTCTAAGATTACAAGCTATTTTCACATCATTTTTTGAAAAGCTCTGTTTCAAGGTTTTCTGAACATAAAGCAATGACTATATCTTACATCTTGTCTTGAATTTACAATGCAGTGAATTACAATGTAATTTATAAACTGTTCTGCAACTGGTTTACTGACTTAACCTTTATGTTCTCAATTATTCAAAATAATATGCATTCATTACAAAATCACTGTGTCGGTTTCATATGACATATTTCCTTTATCCTAAGTCATTTGTTGATATGACAGTGACAACTCAAAAGTGTGGATAATGACAAGCCACTTTAACATAGAGCTATTGGCAAAAAGTAGGACTTCACCCAGCCTAGTGTAAGTCACACATCAAAACTTGGGACATAGATAATATGCATATTTTAAGAATACAAACAAAATGTATTTGAAGCTACAAGTTTGTAGAAATGAGACAGAATCAGAGAAACACCATGACTTCTTTTTGGGTCTTCACGCAACTAGCTTTTGCAGCACTGTCTTCTATGGGCTTTGGGATTAACGTACCTTATTTAGACTTTTTAAAATGCTTCACCTCTTTGAAGCTTGAATAGAACTCCCATTCTTCAATTCCTTTTGACATTGTCAAAATTAAAACTAAAGCAAGTCCTTCTTTTCTTTAAAGGGACCATTACACAGCACTCAGTTGACATTCAGGATGGACACCACTCAAGGTCCTATCTACCTTGGCTGTCTCTTAACTGCTAACTCAGAACAGCCTGGAAAATACAGAACTGAAGACTCTGGGAGCCTGTCTCAAACTAATCTCTAGCATGAGAGTCATCCATTACCTCCCATGAATGAAGCAACTCACCAGGTCACAGAGGAGGTCGCCATTTCTAGTTCCCGTGTGGTTACAGTCACAGGGCTTGCAGACATCGGGGGCAGAAGGATCAGCACCAATGGGTCAGTAAGAGCCATCCTGGCACGACTCACAGTTTCTCCCTGTGTAGGGATAGGTTATGCATTGTGACTCATAATTCATTACAATCGGCTGCATAATTCAAGATTAAAGGCTGTGTTCCTTTGAGGAAATTCTATAATTTCTGGGACGTCCATTTGAAGGCACCTTTCATCTCTACCTGCCAGTTTGGTGATCTGGAGCATATGAAGCAGTGAACCTGTTCCAAATGGTGTTTTACTTCATTAAACGTCCATCTGGCATGCGACACCACACTTCTGAGAAGTTTTGCTTCATAAGAGAGCATATATTTCAAAAAGAATCCATTTCTAAACTTAAAATTGCATTCCTATGGCCAGGAACTTACTTCTAAAGCAAAATGTGAGGAATTGCTACACACATGGCAGTGACATCTACATAAGTGGAAGGAAGCATCTGTGCTGTATTACAAATGCTTATCGAGAGTCATGGAACTAGTGGAGTTGGTAAGGTCATTGCTGTGCATGCAGGAGGACTTGAATCTCATACCCAGCATTCAGGAAACCAGCAGGCACATGGGGTAGCACATATCAATTACCCAGTGACTATGGGAGAGATAAGGCGGAGGGTGGCAGAGGAGGATAGTTGATGTAACCTCTGGCCTCCACATATATGCATGTGATTAGCACACATATACACATGGTCAACACACATATACATGTGATTACACAGATGCACACTAAATTATAAAGATTTTTCAGAAGTAAACTGCAACAAATTGGAGAGTGCTTTTAATATGATGTATTGTTGCACAGTTAACAAATTTTAATGTTCCTGCTAGTTACCTTTTACTTCAAATATCAGAAAAAGGGAATTAACTATATTTATGCATGCCAGATATTTTTTCATTAAGTACTAGAAGAGCCTGATATATCTAGTGTGCAACGTAGTTACTATGCCTTTCCGTTTATTAAGTAGCCTTTCTGCTTGCCATTTTATGAATAAGAATCTATGCTATGAGTAATTTACAGAGTCCATGTGGGTAGTCCCAAAACCATGGGAAGAGGCTGAGGCAAGCCATCACGTTATCAGTTTTCCCATTAAAAAGCTATGCACACTGTTCATATGTTGCTGAAAATGGCCCCATTATCAGAAAACTAGATAATCAACTATTTTTTTCATTCTGATGGATCTTAGCTTCTAATTAATTAAAAATTAAATAAATTTATAATGTTCCTAGAATATTGACATTCATATGTGCTGATGACTCCTCAATATGTATGTCTACTCTGGAAGCTGCTTGTACTGTCATCACAGGAATACTCACATACATAGCACCCATGCCTGGTCGGGTTCTCATGCTATTTTATGCTGTCAATGACTATGCAATTCATTCACTCATGACCCAGGATAACACTTTAGGGTTCATTACATTGGCATTATACTACACAAATACTGAGGCTGCCTGCTTCTGCTTCCAGGTCAATACTGCATTTCAGAAAACAGTGATTTTAATAACTGCTAGAAATTACTTGCTATCATAGAACCTACAGAGAATGCGTGTGTGGGGGGGGACATTGTGCACCATTGTGTGCCTCTGGAGTTCAGAGGACAGCATGCAGAAGTCATTCCCACCTTCCACTGTGTAGGTTGGAAAATCCAACTCAGGTTTTCCGGCTCTCCAGTGAGCTCCTTTTCCTATGAGCCTTCTTGTTTTTCCATATATTGATAATGTGTTAAAAAGATTATTGGTTTCTGTGTAAAGACTGAGTAAATGTAACATGCACATGTGTGAAACCAGACACAAGGAAGACAGGAATGTAAGTGACACAGTAACATTCTGTAAGGATGTATTCAAACTGAGGTAGGCTAAGCTCTCAGAGTTAGTAGTTTGGTCGCTGGTATGAAACTCTTCAGAGGAACACCTTCCTGCAAACATGCGGTGAAGGACTATTTCTGAATGGAGGTTTGACGAAACAGCTTTTGTTTTCAAACCTAACAACCTGAAGACTCATTCCCAAATAGAATAACTGCATCATAATTTAAAATATCATGCATCTAGAGACATACTCGTGGCTCGACAGGCTGAGCCAGTCATTCAAGATTTGGGATTTCCTGTTGTGTGGTGCTGGCCCCTGTCACACACAGACTCCTCCTCTGCCCCTGCTGTGCTTCAGAGGAAATGGGTCCACAGAATCATCATAGTTGCAGCTCCTGGCATGGTTGTTGCACTGACAGGGTTTACAGCTGAATGCATGAACGCCATCACCACTGTGGACAGGCTTGTCATCATAAAGTGGCAGACAGCGATCACTCTGGAATGATAAAATATCAAAAGAAACACAACGCTGTATTGTTTTCATCCGTGTACCCATCACTGCCAGCAAATGTAAAATCAAAACTGATAAGTCAAGAATCTCTGACTGCTTTGCCTTTAAGACTGTTTTATAAATCAGAAAAGGGTATGATTAGGATTTTACTACAACCTTTAAAATTGTGCTAAAATATTAAAATAGTAACGTATCCCCCTATAGTTTCAAATTTCACGATGAATTAGGAAATGAATTGATCCCACTCTTCGTAAAGAATCTCATAGACAACACTTTGAAGAGTGTTTGATGGTCTTTATCTCATCCCATGCTTTGGTATGCCAGAGACAAGCTTCCTTCGATTTGCAGTGCCAGATCACATGCTCATTCACTTTTTTCTATTTTTTTTTAATTTAGGTTAGAAACAAGCTTGCTTCACATGTCAATCCCAGCTCCCTCTCCCTCCCCTCCTCTCCCGCCCTCCCCTTCCCCCTCAGGCACCCCTGTCCCCCACCCAATCTCCACTCTGATCCCCAGGGAGGGTAAGGCCCTCCATGGGGGGTGTCCATAGACTGTCATTTCATCCAGGGCAGGATAGAGTAGCTGGCCTCTTAACTTCTCCCGCTGTTCTCTAGAGATGGCCATGTTATTCCCCGTCCTCTGGTGACACCTAGGTCACATTCCTGTCCTTCTACATTGCCGCCTTGGCTCCCTTACAGCCCTCTCCCAAGAGATGCTAGATACCTATGTTTTTTATATACTGCCTACCCTGTCTACATCATAGGAGCAGAGAGGTGGCTGCTAAGGTGATAATTGAAAATTTAAGAGGAAGAATAAGAGAAAGGAGGAAGAGGAGAAGGAAGGGGAAAGACAGGACCAGGAGGAAGGGATGAAAGGA
This sequence comes from Mesocricetus auratus, assembly GCF_017639785.1. NCBI lineage: Eukaryota > Metazoa > Chordata > Mammalia > Rodentia > Cricetidae > Mesocricetus > Mesocricetus auratus. The sequence continues at coordinate 6,327,211 of NW_024429266.1, forward strand.
AGAAGGAGAAGGTGAGGTGAGAAAGGAGAAAACATAACAGAGACTTTGGCCTCAAGTCTGGATGACTGCAACAGAATACATAACCCAATGCAATGTGAAATATTGCCATTAACCCTTAGGGATTCTGCAGCCTCCAAGGTACTGACCCATGATTTACTCAGACGACGTAGTCTACAGAATAGAGCAGAAAGTAAAATATGAGGGAACATGATTTCTGGGTTATTTTATAATGTTTATCTAAAGCAAAAGAAAATGTATAGACCTCTACTTCTAGGAGCCATCAGAGGCCAATGGGATGCAACTGTCTCTAGGGTCTGTAGGTCTAGCAGAGATATGCTCTACTTAGATAAAATTAAGAAAAACTCAACCTCTGATTCCAGGTATCTGAATGAAAAAAAATGAACTCCCAGAGTTGCCTTGCCCAAGTCCAGCACCCATACGAACATGCTCATGCCAGCCATGCTCATGTCTATACTTGTAAACCCCTGTTGCATTGTAAAGATTTAAAGAAAGGCAAAACTTTACCACATGAAAAAAATCTCAAGCTTATTTTCTATTAAAATTTGTTTTTCTTTATTGCTATTTTGGTTTGCTTTACTTCAAAAAATCTTATTAAAAGAGTATTCTCACCCCAAGGTGATGTTTCAAATTGTACTTTCTTGATAAGAGTTGGTGGAGGACAGTAAGATGCAGGCATGTGACCTTGTCACACTGATCACATGTGCAGTTCGTGTTCCATAAAGTCGCTGCAGGCTGGGTTTGAGGAGGTGCAAGCAGATCCAGCAAAAGAAGGCCTCTGATGTCCATGGAAACAAAATTGTTTTCCTTTTGCTTTTGATCTAGATGTTTTTATTTTCTCATTTGAAATTTTTTGTCCTTATTTTCAACCTGCAAACCATGATCACAAAGCCTTGTGATAAGACAGAATTAAATGCTATATCAATCTCCAAAAACACAATCCTGGCTTCCTTGATGTTTTCAATTAAAGAGGAGTTTTGCTACAGAATTGTGGGATGGTTTTGATCCTGGTCACTACTTGTTATTGAAACAACTAGGCTTCCTTTGGCATACAGCTTGGAAACACAGTTTATCAGGGTAACATTATGTTTCCTGATGAACAAAAACAGTTGTCAACTTGGGCATTTTAACACTGTAAATACCATAGTCATAGGAATTCATCAAGATAATTAATTAGTACAAATCTGCTTCTAGGATGGCTATTTAATTTCGTATCAGAGCAACACATGAGCCTGTTTCTGCACACAGAAACTTCTCTGTTGAATTGCTTCAAATTCATAGGAAAGGCCTGATGTCTTGGGGTGTGTTTACTATACCAAAAATAATGAAACGGTTTCAGTGCCCAAAAGCAGACTTCTCAACTTAAACATAATGCAAACACAAACACATATATGAATTCATAATAAAATTTAGATTTTAAAATCAGGTAAGATGAAAAAAATAATCTTATTTCCTGGATAAGGGGGGTTTCATTTCTGCACACAGCCAACTTTAAGAAGACACAGAGAGACATTACCGATTTACCCACAGTACAAATAATACCAAGTCTAAAAGTAGTTCTTCACATTATTTGCTGGGATTATCTATGCGTGGCAGGAAAAAGTGGCTTCTATATCTTTTGAGTAGTTTTTTTCACAGTGTATATCAATTGTATTATATAAAAATTGTTTTAATAGGTGATCTTTTCTTGGAGAAAGATAGTAAATTTTCTTTAAGGGTGAGGGCAGGGGGACCACGCTCCAGTGGATCCCAGAGGATGTGCTGAACATAAATTGAACTTGGTGGGTTGCAAGAGGCGGGACATAAAGTTGGAAAGGGGTGAATCGGTATGGGTGAATCTGGGAGGAATGGATCTAGGGGAGTTAGGAAGGAATGGAAGGTGAATATTCTCAGAAAAATAAGGAATTCTCAAAAGTATATTAAAAATCAGATAAAGTATGCATATTTTTTCAAAATATTTATGACACATAAAAGACAATTACAAGCATAGGCTCAGTTACAAGAAAAATATAGAGAATTTGAATTGTTTGAACCTAATGCCTAAGAAAATGAGCGTTCTCATTTTAAATGGCATGCACATGAATGGCATAGGGTGAGCCTAGTCTATATAAACCTGGTTCTTCTTGAGTTGTCTCTGGGTACCCAAATGGCAAGATTAGAAGATGGCTCCATCACAGTCAAGGACCTGGATGGTTCATCATTTCAGGATTTTTGCCCACTTTTCTCTCAGGTTATGGCTTTCAAAAACTTTGAATTTTAAGTGTTCTGTGCAGATTCTGGGGAATTCTTTTATTAGACTTCTCTTCCACAAGCATTTCCCCCCCCCTGTCTGTAGCTTGTCCTCATTCGCTTTGCAGATGAGAAGCTTTGACTGGAGGTTCCGTTTATTGCATTTTCTGTCTTCAATAATGTCTTTGTTTTTATATCTATATAAAGAGCCATTATCATACTTAAGGTCATACAGACTTCTTATGGGTAACCTGCTGAGATTAACTTGACATTTTACATTAAGAAATAGGACTCATTTTCAATGTTTGTAGGGTATAAAACTGTGTTGTATGTAGTTAATTCTAGAGTGGGATATCCATTTATTCTCATGTCATTTGTTGGCCATATTTCCTCTCTTGTGCTCTATCACCTTTACTTACATGTCAAAGGTAAGGAGACAGTGCTGTGGGTCTGCCTCTTTGCTCTAGATTTTTTTCCACTGATCTGTTTTTGTATTTTGTAGCTGGTAGCGCATTGTCTTGTTAAAGGTTTATAATAATGATTATTTATTTAGTATAGCCAAACTTTCTTGTCCTTTAACATTGTGTTGGTTTTTCTGGGTTCAAGGAAACTTGAGAATTTATTTATGATACTTGTTGGTATTCTAAGTGAAATTTCATTGAGTCTATAAGAAATGTTTCTATTTCATAGACTCATATTATCAGAATGTCAACTTCACTCTATCGTTTCAACAAAATTTCACTTAGAATACCAACAAGTAAACTGGCATCCTGATGATATTGAGTCTATCTACGAAACAGAAACAGCTCTTATTCAGTCTTTGATGTCAGTCATCAGAAATGAGTAGTTTTCATCACACAGATCTCAAGCCTATTTTGTCAGGTTTATACATAACTACTCCTTTTCACTACATGTAAATATATAGTGTTTGGTTTCTAATTCAAATTCCTCCTTATTGTTGCTGGAATACAGTAATATGATAAACCTAGTTTCATCTCATCCCTGTGGTCTGCGATCCATGCAGTGACTCAGTAATTCTCAGAGCTATTTTGTTAATTTTTATAGATCGTCTACATGGATGAGCATGTCAACTGCATGGCTTCATTTCTTCCTTGCAAATGCTGGACATCTTTTCTTATCTTTTGTTTTGAAGAGTGATTTTTCCATTTTAGGTTTGAGTGTTTTGCCTAAATATATGTATGTATTCTATTTGCATGCAGTGCCCATGGAGGCCAGAAAAGAGCATTGGAAACCTTGGACCCGGAGTTACAGCTGCTTGAGAGCTGCCACGTGGGAGCTGGAAATTGAGCTCAGGTCCTCTGTTAGAGAAGCAAATGCTCTTATCTGCCAGGTCAGCTCTCCAGTTCCGTGTGTGTATATTTCTGTTTTTTAACTGTGGGATACTTTACAGAATTGTGCCATCCTTACAGAAGGACCACACTAACCTCTGTATTATCCTCCCACTTTTAGAACTCCTTTCACAGTATAAAGATGAGTAAGTGGAGCCATTCACATGCTGGGTTTTTTGTTTTCAGTCTCAGCAGGAAGGCATCTACCTTCTCATTACTGTGTGTCAAGTTTACTATGAAGTTTTTTTAGAACGTGTTGCGCTCTGCCACACGCTTTCATTTCACTTGTTCAAACATTGCTATGTCTTGGGTGGGGATTTGCATGCCAAACGTAAGCTGAAATTTGGTTAGTGCTATAGCAGAGCTTGGATATGAACCATCAAGGGAGAGTTGGGTCCTTATCAAAACAACTCATTAGTTTTCAGAGAAATGAGAGAATGGAGCACTGAAAAGTGCCTGGTCCCGTAAGTCCTCTCCCTTCTCTCAACAGGCAACTTCTTGAAGATGCCAGGAGGTGGAATTTCATGAGGCCCTCATGTAAATTCAAAAGCTACCAGTGCCTTGCTATTGGACTTCCAGAACCATGAATCCAAGCTACCCTCTTGTATGAATTACCTGTATCCAGGTATTCTGTTTACAGCAGAAAACGATCTATGACATCGCATTAGATGTCATTAGTCTGTTGGTGTGGTGCGCTGTGTTAACTACTTATTGAGTCTTGCAGTATCCCACCCTTGAATACCTGGAACAAAGTCCTGTTGCTTGGGGTGCAGCAGCTTTTTAATTTCATGAAATTGACTTTGTCCATTTTTTAATGACCTATATTCTATTTAGAAAGTGGCCCCCTTGCTGATGTCTTGATATTTTTTCTTACTCTTCTGTCAGATTTGGAGTCTGTGTCTTATATTAAGGTCAATGACCAGTTATACCACTCCTTGTGTTCAGTCAAATGACTTCAAGTCAACCTATTGCAGAGACACTTGCACATCAATGTTTCCTGTAACACTAGATACAACAGCTGAGTTATGGGGTCAACCTGGGTGTCTAGCAACAGAGGGGTGTAAATGAAACGCGGTGTGTATTTATTTATACAAAAATTTACAGCCATATAAAAGAATGAAGTTAAATTGTTGGTGGGGAAATAGACACAACTGGACATAATCATATAAGTGAATTAAATCAGTATCAGACAGATAAGTATTGCATTTTCTCTCCTATGTGGACCCTAGACTTATAGATCATACGTGTGTGCACACGTGTGCAAGAGTGTATGCACACAGATGCACACACAAAGAGTAAACAAAATTACAAGAGAAAGTGTCTAGGGGGACAAATTATCTAATGGAAAGGCATGCTGGTTATTTTTTGCTTGGTTTGGTTTTTGTCAACTTGGTAGAAGCAAGGCTCCTCTGGGAAGAGGGAGCCTCAACTGAGAAAATGACTCTCTAAGATGGGTCTGTAGGCAAATCTGTGGACCATTTACTTGATTACTGTTTGACGGGGGTGGGTCGGCTCCCTTAGGTGGTGCCGCCCACCTGGAAAGGTGGTCGTGGGTTGTGTAAAATAAACAAGCTGAACAAGCCATGGAGAACAAGGCTGTAAGCAGTCTTCTTCCATGGAGTTTTGCTTCAGTTCCTGCCTCGGATTCTAGCTCCAACTTTCTTCCGTGATGGACTGTGCCACGGGTTTGAGTAACCCAGAAAACCCCTTTCCTCTCTAAGTTGCTTTTTGTCATGATCTTCATTACAGCAATAAAAAGCAAGCTAGGTCAGAAGCAGGAAAAGCAGGAGACTGTGCCTGGATGAAGGAGGGCACATGCTCAGCACATACCTGCACAAAAAATGGCCCATGTGAGACCACATGTGATACAAATTTTAAACCTAAAAGCCCCATCTATTAGTGAGAATCTTGCCACAGATTTCCTCAGCCACTCTGGATTCTTCCGAATTTTAAACTGAATCCATCTACTGCCACTGCCGTGGGTTTGCAGTTGTTTACAGCCTGAACTTGCAAGTTCATCTGCAATTATTGCTGAACGTAAGATCACCTTCCTCTTCTGAACCCATGTCTTGAAATTCGTCTCATTGTCTCTGGCCACGTGTGGCATCAGCAACTCATCTTTGGTGGCCGTAAGATCTATTACATTTGGTTTCTGTGTGTATTTCCTTAGATTGCCCAGTATTCAGAAAAGTGGTGAAATCCCCGACTTTAGAAAACTCTTCATGTTTACTCCTTCAAATATTACACCTTATTACTTTTATTTTTATTATATGTGTGTCTTCCACAAAGCTGTATTTGTTTATAGGCTCATAATCTCTTTACTTATAGCTGTATTTTATGTATACATAAAGAAGAAAGGAAACTTACTAGGGTTGTATAAAGTTAGCACCATGTATCAGAGAGAAAAATAAATTTCTCATGTTGCCATTCATTGAATGTATTTAAAAACATGAAATGCTCAAATGCTAGCTAAAATAGATTAACTTGGGGTATTACAAAACCTTAAAATATGTAAAATGGAATACATATAGAGTAAAATCTCGCTGTGCACAGAGAGGCGGAAGCAGTGCTAGGCACAAGATGGATGGCATCAGTGAGAGGCAGGTTAGTCATGGTGACTCATGCTTTTGGATTTCAGTGCGCTGAAGGATTTTATTCCATAAAATAACAGGAAATATCCATTTAACATAATGAGCATTATGAAGTGTGATGTTGGCATCCTTTGGCTTATTGAATGGTAGGAAAGCTTATTAAATAAAATGTTTCATGCTGGCTCTGCTATTTGTAATGCTAACAAAAATGCACACTGATAGTTTGATCGTAGTTAATTCATAAGACCCAGGATTAATGTTATAAAAGGGTCACAAATTAGAGCCAAAAAATAAGAGAATCATTCATGGTCACTAATAAATTGCTCTAAAGGGCTTGGCTCCCCTCGCAGGTAATGATGTCACAGGATGATGAAGGAATAGCTAAGCAGCCAGAGGGCCAGTGCTGGCTGACATCCTGGCCATTGCGTCACTCTTGGCCTGGACTGCAGCTAGTAAAGGAAGGGGAAAATGATTTCGATGCGAGACTCACCCAGCGACACCTTTCTTAAAGGTAGGTTCAATCAACACTTGAAGCCTTAAAGCATGTAAGTCCTAGATAAGACCGGCATTGTGGCAAAGGTTCATAGCTACGGTTCCTCGGAGGTAAAGGTAGGAGCAACAACAGCCCAAAGGTTGTCTCAGTTTGTAACAAGCATGAGGCTACCTGAGAACCTATCTTCAAAGCACACTAATAAATAAAATGGCAACAGAGGGGAAGGTAAGAAAACTAGAATGTAGATTATGCTATGCAACCATATCAGCAAATATATAAATATACAATGTAAAAAAATATAAATATAACCACAAAATTCCTAGGTTCTATCGTGCTTTATGAGTTCAACCAACACTCTGGGATGGATCTTCTTAAGCAGGTGGCCTGTCCAAGTGAAATGCAAGCTCCCTGTTTTGATAAAGTTATTTCCACGAGCAGTGAGAAAAGGGTCTAAAGAGGGAGTCAGTAGTGTGAGATTTTAAAGCCTGTGTGATGGAGGAATAAATACTGGCAGCATTTGGAGCTAATGGGACTTCAGGGTGGAGGTGGAACCCTGACGTCAGAGCAGAGGGATGCATCCTGATAGGCTGGTGATGACACACCTGTCCTAACTCTTCCAACTCTGGATATTTAACGAATGTGGTTTATGGTATACAAGTCACACATTCCAAAAAAACATTTAAACATAGTAGCTTTGGATGGTATTTGTATGGGTGCAGGTGAAAATGGGTATACAAAATCTCTGTGTTACTTGTCAAAAACTATATGTGAACATACAGTTAACTCAAAATAAAAGACTTGTAAACACCCTCAAAATATGTGCATTGGCAGTAATGACTCTTAACAAAATAAAAGTAATCATTGGAAGACAAGATCCTCCTTGCCAGGTATCTGATGATTAATGTAAGTTCAATGCCCTGCAATCCTGGCTTCTACTTGGAAATACTTAATTCAGCTTGAAAGCTAATGGCTAGTATCTAGTATTTTGAATTTGTTTTGCCTCGGATCAATCTTTAAATAGGCTGAACACATTAATCATGTGCTGCTTTGGTCTTCCTTGGGAAGACATATCACAAGACCTCTGAAAGTGTTCTCTATTGATGAAATATGCCATTATTTTTATGGTATATATCATACATTAAAGTCAAAAACTGAAATTGGCAATATAATGCGAAATATATCAGAGTTCCTTAGAAATATTATTAAGGAAGCCTCCCTGAGGCCCACATTCTAGCAATTACAAATTATAATGGAAAAACAGAGAAAAAAATAAGTCCCGATTTAATTCATTTCAGGGCAAGCACAGTCTTTAGTATTAAGTTGAGTGGATCTTCATTTTTAATTTTCATTTTTATGAAAGGTTAAAAGTTACATTTAGCCAATGGCAGACAGCAAGTTGGACTGTACCCTGAATAATAAATCTTATAGTATGTCAGTTTATCAATCTATCAGTATGTTTTACATAAATCCCCATAGCTCAAGAAACTGGATGGTTCACTTCTTTGAAGTCACCCTGATACAAGACTATGGGTTGTACAAAGTATGGTCACACACAAAAGAAATTACTTGAAGTTGGGCAATTGCTACCCATACTCAACCAGATGTAATCACAGAAGACTAATAGAGTAGAGAATACTTCCTGATGAAATAAAATAAAATTGATGAAAAATCCATTTGAAAAAAATATCAAAACTATAAACACTGTTCTCACTCTTGGACTGTGATTTGCCTCTTGATGAGCAAGGACTGAAGAGAGTAAGGACAGTGTCTCTTCAAGCCAAACCCCTGAATTTATGCTTACTCTCCAGTTTATCCTTTCACTTCTGCTAAACACGCTTTCCCATAGAAAAGAAAATTGCCAAGAACTGGCATGCTCTCAAGGCTTACATTTTTACTGATTTTCCAAACTGCAATAATTCACAAACGCTATGTTGATTGAGGACTACCCTTTGTGGTAGCCTCACAGTGTGAACTGAAGACATTCTTCTGAGACCTTCTCCAGGCCTTTAAAAAAGAGCATGGTATCCCACAGGATGGAAATGGCTTAAATCAAAATATTTTTAAAAAGTAGAACATGAAAAGTTCATGGTTGGATGATTTGAGAACAATCTAATAGTTTATTGATATTTCCCCTCAATTGCATTTGGCAAACTCTCCCAAGAAAATTGCATAGGCAGCATTTTTTTATTTGAAACTAAATTTGTGAATTATCAATTTGGACAAAAAGAAAAATTACACACATCTAATTTTTCGTGTTTTCCAAAGATGCTATCTTAATAAGAAGCACTGAAATATATTCTCAGACTAAATGATAGTTAATTAACTTACCAGCTCTGAAGCCAGCAGGTACCACCTGAGTCCAAGTATTACAATCCCAATTTGAGTTCCAAAACCATCCATGAACCTTGATTCACTTAATGCCTGTTTGTAAGAAGGGCATGAAATCACCCAAGAATCATAAGATACCAAATCCATCAGTGTGAGCAATTAGAAAGAATAAAAAAAGAAGGGGCATAAGAAGAAGAGAGGACAAAGAGGGAAGGGGACTGGGAAAGAATGCATCATCCTACATCAGGCAGAGGAAGCAAAGCAATGCCACATCATGAGAAAGAATATACCAGGTTAAAGCTAAGCTTGTGGGTATCAACTAGACTCAGTTCAATGCACCCTGCTAAGTCCATCTAGAGCAGTTTTTTCAAAGTGTTTTGTTAGTGGACTAAGAAGAACAAGCAAAAGAATTTAAAGAAATCACTGATTTCAGTAAGTGGAGGAAGTGGTCTTCAGGCTTGACAAGATGACAGTAGTTAGAAAAATGTCAGTATGAATAAACGTTTAATTATAAATGTTGAACCAGTTGGTAAAGGGTGTGTGTGTGTGTGTGTGTGTGTGTGTGTGTGTATGTATGTGATATGCACATTTATGTTGAGGACTGAATAAACTTACTAAACTTAATAAATAATAATCATTTTGATGGGCAGTGATGTTGCACACCTCTAGTCCCAGCACTAGGGAGGTAGATGAAAGTCGAACTCTGTGAGTTCAAGGCCAGCCTGGTCTACAGAGTTAGTTCCAGGACAGTCAGGGTTACAAAAGGAAACCCTGTCTTGAAAAAACAAAAACCAAACAAACAAACAAACAAACAAAGAATCTTTATTGCCTGATTTTGTGGTACATGTCTATAATACTAAGTAATCAAAAGGCTGAAGCAAGATCATGAGTTCAAGTCCTACTTGGGCTGCAGAGCAAGTTCACAATCAGACAGAGCCCTCTATAAATATCCCATCTCAAAATAAACAATGACAAAAAACAAAGGATGTCAACAACAAAACAGCAAAGACTCGGAGCATGACTCAGTGAGAAAACACTTGTCTAGCATGCTCAAGCCTCTATTTTCATCTCCATCACATCCCCAAAGCACCAGACAACATGTGCATTTTAGAGTGCACTCTGGTCATTGAGGCTGCACACACTAATGATGCATTTGTGAGCAATTTAGATAAGATTAAGTCTCTCAAAGGACAGAGAGGCACCCTGCCAAAACCCTGAAAGATGATTTATTTAAAAGCAAGATGTTCCCAAATATAGCAAAATAAATTGCACACACACATATATATACATATATATACATATATATATGAACACACACATCTATAGACACACAAAATAAAAAATAAAAAATAAACAATGATGACAAGGTAGTAACATTCTATAGACACATGAAAAGTGACCCATATCTTGGTTTTCATCAAGTATGTTCACGTCATACTCAAATAGAATTTTTAATCTCTCAAATTAACAAAATGTTTAAAGAATGCAATCTTGTAAATATCATTAATAAAACTGACAATTTGCTTATGATCTTTCTATAGCATTAAATTTTAATATTGTTAACTATACCACAACTGCACTTGTATTGCATACATTATATTGCATAAACATGGTCTTGTAGATTAGTGTACTCTGGCTAATCAACCAGTGTGCCTCGTAGACTCACATAGGCCCAGTGAACATTTCTCTCTGCTAGACTTACATCATAAATTTATGAAAAAGTTCTTCATGCCCATGCGCGTTCTGTCTATGTTCGTGCTTGTTCACGTTCACATGTAACATGCATGGAGGACGGAAGACTGCCTAGGATGCTGTTTCTCGGATTCTGTCCACATCATTTTCAGACAGCAACTCTCTTTGTCTTGGAATATGTGTCTTTGTCATCCAGTACACTAAGCTAACTGGCCAGTGAGCCCCAGAGGTCCACTAGTCTCTGCCTCCCTAATGCTGGGAAAGCAAGTCTACACGGCTATGCCTGGTTTTTCACATGACTGCTATGGATGAAATACAAGTCCTCAAGCTTGTAATACAGGCGCTTTAACCCCATCCCTTCCCTCTGGTGCTGGGGTTACAGGTGTGCACCATGCCTTGTGTTACAGGTTCTTTTAAGCAAATATTTTTTTAGAGCAAGAAATCAAAGCTTTGTCTGCTCAGTGTCAGTCTATCAGGACAATTTAAATGTTACTTTAGTTCATGTACAATGATGATAAACCAAAAGGGGCCAAAAAGACCTGAGAGTTTCACCTCAGATGCAGTCTCTCTGAGATTCGTTTTAAACACACAACTTTTAACTTTATCAATAGATGTATTTCTCTATGATAATACTTCAAGAAAAACTAATATTTTAAGTTCTTATCCATTAAAGTACATTCTGCAGATGGACCAATATTAACTTTCTGTTCACTTGTATTTACCTTTCCCATTTCCTTTTAGATTTCCTGGATGAAGCAACACACCTGAGGCCCTTCAGTGAAGCTCTGTGGAGAACAGAAGCATCTATAAGGACATCTGGTCCTGTCACAGGCCTCAGCATGTCTGTGGCATTGGCATCTGTGAATGTGAGCATCACATACAACTCAGAAGTAAGTCACTGTCAACACATTCAAGATCCTGTGGACATACACACACTCTGACTCTTTGCGGTTGTGTAGACCCAACTTCAATGGTTTGTAAATGTAATTGTGAAGACCCCTTGGAAAGGAAAGTGAGACGGTATACAGTGACTCTCTCCAAGTATGTGGAATTTGTCACGGTAAGGCATTTGCTGAAACCATTCAAGTACACTTAAGAAGAAACTAGATTCTAATTTTTGCCCATGGTTTCATAGTAAGATGGAAAACATTTAAGAGTATTTCCTTTGTTATTATATTACATAACAAATCAATGTTGATATTTTTGTATTGTTCTTTTAGGATATCTCTTTAAATGTTCAAGATATATAATTTTTCTATGACAAGTGTACTGTATATATATACTTTGCCATACCAAACAGTATGATGCCTAGATTGGAAGCTATTTTTTTCATTGTCTTTCATTCCCCATACATGGCAGGTTTTTCTTTTAACAAAATGCTGCCAGTGCTCCCAGGGAGAGCTGTCTGCCTTCTTCCTCTGGGTGCTTAAAGCTGCAGGCTGTGGGCTAGAGAAGTGAATGGTGACTCCAAGTGCCTAGGAATGGATATGTCCATTAGTATTGCCATGGGTGGTTAAGAAACCAAAACACTGAGGCTTCAGATTTGAGTATAAAGACTCGCTTCTTCTAATTATTGTGATGGACAACTTAATGGAATATCTAGGAACTTCAGACCTATAGGAAAGGCAATACATTACATAATTCTTTCCATTATTAATGATTTTGTAAATCACATTGAACCCATTATGTTTGTTCTAAAGATATGAAGAAAGAAAACTGACTTTCAAGAAATACATATGAGCTGGGCGTTGGTAGCACACGCCTTTAATCCCAGCACTTGGCAGGAAGAGGCAAGTGGATCTCCGTGAGTTCGAGGCCAGCCTGGTCTACAAGAGCTAGTTCCAGGACAACCTCCAAAGCCACAGAGAAACCCTGTCTCAAAAAACCAAAAAAAAAAAAAAAGAAAGAAATATGAATAAGCACCTGCCTTATAAATATATGTTATTTTTACAGAAGGCTCAAATATTTCATAAATTCCATTTTAATATCAATTCCTAAACATTAAACATTGGATGCCAGTTTTAGCCATGAAGTAGATGAATTGTACATCCAAGGAAATATGTTCAAGAGGTAACTACAGGTGCTTGTGAAAATAATCTTCTTGGAAGATTAAGCTAAGGATCTTAAAACGGGATCATTTCATTTAAAGAGGGGGGAAATTAACATTCTTTGAGAAACATGGAAGGGGGCTCTGCAGAAACAGACAGGACCTGGAGTTACAGGTTCATGAGTTAACAGACATCACCAGGAGCTGAAAGAGGCAAGCAAGACTCTTGCCTACCGGTATTCCTCTGGAGGGAGAGCGCTCCTGCCAACACCTTTACTGAACATTTAGGGTCTTCAGGACTGTGAGACAACCTTTCTCTTCCTCAAGGACGTGAAGTCCCTAGAGCATGCAAACCCACACCACTGTCTCTGATTACCTGGTACTGTACATTTTCCAAGTCTACGGGAAATAATCACTCCTTGACTAAGCTGTGTAATATTTTCAAACACATGGGAAATCCACAAAGTCGCAATGTCATTATCATTAATGAAGGAGAGAGGATGGGCTTCAGGATTCAGCCGTGACACGTGATGATGGTACCTATCTTCTGCACCATTGGGAATGCAGTACTGCTGGACCAAAGGGTGGACACGGGGTGGCTGGTGGCTGCCTGGGCAGCGGCAATGTGGCTGGATGTGCCAGTGCGGGAGATCACCAGAACAGAGTCCCAGAATCTCTCTGCAATAGTCCAGAGAAGATGGTAAGAAAACACAACCTCTCAGTGACAACTCCTAAGAGCTGATATCACCCTCCTGGTGTTTGGAGGACTGGCCAAACCAGTCCTCCAAGCTTTAATAATTTTTTAATCGAGTATAAAACGAAACTCATTTCGGATAAATATTCTCAGTATCCTCAATGGTGAGAAGGCTGATTGTCATTTTCACAGAATCTGGAATCACCTGGGAGGCAAGGCTCTGGGAAAACCTGTGGAGGATTGTCTGGATTAACAGTATCCTCCGAGAATGTCTGTGAGGGATTATCTAGATTACATCAACTGATGTGGGAAGACACATCATGACTGCAGTCAGGATGATGCCCTTTGCAGATATCCTGGATTACATACAATGGAGAGAAAACAATCTCGGTTCTTGTAAGCAAAGTATCCCTCCCTGTCTGCCTCTCCGCTGTGGACAGTGGCTCTGTCTGCTTTCACTTTCCTACGTGATGGATGGTACCCTGAGCTATAAGCACAGACACACCCTTTAGGTTACCTTTGTCAGATCATTCTGTCATGGCAACAAGAAAGACACTAAGACAAATATCCTTCAAAAATGGTATGTTTTTTTTTAACTCTTGAAAAAGTTATGGTGTGTGTGTGTGTGTGTGAGAGAGAGAGAGAGAGAGAGAGAGGTGGGGGAGGGAGGGAGGAGCCTGCAGGAATGTGGAAGTCAGTGTACAACTTTCAGGATCAAACTCCTTGCATTGAGGGCACCAGAGACTGAACTCCAGTCCTCAGGCTTGCATAGCATGTACTTTTGCCATCTGAACCATCTCAATGACCAAAAAGAGGAAGGCTACAACAAGAGTGGATAGCCAAGCCTAGCAGCACATGCCTGCCATGCCAGCTTTTCTGGATGCTGTTATGAGGAATTCCAATTTAAGATCTGCTGGAGCTGTAAAGAGGGTTCAAGGATAGCCTGGGCAACGTTCTGAGATCTTGTCTCCAATATGAAAAGTAAAAAGAGGGCTGGAGGCATGTACTTGATAAGCTCTTGCCTCTTGTCTGTGAGGTCCTGTGTTCAGTTCCTAGAGCCAGAAAAGGAACGAACAGAGGACAGGAAGAGGAGGCAGCATGTGTGAGCCCTTGCTCTTTATCAAGGTATTTTACTTTAATTTAATATCACTGTGCCTATGTGTGTTGCAGAAAGGAGTCGTATATCTAGATTTTAAACTGACTTACACTGTGAGTGAACAGCAATATATTGAAAATAATGAGATTTAAGATGACATCTCCAGTTCATCCAGGGGAAAGCATAAGAAAGCATGTATCATTTTATAGGCTTCTCATTTGGGTGAAGGGATTGAGGCCAAGGCCATTTGTCAATGGTTTCCTGTGACTCATCTATGAGAGTCTGGCTTCCTGAAATGTTTCAATGGCTTCAGACCATACACCGGCTGCCAACAGTCAGACAAGAATGCCAGGGGCAGGCATAGCTATTGAATTTTTCCATTAAGAAAGATGTGTCTGCTATGGAGCTTCCCAGGTCACTCTCTTCCCACCCTTCCCATCACCCTCTTCCAGACAGCCAACACCAATAGCTCACATCTGACTAGAGAAAACAGGCTTCCTTTCTGACCCCAGTGAGGTGATGGTGGAGGTGGCTGGCTTTCTCTTCCACTAAGGGACACGAAGTAACTACTCGAAATTGCATTGATGACTTCCAATTGACATCAGCTATTGAATGCGTTCCAAAGTCAATAACTGGTATGACATCTTTCCTCTGGCTAGGCAAAACTTCATTCCAATGAATGGCTGTGACATTACTCTTCAGCATAGTAGGCACAGGCAAAGGAGATGGGAAAGACAGTGGGTAAGGGGCAGTCCCGTTTCCTTCCTGTCCCATGGCATGGCATCTGTGTCCAGGCATCCCAATTCCTTACACTGAGAAACAAGGAAGGCTAAGTTGATCATGGGTTTACCACAGGCTACAGGATCATTAATTTAAGATGTTTCTGAAGTATCTGAGAGCTAGTCCTGACATACAAAGATTTAACACACTAATCTACATCTCCCTTGGAGAGATACAAAAAAACTTTTCTTCCTGAAAACAGTAAATAGGGGTCAGGGAAACGTCTTAGAAGCTAGGAACTCTTGCAGCAATAACCTGATGATATGAGTTCAGATCGCCAGATCTCATGAGAACATCAGACTTGGTGTTGGTAGTGCACATCTGCGATCCCAGCACTCATACTCAGATAGAACACACAGAAGGATCCCTAGGAGCAGTAGGCCAATCAGCCTGAGCTATGCTGAACAATGACAGAAAAGAGAGCCTCTATCTCCAAACAAGGTAGAAGTCAAGAATGGACACCTGAAGTTGTCCACTGACCTCTGCATGCAAACCAACACACATGCACACACATACACACACACAGACACACACACCCCAACCACAAAACTAAATACTTAAGAAGTAAATAAGATCTCATCCATACAAGCACATTGTCTTGGGTAGGGTTACTATTGCTGAGATAAAACACTACAACCAATGAAACTTGGAAAGAAAAGGATTGTTCAGCTTACCCTTCCACACCATTGTTCATCCCTGAATAGGTCAGGGTAAGAACACAAACAAGGACACCTGGAGGTAGGTGCTGACTCAGAGGCCATGATGGATGCTGCTCTGGCTTTCTTAGTCTGCTTTCTTATAGACCCTAGGGCCACCTGTGTTGCGGGGTTACCCTGCTCAGACACCCCTTGGGGGAGGGGGTGAGAAGACTCAGCACCAAAGACTCAGTGAGTAGCAGAGTATGCTGCAGACGCATTTATTCAGGAAGTTAGACCTGCCTTTATACCCGCTCCCAAGGTCCCACTCTGCTGCATTTTCCTTTTCTTATTGGTGTCTCTGGCCATGGAGGCAGGCTTGGCTCAGGGAGAAGTGCCTGCTCATGTTCATGCTGGCCTGGGCACTGGGCGGTTGCTACTTGGGTAGGCTGACAGCAATTTCTCCTAAATATCTGCTCAGGGATGGCTCCGCCCACAATGGGCCAGGCTGTTCATTGTGGACAATCGATCACTAATTAAGCAAATGCCCTCCAGGCTTGCCTAAAGTCAGATCTTATGGAATCATTTTCTCAGTTGAGGGTCCCTCCTTTCCAGGGACTAGCTTCTGCCACAGTGACAGAGAACAAGCCAGAACAGCTGACCCCTTGTCAACCTGACACACAAATATATCACTATAAGCCACAACTTTTCCCTCTTATTAATTCTCAAGACCTCACATTAAGAACATAAGTAACTATAAAAGTCCCACTGTCTTTACAAATTTAAATGCACTAAAGTTCAGTCTGTTTAAAATATCCATTCTCTTTAAACCAAAATCTTCTTTCAAAGTTTAAAATTTCTCAACTGTGGACTCCCGTAAAAATCAAAATTAAGCTAAAAAACTTTCTTAGTTCAAGAAGATAGAGCCTGGGCATAGTCATACTCTAAATAAAGAGAAACCAAACTCCAACAGTATAAACAACTTAATGTCTAATATGGGATTCACTCATGATCTCTGGGCTCCTCCAAAACATTTGGGCTCCTTCTCCATCTCTGCCCTCCGTAGCACACACAGCTTGCTCCTAAGCTCAGACTGGATCCACTCCTTACCTGCTATTGCTCATGAATGATAGGCATCTCCAGAACGCTTGGGTCTCTTGCTACAACTGGACTACACTTTCACCAATAGCCTCTCTAGGGCTATCTTTAGAATCTTCAACCCTTCCACACAAGCCTCAGATGCTCTCCATGACCTCTTCCTGCCTTCATGTCTGTCACTACCTGGGTGACTCTTTTACTACTAAGTTCTGCTGCCAAAAATAAAAAAATATGTATTTGTCAGGGTTCTCTACATGAACAGACCTTACAGAATGAATAATCTCTGTCTCTGTCTCTGTCTCTCTCTCTCCCCCCTATGTGTGTGTGTGTAATCTGTGTGGTCTGGCTAGTTAAACAATGGCTACCACCAATAGAAGGTTAAAGAATCCCATAAATGTTTAGTTGTTCAGTCTACAAGGCTGGATGTCTCAACTGGTCTTCAGTATATCCCAGAATCCCAAAGAAATAGGCTCTAATGCCAGTGAAGGAATGAACTTGCTACTGAGAGGAAGAGCAAGCAGTCAAAGAGAGAATAAGCTTTCATCTTCCATATCCAATCATGTAGGCTTCCAGAAGAAGGTGTGGCCCAGACTGAAGGTGATTCTTCCCGTCTCAAAAGACCAGGACTAAAGGTCTAGCTTCTCACCTCAAAGATATGAATTACAAGTGGAACTTCCCACTTCAAATTATTTAATTAAGAAAAAAAGTCCCCTCGTAAAAAACAAACAAAAAAACCCAAAAAACAAAAAAAAAAAAGAAAAAAGTCCCTCACAGGTGTGCCTAGATGTTTGAGTTTTAGCAAATTCCAGATGCAGTCAAGCTAGTGAGCAAGAATGGCCATCACGTGCATACTACCTCCAGTAGACTCTAAGTTGGGATTCTTCAGAGGACATCTCCAGAGGAAACTCATGGGCACAAGACAGGAACCAATTTGCCTGTAGAAAACCCGAAGATAGATTTTTGTTCTACTCTCTAAATGAGGGAATGCTTGGTGAGGTCTCATCATAGAAAAAAAAAACAAAAATAAAATAAAAAAGGAAACGAAGAAAGCAAAACAATATACAGTTGCAGTTTGAATCTGAAATATCCCCTATGATTCACATTTTGAGTAATTGGTCCCCAGCCACTGATGCTAATTTGGGGGCATGTGGACCTTTACCAGACAGAGTCCAGCTGGAAGAACTAGGGATGATGGATGGGCCTTTGCAAATTTACCTGGCTCCATTCTTTGCTGGCTCTCTGCTTCCTGGTCCACAGTGATGTGGACAGCCTCCTCCACACACCCCAGCACCAAGAGCTGAGCTTTTCTTCATGCCTTCCCCACCATGAATGACTGAAACAAAGAAACTCTGATACCCATTAAATTCTTCCTCTGCCTTTTGCTGTGGTCACAACACAAAATATAATGAATACAACTACCACCTCTGAATCTTTGTTCTGTATTTAATAAAGATGAAAAAAACCTTCAAGTTGGTGTTTGGATCATTAAGACCCCAGAATGAAATGGGATCTAATACATAGCATTAATTCAGTAACTGAGTGTTGGTTAAAAATTAAATTCTAGCTGGGCAGTGCTAGCACGTGTCTTTAACACCAGCACTTGGGAGGCAGAGCCAAGCCAATCTCTGAGTTCAAGGCTACAAAAGTCTACAAAGAGAGTTCCAGGACAGATTCCAAAGCTACACAGAGAAACCCTGTCATGAGAAACCAAAAAATTAAAATTTAACCACTACCTAATTTAGAAAATGCCATTTTTCCAAAAGTTTGTTTTCCAAAGTAATCATTTTTCAACAATGTCTTCATGACAATAATTTTCAAGAAAGTTTCTTTTCTTTTCTTTTCTTTTTCTTTTTTTGCTGTTGTTCCTTGGAAGACATTTGGAGAAAACTGATCATACCAAAGTTGTTAGGTGAATAGAAGATGGACAGTAGAGGTTGGAGGGATGGCCCAGAAGTATTGTGACTATGTTTCCAGAGGACCCAGGTACAATTCCCAGCATCCACATGGCAGCTCACATCCACCTATAACTCTAGTTCCAGGGGATTTGTTGCCCTTTCCTGGCTTCTTTACATACCAGGAATGCACACGGATCATAAACATACATGTAGACAAAACAACCATACGAATAACTAAATCGTGGACAACAGAATTAGCATCCAGAATGAACCCTTGTATCTAGCCAGGAAATCAAGAGCAATTTTGAGAAGATTACAAGATCAGGGGTGTTCTGAGAGAAGCATAAAATTCACAAGAGTCTATGCTTGAGCACATGTATCTACATTTGAGCACATACATTGTTTATTTGAAGACAGAGCTCAGAGGGACATCACCTCTTGCTCAGCATGCACAAGGCCTGGGGTTCAATCTCCAGCACCACTAGAAATAAAAATAAACAAACTACATGGTTTGTCTTCAGTGCTTATATTTAAATGATGCATATTTGAAAATGGTTGAGGATACTTTATGTGTGAGTATTTTTTCATGAAGATCAGTATTTTCAACTGATAAACCAAGATAAACACCTTTAAGTTGCTTTTGGCCATGATCTTTATCACAGCAACAAAAAAGTAAACTATAACAGAATGGTACAAGAAAGAACATTCCAGATTTAGAGGTAAAAGTAAAACGGGAGGGATGCGTGGGGGGATGCCTCTGAGTCATGTGTGCTTATGTGATTTTGTTTGGGAGGAGAAGTGAGCTGAGGATGTCACATTTCACTGTATTAACTTTCCTTGAAAGGAAAAAGGTCACACTGCCTGCCTGAAACAAATGAAGCTGGATTTATCTCCTACCTGTCCTTTTTCCTATCCGCACCTACCTATGGTTCTTCTTTGGACATCCTTCATACTCCATACTACAGTCCCAAAGATTAAATTTTGAACACTCTTCAACCCTTTAATACTCAGTCCTAAGCTTATACTTGATATCGCCTTCCTCACCCAGTTCTTGTCTCAGCTTTGAAATATGTTGCTTGGAAAATATCCTGAGGCCACCACAGTGCCACGAAGTTCCTACAACACTTTGATGTTATAGGTACCTACTTACTTCTCTATCTGTACTATGGAACAAAACACATTAAATAAATGTCCCCAGCAAGATAAGGTATTATTTGCTCTTATTCACTGGTCTATCCACAATTCATAGCTGTATTTCTGTCAGTTGGTAAATCATTCCATGGCATTCAATAATGAAGGAAATGAAAGGGATGCAGGGAGTAAGGGAGATGGCTCTGGAGTTAACAAGGAGAGGGATGAAGATGTGCGTTGGTTTCCATGGGAATGGGCAAGAAGGATGGCTGGAAATTACAGCCTCCTCATGGTGTATCTTCATGGTCACTGTGTACTGGCACAGTTATGCAAGATGGGTGATTAAAAAAGTATTCACACATCCCAATATCTTGACATGTCGAATGTTTGGGGATATCCAGCACTGAGAGTTTTCAAACAGAGTGCAACCAAAACAAGGGAAATATAAGGTCAAGGCTCCTGCACAAAGACGGGGAGAGATTGGTACATGTGGGTAGGGTCATAAGGAAGTGAATCAAAGAACAAACTATAGACCAGACGAATGAAAAACGTGGAAGAATTGACTGCGTCCTTGGGGCCAATGGACCGTAGGGTGGAAATGAAAACCACAAGATATATGAAATAATGATCGAATTTTCTGAAGTCTTTTCTAGAGGCACATAAAATTTCCCCAATGTTTCTTTGGGCAGTTTGCTGACTGATGTTGCTACAGTTCAGCCATCATATTCAAAGCCTGATTGTCCACCAGGAAAGGGATAGTTCCGGGCACAATTGTGTCCCCACAAAGTTGTAACCTCTCACATTTGAGAACGCCCCCTCACTTGCACACAGTGCCCTTGCAGATGGAGTTGAGTGAGGCGGTCATGAAAGAAGGCCCATGCTGAGGGACAAGGATGTCATTTACAAGGTGAGGAAACAGTCCAGACACACAGGACCAAAAGCATGTGAGGCAAACACAGGTAACCAGTGCTGAGACCAATGCAAACACAATGGAAGGACAAGGAAGCCTTTGGTCCTGGTTTTCAAATTGAACAGAGTCCTGTAGAAACTTGGCATTGTTCTTGCAGGGTCCAGAACTCAAAGAAAACAAATTTCTATTGTATAAGCCACCCCACACTGTTAATTCAGCCACATTAAATTTACAAAAAAATCATACAAGTTAGCAAAGAGAACTGACACTGACTTACATAGCATGTTCTCCATGTGACTCAACATCTTTGTGTACAACGTTTACGTATGAGTTCAGAGGGAAATGTTTCATGTCAACCAACCAGACCAGAACAAACAGCAAATGTGGTGGGTTGAATGAAAAATGTCCCCCATAGGATCATTTATTTGAATATTTGGTCCCAATTCTGTGGTGCTATTTGAGGACATAATGGGACCTTTAGGGGGTGGAGCTTGCTAGAGGAAGTATGACTTTGGGGCTGGGCTTTGAGGCGCTCCAGCCTGATTCCATGTCCTGAGCTCACTCTTTGCTTCCGGTTTATAGCTGAGATATGATCTCTCAGTTTCTTGTTCCTTCCACTGGAAGCCATGCCTCCCAGCCATGAGGGACTCTTATCCCTTTGACAGCACAAGCCAAAATAAGCAGTTGCTTATGCATTAGTTGTAATCATGTTGTTTTATCACAGCAAAAGGTACAGAGAGTAACCTTTGATAACTCTGGAAAGGCGGCTGCCACTGAAATACAGCCCCAATTACAGACACTTGGCTCTTGTCAGAGTCTTCACTGTGGTTTTTGAATATCAGGTTGATTCCATTCACTTTCATCTATTTTTACTCATCTACAAATATTTAGCTGGAATCTTTTGTGTACAGGTCATTCTTGTTAAAGCCAAGAATGCATCATTCAACCAAAGATTGTACCAGTCAAAATACACCCTTGCTTTTACGGAACTTGTGTTAAATAGACACACGGATAATAATAAACATGTATTGTATATAAGCATATACATATAGTAAGTGCTATTGATAATATAAAGTTTAGAGCAGGAATGAGAATAGGATTAAGTATTATTGGGTGGCATGTTGAAGAGGAGACCTCACTAAGATTACAGCACCAGTGGTTAGGGAGGTTGATTGGTCTAGTAGTGACATGTTCTAGGAGGGCAACCAAGGGAGAAGAGGCAGAGTGACCACGCCTCAGAGTCAGGGAGGGAGAGGCATCCAGAAGGTTGGGTAGACTAGTAACTAGCTGGCAAGATAGGGCTATGAATTGTTAGAAGCTTTATGACATGTTGTAAGGATTCGGGTTTTATTCTGAATGAAATGAGAGGCCTCTGGAGGGTCGGGAGTAAATGAGTGACAGGTTCACAGGTTCATTCAAAAGTGTGGAGATTTAGAACTCAGGGGAACAGGTTCAGGAGCAGCGAGGCCAGGGGGAGCTACTGCAGTCATCCAAGAGGAAAAAGATGGCAGGCAGAGAGAGTGTTAGGAGTGGAGGCTTTCCCCAGCAAGGCTGATAAATTAGAATCCACTTCCTATATCTTCATAATAGTTAAAGGCAAGTTCTGCTGCAGAGGGACAATGAAATCCATTTTATCATCTATAAAATAAAAGGGCTGGGTTTTATAACCTTTAAAAATCATTTGAGTTTTACACTTCGGAGTCTGTGATAGGACAGTCATCTCCACTGCCTCAGAATTCATGGTAGGGCATTTTGTGAAAGAATTAGAGAAAGTTTTGCAAAGGCCCAATGTGAACGTGCATTAGCCATCCCAAGCAGAGGAGTTACGACTGCAAGAGGGGAGGTCACACAGGATTTCAAGGACACAGGCTCAGGAACATACTTTAATAATCCCTCTGTCGGTTGCCAATTTTTAACAGATATTTGTAGGGGAAAACATGCTGTAAAGAGCTCTCTCTAAAAAACATCCATATGGGAAAGATAGGTCCAAATTATGTAAATGGATCAAGGGCAAGAGTTAACTCACACAAGAAAGACCTCAGAGCTTTTCAGTGAGGAAATGAAGACAGAATGAAGATCTGCCTTGTGAGTGAGAAGTTGGAGCAAATAATCCCACCGGCCAGGGAGAAGGCAGCCTCGGGGCTGAGGAGCCGGCTCACTGGGCACAGTGCTGGAGGGTCTTACCCACCTAACAATGCTATGTGTGGCTGTAAGTAGCTAGAACCCAGCACTGGAAGGAGCAGAGACAGGGGCTTGCTGACTGTGAACCTAGTTCAAGGCTCAGAGAGAGACCCTGCCTTAAGGGGGGAGTGGTAGAACAGAAGGTCTGATGTCCTTCTTGGCTTCTGCATATAAATCACCTGCACCCCTACACAAGCACGCAGATGCAAATGCTCACACCCCCACAAACGAGGATGTTTGCATTGAATAATGAGCCCAGAACCGATCTCAAAGGAAACAATAGAGTGTCTCTATTTCTTAGATAGTTTCCGATCTTGAAAAATTGCAGGGAACATACACTAAAGCTACCAAAACTAGTATATAAAGTTAGCATACCAGTTTAATACATAAAGGTTTATTTTTTTAAAGATCCATTTGTGCCATTTGGAAATGCTTTGTCCATTTATGATGGCTAATAAAACATGAGATACTATCTATCAGTCTACCAGGACAGTGGCTGTGAGTGTGGTCGTTTGAATACAAATACTCCCATAGGTTCATACATTTGAATGTTTTATCATCGTGGAGTGGCAATACTTGAGAGGGATAGGGAGGTGTGGTCTTGTTGGAGAAAGTGTGTCACTGTGGGGTAGGCTTTGAGATTCCAAAAGCCCAAGCTAGTCTAGTATCTGTGTCTGTGTGTCTGTGTGTGTTCCTTTCTCTCTCTCTCCCTGTCTGTCTATGTCTCTCTCTGTGTCTCTCTCTCTCTGTCTCTTTCTCACTCACTCTTTCTCTTCCTCCCTCCCTCCCTCCCTCCTTCCCATTGCTGCCTATAGATCCATATATAGAACTCTCAGCTACTTCTTCAGCACCATGTCTGCCTGTGGCTGCCATGCTTCTCTGCATGATGGTAATGGACTAAACCTCTGAACCTATAAGCCAGCTCCAATGACATGCTTTCTCTTCTAAGAGTTTCCATGATCATGGTGTCTCTTCACAGCAATAGAACACTAACTTGAATGTAAAGTAACAGTGGAAATTCTCTATGTCCCAAGAGCAGTGCTTAGACTGTGTTTCCAACGGCTGCCAAGCCAGTGCTTTCAGAATTTGGGAAATAAACCAGATTTTGAGTGACATTTAGAGGTTCTGTTTTTAAATGGATGAATATTTGTAAAAATATTAAGTTCTGTCAAAATTTGACCTTTTCTACATTCATTCTTTTCTCTGAAACTTACAGCCTTGTAGGCAGGAACAATAAAATGTCTACAATCTAAATTAAAACCACCAGCTAGGGAGCCACCGGAAGGATCATACAGGATTGGAACCTTCTGAAGCTTTCTCAGAAAACTGCCATAATTCAATGAGCCTAAAGAGCCCCTCCTTTGAGATCTGGATGGACACTTTGTCCTCCTAGTAGGAGGAGCCCTTTTCAGAGGCTGCTATTTGCAGTGCCTCAGGCACCTTTAATGGTGAGAAAACCCAGAACCATATGAATAATCTAGAGAAGGCTGTGCTCACAGGGAGCCTTGAAATCTCTGATATTTGTTAAGGGGTCTTTGACATATCCTAAGTTTGACAAGCTGAACAAAGGAAAAGACTCGAATTATGAAAGTCAGAAATGAAAGACTAGATATTTCTACTGACCTCACAGATGTGAAATTGTAAAACCTATAAATAAATCTATGACTGGAACCAAATACTCCTGATAAAAGGGACAAATTGCTAGAAAGACATCAAGAATTTAACCCAAATCAAGATGGAAAGAGAATATGAGCAGGAGAAAAGGAACAAAACTAAAATTAAAATTCTCACAAAGAAAACCCTGGGACTCAAGCCTTCCTTGGAAAATTCTACTGAACATTGCAATTTATTTCAAATAATTTAAGAGAAACACTCTCAAATCCATTTCATGAAGCCAGTGTGGCCCTATTTCCCAAGTCAGAAAAGATATCACAAGGCAATTACAGGCTCTGTAGAACTGAAAATGTCCCCACAAGATTGTAATGTGCTATATTTGTCTGATAAGCTGAATATACATCACGAGAAAAGTGGACATATTTAATGAATAAAAGTTGGTTCAGTATATGAAAACCAAGTCATACATGAAATTGGTCCAACAATGGGTAGAAGTGTCATGATCCAGTCCACAGAATCATTGCCCATAACATATCTTTATATAAGCAAAAACAAAACAAAACAAAACAAAAACCAAGAATGGTGCCAGGAAAGACACTGTTTACAAAAGCACTGGAACATTAAGGCTTTAATGCATGTGTGAATAAGCAAAACATATGGGTAGCTTTTATGCAAAATCTTACCAAAGCACACCAACGAAGACCTAAATGGGGGATTTGGGGGCATGGCTCAGAGGTTAAGAGCATGGGCTGGTTTCACAGGAGTCCAGATATGTCCCAGCATTCATGTTGGGTGGCTCCCAACGGCCTGTAACTGCAGATCCAGGATATCCAACTCCTTCTTCCACAGACACTACACACACACACATGTGCACACAGACAAATACATACACACATACATACACACACAGAGAGAGAGAGAGAGAGAGAGAGAGAGAGAGAGTGAGAGAGAGAGGAAGAGAGGGAGGGAGGGAGATAGTGGGAGAAAGAGAGAATAGAGGACAATAAAAATAAATCTTTTTTAAAAAGGAAATCAAAATAGAATCATGTACCATGATCAGATAGATCAGATATGTAGATATTCAAGATAAAAGCAATATAAGTCCTTCATATACGTATATAATTTTAATTAAATTCTAATGAAATTTTCATTAGATAGTTGTCATGAAGGGGGATCCTGAAGTACATTTAGGGAAAAATACCTAACAATTATTGTTTGAAGACTGGGAAGCAGGAGCGGAACAAGAACACACCCTGACACATCGACACACAATCAAATGTGCGTACCACTTTTTGACAAGAAGTTGATTAATTTGACCTCTGAAGCAAACAGGAAGTACACAGTCATAAAACTAGAGTGGCAGATCAAGGTGATTTTACAATCAGGAAGAAATTCATGGATATTCAACAAAAATCAAAGGGACAAATATGTACCAATAAAATCACTTAAAATTCAATCTCCATATCACACATAGCATAGAAATCAACTTCATGAAAAACAAACCAATACACGATACGCATTATTCCAGGGTATTTAGAAGAGTTTCTAAATGAGATACAAATAGATGAAGAGCAGCTGGCTCAGAGACAGCTATGATGGCAGAGCAGAGGCAGTCAGGACTTTCCAGACAGGAAAGAGCTTCTCAGCTATGAGGGGAAACTGTAGTAATGGACTGTGATGTAGACAGAGCCAGAGACACTGCTATTAGGTAGGGAGGAAGAAACATGCGTTAGTCAAGGATGAGAGTGGTTCAGCCATCCCTCAGGGCAAGAGGGGCAGGCAGGCAGGGGCAAGAGAAGGGAGAGAAGCAAAGATGCAGGCAGCAAAATGAGGGCAAGCAGACAGACTGCAGGAAGGGACCTCAGGGCTGTACAGCATGCTAGCGTGTGGAAGAGTTCTGTGTTCCTCAAATAAAAGGTTTAGGTGCAGTGCCATGACGGGGAGCCACCTTGGAAGGTCACGCGAAGGCTTGCTGCTTTGGGAAACCTGAGTTTCCCGTATTTCCTTTTCCTTGCAAGTCAGGTCCCTGTGTCCTTTCGTTGTCCTGATAACTGGGCCCCTAGCAGTTCAAAGAGGCACCTGAGGGAAGCTCACTGAGAACAAGTCCAGGAGCTGTGAGGAAGACTCAGTTCACAAAGCACTTACCTCATAAACTGAGGTTCACAGTTTGATTCCCATGACCAGAAAAGACACTAAGCAGGGCAGTGGTGGCACACGCCTTTAATCCCAGCACTCAGGAGGCAAAGGAAGGAGGATCTCAGTGAGTTCAACACCAGCCTGGTCTACAGAGCGAGTTCCAGAACAATGCTCGACCTCTTCCTTCACAATGTTCTTGAGAGGCAGATCAGGGGTCAACCCCAATCTGTCTGATTCTAAGACTCACACCTCATGACCAATTATTTGGGAAATCGTGCTTTTTTTTATACAAAGATTTAAATGTCTGGAGACACACTGTTCAAATACCACATGCCCTACACAAACTGTTAACATGTAAAAGTCCCAATTCCACATTCTATACTATGAAAATCAGGTCTCTAAGAGCCAAAATCCGGTTACATTAACAGACCACACTCCACGAAGTGCCTACATCCCTCACTCTCACCCAAAGTTATAAAATACTTTAAATATGTATAGTATAGTTTACTCACAGCAATTGTCACCAGCACAGTTAAGCAATATGAGTGTTGGTCACTTAAATTCTACTCAGAGAGGAGCAGTGTTAGCATTTTGGATCTGCTTTGGCAAATGACTGTCTAGATACTTAAATATCTGTGCTTTGGTGATGTGTGGACAAGAGGATATTCCACACACGCCTGCCTCTCAAGGGACAAAACACATAGGCCTTGCATGACAATACACAGGATGTGTTTCTCCCCTTGCAGTGGCACTCACTCCTCCACTATAGGATGGGTTGTGCTTATTTGCTTAGCTTCCTTTTGAATGCTAGAGCTATTCCAACTCTGCTTCTTGAACTCTACAGTGAACATTTTTGAAAACAGATTCAAGCCATTGTCTAATTAAATTCTCAATGACCCCAAAATAATATTTTTTATTAAGTAATCCACAGCTTAACTCTTGGTAGTTTGCCAGGCTTCCTCACTCTTTCCCACAAGAGTATAATCTCGTCTTTTTTTTGTCTTTCATACTTTTCCAAACAATAAAATGATAAACATTGAATCAATTTTAAATTCCCAGTTAAATTGTCAGATATTTCAGTACTTTCATGTTTGTTGACATTTACGCATGCCCGTGGGTCTCAAATTACAAAATTATAAAATATTTGTCTTATTCTACTAGCTCACACACAATTACATACTTTCCACTGAGTCTTAATCAGTAGTTCTTATACAACATGGCTCTGAGTCACATACTACATATCTTATATTATGTAACTGACCAACTGTTCTGAAAGTTCAGTTAGACAACTCTCATGCAACTAAGTGCAATCAGTTTTGTATTTAACTTGGATCTCCTACATGTCTATATGCTTTTTCTTTTTGAATATGCTAGTACATGCCTTCTTGTTTATTTCTGTAAGGGCATTCTTTTGGATGCTGAGGGATGGCCCTACTGTCATTCCTCAACCTGTGACCATTTTGGGCCCTTTGTTTGTTTCAGGTCTCTCTCTGACTTAGAGCTTGCCAATAGGCTAGGGCAATCCAGTCTGCCTGTGTCTCTTACCAACCCTGGAGTTAAAAGTGTATAGGCATGCTGTACTGCCTGACCTCTTTAGTTTGGATTCCGAATATCAATGGGGCATATGGCTTGCACAGCAAACAGTTTATCATCCGAGCTCTCTCATGTTCCTAAGTATCTTATCTTTTCCCACACCATTTACCTGTCTTCTTCCACTCAGGAATTCATAAACTTTTCCTTTTGTTTTCTTTTTATGCAACTCTCAACTCTTTCTCAAAATTAGCATAAACATGGAACTTAAGGAAGGGGCATTTCCTAGCTTAGCTGAGGTTAACGAGCACAAAACTGTGAAAAAGAAAAGTTGCACTCTATCTGGAGTCCAGAACATTCAGGTGAGTTCAGAAGCAGCCAAAGCAGTGGATACAGACATGAAAACAACTGGGGTTAGCTTTGGGCAATCAGTCTTTTCTTCCCTGCCATTCACTTTCACAGAAACTCAACCAATGATCACTGATGCCTTAGAGCCCAACAATCTTCTGAATAAAGAGTTGCCCACTTAAATACATAGTGAGGTAGTCCCCATATCAATAGGAAACTAAGAACCTGTTCCTAAATCACTTCTGAAATAGCTCTGAAAAGTTATTTTCATGACTCTGTAATTTTGAATCAAATATTTAGTGAAACGTTATGCATCAACACCAATCACTCCTCATAAGTACATGTTTGCTACTCTAACTCTCTAAGGGTATAGACCTACTTGAAACATAGAGCAAAATCTATAATGGAAAGAAGATACCCTTAAAAAGAAACAGACATTGATTGACAAGTGTGGTGGTCTGAGTGACAATGTCCCCAGAGTTTACAGCTTTTGAATACTTGGTCTCCAGTTGATGGCACTGTGTGGGGAGGCTTAGGGGGCATGACCTTGTTTAGAGGCAGAGTGTCACTGGGGGCAGGACTTGAGATTTTAAAGACTAGCACCAACATGAGTTTCTTCCCTCTGTTTCACGCTTGCAGTTCAGATGGGAGCCCTCACCTTCCTGCTCCTGCTACCATGCCTTCCTTCTCTTTGCCACAACGGACTCAAATTCTCTGGAACTGTAAGCATAAATAAACCCTCTTCTACAACTTGCCTCGGTCATGGAATTTAATCTCTGCAAGAGAGAAGTAACTTGCACAGTATGGTTGGTCTATGGTGTCTATTTTCATATTTAAAAGGCAGCCTGATCAAATCAACTTACCACATAAAGATGCACAGAGCCAAGTCCAGTGAAAAGCATTCCTTTTATCTATTAATTTTCTAAATGTGTCCCTGGAACAACTGATGACAAATACAGATATGACTCCAGAATGTTGAGGGCAGTCAATACTCACATGAAAAGTCATTACCAGGCAGGACCAGAGGACCAAAAACACACTTTTTGATACACTATAGGCCCCACTATGGGCCCCCACTTGACATGCTATAGATTCCACTGGACATGCTATAGACCCCACTGAACAGTCTATAGGCTACACTGGACATATTATAGACCCCACTGGAGGTGCTATAGGTCACACTGGTCATGCTATAGGCCCCAATGGACATGCTGTATGTTCCACTGGCCATGCTATAGGCCCCACTGGCCGTGCTATGGGCCCCAATGGACATACTATAGACTCCACAGGACACACTATAGGTTCTACTGGTCATACTATAGGCCCCACTGGACATGTTATAGGCCCCCACTGGATATGCTATAGACCCTACTGGACAATCTATAACCCACACTGGACACACTATAGGCCACACTGGACACACTAAAGGCCCCGCTGGGCATGTTATAGGCCCCACTGGACAGGCCTGTGTCTAAGGCAGTCAACAGAAAACAAAGACAGTCAGTCTGGTGCTGTGTGACAGGTGACAGCACCTCTAATTTAGCTGGAGGAGATATCTGCACGGCTACCCCCTCAGAACAAAGCCATCTTGGATATGGACACAACTAACATGGACAGTGAGTTAATTTTTTGATTAAAAAAATGGCACAAGGAAGAGAAATAAGATGATTTATAGAAAGTCCATAGGAACACTCTGTACCTATCTCTTTTCTGATTAGAGAGGTGGCAGGGAGCCTGGCTCATTAGGCAGAAGTAATGAGCCAGCTACATGCCATCTCTAATTAGAGAAGAGATACAGTAGCCACTGCCATACCTGTAGGCTGATGGAGTAAGGCTAGAAATTAAAGGCATCCTTCCCTCTCCCAGCTCCTAAATACCCATAATATGAGGGTAAAGGGTAATAAAAAATAGATGTTTGTGTGAGACACTATTTTCCCTTTCTTGTGTTATACTCATGGGTGAAAAGTCCTTTTCACAGAGTCTAAAAATAAACATCATTTTCAGATTAAAATGGCTTTTGAAGCATCAATTCAGCATTTAGTTCACTGAAGTAGAACAGAGTCAAGTCATTTTAGCCCCACAGTGCAAAGTAGACAAATTTATAGTGCTAACAAGCACTCTTAGAAATACTTATTGCCAGGAAAGACTTTTAGAAATGCTAGTGAGGGTTAAATACCTAAATAAGGTTCACAAGATTAAAATGTGTTATTAAAACTTTTGATTTGTAGAAGACCAAACTTATTCAATATACTAATTACTGAAACCAATTTTCTAAAAACACAAACTACTGAATTTACTTTTTCATTTGTTTAGCTTGACATATGAGAGTATAAACAAACTGAAGTGATATTCTTTATGTATATATGTATGTATGTATTTATGTATGTATACAATGTATCATAGTCATCTCCACTGTCCAGCCCCTCCCTTTAGCTCTCCTTTACTCCACCCAACACATCTCACATTTCCCTCCTAACTTCATAGGGGTAACCAGCTGCTCCCTTGATAAGATTTGAGCCTGCAACAGGAGGGAATTCATGCCTGGTCTTATGAGATCCATGGCTCAGGAAGCCATAGTTCTTTTTGGTAGAGAAACTATTGATGCTGTCTTGCTAACCCATCTTGTTGCCAAAGTTACTTGTAAATGTATTTGTTTCTATCATAGATTGGGGATGCTTTCGATCTTGGTTAGAGAAGCTTCCAGAAAGTAATGGTTAATGCAGAGTCTCCCAACTGATCCAAAGGTTAAGAACACACTATTACGAGAGCTCATTGATAGGCCATGTGCTATCAGCACTTCCTCCCCAAGTGCTCACGGGGTATCTTGGAAGAGAAGGCAGAGTGTATTTAAGAAGCAGGCGATGAGGGTGGGGTACTGTGAAAACTGACTCTGGACAACACAGGGCTAATACTTACATGAGTTCAGAGGATGTGGTCACCCACAGAAGCCATCTGAAAGATCAGTGAGTGTTAACATTTCCAGTGGAGAAAAGAGAGCTTCACAGAAGCATACAAAAATTTTAAAAAGCAAAAATAGCACAGTGGTGGTGATAACTGGCATATAACTAAGGGAGGCAGAGAATAAACAAGAACTCTATGTCTCCAACTTAGGTTTTCTGTAGACCTAAAGCTTTTTTCTTTAAAATGCCAACTAAAAATAAATCCTAATAAACATGGGTGTAAGTCACATGTGTGGGTGTAAATCATGTGTGGGTGGATGTAAGCCGTGTCTGTGGAAGTAATGTGTGTGTGGGATGATGTAAGTCATGTGTGTATGGCGGGTGTAAGCTGTGTGTGTGTGGGGGGTAAGGCATGTGTATAAGTCATGTGTGTGGGGGTATAATTCACATGTGTGCAGGCATAAGTCGCACATGAGTGGGTGCTTGCAGAAGGCAGAGGAGGATGTATGATCTCCTGGAGTTGTAGATACAGGTGGTTGTGAGTCACCTATTTTGGGTGCTGAGATCAAATCTGCATCCTTGGGAAGAGAAGTAAGCACCCATAAGCGTGAGCCATATCTCCAACCCCGAACTTAATGATTTTGATTCCAGTGAAGTTTAAGCAAAAAGTGAAAAGCAACTGTTAATGTTCAAATGAATGACAATACAATAATTAAAGAAAATGAAATCTGGGAAACTTACCCAAAGAGACACAAAAATTCAAGCCATAATAACTGAGACTACACATTTTGACCCAGGTGTACATGCGTCATGGGAACAGATGACAGAATTCAGAAGCCAATCTATGTTAACACATGCAGAATGTTTGCTAATTATGAAGGTGCTATTATAGAGTGGTAAAGATGATCAAATGGTTAAAAAAAGAATTCTACTTTAATTGTTTAGGCAGGACAAGATGAAGCTTGGACACTCTATTACATTGCATCTATACACCTATCCTAGATAGAACACAGACCCAAGTTAAAGATGTAGAATAATGAAAGTTTTAGAATTAAATATAAGAGAATACATCTTGATGACATCGAAGTATGTCATGATACATTAATAAAACACAAACATAACAAGTATGAAGTGATGATCTGTCAATTAGATTTTGATAAAATGGGGTAGTGTTGTTTGTCAAAGATTACCATTGAAGATAATGAAACTATATACTTAACTTGGCAAATATTGCCTGGTAATCATGTATCTGGTAAACACAAAATAGTAAAGAATTTCTACAAATTAATAAGAAAAAGACAAAGCATCCAATCAAAAATTGGCCTCCAAAATCCATCCTGAGTATGTACTTCATAGAAAAGCATATTTACATGGCAAACAGGTACACAGAAAGCTCTCCACGTCACTAATCATCAGAAAACACACCACAGGCCATTTGGCAGTATCCATGCAATGGTGTTGGTGAGGATACATGTGTGTCACAATACTCGGTGTTACTAATTGTAATATTCTCTTGAGAAAGCTATTTAGAAGTGTTTTCTGAAGCTGTCAATGCTACTACATACATATGACTAAATCTGACAGAGACAGTTTGAGTGACAGGATATTAAGAGCACTGACTGCATATCTGCATAATTCTTTAGGAACATACATGGGCATCAATAGTGGCCGGAGTCTCTCCTGAACTATTCTGTGCAGGCATCCAAACAGAGCACAAAACCATAGTGTTATTTGCCAAGGGAGGATCTTTGTGACAATGGAAATATTCTATATACATTTTCACAGGAGAGCTACACAGGTATATACAATTATTAAAACTCACTAACTGAGCCTGGAGAGATATTCATTGGTTTAGGGTGCTTCTTGGGCTCTTCCAGAGGACCCGAGTTCAGTTCCCATAGTCTACTGCCTACAATCACCCATTAACCCCAACTTCTAGGAATATGATGCCCTCTTTTGGCCTCTGTGAGCACATGCACTCAAGTACACATAACCACCCCACCCACATGTTTTAAATTATAAAAATAAATCTTCAGACAAATACATCATCAAGTTATACCCCTAATACTTAGATTCTATCTTGTATGCATGTTTGGACCTGAATAAAAATATTCAAGGAATAGTTCCATGCTTAAAACAAGTTAGCTGGTTATCTAAAATAAATGGAGAAAGCATTCAGCATAATATTCTTGGGAACATTAATGAACTTTACAAATACGTAGGAATCACATGAAGTATGGACACATAATATAAATAAGGAATCCACAAATGAAATGAAAACAATCAAGGAGTGTATGAAAAGCCAGTCAACCTCAGGAAAGGCTGACTCACTTTATACCAACACCCAAGAGTTCTTCTAACTTAGCATCCTTAGGAGTATGAAACACACACGCATGCACACACATACACACACACACACATGAAAATGCACAGGTGTTTAGAGAAACACTACCTTTTCAGTAAGGTTGCAAATTTTCACAACTTTCTATTGTTATGCATTAGAGCAACTTTCATATAAAGCAGCCATATATTTCAACCCAGCCCTTCAACTCCCATGGATTTATCTGAAGAAATAATTGTAGCAATCTTAACAATAGCTTCATTTACCGACATAATTCAGTATATGCTACACATGGTGCTTTGAACTGCATTTGCTCATTTGACAATTAATTACTAGTACTATGTATCTACTACGTGCAGGATACTTGAGAGTGAGTAATACTAATACTGAATATTGTATTGCCTCACTGAACCTTATAATGGTTCTATAAGATATCATCATCTTAAAATTGGTGTAGCCTTGAGGTATTAGTAGCTTTACCTGCTCAGGAAGTAGTGAGATCCAGTTTGCCTCTAGGTAGATTAGCACCAGAGTACAGATTATCAAGGAACAATATAGTCAGATAATTATTCAAATATATGCCTGTGTATATAATATATGTATATGCATTCATACACACATACCAGAGGAAAATCCGGATATTGATAAACGTACTTACATATTATTTTCCTTCCAATATCTTCCTGATAATATGGAAACAGAAATTATATAAAAATTTATTACAGGACCTTGTTTAAGAAGTGTGTTACAGCTGCACAGCATGTGACTTAGACCCCATAAATGAAGAAGTGTGGTGAACTGACACAAAATGTAGATCTTAAACATTTAGAGGGGAAGGATCTATTTTGAGAGAACTTTATGAAAGTATATGTGTTAGAATTTCCTTTTGGGGAAAAATTATATTTGTAACCATAAACCTCACTGTATGGATTTTAAAAAATCTAAGAGAATATGAAAAGTTCAATTATGTCTCGGAGGAGATGGAAATGTGTAGCACACTTCCTAGTTTACAGAATACCCTGTCGTTTGGGTTTTCTAATAATAAGCATGAACTATATAATTTTCCAGTTTAAAGTTCAAGTGTTTTGAAGGCAATGATGTTGGGTATTTCAAGACCATTTTTATTTTTATTTCTGCTGTTCTCAGTTTATAGTGTGAACCATCTTGTAATCTACATGTTCTGATAAATGTGGGAAGAGAAATAGCAGAGATCTGATATAGTACATGTTGCTAGTATGCCTCGGTTTTTGGAAAATATGCCATAGCTCTCATGTAATGACACCCTCATTAAAACTCAGTGAGTCAAAAAAGAATACATATTGTTCTTTTATTGTATATTTATATGGAGCTGGGGAGTAGATTTACATTATGTATGCTTGTATATGAATGCCAAAGGGTGATTGATATCTGATGCTTCCTCAATAACTCTCCTACTCATTTTTTGAGGCAGGGTCTCTCAAGATCTTGGAGCCCATATAGTCAGCCAGAGTGGCTGGCCAGTAAACTATACTTACCTGTTATACTGGGTTGGGGATTCAAGACTCAGGACACCATGTATAGATTTTTTTTAATGTGGGTGTTGGGTATCCATGCTCAGGTTCCTTTACCATGTGGTAGGTGGGTGACTTCCTGACTGTGCTGTACAGCCAGATCTTGTTTTTCAAAGAGATAAGAACAGATTTGTTGGTTCTAAAGTTCCCCTCGGTAAATGTGCTCATATGGAGTCTGCAACTGTGGCCTTCTTAGGAGAAAGATTGTTGTGGGTAGAATGATCTTGAGGCAGAGCTTAAACCTGAATAAGATGGATCTTGAATCTGATGGCAACCATACTTATAAGGAAATAAAGGGAAACTACATAGAGGAGACCAGGTTAGGGCAAAGTGGACTGGGTAAGCCTGGCAGCTGTAAGCAGGACAGGGGTGTGGAGAGCTGCCCCCTCTAGAAGGAGCCACAGTACTGAGTCTCTGATCCCAGACAGATGGCACCAAAGGATGTAAGATTAAATCCCCATTTCCCTAAACAACCAGGCACTGGTACAGCGTCCATGGGAAATGAATGTATCTAAACATATTATTATTAAGACATCTTTGCTTTTTCAAACCAGGACCTGCAATTGGCCAAAACTAAATAGAATTTTAAAGACAAAAGTCTTACCATTTGAGCTGTATCCTACTTGTATGGTGCTGGAGGCAGAGTCTGTAATTGAACCACTTAGAGTCCTTGTATCGAATGCTACATTGTTCTCATCCAAACCATCCTGGCAGAAGCTGATTTCTGTCTGATGTACCTGTAAGAATTATCAGCACCATCAAGCACGTGAAATTTTACTTGGTACCAATAGTATATCAGCAGCCTTTCTGTCTTTCTTTAAGTCACTTTACTCTTCTCAACTTCCTTCATGTGGAAATATCAGAAGTAATTTATTTTAATAGCAAAACCATATCTTTGCATGGTATAGATGCAGATATGAGTCTATACAGGGAAACTTTCATGCTGTGATGACATATTCCAGGGTACTCATGGAACAACACTATGCACACTAAATTTTTACCCTGCAATATGTTTTAAATGCTAATACCATCACAGCCACACTTGAAAATAAATTAATACATAAGGGGAAAGATATTCCAACCCAAATATACCCAAGAAGTACATGTGAGTATTACCCAAGTTTCTATTGCAAAGTGCCTTGCCACAAACACTCATTTCCTTAGGTACTGGAGTCCAGTTGATAAATTTTTAGATATACTTTCCCATAATAAAATAACATAAAAATTTGTCAGTCATATCCTAAATTGGTCAAACAATCTAATAGCTACCTACATCACAGTAGAAACAAGTTCTCCAATACATATCTGGAGAATACTGTAAGTTAAATAATTTGGTGTGGTGGTGAAATAGTCCATTATAAGCCATCAACTTTAATGCAGCACTAACAAAGTAGACTTTGATCGTCCATAAACAAGTAAGTCCTACTGGGTGCCAGTTTAACAATCACAAAGCCAGGTGATCAGGCAGATGGTAACAATTTGATGACCTCTGGGTTACAGCATAAAAAATGGATGTACTGTATGATATGATATCTGAATCACCAACCTGTCACCATTTGTAGCCAATACCTCAAAGGTTGTGATATACACAATTTTTGATAATTACATACTAATTCAGAATAGGCAGTTGATTAGCCACCAATGATAGCGTTTAAAAATAGTCTTCGTGTTGAAGAGTTTCTGACTGTAAAAGGCATTCAAACCATTAACCCAACTCATGTGGAAAGAGACAGGCCTGAGAGAAGGGATGGGCTGAAAGGGAGAGGAAGAAGATGGACACTTACTGTTATGCAACTCGAGACAGGCCTGAGAGAAGGGATGGGCTGAAAGGGAGAGTAAGAAGATGGACACTTACTGTTATGCAACTCGAGACAGGCCTGAGAGAAGGGATGGGCTGAAAGGGAGAGTAAGAAGATGGACACTTACTGTTATGCAACTCAAGGCTGATGTTGACACTTTACTAAGGTGTGACCGTGGGAATGCTGTTCTAGTATGGAGTATGAAAGATAACGAAGTTAGAATTAGGATCACTGTAGGTTCATTGATGAACATGTTAACGCACTGATCTGGTGTAGGACTTCAACAGTCAAGAGTACAATGAATATTGTACATGTGAGATCAGAGCACAAAGACAATGTCTTTACCAGGCTCAAATTGCTGTAAGCCTGGCATGGGTCTAAAGCTGTTTGTAATGTATAGATATGCATTATCTTTCTATTTACTAGTGTTAAAAATTGCATACACCCACATAATGTGTTTTGATCAAGCCCACCTCATTCCTTCCCTAAAAACTCCCCCTCCCCAACCAGTTTTCCAACCCAAAATTTTTCAACAATATATCTATTAAAAGGGATTTGCAACAATGAAGAAAAGTTTGTAAAACCTTTTACATTGTTATGTGAATCCTTGCCTTAGGAATCTTTTTCCAGAGTCCTCCACTCAAAAACCAAACTCAAGAATCCAGGGTCCATGACATAACTGCTTGGTAATATGGATTTCCTTCACAAAAAAGTAGTTAGACAGCATTGCTATTCTTCTAGCCAACTTCTTTAATTTTAATGTGTTCTTTCTGAAATAGACTGACCCAGGATTTTATGAAACTCCATTTTAAACAAAGCTGAAATTCACCTAAAGTTCCTCATGAGCCTGTGTCTATTTCTCTCTACTGAATAGGAGGGACACATCTTTTTTTTATTTTCTTTGCATCCCATTTTTCTCTGCCTGCTACTATTATTTGGTGTTTGACTGTTATCATTATGAAAGATACAGGCTCTTCCAGTTTGTTATTTGTAGCATTATCTCATGTTTTACAGCATCTTTGCACAACATGCAGGCCACATGAAATATAACTAGCGAAAAGTTCCCGGTGGTATTAATGCATAAAAAAGAACGTGGTTCCATCTCTACTGTCTTTACCCAGCCCAAAAACTGATGAACAGCCAATTTTCCTTTATCACATTAGCACAGCCATGAGGGAAACACATTTGTTCTCGTCAGTTACACTAAAGATACTATTACCAATCTAACATATACATGTTTTATATCAGCAGTATTCTCAGGACTTGAGAGAGTCAACAATATATTAACAGGAGCATGACAGTTTATTTAAGAAAAGAAAATTGTCTCTGCAGAGGGACAGAAGTTAGAAATGTATGGCTGGAGCCTAGTGCCACTGCTCTAATAAAGGTGATAATTCTTGCGCTTTCTTTATAGCAGGTAGCACTCCTGTGACAGCTCTGTCATATCATTCAAATAAAAATGTTGTCTTTTACAAGTTTAAGGGTACCTTTATTTTGAGCCAGATAGGAAGCCTGCTTTAGATTTTCTGTATTCTATCTGTCCTCGGTGCTCAGGACCTCCATTTCTTTCTTTTTTTATCTACTCATCACATATTTGCTTAGTAGAAGAATTCAGTGTCAGTCAGAGTGAATTCCAGAAGATGTCTTCACTTGCCTGGCACTTTAAAAATGATTCATGATGACCCTAAGCTGCTCTCCCCACACCAACCCCTCCCGGCCAACCATCTTTCTATAAATAAGATTAAATCTTTGGTTTTCTGAACCGTGTTTTATGTTACAAGATTGTCCAAACTATTTTACAATTCTGATCTAGGGCACCCTTGCAGCAGCGTTGTGAAGACAATGGTGGCCTTTCTGTAATAGCTCATCCCAGTTCTTCCCATTGCCAGTTATTGAAGGGAATGGGAATGTATATGATGGGATTTCTGATTTGTGAAGAGAAAACCTACAAAGCAAACCTCCTGTAGCTCTCAGTGTCTGGCCTAGGCTGATGAGAGCAGACTGCACATGCTAGTTGATGTTCAGCGAATGAGTAAATTGGCAAATACAGCAACATTTGCAGAGGGCTTTAAACCAAGCCCCCTTGAGGAGTCCACAGCACATGAAAATAAGTGAGAGTCACTCTCAAGCCGTTATTCCAGTGGAGTTCCTTATTCCATTTTAACCACTCAGCTGCTCAACGGTGTGCCCCCGCCAGAGACTGGACTCATCCATTTGAGTGAAAGAGAGCATACATGAAAACAGTAATAAATCCTAGGCACTTTCCTCATGTCCTGATGCCTGATTAGTGAAGAATATATTTCAAATGACACAAAAGGAAGGGCATACTGATAATCACCTGAAATCCTAGCATTGGTAATGCTAAGGCAGACGGATTGTCACAAGGTGAAGGCCAGCCTGACTGACTATGTGGTATAACTCTTAAAACCCCTATAATACATTTAAGTTTATATGCAAATGTATAGTTTAAAGGATGTTTTTTTTACCTCTAGGCTAACAATGCTCAACAGCCACAGATTATCTACCAAAAAAATACAACACTGCAGTTATGAGAAGCCTTCTTCTGAGTCAATTGTTGGTTAGATTATCCAAGAGACTCCAAAACATTATAGGCTATTGTTTCTGTTACCCTTGGCTTTTTCCTGTAAGTGGAAGGTAAGTCTTTATTACGGAAGACACCATGCACTTTGGACCTGGTACCTAGAGGAGCGAAGCGAAATCTGACCTGAATATCTCCTTCCTGGGGGCTACTTCTATGGTTCCAGAATGTTCCATGCAAGCTTCCAAAGGAGGGAAATGGCTAGCAATATCCACCTACAATGATTATGAACCACAACAATGGCCAGCATGGTAGAATAATCATAAGGGTGTAACAGTGCCACGTATACCCTGCCAGTAACCACAACTCTCTGACTGGACAAACAACAAGAAGGACACACCATGCCTAGTACTTAAAAACTAGTCAGCTACCTAGGACTAGTGAAGGCATGGATCTTGGAAGAGAACCTACAACCACAACTTTATTAAACCAGCATAATCTTTAATGACATCATCTACTTGTCCTTACTCCCCCCACTCCCTCCTCAAGGGAATAAGTGTTATCCTCACCCTGCATCAAGGAAACTTCTCTTTGCTGTAGACAGAGGCCTTTACAGAAAGCCACAACTAATCAATCATACTGTAGAGTTGTGGAGCCCATCGTCATTGGATACATCTACGGAACACTCACATGCGTAAGGCTTCCTCGATGTCTGTCTGTGTGTCTGGCTTGCTGGATGGCTGGCTCCCCTTTACTCTCTGCCCACCAGCCCCACCTACCTCTCCTCTGACTAGCTATTGGCTGTTCAGCTCATGATTAGACCAATAATATGCCTTAGGTAGGCAAGGTGAAACAGCAGCACATCTTTACAAAGTTAAACAAATGCAGCATAAACAAATACAACACATATTTACATAGTTAAACAAAGATTCTGTTCCATAACACTGAACATATAGACATACCAACATGCACATGAACACATGTACAAATTTTTAAAAAACAAATTCATATATTACTGAGCAATTACTAAAGGGAAAATACAATAAATCCATGTAGAATAGAACACAGATAGCCAAGAAATGCCATCCACACTACTCCTCTTTCAAGAGGCTATGTGTGATAACAGAACACTTTTAACCTATTAGTTACATGATGTTTGAATCACTATAAAGGACAACAGTTTTGAACTGAAACACCTAGTTTTATTGTGGTCAATGGCGCACAGCCTTTTGAAAGAAACCCTATGGAAAGGTGCCTAAGAGGGTTCATGTGTGAGCATACTGCATGTATGATGGGGGTGTCCTTCTGTATATATGTTTCTCTCACTGGTTGCTGAATAAAACACTGACTGCCCAGTACCCAGGCAGTATGTATAGGTGGGGCTACTAGATAAAGATTCTGGGGAGAGGAAGGCAGAGAGAAGCCACCAGGGAGATGCCATGCAGCCATAGGAGTAACATGCCAGATTACGGGTAAGCCACAGCCTCGTAGCAACACATAATTTAATAGAAATGGGTTAATAAATAAGAGAGAGCTAGTCAATAAGAAGCCTGAGCCATCAGCCATACAGTTTATAATTAATAAGTCTCTGTGTATTTATTTGGGGCTACACGGCAGTGGGACCAGGACAGGACAGGAAACTCCAGCTACACATGTATTTGGGCTTTTATTTAGAAAAAAATCGAAAGCCTCTCAAGAAGGCCACTTACCTTAACTCAACCAGGTCTCCTCCAAAAGTCAAACCATCTTAAGAATGTTTGCAAAAGATTTATTTTATTGTATGGAAGTGAACGCTGCCTTTCTGCATGCCTGTGAGTCACTTGTGTGCCTTGTCCCCTTGAGGTTAGAACAGAGAGGCAGATCCCCCGGAACTGGAGTTACAGTTGATTGCGAGCCACCACTTGGATGCTGGGAACTTCACTCAGGTCCTCTGCGAGAGGAACAAGTGCTCTTAACCACCGAGTCATCTCTCTAGCCCTAGAGTAGCATCGTTTAAATGGATTCAACACGAAGTGTTTGGCAACACAGCCTAAATTCAAATTCACCTTCAGAAGATAATGGATTATACAAATACACTGAACGCCATTTTGAGTGTTAAGGAATTCAATCGGAAAGAAAGCTACCGTGGCATGAACCAGAATTAAAAACAACTGGATGGAGAAAAAAAAAACAGTCTGAGGCTTTCTGAAATAGAAATTGTCCTAAAATAGATACATCTATTTCTAAGTGAAAAAAAACACAGACTTACATAAAAGATTCCACAATACTTCCTGTATTTCTTAAGCATAAGACAATTTGTCCCCAAAACCCCATGAAGTTATTTTTAAAATATCTCATGTTACATCTCCCACTCTGAGAGCACATGGAATCCCAACCTAACCGCTTGCCATTTTAAACCTAAGTGAGTTTTTTCTAACTCATTTTATTGGATTTTATCTCTAACTTTCCCCATCAGCTCACCTCCAGATAATGGACAAAGGAATCTCACTGGCTCCTGAACTCTGTAGTGTCTCTGCGATGCTGCGATGTGATCAAATTGTTTCCATATAAATATTTGTAAGAACATATACATCAGATACTATTCCATGGAAAATCCTTTGTTAACTACTTCAGCATTATAAAAGCAGGTAACATTGATGATACCGTTTATATAAAACAGGCATTGTTCTATAAATGGCATGTGCTTTCATTCTTTATATCTTTGCAGCCATGGTAAAGAAAATAAAAATTAATCACAGAGAAGTGAAAGCAACAGTAACAGAGCCCATTCAAGGTACCTTCTCAGATATCCTAGTGGTCCCAGAGCCAGTCTGAAACAGTCAACTTTAATCTGTCACTAAAGTCTAGTTAACATGTGGAAGTAACACCCATTGAACTCACTGGACCCACCCACTGAGTCTATGCCCTGTAACGCTACCAAGGGAAGACTCTGACCACAGGTAAGTCTTCCCGTAGAGGGTAACGCTTCTGCATGTGTGTACAGTTCCAGTTGCCTTGTGAAGCTCTGGACAGTCACAAACCAATGGCTGACTTGAAAGTGGTTCTGCCTGAATATTTACTAAGCTCACTGTGAGTTGATAACTGTGATGTACCAAGGGGATTCAAGCCACTGCTGGATTCTTCCGGACATTCTCTTCCTGCAGTGGAAACAGGCATGCAGAAACACATCCATGAAAGGCAGTAATTGCAGGGTGGTAAACTGGAACAGTGTGTTTAGGGTCAAAGAGGAGAAATGGGGACATCATTCTTGAAACCCACTCTGAAAACACTTCTGTCTCCCTGCTGTCCTCATAGCAGACGCTTTCCTCTATGGCGTTCTCCACTTCTCTGCTCTCTAGTGTTTCTTCCTTGGTGATTCAGCTTAATTAGCAGTCTGTCTCTCATGCTACACTATAAAAATGCAAAGTATGCTGAAAATTGCAAGAAAATTGGCAAAATGTGAATTTTTTCCTGATCATTTTGAAATTAATTATGTGACACAATGGTCCATGTCCCCTGGATCATGTAGCATGCATTTGTTACAACAAAAGCAAAATATAACCATTAAAATAAGAAAAATGGTAGACACATCTCTAGAATATTATCTTCAAAGTGTGTTTTCTTGTGTTTTGTTTTGGAGGGGGTTGATAAATTCCCTAAAATATCCCTTGGAGGATGTGAACCCAGTCCATAATCATAGCTGTGTTCTACTACTGTGGTCTTGGGCTTTCTTCAAGCAGGACAAATTCCTTGATCCATTCATGAGGTTCAAATTGGCCACACTATGAAAATTGGCTGCTTCTCCATTTCTCATTTCTGTTGGATCAGTACTAATGGAATTGGTCCTCACTTTTTCACTCGTAAACTTTCTCCTCAGCTTCCCTGCTACAATAAACAAACATTCAGTGAGTAGATACTTGGAGTATCCTCAAACTCATCAGGATATAAGTTCATTTCCATCTTCATAAAATTTTGAATCTGTTCTTAGTCAGGTACAATGCATTACCCTCTGACTTAGTCACTGTTCTATTGCTGTGAAGAGACCACGACCACAGCAACTCTTGTTTTAATAAAGCATTTAATTGAGGGCTTGCTTACAGCTTCAGAGGGTTGATCTGTTACCATGAAGGTCGGGAGCATACTGATAAGCATGATGCAGGAATAGTAGCCAAGAGTTACATCCTGATCCACAAGCCAGTGGGGGAGGTGAGGTGAGGGTGGGAAACATACATTTCCTCCAACAAGACTGCACCTACTCCAACAAGACCGCACTTACTCCAACAAGACCACACCTTCTCCAACAAGACCACACCTACTCCAACAAGACCACACCTCATTATTGTTCTAACCCTTCTCAAATAGTGCCACTCCCTGATAAAGTATTCAAATACAGGAGTCTGCAGGGACTGATTTTATTCAAACCACCACATTCTCAGTGCAGTACTGGTGGTGCTGCAGACTGAACCCAGGGTAAAATACAGAGTAGACAAGTAATTTAGCACTTAGCTGTGTTTCCAGTTCTCTTCCTACTTTATATTTTGGAATAGGATCACACTAAGTTATCAAACCTTACATCATACTTGCCATCTCCCTGACTTCAATACACAATCCCATGTCTATGTGGGTTGATGCTTGGATAGCAGAGGCCCTGAATTTTGTGTCATACTGACATTCCCCAATCGATTCTAGGTTATAGCATCATAAGACAGTTCTCCAGATCTGTTTGCTTTTATTTTCCTGCCTTAGTTTTAAAGTCAGCTATTTCTCTAAGAAATTGCATCCCCCTTTACTGATAAGGGGTGTCTAGAGACAAAGGTAAGTTGACACTCCAAGCAAAAGACACACAAATTCAAAAAATAATCACAGAAGTGTTCACAAGACAGCTGGCCTGCCCTGAAGCTCCCTCCTAGTTGGGGCATTCCTGTGCCATCCAGCTACTT
Organism: Mesocricetus auratus; assembly: GCF_017639785.1. Lineage (NCBI taxonomy): Eukaryota > Metazoa > Chordata > Mammalia > Rodentia > Cricetidae > Mesocricetus > Mesocricetus auratus. The sequence goes on from NW_024429266.1 coordinate 6,372,054, forward strand.
TTTGGGTATTTCTTCACATATTCATTTAGCAAAGACATTCTTAACTCTACCTGTATTAGCTACTTTTCCATTGAACAACAGCAACTTCATGAAGAAAGGATTTATTTCTTCTTAAAAGTTGTAACCTGTCTTGAAGGTAAGTTCATATTAGTGTCAGTCATATTAGTACATTTCTAATTGGTTATGGCTAGCAGGGGTGGGCCAAGGCTATATAGCTTTTCCATTCTTGGGCAAGTGTGGACAAACCCCAGGCTTTGTATTTATTTGGTTATCATCGTTGGGGTGGTTGCTGGCCCAGGTCTAGTTATTAACCAAGTTATTAGGGGTCTGTCTTGATATTTGCCTGACCCTCTCAAGAAAATAAAATAAAAAAGAAAAGAACAACAACCTAGCTAGCACACTACCCTATCAAAGCCTGAAATTTCTAGACTGGACCCCTACAACCCTTATAAGTTTCTCTCCTCTCCTCTCCTTCCCTTCCTTCCCTCCCTGCCTCCCCCTTTTCCTTCATTCCTATTCCTTCCCTGTCTGGCCTTTCCTTCTCTTTCTGTGTCTTTCATTTTATTTTTTAATACTTTTGTGTATGTGAATTTGTGCTAAGGTGTAAACGTGGAAGCCAGTGGACAGCATGATGTGTCTGTCCCTACATCTTGTTTCAAGCAGGGTCCTGGAGCGTCCTGGGGGTTCTCTTATCTTTGCCTCAATCCTACCAGTGGGAACCCTGATGTTACCATGCCTCGCCTTCCTTGAGCTCTGAGCATCTCGACTCAGTTCCTTGTGACTCCCAGGGAAAGTCTTACAGCCATGAAGCCATCAACCCAGCCCCTTTACTCCCTTTTCTTCGTTGACTATTCTTATCCTCATCCACTGGTTCAGGCCTTGTTTGATTTCTTTCCTCATCATTCGTCACCCTTCTCTATGCAGAATATAAATTCCATGAAAGGCATCTCTGCTTCCCTCCCCTGTCTTATTCCTTGCTGCCCCATCATTCCCTAGTATGCAATCACTGCCTGTTGGGCACACAGTCAGCTTCCCCCCAGGGAGGAAGCTGTATCTCAGGACATCCAGGTATGAGAGTGGTGGCAAACCAAGGGCAAGAAAGTTGAGGACAAAGTTCCCGTGAGCCTTCAAGTGATGCTGGCCCACCCTCTGGTCTCCTGTGCAACTTATCTTCTTAGATGTCTTGATGACTTTCCAGTCTTCATTGAGGAAATACCTTCATTACGCAAAGCCAGAACACACCCTTCATTATCCAAAGCTCATTCCTCTCGTGGACTTTCAGTAATAGGTGAAAGTTACTTTGGACATTTTTGTTTGCTTCCCTTTGTTTTGTTTTCATGGGGTCTCACTCTGCTTTCCTGACTAGCCTAGAATTACATGGCCCAAGCTGGCCTCAGACTGGCAGCAATCCTCAAGTTTTGACATGTATCTTAGTAAACATTATAATGTTTGACTTTGAAACCACCCCCTTTGTCCTTCAAATCCTACCTAGTTTTATTTTTACGTAACTAAATTCAGCTCCCCTATGCTGGAAGCAGAGTAGTGAAAAAATGGTAGATGCTATTCTTCTGAATTCAGGGAAGAAAGCAGTTTTGTCAAGGGCCGATTTCACAGTTGACCCAAAGTCCAAATGATGACCAATCAAGCCCTCAACATGTAGCTACACAACCATGTCTTTGTTCAATCTAAACTCCAAACACTATGCTAGACCTCACCTGCTGTCTTAAGGCTCCTATGTGGTCATTTGTACAGAGAAACAGAGTCGCAACAAATGAACCGAATTAAACCCCTGCTCACATAGCTTGAGTTACAGCTTGAGTTTTATTAATGATATAGTGTGTGTGTGTGTGTGTGTGTGTGTGTGTGTGTCTGTGTGTGTGTGTGTGTGAATGCATGTGTGTGAATGCATGTGGAGGGCATATGTAAACTAGAGATTGATGTCTGATATCTTCCCTCCAGTGTTCCCTACCTTTTTTGAGATAGTTTCCCAGAAGCTTTGTTTCAATGATTGAACAAGTCTAGGTAGCAACATAGCTCCAGGAATCCTCTTTCTTCACCTCCTCAGTGCTTTAATTATATGAACATACTTTTTACATGGTTTCTAGAAATCTAACTTAGATCTTCAGGCTTGCACAGCAATCATGTTACAGACTGAATCATCCCTCAGGCATAAATATTAAGCTTCTATAATGTGTACTTCATCATATGCTACAATCTACCCTTTCTGATTCAAGTTGGTATTTGTTGGTTCCAAAAGTATTAAAAGAAAAATTTGTTTAGGCTATGTCTCATTAACTAAATGAAGACATTTCAAGTCAAAGGAAGCTGATGAGTCTCTTTAATCTATTTTAGATACATGAGTCATGAACTGTAAAACTGTATTGTTGAATTCTTTAAAGACATTCTAGAATGGAGAATGTGCTTTCAAAGTGACCCTTGTTTAAGAATGGAAATCAAAAGAAATGTTACTTTAGGAAAGAGGTTCTTTTATTTCCACAGAAAAATCTGTGGATTCATTCAAAGTTAAAAACGATCAGGTTTGATGCAAAAGACTCCTTGAAAGTCCTGACTACAAACATAAAAATAATAAATCTAAAAGAACTACAAGACATGTGATGTATAATTTACCTGCTCGAACACAAAATAAAATCATCTTTGGTTGATTTGTATATAATACACAGTCTATACATGTAATAATACAGATATTTATGTTACCTCTAAAAATTTGTATATTTTCAGAACAAGAAGAGTCACCAATGGAAACAGATACCCCAGATTATCAACCCTTTCAGAATGCCTCTGTTGCATATTAGAGTTCTATATCTAGAACAACTTCAAGGCTGCTGGCTGAGATGATCCAGGCGCACAATGTATGTCAGCCGAGACTTCCAAAACTTAATAATTATTCTGAATTTCTCAAGTTTCCCCCAAAATGCCAATGCCCCCAAACAACAGGAAATAGTCCAGGAAATAATGCCCACATCCCTAAAAGTTGGGTTTTTGATATATTTAGATAGATGGTCTTCAAACACTTCAAAGACCTACAGAATATGGCATTTAATATATTTAATAATCTAAGACTTTTCATGACCATGAGACACATTGCTCAGAGAACATGATGGGTATCGAAGAAATTCCATATGGAGTTTGTTTATTTTATGGCAAAAGCTAGTCATTTGGGCAAATAAACTGCCTTTGCCTAAATTTCTGACAATATATTATTTAAACTGAACCAACAGGATGCAAAAGAAGGCAACTGTCAAATTTTGCCAAGAAAAAGTAGGACAGTCCTTCAAAATTCCCTGCATCTCAAAATAGTCTATCAGATATACTAGGCTTGTGGGCCAGACACAGATGCTCAAAGTCACAGAAGAACCTAGAATGACTATGCAGGCAGTTACATGTCATAACTTTTCAATCTTCTGGAGTCTTTGACAGAGTTGAAGACTGGATAGTCATAGTTAAACTTTTCCTTAGTTATGACACGAAGTAATTCGGTATAAAACTTTAGAGTCACAAAGAAAAGATGCACAGTAGGGTATTTTCTCTAAATTTGCCAGATACAAATATACTGGATATTGTAACTATAATTCTTGCTTGATCACTGTTATTGTTATATATAGTTTTACTATGTTCAGATTACTTCTTTTTCTTAAATGAAATGAGGAAATGCTGTGAAATAATCCTGCACACTGTGACAATGTGAAGCTCTCATTGTTATTAAAAATCTTATCACCTGGTAGCCAGGCAGGAAGTATAGGCAGGACAGTCAAACTAAGAATTGCTGGAAGAATGAAGCACAGAGTCAGAGTGGTCACTAGGAGATACATAGGAAACAAGACATGTTGTAGGACACTTAGGCTATGAGTCACATGGCAATATGTAGATTAAAAAATGGGTTAATATAAGTTCTAAGAGCTACTTTGCAATAAGACTGAGTAACCAGCTGAGCATTTATAATTAACAATAAGACTCTCTTGTGGTTATTTTTGAAGTGGCTACTGGCATGGGAAAACTCTGCCTAAGGAGATCTTCTATGTCCTAAAGTGGGTGAGATAGTTCATATCTCAAGAGTCTTGTCTCACTAAGTAATGGAGGGGAAAATACATTTAATTCACCTTAAACAATATACAATAAAGAAAACAGAATTCATCAAATGGTCATTCATTAAAATTGTGTGTGTGGGAGGGGGAACCAGAAGAGGGTATCCACCCCCATGAGCCGCCCTACTTGGATGTTTGGAACTGAACCTGTGCCCTTTAGAAGAGTCACAAATACTCTTAACCACTGATCCAACTCTCTAGCCCCTTAAAGAGCCAGCCTAAGTTAAAGACACATGAGCCCTAAATGCAAAAACAGGTGTGGGTCAAATGCAGAAATATTCACTGTCTCCTATCTTTTACTCTCAGGTGAGAAAAATAAACTCTCTATCATGCCACCAATTAGGACAAAATAAATGGGTTTATTATATTATGGAAAACTTCATATTATAACTCGATTGCCAAATTTGACTGGTATTATTGAAATTTTTTATATAAAAATATATAAATTATATAATACAGGTCATATATACCATGCATATAACACACACATATATATATATTATATGTATCATATTTATTTAGTCCAAGTCTTTATTTTGTCACAAGCTACCTTTTTCCTGGTAAACAGCACTGTTGGAAGCTATCTGGAGACTGACTTGGTGTAACTGTGTTGGGACATTGCCAATGCACACAAAGGCTAACAGACCTCAGAAGTGTGAGGGCCAGATAAAAGTTCTCTGTATAAAAACCATTCATCTGTTGATTTTGTTCATTAGAGGGGAAAAATAATAAGCTTACAAGTGTTTCCATAATTGTTTTAAAAAGAATAAAAAATGAAGGGAGTTATTAGAGGGTGAAACAAGTCAAAGGTCAGGTTGAATTACCATGGCTACAGTATCTAACAGAAAAGGACCAGCATAGTACCCATTGTCTCCCCAGGATGCTTCAAGCTAAGCATGTCGTCTAATTCCTCCAACAATGGATATTTATGAATTAGTATTAACTTCCTGCCCACAGAAATATAATTAGGCTTATGCAGTAGCTTATTACCTTTCACAAATACACCCCAGAGTTAGACTTTACATTGATTTAATTTTATGAGTTTTTTTTCCTCAAACTATAGGGATTAAAAGATGTGGGGTTAACTGACTATGTTGTCACGTAATTCTCAGCTTAACTACTATCTTCCCAGGGAGCCTTGTGATACCCACACAGACCTAAATTATCACCTATTAACTTTTTATCATACTTTCCTATTTTGTTTTTTTTACATACTGTTTTTCTATTTTCTGTTTACTTAGGGTTTCTGTTCTCTACTTATTAATCACCCAACATGAAGGAACACACACACACACACACACACACACACACACACACATACACACACACACTCGTGCATGCACAACCAAATAAGGTAGAGTTTTATTTTTTCTCAATCCTCACAGCATTTTTAATCAAGTGTTATAATTGGAAAACCCTTTCACCAGAACAAAAGAAAATATGTGATAACTTTTAAGAAATGACTGCATTATTGCAACACTCTTGAGGTCCTTCTAAAATTGTCCCTTTCTGTTGTGCTTCTCAAGACCAGGAAGGGACTATACTGACACACAGGATGAGAACAGCAAAGAAAAACCAAGTCTATAAATCAGGACTTAGTGATGAGAGCAAGGCAAAAAATTCTGCTAAAGTATATTTACCATATTCTCATGAAACAAATATAATTAATACCAAGATGTGGTCTCTTCATTCTAGAATATTAAGGATGAAGAAAGAAACATAAGAATCTCTCTCTCTCTCTCTCTCTCTCTCTCTCTCTACACTCACACACACTCATATACACCACACACACATACTCTCTCTCACACATACACAACACAGACACACACACACACACCACATACACACACAAACACACCAGCATCATCAGAAAAAAGTAGTTAAGCTTGTCGCATATTTTTCATCATGAAAAGAAGAGTATATAAAAACCTCAGAAGAGAAGGGAAATAAAAAGAATATCAGTACTACAAGATATGAGTCACATCTAGACATTTGACATATAATCTCTACTATGTAAACATTCAAAGGTAGATTATCACCTACACCCCACCACAGAAAATGACAACAGTCTCACAGAAAAAGTTGACGTTACTTTAAGAAATTACTTAAGTAAACCATAAAGAAGATGGACAGACAGTGAGTGTTGAGTCTACTACACGATCTTGACTTTTAGAATAGCAGTTAAGGGGGTCAGCCAGCAAGATAGTCAAGCAAGTGAAGACCCTTGCCTTCAAACCTCAAACCCAGAATTAGATTTCATTTACTAGATTTCACTTACTTGTGATGCAAGGAGAGAACTTATTCCTATCAGTTGTCCTCTACACACATTTTCTGTAGCATCTACCACTCCAATATACAAAATACACATACATATGCACACAATAAGTAGTAACAAAATATTTTATGAAATTTGACATAAAACCAATTCAATATATAACAGTCTATTGTTGCATACTGGACTAATCCCATTTATTTCAACAAGCACAAGACTACAGAGATAAGACAAAGAAACATGTGGTAACTTCCTAATTGCAGTGTGGGAGTTAATAGTATATTGCATAAAATTTGTGAATTGAGAATTTACAGTCTTAAATTATTTTTACATATCAGTTTTAAAAATACACATCAGTATATCATGACCAAATTTAGTATCTTTCTAATTATTTGTAAGAATTACAAAAGGAATTTCCTCTGTGGCTGCACAGAGGAAAGACAATAGAAGATAATTCCTTCTATTAATAAGAACCCGAGGACCAAACACTGTAGCGCACTCTTTGGGTAGAATTCTGCTGGAGTCAAACATTTTCTGAAAGCTGAAGACAGTCTGTCAATATGTACCCCAAACACAGTATGCACACTCTTTGAGTCAACAGTTGCATCTCTGAAATTTACCCTAGCAGTGCTCTGAGGGAAGCATGCCATGTGAAAATCATTAATTTATAGTGTCCAGCCTGCACACCTCATCACTCTTCCCACTGTTCTGAAGTCTGTGCATGGGAACTCTGAGGATGAGTCTGGAAAGCCAAAGGACAAGAGAAATGGAAATCGCCAAGAAAACCAGGGATTATTGAATTTACTGCAAAACAGAGATCCCAAGACAGGAAAGGCCTGAAGACTCAAAATCTGTATGCAGCCAAAAGCTATTTTAGGAGTGGATATGTCTTCAGAAAGACATCTTGAACTTTGCCTGAATGATTTTTGAAAATAGAAAAATGGGGATTTCTGGTCATTGACTGATTAATAATTTAAGGAAGGAAAGATTGGGGCCATTTGTGCCATTGATTTGCATCCCATGGTGAAGCAGGTCATCTTGGTAATAGAAGCATAGAGTTTAGGCCACTGGAAGCAGAGCAGAGACAGGGGTCCCTGAACAAATAAATAGCCTCTTAGTTACAACCTGATGATCACCTTTCCATCCTTGCCATTTTTCAACCTAACCCTGGTAGTAATAACCTAAAGTGGTGAGCCAAAGCTGTCTCTGTTAGGCCAGGTCAAAGAGGGTAGGAATAAGAACAAAACTGATGTAATTTCCAAAGAAACACTTTTAAAATGCCCTAAAGAAGTGATAGGGTGGTGGACAAGTTCAGGAACAAAGACATAAGTAACAGAGAGCTGCTCAGCCCTCTGGATGGGAGGAGGACTCGGAAGTCACTCCCCAGAGTTCAGCCTGAGGAAGGCTGGGCCATTCTGCCCTCAGGATAAGCCCAGCCTCTCATGGCCCTCAAATCTAGTCCCGAGTCTCGGTGAGACAGTGATTCCTTGGCTTGGTAGTTGGGGTCAATGGCAGAGCGAAATCCCAATTTTATTTATTTATTCTTTTCTTGCCACACTATATATGGAATGACTAGCAGAGGCTTGGCACCATCTTCCATTTACTATTTCCATACTTGCTCTAGAGGCACAGCATACTGGTTACACTCTAATTGTTTTAATCAGATTTCAAGGAAATACATAACTGTCGATTTATATACAGTGTACTCTGATGACTGTACTCTCTCTCATTCCCTCTCCCCTCCCGCCAATCATCTCCTTAGTCATAAGTCTTCTCACGCCCACTCTCACCTCTTTATCTCATGGGCAGGTCTCACACGAGTGGACACCGCTGCTGTGTGCCACCACTGCAGTGACCCTGCCATGCCCACAGGACAGTGCCCCATATTCATCCTCCCCATTCCGTGCTCTTGCATTATGTCTGCCTCCTCTTCCCCAGGGTTCCCTGGGGCCTCACAATAAGTGCTGTGGATGCTCCATGTAGGACTGAGCCCCTAGCAGTCCTCACGGTAGGCACTCTGATAGGTCACAAGCCTCTCATTTGACTGTGTCCTGCTGCCAAACAGGCTTCTCTGATTAAGGCCGAGAGTAGCACAAGCCTACGGGCATAAGCATGAACACTTACAGAAAGCAGGTTGACGACACCGCCATTTGTAAAATACCAGGAGTAGACGCCCTTCACAGAGCCTGTGGTATCCTAGCTACAGCCTAGGATTATTATATCAGGCAGGCATTCCCTCTGTGAAGTGGTTCTAAAGTATAATTAGGAAGTGGTTGGCTACTCCCAGAACACTGTCTCCAGTTTGTAACGTGTAGTTTCCCCCCCCCCGCCAACCGCCTGTGCCCTGCTGAGCTGTGTGAACCCCCAAATAACACGCAGGACACTATATTAATTATAAGCTGTTGGCCGTTTGCTGTTGTTTCTCATTGTCTAGCTCTGACTTAATTATTGACCCATAATCATCAATATATATATATATATATATTTTTCTCCCTACCTACCACACCCCCAATATATATTTTTATAAGGACTTATCTTTTTGAGAATGCCAGATGTGTGTTCTCTTTTCCGGGGATCACATGGTGATAGCTCAGTTTACTACATTTCCCAGAATCCTCCTAGACTCCTAGTTCCACCTATCTTGCTTCCCTATTGGCCAACAGTTCTTTATTGACATATACACAGGACTTCCCCATCACCAGTTCTCTTCACAATTCTCATTGTCAACCTGGATAAAAGCAGCCAGCAATAACTGTGCCACAGCAGCAGTGTACTGCCTATAAACTCCCGAGTAATTAGTCGATCACCTGTAAACTCAGCCATCCAGAGTTTTAGGGCATGGGCAAAAATTGAAGGAACCTCTTTGCCAGAATGTAACATGAATGGTCTCAAGCCCACGTCCTGAACCTGGCCTTTCCAGTTAGCTTCCCTGCTGAGTCCTGGTCTTCTGGGCTCTTGCCAGTGTCACCACTCACAGCATCCTAAGCTCTTCCATGTGCATGGCAGTCACATCTCCCAAAGGCTTCTGAGTCCCACTGCCTGGAGACTCAGCGACACGTCCACTGCTTTGGTATCAATTTCCATTTATTTGTGTTAGCCAGTTTCATCATTGATATAACAAACACCTCACCAAAACAACTCAAGAAAAGATACCCATTGTCTGAGATCAGAGGCTTTAATCTGTCATGCTGTGAAGAGGATATCAGAACAGCTCCCTGTCCTGACAGCCAGAAAGCAGAAGGAGTAGTATACGAGTCCAGATGAAAGACACCTGCCTAGACATCACCAACAGTGTGCATCCCTTCCCACGAGGCTCTTCCTCCTAGACAATTACACTTACAAACGATTTAGGCATTACATGGACCAAAAGTTGATCACACAGAGAAATCTATGGTTGTTCATTCTGAGTACTGTTCCTTAAGAAGCAAACCGAGGGTGTCCTCTGGCCTCCCCAGATTGACCAAGCTAGAAGACCAATGAGCCTCAGGGGGTCCATTTGTCTCCAAGTCCCCAGCACCAGTGTTATAAGAGATCATCACTAGCCCAAACCTGGCTTTTCAGAACTCACATTTGCAAGACAAAGAACTTTACTGGCAGATTCATCTCCTCAATCCCAAGATCTTTGTTCATAAATGGTTCCTTACAAGGGATATGACTGAAGACCACTATTACTACAGTTAGACAATTTTCTTCAGAGGCAGAATATTTTCTAATTAGTAGGCATGGAAACTCTGGCTATAGGATATTTTAGTAGAACATGTAGTCTCCAGGCAGTCCGGGGTGCTTTTCAAATGAATGATGTAGATACTCACAATATGGAGGCTTCAGTCAGCAAACAAATGAACAAAAAAACCCAAATAACTATTCAATACCCTTTACAGATCCTTAAACATTAAAATGTATCTTTTTTTATTTTTTGGTTTTTCAAGACAGGGTTTCTCTGTATTGTTTTGGAGGCTGTCCTGGAACTCTTTATGTAGACCAGGCTGGCCTCGAACTCACAGAGATCCACCTGCCTCTGCCTCCTGAGTGCTGGGATTAAAGGCATGCGCCACCAACGCCTGGCCTTAAAATGTGTTTTATAGTTACACTTATAACATATGTCAATGGGTCTTTAGTGCCCTAGTCCACCAGAGAGAGACATAAAGAACCTTATTTTAACGTTTAACTTGAAGAGGTATTTCTAGCTGTGGGTTTCCCCTCCTCTCGCTCCTCCTCCCCTTCCTTCATCCCCTTGCTTACATTAGGTATAAGGCATGACTCTGGTACTCAGGGGAACTCAGATGTCCAGCTGAGTAACATCAGACTCTTATGAACATCTAACCTTCTCTTTTGTCCAAACCTCCTGAGACTCTAGCCTGTGACACATTTAACTCACTTTCTCCTGAACAATGCTAGAGAGGAAAAAGAGACTATATCCTGCTACGAGCCAGTTACTTGACTATATAAAGTGAAGACAAACTTTCACAGGTGGATACAGTCATAACTATTACTTTGTCTTTAACGTAACAAAGTCATTTTTCATAGAAAGCTAGGGATCCAAAAGCTGTCTCAAAATGAGAGGACAAAGAAACAAGGCTATGGCAAGGCAATAATACTTTTTCTGTAAACTGAACTTGTGCTAATGTTTTACCGTCTTGGGTTGTCCCTCTAAAGCAGCCATTTCCAACCTGCGGTTGCGACCAGTTTACAATGAACAATTGTTTCACAGGGGTCGCATAGCAGATATCCTGAATATCAGATACTTATAATACAATTCATAACAATAGCAACAAAAATAATATTGTTGTTGGGGGCCACTAAAACATGAGTAACTGTATTAAAGGGTCTCAGCATTAGGAAGGTTGAGGACCACGGCTCTAAAGCCATGCTTGGAAGTCTTTACCTAAGCAGTTTTCCATTTCCTCAATGCTTCCTGTTGCTATAAACAGCCAACTAACCTTGTTTTTTGTTTCTCTGCACAAGCATGAGATACACCGTTCAGATCCAAGCAGCTGTGCAAAAACCTGGACATGGCCACTGTGAGGTTGTAATTCCAGCACTGTGAGAGGTAGAGACTGAAGGAGCAGAAATTCTGGGGTTTGCCACCTGCCAGTGTAACTCGGATCTTCTGTGAGAGACTGCCTGTCAAATGACTAAGGCAGAGGCCGATAGGGAAGGACCCCCAAGCTGCTCCTCCAGCCTCCACACTTGAGCACACAGACATGTGTACACACACACACACACACACACACACACACACACACACACACACACACCAGTCATGACTTTGCAAATACAAAACACAAGGGAATACCAAATGAGTTAAGTTTAACAGGATGACTTGCTGTGTATAGGGGCCTCTTCCCACAAACCCTGAGATATCTGCACAGTCCCCTGCTCTCAATCATGCCCAAATCCAAACACTGTGTTAACAGGTGTAGGGTGGGTTTCAAAGGACATCACAGGAGGCTAAACCAGAGCACACGCTAGAGGCGATCCTCTAAGTGCATATACTTGCTGAAGCTTCTGCCAGGGAAACTTAGATTGCTTGTTCTGTGAGGAATTCTTGCCTTTAGTCACTTGGCAGGGTTCCCATTGCCTTCTCACAGGCATTCATAAGATGGTTTCAAGTCTATGGAAACCATACTAAAAAGGCAAATCAGAGCTAATCTTAGTTGATTAATTATATACAATATATTATATAGCATATGTGTATGCATGTATATCATCTGTACATCAAAAGCAGTGATCAATATAGCACAAAAGCAATTAAGATACAAGAAAGTACAGGTCTAGGATTTCTAGTATTAAAAAAGGAGGTAAAGGGTCTTAGATGAAGCCATGTTTGTATGTGTGTGTGTGTATGCACGCATATTAATGTGTGTGTACATAAGACACATGAATCCCAAGAATCCCCACTAATATGTATATATGTATATATATATTACATTTTATACATTGGTATAAAAGCTGTTTGTAAAATGATGAAACAGTAAATAAGTATTTGCACTTTTATCTCCTTGTCTTTTGCAATTCAGCTGTTATTTGCAATGCATTGAAACAGCTCATTGTGTGTTTCCTTTTCCTTATGTATTTGTTATGTGTTTACATATGTGTGTAGGGGCATGTGTACTTGTGTGCATGTGTATGTGGAGGCTAAATATTGATGTTGGGTGTCTCATCCTCCTTTGTTAAGACAGGCTCTCAGTGAACCTGGAGCACAGTGATCCCATGAGATGAGATAAGCAGTAGGATCCAGAGATGCTCCTGCTTCCAACTCCCCAGAAATGGGAGGACAGTTATATGTCACCATGCCTGGCTTTTATGTGTGTCCTGCACATCCAAACTCAGGTCCCCATATTTATGTGACAAGCACTTTACCAACTGAGCCATCTCCCAGCCTTCAACACTTTTCAAAAGAACAAATTAGCTCTTCTATGATTAAAATGTTTGTTGGTCCTGGTTGGTCTAACATACTTCTATCAGTAGAATACAGTTCTCTACATTTAATTACTTACAAAGCATTTCTGCAAGGGATAAACTTACTACACAAGATTTTTCTCATTATAGTAAAACAAATTTTAACTTTTAATCTTGCATCTCATATTTCATTAAAGTAAATTCTTAATCTCATATTCATTAACTTTTTAACCTTTCTTTCTTTCCTCTACTTACATAATAGCCATTAATTTCTAAAAGAAATTTACATGTTGAAAGGATTTACAGCAAAGGCCACAGAAAGTAAACACACACAGCCTATTTACTTCGCTATAGACTCCAAGCACGCCTAGTACAGTGAGTATGATGTGTCAAATGGACCTCTGTTCTGTCTCAGAGTCTCTCCTGGCACAGTTTCCCTGTGCTTCCAGAACCACTGCAAATAATTTCTTTTGTAGGATCCAGGCAGCACTCCGTCTGATGCTGAGGTATCAGCGGACAAAATAATAACGACTTGCATGACTTGTATTTACCTCTCGCTTCTCACCTGTCAGTGCATTTAGTTTGCTGTCAGTAAAAGAGAAACAAAAATTTAAAAGCTGTCAGTTTTAAAAGAATAAGACAAGGAATGCCAGGAAATGCAGAGGAAGTAATTTTGAAAAATCTTTTCTATACTTGAGCTTAAGTTCTTCTCCTGTGCGAAATGTCTAACTACATCACTGGAATTGTTTGATGTCTTAAATCGTAGGTTCCAGAATAGATTGAAATCTGTGATCGAAATGTGTTTGCTTTAAAATCATAGTGTTGAAGCCAGGGCTAGGCAGAGGCAAATGCTGCTGCCGCTCAGCCAGTCAAATAAAGGGATTCTGGGGATTTGCAGCATTATTTGTAGAGAAAAGGCGATTAGGCTCAGATTATGAGATCTATGCATCCCTGAAGTTTCCCAGTCAGCCGCTAAATGAGTTTAATGAAACTGAAAAGTTGAGACATAATATCATAATGAATGGATTCACAATATCACTGTATGCCTTTCTCAACAGAAATCCAGGAGTCTCAATTATGGCCCAGTTTAATATTTAGAAATGATACTGTTTTACAATGTCTTCAAATGTACTGGGGTATACACTCAATACTTCAATCAAGATGTTTTAGGATTTAAATTTAAATTATAGCCATCTTAACTGACAGTGGTCTTAGAATGGATAATTCTATATGTAAATATTTAAACAATACTGACAAAATTAAATGATTGACAAAAAGAGGAATGATGTTATAGAAAATAAGTGAGGGTTTATTGCCTAGTATTCACAGTAGTATATCAAATTAGAAAGAATTTAAGTTTATTAGACTGTGACCACTTTTACGCTCCACACAGTTGAACATTTCTCTGCTATACAATGTGACAATTGTTTGCTCAATTTCCTGAAAACTACTCTGTATTCGGTGTACTTAATGAAATTAAAACTGGAGAGCACACATTACATTTATTAAAATAGTGAAAACGAATCATTATACCAGTCCATCCTGAGGTAGCGAGTGGACTGACGAGAACATCAGCTGAGAATATATTTAAATATGATTCACACATGCAGTATTAGGGAGGGAAAAAACAGGATATGAAATAAACATTAGGCATCAACTCCTAGCTCACTGTCAAGAGCACGGCCAAGCTCCTAACCACGGAGTTCAGTGGAAGGTAACTATCTGTCAAATGTAATCGGTGAGAGTGAATATGCTTGAGCTTGTGCTGTGAATGAACCAAAATTGCTTTGGTTTTATTGACATTCAATTGCAAGGAGTTGCAGCTCATCCAGGCCAGTAGACAGTCTGACAAAACCAAGAGAGCTCCCAATGACACCGGGCTTTAAATATAGATGCAACTATCACCAGAATCCACAGAGACTCAACTTTCTGAACCCCTATGGTGTCTGCGCAAGGGGGTCAGGTGGGCATCACCTGGTCCTAGAAGGCCTAGAATTTCATCCTATTGCTCTCACGTCTGTCAGCCTGCTCCGTTAGTAGACCATTATCAGTCTTGAAAAAAAAAAACGTGAGTATAGATTTGATTGGCAGGTCAAATCTGCTGGCTTAACCTAAGGCTTCTGTTGCATTCTGCTTAGTCCTGCTTCTTCCCCTTGCCCTTCTTTTAGTATACACTAGAGACCAGCCCCCTAGTACATCTTAATAAATAATAGCCAGGCATGTGGGAAGAAACCCAGAGGGTCAACTTTAAACAATGCCTTGCAGATCGTTTCTGACATGTATGGAGTTTGCCTAGGCAGTGCACTCTACCATCAAGGTGAGTGAAGTTAAGTGACTCCTTAGCGCGGGTTCCCCGGGCACTGTTACCTCTTCAGCAGACTCCGCGAGTGCCTGTAGGCTTCTGCTCCTACTCTTAATCCTCCACGGAAGAAAACTTTTCATCCATTCCTCTTCTGTCCGTACATATTTTCAATCAAGGAAACTGTGTTGGGTACCATACTGCCTGTGGTTGTTCAATGTTCTCACTCATTCAGTGCCTCAGTCAGGCCTGAGTTGGTCATAGGAGGCAGCTGATTTCATCACAGGGCTCTCATTCCTGCAGGATGTTCTGTTAATAAGTCATTATTAATCTTTGCAAGCAATGGAAGTATACTGATTGAAAAGGCGGGCCTTTCTGGATTAGTCTAAAGTTTGTGATGCATACTGGTCCACATAAAATGACATGTGTAAGCCTTGATTCAATGAGAAGCCAATAGACACAAATGGGCTGGTAGTTTGATCAGTAATGCTATGTAAATGGCACCATTTTCCAAGAGTTTGTAAGATAAATTGATCAATTAAGGACAAACCATAAACTTCCAGATAGGATGGTCTAGAATGTTTCTGTTTTCTGAACTCTCATTCCAGCTGCTTCCTTATCTCTCAATGAGTCTCCACTACTCCCTCACCTCCAAACACAAGACTGCGTGGAAATTAACTCTGGGGCACTGTGTAAGTAAAAGCATGCGTATATAAACGCTGTATGTGCTAAGGGTGAACTGTGTTTAGAAGTATGTAAAACAAACATTTACAAGGTAAAGGCATAATCTGGGTGTATCTTCTTTACTTTTATATTCATATTTCTAAGCATTTGAAAAGAACTATGCTCCAATTTTTTTATGAATTTTTTAAATGTCCTTTTGTTCAACAAGTGCTTTCCCCCAATCTTTCTTGTCTCTTGTGTGGAGCTCAAAGACAAATGCCATAGATCCACCAACCTCCAAAAAAAAAGGCCACCACCTTTCACAATTGTCAAACTGAAGTACATCATGTAAAAAGACTGGATTAATTCGCTCGGGAATGGCCACGGGGTTAATTTCATCCCCTGATTCATGCATAAAATATCTTGGCCCATCGTCGTTTCTATGCAGGAGTTTGCATTAATCTGCTACTGTTGTGTCCAAAATGACTACTATGCTGGCAACATTTCTGTCAACACAACACAAGCTGAAATTGTCTTGGAAGAAGAAAACTCACTGAAGAAGTGTCTCCATATGATGGGCTTGTAGGCAAGTCTATTCAGCATTTTCTTTATG
This sequence comes from Mesocricetus auratus, assembly GCF_017639785.1. Lineage (NCBI taxonomy): Eukaryota > Metazoa > Chordata > Mammalia > Rodentia > Cricetidae > Mesocricetus > Mesocricetus auratus. The sequence goes on from NW_024429266.1 coordinate 6,388,406, forward strand.
ACTGATGTAGGAGTGATGTTCCACTGTGCGACCAAGGTGATCTAGGACTGCATAAAAACATAGGCTGAGCAAGTATCCTTCTTGGCCTCTGATTCAGTTTCTGCTTCCTTTTTCTGCCCTGAATTTCTGCCCTGACCTCCCTCAGTGATGGGCTGTTACCTTGAAGTGTAAGATGAAGCAAGTCCTTTCCTCCCTGGGTTGTTTGTATCAAGGAAATGGAAAGAAGACTAGAGCAGCTCTCAAACAAGAGTGAGTCTGCCGTGGTAAACAGTTCTGTAGCAATGCATCCTGCCTGCCATTGCCGGTCACACATGTACCACGTGATAAGCAGCTCTTTTTCATACATCCTTGCCAGTGAAAACCAGAGTAATCATGGTGTAGGCCAGCTTCAGCTTGACTTCCCGACCCATCACAACTAAACACCTCAGATAAAATACACATGGCATCCACCAGGAACTCTTAACTGAACTTACTGTGGACAGAAGGAATGGGAAGACCTTTAAAACAGAAAACCACTGCTCACTGCCCATCAAGACCACAGTGGCACACATTACACACTTTCAGAAGGATGGCTCTGTAAATGATGAAATCAAGCACACCAAGTGCCGGAGAAGATGGAGTAGATGTTGAACATGTCATCTCATGTGTTTCTTTTTTTTCTAAACGAAAAAAATGTCACAGCCATTTTGGAATAGTGTTTCCCAACACCTGATGAAATCTAAACATGCAAAAATGCATATAAATCTAGCTGTACTTTAATACACTTAATATCTTACATTAAAATACACATTAGGAATTTAATATCGTCTGGTCATGCCATGACACTTAATCACAAACAGCATTAGTAATTTGTCTTGAAATTTTCTTCTCCCTTTAAAATTTCTCTCTTTCTGCCGGGCATTGGTGGGGCACACATTTAATCTCAGCGCTAGGGAGGCAGAGGCAGGTGGATCTCTGTGAGTTCTAGGCCAGCCTAGTCTACAGAGTGAGTTCCATGACAGCCTCCAAAACAATACAGAGAAACCCTGTCTCGAAAAACCAAAAAAAAATCTCTCTTTCTTTGGTGCTGTGAACAAAACCCAAGTTCTTACATGTGACATGCAAGTGCTCCATGGATTCAGTCCCTGAAATTCTTACAAGAATTTACTTTCTAAAGTTGTCAGCAATTAGGAAACTCTTTATAATTGACACACAAAAATATAGCTATTGTATGGCTACTGTGTGGTGTTGTAACACAGGTACATAAGTGTTACATAGGACAGATGCTGAGAAACAGGTTTTTTTTCTTGTCCCTGAGGAATGAACCCAAGTGCCCAGAAGATGACAGCTTCCCAGCTGATACCCACCCAGCACCACACAATGGATGGTGTTCCAAACTTCTTTACTTCTTCTGAACCTTAGCAACACTAGTATTTTATTGAATAACGTCTCAAACTGTCCTGTAGTCATCATCTGCGGTATATTGGCCCTTACTGATATTTTTACGTAAGTATATAGTAACTTTGAGAGTAATCACCCTTACTTCATGCCCCTCCTGATCAATCCCCTTTGTTTCTTTAGGTAGTTTTGCTTCTACTTTTTGTCTTATATACATATATGATTTTACTCATCTTTAAAAATTTTATGATTCACCACTGTGCACAAATATTTGTCTTTCTGAGACTGACTTCATTCCCTTAATCTGATCCACTTATATCCATCCTCTCGCAAACGATGTAACTTCATACTTTTTCGTGGCATAATAAAATTTCAGAGACATATATCTGTGTCACAATTGGTTTATGTATTCCTCTGCTGACGGATGCCTACTTTGGCGCTATAACTTGACTATTGTGCACAGTGCTGCAATAAACACTGACATATAGATATTTCTGTGATGTGTTAACTTGGAGTCCTTGAGATAAATAGCCAGCAACAATACAACTGAGTCACATAGCAGAGTCATTTTCAGTTGCTTAGAGAAACCACCATACTGATTTCCATAGCAGCAGGACTAGCTATTAGAGGGTTCCTTTATGTCCACAGCCATTTCTGTAACAGCCACTTTTCCAAATGAGACTTTACTCAGAAAATTTTTGCCTGTGCCTATGCCTATGCCTATAACTCCAAGTGGTTTATGTATGCTTTCTTTAGGAGTTCCAGATCTTCTGGTCTGGCGTCAAGGTCTTTCATCACTTGGAATTGGCTTGCATGCAGGATGAAAGATCAGGCTTCGTTCTTCTACAGGTGAATATCCACCTTCCACAACTTTCCCTCCAAGTTGTTACAATTATTTTTAATTTTTTTAACGTTTTTTTATCGACTCTTTGGGAATTCCCCCATCCTGTCTATTATTATTACTATTTTAAATGAGGATCTCTCTATGTAACAGCGGCTATCTTGGAACGCTGTATGTAAATCAGCAGACCAGGCTGGCCTTGGACTCAGAGAGATCTGCCTGCTTCTGCCTCCCTTCTCCTGGGATAAAAGGCATGTGTCTGATCAATGCTGCCTTTTATCTGACACACATGTGACTATCAATGTGTGGGTGTTCATCTGAGTTTCCTACTCTATTCTGCTCCATGTAGCATCATGCTATTCATCTTGGTGTTCTTCCAATGGATCTAAATATCAGGGATTTTGTTTTGCTTTGCTTTAGTGCAGGATTGATTTGGCTATCTGAGGGCCTTTTGGGGTTTGTTGCTGTTGTTGCTTTGTGCTTCCTTGGGAATTTTAAGATTGTTTATATTTCTGTGAAGATATGGATTTTGATGGGAATTTCACAGGATACGGGGAGGCTTTTGGTAGTGTATCCAGTTTCACAGTTTAACTCCTCTGATCCATAAACAGGGGTGGGTTTTTCCATATTTCAGTGTCTTATTAAAGTTTCTTCCATATTTAAAACTTTTATTGTATTGGTCTCTTTTTGTTTTTTGAAACAGGGTTTCTATGTAGCTTTATAGCCAGTAGTGGAACTCTGTAGACCAGGCTAGACTAGAACTCTGCCTCTCAAGTGCTGGGATTAAAGGCGTACACCACCAACACCTGGCAAAATCTCTTATTTTCATGCTTAGGGTTACCACAAGTGTATAATTTTGAGCAATAGTGAATAGAATTGTCTTCTAAATTCTTATTTACCCATAAGAAAGCTATGGGTTGTACACATCAGTTTTGTGTCTTGGCAGCTTGGTGGGCATACTTATCTGACTTAAAGATTTTCAGATTAGAATCTCTGGGGTCTGGTGTGTAGAATCATACTGTCTATTGATGCCAACACTTTCTGTTCTGCCTTTCCTGTATATATGTTTGATATCCTTTCCTATCCCTAGCTAAAATAAAGTACTATCTGAATAAGAGCAGGGACAATGAACACCCTTGTCTTGTTTCTGATTTTAATGAACAGGTTTTCAGTTTTTCTCATTTAGAATACCATTGGCTACAGGTCTACCATATGGAACATTTATTCTGTTGAGATGTGTTCTATTTCTACTTACAATAAAACAACAGTGGATTTTGTCAAAAGCATAAATGGAGATGAGCATGTGACTTCTGTTCTTGAGTCCATCTCTGTGATGTATTGATTTGCACGTGCCAATTTAAATATACTGACCTATCCTGACATCACTGGAATGAAGCCAACTTCATCATGGTAATCTTTATTCTGTGTTCTCAAGTTTGGTCTTTAAAATTTTATTGCAGATTTGGCATCCATGTTCACTCGTAGTCCAGAACTACAATTTTATTTTGTAAAGTCTTTCCCTGGGATTTCATCTACTCAATGGAATCCAATCATGTAGAAATGTTAGTTTTCAAAGAATAATACTGCCTTGATATTTTAAATTCATATATTTCACTATGAGACCTTGCACATGTTGGGTTTATTCTGTTAATTAATTTCAAGCTCTATTTTAGTTTGGAGAATTTTCAGTACTCAAGTAGAGGTAGGTCTTAGTAGTTTTAGCATGATAAACCCTCAAACTATGAGTTTACACCAACAAGTATGTCCTCCTACATTACTCCAAGAGTAGTATATTAATTTATTAGAAGCAACCAAGACTACCGGATATGACTGCTATGGAAACATTCTAATAGCTAACCACAGCAGCCCCTTTAACTCAAGTAACTATTGAAAGATAAAGGGACAAAGGAAGTATGATGAACTGAGTTACTAAGATTGACGTATAAGAGAAGTAGACTGAGACTAGTATTAGACCAATAGAAAACAAGAGGTGGAAAGGGCAGCTGGAAAGATGAAGGTGGAATGCTGTTAGGATGTGCAGAATAAAACAATTACTAAATCTCTGACAGGTTACAGTTTAAAGAGATACGGGGGGGGGGCAACTGAAATGGGTAGTGAGAGGAAAGTATGTGGGCTGTGATTAGAAACAATGGTAGAGTACACAGCAAACGGAGGCAGACTCAAACACACCCATCACAATGCCTAATCAAGCAGTGTAGAAATTAAAGCAAGATCATTAGGGCAGATTTATGCATGATTTATAACAACAAAAGACAAGTGAGGTCTAAGTGTGCTAGGTATGAGATAGCATTGCATCAGTAGGCGTTACTTCCATGGTGGAATGGCTTGAATTGTTTGCCTCCTCTGTTTGCTTCTGGAAGCAAACCCTGATGACCAGACAGGTGCAGGTGCAGCTCTAGTTCGCACCTGTAAAACCTGACTTGTGCTGTGCAGTCATCCCAGTGGAGTCTGCGTGAGCAACCAGAGATTCCAGAGCCACTGCACTGAGTTAAGCAGTTCCAACCTGAGATTCCAGAGCCACTGCACCGAGTTAAGCAGTTTTAACCTTTCTGCATGGTTTGCTGAGAGGACTGGGGCTTGTCCTTGGTTGTGCCTATACAGCTCAGAAACTGGCTGCATGGCATCAGTCGGAGGCAGGGCATACATTTCTTGCTGCCATCTCCCACTGACCTCAAGTGGGAGCCACAGTAAGGTTTTCTACGTAAGTCTGTAGGTATCACACTGTCGCTCCAACTCTACAGCCCACACTTACCCCTGGTTCCTCTGCCCACGGACGTATCCAGCTCTTCCTGCCTCTGATGCTCGTCTCTCTCCAGCTGTTGGAGACAAGATGGTGTGTATGGGAAGAGAAGGCGGAAACCCCTCAGCCAGAGTTGGTGTGCTCAGCTGTACTCTGCTTCTGGATCATCCATTCCAGAGGTTCACCATCAACAGCACACCCAGCCCTTGGTGATCCAGCTAACTCTCCTTGCAGCAATGGTGTGGGGCGGAAGCTGTACTTCCTGGCACTTCCCAACTGACATCAGTCAGAGCTTCATGGTGTGAATGACCATGAAACAGCACCTCTTGCCTGTTTCCACGTGGAGATCTCACCAGAATTCATCCCTTTGTTTCCACCTACTGCCCTCTCACACCAATAGACCATTGGTTACTACTCTGGCTGTTCTTTCAAGACTTGGGGTTTCAAATCTTCTATCCTACCAGGAGGTTGGAAAGGCGTCTCCAATATTTAGTCTTACTGGTAACCCTATCAAAAGCATGGCTCATTCTATTATTTATTTGTTTGTTTTTTGCCTCAATTTTTTTATTTTATAATTTATAACCTGAAATATAAGCCTTTTCGTTTACAAGAATGATATCAAAATACATGCTTCCAATGCGTTAACCATGAAAAGTATAAAAATGATATTACATGAGAATGATAGCCTCTAGCATTTTTTTCTCTACCAACGACATTTTGTTACTTAAGGATATTAGGTAATGTGTATATGTATCACCGAAGTGGGTGGCAGCAGATAGAAGTCAGTGTATAGGAACCCTCCCAGTGCCCTCCCCCAATAAAATGCAAGGTATTAGGTCAATATCAGAAATGTTGATATGGATAAATTCTGATCCAACATAATCTTTACATTCAAGAACAGTCCCCTGATTCACAAATCCCACCTTATGTGGTTTCAGTTACCCAGATACACAACAATGGCCTGAGTATTTTAAGGAAAATTAGAGGAATAATTGAGACACAAGTGTCAATTTGACTGCTGTCACAAATAGCATGACAACAATCTCATGCCCTCTTCCTCTACCCAGCCTAAGATTATTGCCTTCCTTTTGTCCAACACTTACAGTATGTCCCAGATCCATTCCTGTTAGCCACTTGGCGACCATCATGGCTGTCAAAACAGCTATCACCACATAAGTATTTGCATTCAAATCACCATCATTTTCCAAGTAACAACTCTGAAAGGCCAGAGTAGGGATACTGGCAAATGCATTAGAATTGTTGTCTATTCATTCTATTTTAATGCTACCTTTGCTAGCCCTTTACTGTACCTGATTTACAAAGCAAACCTCGCCAGAGTAGGCATGCTTGTATTTGCAGGAATAAACACACTGTGTGCTTGCTCCTTTGCTTCTAGATAATACTGTGGGTCTTGGAAACTAGCATCAGCACATAAAGGGGGGTTATGTACCAATGAAAGCCTAAACCCAAACAAAATCCACACTCAGAAAGATTTATAGACACTTCATTTACTCTGTTTCATCTCTAGCACAATCACATAGGCATGCCAGTCAAGCTGACATGTTTTCAAAAGTATTAAGGTACTACAGCAGCATTTTCTCTCCTCATTACAGAAAAGCACATGGTAGGACTAGCCTAAGAACTACATCTAATATTTATAATGGAAATCGACAGCATATATAATTATTTAAAGAAACAGCCATTCAAAGATTTGTCTAAGAGGAAGATAATTCAAAGACTTTCTGTATAGAAAAAGAATTCTGGCTATCACTGTCTGAAGCTTGGCTAAGTAAATAATAAACATTTATTTATAATAATCCTAAATTCCTGTAGTTAATTTCAGATTGTATTTAAAATGTTGTCTGAAGCACAGATAGTCCTATTGAGTTAAAGCCTACAAAACTTGACAATTATTGGGTCAGCAAGATATCCCCTGTGGTACAGTAGTGGCAGTTTTATCTTGTAACAAATATCTGTATAACTGGAACTATGGATAGTTCAATGGGAGGGAACTCATGCCTAGTACAGTCATGAGCCACAACCCATGGCTATAAAGGTCACAGACTCTAGAGGAGTTCTTACTATCACCATTTCTAGTAATATAATCTGAGTGCATTATAAATACTTATCCTTATACTCAGTTCTCATCTCCCTTCAAAGAATATTATTTTTGTGACAGATGTAGATAGATTTACAGAAATTCACAGCTGGTAAAAATATGTAAAAATCAGTGACCATGGGATGCCTAACCCCAGTAAATATATATACAACCTAATTCCTACAGCAAGCCTCAAGAAAAACTGTTGAAGAAGGTATAGAATGATTCTGAAAGCCAGAGAGCCAGGATGTCTGAGGCTGGATAGCATCCTATCGACATGACAGATAAAAAAATGCATATAGGAATTCTCAACAATCCAGTGCCAGAAAAATGACAATACCCAGTTGACATGAAGATGCAGACAGGGAAATTCTGGAAGGCCCCGCTTCTAGATGAAGAGCTATAGATTACAACTGACCGGTTAGAAAGGGAGAATTGGTCTCCTCCAGGGATGTGCTCCCACACAGGTTGTCCAATGCCAAGTAGTCAGCCCTGGACACATGTACATATGAGAAACACTGACTGGACTCCATAGGCTATACAAATATGCATACACACACAAAGACATACCAATAACCATAATAATTAAAGAAGAAATCCTACATTTAGGAATAAAAGAGGGAGCATGGGAGGAATTGAAAAGGAGAAGGAAGGGTGAGAATTGTGTAGATAAAGTGTTCTTATATAAAATCCTCCAAAAATTTAAAAATCTCAAGAAAATACTACTATTTTTTAATACTATACATTAAAATATCAGTAGCATATAGTCAGTGTTCAGTTATGGTATTAGTGATTTAAGGGCAGTATATCTAACAGACTGCAGGAAAAATTGACAAGAACTCATAATTAAAGATGCTAATTTGGATTAGCTCTAATTAATTGAATAATTTATCCTTGTTTTTTATCTTAACCATGCTCAAACAGTACTTATTATTTAATCATTACATGGGCTAGTTACACACGCTACAAGTAAATATTAAAATACACATAGCAGTAAATATTAAAAAAACAAAAGCAGTAGTCATCAGGGCTACAAGCAATGACAGCAATCACTTTAGCATAATAATGAATTTACTTCTTAAAGTCACAGATTTAAAATAAGTTCATGGCAACTGCAATGTTGAAAACAAATATTTAATGTCTAAAAGATGACTTTTCAACATCTGAAGTTGCTTTACAAAGACATACCTGCCGAAAGCAATTGTAATAAAATGAAGGGGGGAGCAAACAATGTCATCTTCCTAAGCTTCAACTCTACATTTAATATAAAATGTAAGAAATGTATCATTCCCCTGAAGACTGCTTGCTCAGGTAAATTAGTAGAAAATTGACACATTTATGGTACTGTGTTTGAATGAGAAATGTCTCCATGGGCTCATGTATTTGAAAACATGGTTCCCAGCCTATGGTGATAAGCAGGCAGTATCTTAGTCAATGTTCTATTGCTGTGAAGAGATACCATGACCACAGCAACTCTTACAAAGGAAAGCATTTAATTGGAGCTTGCATACAGTCTCAGAGGTTCAGTCCATTGTCATAATGTTGGGGAGCATGGCATCATGTTGGCAGATATGGTGTTGGAGAGGTAGCTTAGAGTTCTATATCTGGATCTGTAGCTAGCAGGAAGGGAACAAGCCTCTGGGCCTAGCTAGGGCTTCTGAAACTTCAAAGTCTGCCCCAAGTGACAAACTTCCCCCCAAGAAGGCCATGCCTACAACAGCAACAAGGTCACATATAATCCCTAATCCAAACCATGTAATGTCACTACCTGATAACTAAGCACTCCAACACATGAGCCTATAAGGGTCATTTTCATTTAAACCACCATATTCCACCCCTAGCTCCCATAGTCTTGTAGTCATATCATAATGCAAAAACTCATTCAGTCCAACTTCAAAAGTTCTTGTAGTCTATAACATTCTCAACAGTGTTTAAAAGTCCAAAGTTCAAAGTCCCTTTTGAAACTCAAGGCAATCTCTTAACTTTAACACCCTATAAAATCAAAAAGAAGATCATATACTTCCAACATAGGGATGAAATATAGGACCAAAGCAAGACAAAAAGCTGGTAGGACAAACTCCAAATTCCCGATCTCTATGTCTGATGTCAAAGCACTCTTTAGATCTCCAAATCTTTTCACCTTTGAAGACTGCAACATACTTTTCTTGGGCTGGTTCCACACCCAGCCTGTAGCTTTCCTTGATATATATCCCAGGACTCTGACATCTCCAACATCTTGTGATCTCCTGAAAAATCCAAGCTTCACCTTTACAGTTTCACATAATGGCCTCTTTGGGCCTCCATGAAGGAACACCCATGACATAGACTGGGCTCCAGTGGCTTTCCTTAGTCACAGAAGGGGATTCCAGAGCCATTTTCTTGTATCCTTGTCTCTAAAACCAAAACTGTGTGCCTGAAGCTTCCAAGTCCTTTTGTTTGCTGGGGCTGAAACTTTGCATCCTCATTCAAATATATTTTCATCGTATTTCTGTTTTCTATGGCTTCTTTCACTGCTTAAGGTTTTCTCTAATTCCTTTTCACAACTTGAATGCTTAACTGGGAGGGGTCTTGTCCTGAGTTCACCACTCCCATTGTTCCCTTTAGTATCAGGCTTTCCTTTATTCTGTTTATCAACTTGATTACATTTCCTGGTGTTCTTTTTCTCCTCAAACTGTACATTTTGTAGTTTTCCTTGCTCAGATTGCTCCTTTTCATTTTAAATCTGAATAAGAGTTAATACTAATAACCAAGCAACACAGTCAATACACGCCTGTCTTTAAATCCTTCTGACAACTCTATTGATCCAAAAATCTTCAATTTAGTCTGAGACAGAGGTTTTGGACAAGGGCAGAATGCAGGCGTGTTCTTTTGCCAAAATGCCATAAGAATCTAGGCCATTTACTAACACTTTGCTCCTCTGAAACTTCTGGAGCCAGGCTGTCACAATCTGTATTGCTCTAAGTATCACTGCCTTCCATATGCCAACTAGTATGTCACATTAAATTCCTCTTAATATATCCCACGTTCAGAGGTTTAGTCCATTGTCATCGTGGCAGGGAGCATGGAGGCACGAAGGCAGACATGTTGCTGGAGAAGTAGCTGAGAGTTCTACATTTTGATTCACAGGGAGCAGGAAGAGATAGAGACTATTTGCCAGGCTTGGGCTTTTGAAACCTCAGAGCTCACCCCCAATGACACACCATTAACAAGGCCACACCTACTTCAATAAGACCATGCCTGCTAATCACTCCCATGTAATTGTGATGACTTTGTATTAAAATAGAACCACCACAGAGAGTCTACCTACCTTTCAGGAATCAGAGGATGTTTATCCCTGGAAGCAGGTTTACTCTACTACTAATTCACTCCTTCTGTGTTCTGTGGTGGATGGGATTGTGACCACCAAGCATCCATGCCTCACCCAGCATTATGGACAATCCCTCGATAAATAAATTATTTCCGCTGTAATTTTCTCTTGGTCATGGTATGTATCATAGCAACAGAAAAATAAGTAATGTCAATGCTAGGTAAATGCTACTTTCACAGCCAGGCATGCTTCTAGCTGAGAATTAATCATGAGAAAAAAATGACTCTCCACCTACCATGGTACTAGTCATGGTCACAGTCAAATAAGATCACCTTACTCCAGTCACATCATCAATATTCCATGTGCTCTTAAGTCCAGATTCAATTTCTACCTGGCCCTCAACATCCACAGTGGCATAGGTAGCAGAAAGGTTCACAGAGAGTGTGAAAATGCTCAGGACAAGCTTCCCCCAAGCACTCCACAGCCAGCTAAGGCAGGCACTGAGGTTGTGACGGTCTTTAGTAAACTTTATAGGTCAATAAGACCATGTCAAACTTTGCCAGAATCAACTTCCTGATTATTTGATCAGCATAACTTATCCTTACAGCTTCCTATATCTAATTCATTTTTTCAGAAATTTCCCAAACATCCTTTTGTCAACCAATATTCTTTAAACCCGATGAACAATTTATCTAATAAGCATTTTAAATAATAGACAAGTATTAATAAAATTCTTTGTGGCCCAACTTTATTCTCTTCATGTTCTGTCTTCCTACAGTCAAAAACAAAGAATATAACACAGCAAACAAGTATGGAAAGAAGGTAAAATCTCAAGTCTTCAGGAGCAACATGTTTCTTTAGCATGTGTAGAAACCTCTAATCCCGAGTTTCCAACATGCACAGATAAAATAACCACTGTAAAATACTTTTTATGACAAAGAGCCAAACCCTGACAGCTCCATCAGAGAAATTTTAGAGTAAGAATTATTTATATTGTCCTACTGATATAAATTTGGGTTTTCACTCATTTTATGCAAGTCAAAGTATAAAACGCTTACTTTATCAGGTAAGTAGAGGTTTTCAGTTTTATCAATGTTTCAAGGAAGCTGTGTTTCACTGGTTTCTGGCCTTATTGTTACTATATCCTTTCTTCTAATTCTTGGGACTTAATTAATTCTGTTTTCTTTATTGCTTTACAATGGAACCCAGAGAAATAAATTTTAAACCAGCATTTCCCAACACAAGTGTTCAGCATCATAAATTCTCTAAAATCCCCCTTTGTAGCCTTTTCCTACATTATATTATGATTTTTATTTATCATTCAGTATGAAATACTTCCCTTTCTGTTTCTGTGTTTTGTTCTTTTCCCACACAACCAGCCAAGAAAACTGACCATGGATGTCCATCCCAGTTGATACATTTATAACACACACCTTACACTCCAGACTCAGAGAAAGTAAAGGAAGGGAAGGGAGGAAACATGCAAATCCACCCTAAAGAAAACACCAGAGGAACGGGAGAAGAGAAGTGTGGGACAGCTCCCCGCGCAACAGATTCCTCATCGAATCCAAAAGCGGGTCTGAAGCAGTGGCACAGAACGTTGAGTAAGGAGAGAAGTTAACTGTCAATCACAAACTTATATCCAGCAAAAACAAATGCCCTTTTACAATGAAGAGGGAAACCAAGACATCATCAAACGAGTGGGTATAAGGGTATTAAGTTTCATCCAACTTAGCTTGTAAGAATGGCATTAAAACAACAACAAATCCTCCAAAAGAGAAAAAAATGAAGAGCAAAACTCATAATGCTTACGCTCCTTCTCAGCCTGTGACATTAGATGTGATCATTAGAGGCAAGCATTATGAAATTGTAAGGGTGGTACTGAGAGCCTGCGCAGGAATTATTCAAGACAATTGCATTTATGGTCAGGATGAGGAAAATATCCAAGTGGAAGGAAGGCTTTTGTTCCTCAGAGCAAGGAGGAAGTGTCCACATCACACACAAGTGAGTTGTGTATATGCAACACCTAGAGCCACTGAAACATTCTGTAAGAGATATACTCAAGTGCATTTTAAAATTCAGGGAGGGACTGCAGAATCCGTTCAAGTATCACAGGGTGCTTTGGGGACAGAAAAACAAACAGAAAAAAATGCAAAAGAAAAAAAATAGCTAATAAGACACCAACAGCTACAGATTATACCTGACAAAGTAAAAGGTTGCAAACACAAAGCTAAAGTATAAATAAGAAGCTTAGCCTTTTTTTCTTTTTCTTTTTCTTTTTGGTCTTATGAGACAGGGTTTCTCTGTGTTGTTTTGGAACTCACAGAGATCCGCCTGCCTCTGCCTCCCGAGTGCTGGGATTAAAGGCACGCGCCACCACCGCAGGGCAAGAATCCTAGCTTTAAATAGCCTAAATAACCAAATAGGAAAAGGTAAGGGAAGATTGGATTAGAATAGAATATTTGTATTTATCTAAGCATGGAAATATATACATGTAATAGCAGCAATTTTAGCCAGGTGGCAGGAGGGCCACAAGTCCCCATCCAGGCAATACTACATGACAAGAAGCTTTATTGAGGATCACTTAAATTAAAATTAACAAAATGCATGACTGAAAAATAAACACTATGTAAATAAAAACCAATTCCCATGAAATCACAGGAAGCTGGTATTAAGAGCTTGGGTAAAAGTATTACACAAACATTCAAAACAAAGGAGGGGAAGCCACATTTGTATCAGGTAACACATACTTGAAAACAAACCAATATCTAGAAGTAAAGAATGGTGCTGCATAATGATAGAAAGATTACTTGAGCTGAAAGACGTAATAACCCTAATGTGCACGAAGCAAAAGTTGATACAGCATCAAGTAAAAATGAGGCAAATGTACAAATTATGATATTTTAACACCTGAACACCTGCTCCTCAGCAAATGATATTAACTACATGGAAAAATTAACAAGAATCAGGAGACCTCAACATAAGAACTTGTGTGTGTGTGTGTGTGTGTGAGAGAGAGAGAGAGAGAGAGAGAGAGAGAGAGAATCTATCATTGGCAAATCATTCTGAAGGGTGTTTAAGAAAATTACTTAAACAAAAACAAAGTATGTGAAAACATATAACAGAGAACAATAGGAAATATATATGAGTTTCAAGGGAAGATGGAACATTTAACCAACATAAATGGCAAACTGACTCACTAGGGGAAACTTCAACAAATTGTACAGAACAAATTGTACACTGTGTTCTCTGAGTAAAACGGATCCACAATTTAAATCAGTAAAAGTGTAGTTTCAAATTATTCAAATGACTGGAAAATACATAACACAATTCTGGACAAATCAGGAGTAATCAATGTATATTCACATAGCACAGTGCTCCACACAGAAAACTGAGCAGATTTAATCATATTTAATAGTCTTTATTTAATACTTATTTAATACTCCCAATGGGCGAGACTGGAAATAACCCAGCCTGTTTATAGATAAACAGGCAAGATATGCACATTGATGATTGTATGTTACTCAACTGAACAAATATTATACTGTAGTTTACAGTGGTGTAGATTGAAATGGATACCATATGAAGTAAACTAGCAGAGACAAATACATATGCTTTCAACCTACCATAGAATGCACCAACATTGATTGCATGATATGGAGATAATAAGGCCTATGGCCCCAACTACCCTGCACCTGCTGATTTCAGCCGATCTCTGAAATGTTCTAATTAGATAGTGGTTACTTGATACTGGAAGAGTAGGTATGACAAAGAAAAGAAAGTGGATAGATAATGCCTCCCAAAATATAGTCAAATAGAAGGAATGTTTTTCTTTTTCTTTTTCTTTCTTTCTTTTTTTTTTTTTTTGGTTTTACGAGACAGGGTTTCTCTGTATTGTTTTGGAGGCTGTCTGTTCAGCCCAGCCTCGAACTCACAGAGATCTGCCTGCCTCTGCCTCCCGAGTGCTGGGATTAAAGGCATGTGCCACCACCGCCCAGCAGGAATGTTTTTCTAACTAGCATAATACAGTTACTTTAACTGACATTAGTTTATGGTATATTTTAAACCAAGTAACAAATACTTAAAAGAATGTAAATAAAATGATAATTTAAACTTTTTTGTAATTTTTGTTATATTGTTATTATTAATTTTAATTTAAATTAGAAACAAGGTTGCTTCACATGTCAATTTCATGTCCCTCTCCCTTTCCCTCCACTCCTCCTGTGCCCTCCCACCAAACCCTCCAATATCACCTCATTTCCCCAGGGAGGGTGAGGCCCTCCATAGGGGGTGCCCATAGTCTGTCATTTCATCCAGGGCAGGGCCTAGACCCTCCCCCAAGAGTCCAAGCTGAGAGTGCATCTCACATTGTTGGATGGGAGTCCAAAGTCCATTTGTGTACCCGGGATAAATTCTGATCTACTACCTAAGGCTCAATAGATTACCTAGGCCTCCTCACTGACACCCACATTCAGGGGGTCTTGATCAGTCCCATGCTGGATTCCCGGTCATCAGTCTGGGATTCAAGAGCTAACCCTTGTCAGGTTAGCTGTTTCTGGGGGTTAAACCAGCCCAGTCTTAACCCCTTTGCTCATCAGTCCTCCCTCTCTGTCACTGGATTCCTTGAATTCAGCTCAGTGCTTAGCCATGGGAGTCTGCCTCTGCTTCCATCAGCCATTGAATGAAGGTTCTGTTTCCCAGACTCTCTGGCCATGGGATTGATACTTTAAAGTTTTGGTGGGAATATAAACCAGTAAAACCATTTTGGAGAACATGATAGAGATCACACACGCACACACTCACACACACACACAAACAGAAAACAACAACAAACAAACAAAAGAACATGATAGAATCACTGTGATTTCCAGCTATCTCGCTTCTGGATTTGTTATATGCAATCAAACTAAACTCCTGTCAAGATTTGGACTGATTGTAAATGTGGTATTTTGTGTTGACTAAAAGTCTTCTAATCCATGAAAAAATGCTATTGTATCATTGTAGCAAAATGAAAGGAAACAGAAGATATTGTGCAAGAGAAAAACCACACCACAAAAAAAAACCCTGAGCTCTGAATATGAGACAGTACTCACTAGTCATAGACATGGCAGAGGGGTGACCGAAAGAAGGACTAAGAAATCAAACTGTAGTTAGATAGAAGTACTCTAGTACTCTATAGCACAATGGGGTGACGAGAGTTCACCATAACCTATCAAGCCTTGCGTGAGTAACGAGGAGAAAGGCTCAAGTCTCTAAATACATAGTAAAGGTAAACATTAGCATCCCAATCTGAACTGTACATATTGTATGCATGAAATTGAACCATTACACTGTAGTTCATAAATACATGTAATTATGTTAATTAAATTATTAAGAGGCCTAGATGCTAATTACTTCAATTCAATCTTTCCCCACTGCATACATGTAGCAAATTATCACGATGTACCCCATAAATACATATGATTAAAATATCAATCAACAAATCACAGAAAAGCATTACCTACCCGAGATCTATGCTCCAACCTTAGTACCCCTAAGTTTTCAGATTTTCTCAGGACATTCAGTACTTTATTTTTTATAAAAGTCTTCTGCCCACACATTTTGAGATGCACTGTGTGTGATCCTGGGACGTGTTTTATTCGCAGTAGTTAGTATTTGTCCACAGATGTGAGGTCACAGAATTCATAACTCATCCCTTCAACTGTCCCTTCCTATGTCTCATTTTTCTATCCAATCATTGAATTCGACTGTTTTCTGAAAAGTTACTGTGGGAAAAATAGCTCCAAAGTATGCTATGGAACACACTTAGCAAGGAGTTTCTTTTCCAGAAATCAACTGTAAGTTACTTAGCATGCATGTATAATCAAAACCTCCCTGGTCTCCTCCACCACACTGACACTAGCATGAACAACTGGCCCTTACCCTATGGCCCTGCACATTGCTCTCAAGTCCTATTCAAGTCATAGGTCTTCTGTCCCCTCCTACCCTTCTCAAATCAAAACAAAACATATCCAATTACTTTTCTACTTTTCAAACACACAGTTAATGATCATTTCATCTTTTGATTTTGGAATGAAAATTTTATGCCCAACATAAATACGTATTATATAGATATACATAGATCACCAGAAAGCATGTGAACCTATCATAACCTTTCCATTCTTGGAAAACTTGCCTTTTAAATTATTGTTTCTTTACATAGATATAAAAACTAGCCTTGAATACAACTTGTTACTATATGTCAAGACTCATATAGAAACCTTGAATAATTTAGAATGTTGTATTTAAGAGAGAAATAGCAAAGAAAATAGATGGGGAAATAAAACCACTCAAGTCCATGTTTAAGAGCAGCCATAGTCCCTATTCCTTTATGAAATGATGCATACCATGGACCCAGTTCTGCCCTGGGCAGTGAGCACACTGCTCTGGCTGGTGATATTCAACCAACAACATCCTTTAGCCCTTTGGGCACAAAAACAGCTACCCACAAAAAAGCAGAAAATCACCCAAGTCTTATTACACTTGGCTTTTAGGCGAAGATGCTATGAATACCAATTCCATTAGGTGAATGAGTTCAAGCAGCACCATCATCCAATGTGGACCATTATAAATTTGACAGAATCACCACAGTGGCATTTTCAAGACTAGACATTGTTTAATAAAAAATAACTAAGCAGACACGGAAAAACACTCTTTTTATTGCAAGCTTCAGTTTTAGTGCTACATGGAATCAGCAGAGAGCATGATATTTGTATATATTTCTTTTTTATATATATATTGTATATTTTATGGCTATCAGATACTAGCCATCTTCTTACAGAAATAAATAGGCGTGTTCATCTTCAAATATCAGTTTCTAAGTTTAAATGTTAATTTATTCATGGCTTTCTTTATGTCTTGATTAGGAGTGTCCCTGTAGAAATTATCTCATTGGTCTTAGGCTTTTGCTGTGAAATATTACCCTGATGACATTCAAACTTACCAAGGTAAACACTGGCAGCATGCCATGTGCTGTCCTTTTGTGCACATAGAAATAAGACAGTTTTGCGTGGGTACATGGTATATTTTATAATCTTAATAATGAACACTGCAGTATAATGAAATTACTAAATAGGATTCGAATTCATTAATAAAAAACGAGCTATGTATCATTATAGACACCCCCACCTGACTTCCCAAAAATATCTTTACTGTTGTAAGTTTCCAAGCTAGTTTTTTCTTAGCCATCTTGCTTAATATGATGTACTTCCTTCTAAATAACTCAGCATCTCTCACAGATACCTTACACCATATTGAGTCTCCGTGTACACTCCCCCTCTTTCTCCTAGACAGAATTTTCAGTTTCCCTCTTCCACACCAACCAAACTCCTTTTTGCCTTTAGGAATCAATTGATGACATTTCTTTAAGCACCTTTCCCAACAGGCCTGATTTAAAGTTGGTAACTTTTTGCCTTGAGTCTGGTTACTTTATTTTCTTACATACTTCCGAGTTCATCAAGATGTGAAGAAATGATACACAGGCCCCATCTCAGACCAGTGAAGCCTTAATGGAATATGAGCATGGTAAATACTAGTTTCTTCTTAATGCTAACAACTTCTAATGGTGGAATTGCGTCTGACAACTGGGGCCTACCTAGCTCATGCTATATATCAAAATCTTGATTTCTTTTCTGGTGTTTCTATTTGGGCAAATTAGACTTCATGCATGTAGACACACCAGAGTATTAGGATTAGCTCTACATCCTTTCCATCAACAAAGGCTCTAATTTTTGTAACTAAATTGTTCTCAGCACATGTGCCATTGACGTCTTAAACCACATAATATTGTTTCAGCTGGGGTACCATGTCCTGCCTTCATCCTTGTTGTCAGGATGCCTGTTCTTCCTCTATATAGTTAAGTGATGCTTAGCAAGATGCAATCCACGCATACCATGTATTTCTCCCTTCTTCCCCTTACTCCTCATCCCTGTCCCTTTCCCAGGATACCATAGGTTCTCACTGAAAAGCTGCAGTGTCTGATGATGTTTAATGTGCCCACCATTCCTCATTTGACACCATGCTTTACAGTCTGTCTGCCTGCAGCACTCACGCCACTGGCATTTGACACATCCCCTGTCATAAGGGACATGGACACTGCATGTTTTGTATGTGGCATGTTTTCCCCTCCCTTACAGCCTGGCTGAAGGCATCATGTTACATGCCTCTTACTTTTGGACATGTAGATACTCCAGTTACAGCAGGGTTAGCAATCCAGAATCCAGTTGTTAAGATGGAAACAGTGCCAGTTGAAAATGCATTTAGCACACCCTAGTCTTCCAGTCATGATGGCTGAGCTCCACAGGACATTGAGGAGTATGGGTGGGCTACCCTAGGATTGTATGACTAACTGGAAACTGAGGCTCACCATAACTGCCCAGCATCCCAACAGGCTATGCATCATATATTACTATACATCCCAGGAAAAAAATCAAAACTTAAAATGTGCTGTATAGATTCTACTAAAACTATTATTTTCATGCCATCAGAGAGCTGAAGCACGCACTGACTGATTAGATGTAATCAACATTAAGGTAGAACATACTTCAGTAAGTCTTGTATTATTTGCTTTATTTCGCAAAAGAGAGAGCGTGAGTGTGGGCGTGTGCATTTCGAAGAGCAAATGTGGGCATTAGGTGACGACTTATGTGAGTCAGTTCTCTCCTTCTACCATGTGGGTTTTGGGGTATTTAACTGGAGCTAGTAGGCTTGGTGTCAAATACCTTTACACACTAAGCCATCTCACCAGCCATGATTTGTGCATAGAACTATTAAATAGTATTTTACTTAAAATAATCCTCTTATACATTCAAACCACTTAGAGCAATGAGATATACTACTGCAAAGTATAGGGACTCTACCTATGATTGTATGAATATATAAAACATAACATATACATGTACTGCAAACATGTAAGAATATTTACAAACATATCAAAACTATATTTCTGTTACAATTGTGTCTTTTCAGTTCCCATGGGATTTTTCATTTGTTGGTCAAAGAACTTTGAAAAAGACCCTTTAAATTTTTATGATGATTTAGTCTTATGGCAATTAGTTTATTAAAACACTTTATACTTATGTATCTGAGTGTCTGAGTATTGGCAGGGGGTCCCTCTGAGGTCACAGAAGGCATGGGATCACCTGAGTTAACAGAGTGGCATGCGGTTATCTGCCCATTGTGAGTACTGAGTATCACCCTCTGGCCCTCGGCAAGAGCAAGAAGTTATTTTAACCACTGAGCCATGTTTACAGCCCTTTGATAATTTATGGATTTTAATTTATGGTAAATACATTCAATACTGTAAATAGGCAGGCTGCATTAACTCTTGGGGGTCCCCTATTTCTCACCCCCACAATGGGAACAGCCTTAGTCAATGCACTACAGCTACAGTCAGCATTTGCAATTTGAGAGTGTAAGATGCTTAATGAACTAGACTTAACAACAGTAGCTATTCTAACTCTTGACTGCTGTTTCTAAAAGCAATTCATAAACTCCTTGTTTTCACTTGAATCTGAAGAACCACAAACATGCAGCTAACTTAGGTGATGGCCAAATGTCTCTGCCTGAAGAAATGGTGCTTAGTGCACACACAGGCTTACGTGACTAGACGCATGAAGCTACAGGTGTGATCAATGAGAATTAGCGAAGGAGCAATGTGGTCAGGAGACCTTGGAATGGGGGTGAGGGTCGAGGCAGAATTCCCATAAACACCCCTAGACAGCGTTCTAACCTGAGGAAGCTTCCATGGCACTGCTGTCTCATACCCCTCATTATCAGGGCCATTTAAACGGCCATATTAACTGTGCGTGTGTACAGATACTCCAAGGCCGGGACACTCATTTGTCCAGTCTAACAAATTGTTCCTTAAGCTGCATGTCTGTCTCCAGACATAGTTTTCCTGCTTCAAACTGAGGACATAAGTCAAAACAACATGCTTCACAGACAACCAGGATCTATGCTGCCTCTCGTCACCCTATCGATTGCCCACGTTTATTGATCAATACTTTCTCCACTCGTATCCAACTGCCCTCCCTCACACCGCTGCAGCTAGGCTCCTCTGTGGCTCTGCTGGTCAGTGTACCCAGAGACTTTCAAGATGCCATAGAGCATGTACCTGGACCCATTGCTGAGATCGTCCCTGAGGCTCCACTGTATTCTGACACTTTGTCCAATGCATCTCACGCTTTACTGCAATTCAGCACAGTTTCTAGAGAACTCCACCAGGGTTTCCTTGAAGCTATGGGTTCCTTGAAGTGTGGGAAGTAGTTACAGGCAAAGACAATTTTCACAGGAGACTCAGGGATTTTACTTTCAAGTGATGTACAGCTAAACACATACTTCCGAGTACTTTTGCCTGCCAGTCCACAACAAAACACTCAATAAAACTCCTCTATGTGTTCCAAAAAATGTAAAGACCTGTTCTTAGTAGTTATAACATATGCTAATACAATATGAATATTAAGCCCTTAAAAATCTCCTATGATTATACCTGTTGTGCTTGCTTAATAAAAATATGAGTTGATTTTTCAAGTTTCAGTATAAAAAGTATGGCTTAATAAATTACCTTATTACATAATCGGAAAAGACTAATGTGTTAAGTCGCAAAGCAAAATTTAAATCTGTAACCACGTAAGACTGAAGTCCCCAAATTATATTAATTTAGACTTCCCATTTTCTGACAGCTCTTATATCAAAATGCTGGCTTTCAAATAAATGTAGAAACGTGTCACTAAAACAATTTTGGATAGGACATTAGATCTTCTGTTCATGTGCCTGGCACTTCCTGGTATCTTTGTTGCCCAGAGATCTAATCATTTAAAGCCGTTTAAAAAAGTTTGAGGGAAGTTAGAATTCTGCTGTTTACATTTTTAAATTTATTCACTGAGTATGTGGTATATGGGCATGTGATCCACGGGATGCATCTGATGGCCAGAAAGCAAGTTGCATGTGGTCAGAGGATAAGTATCAGGTTCTCTCCCTGGGGATTGAACTGACATCATCCAGCTTGGTGGCAAGCACCATCTCCCTTGCCCAGTGTTCTAATTTTGTCAATGAGAAGTGGATACTAAGCAAACCCAGGTTGTGGGAACAAAGCACTGAGAAAAAAGCCATGCAAAGGGAAAAGGGGGGGAGGGGACTGTGGGTAAAATCTGACACAGAAACACGCAGTATCCAAAGGCTGTGTGAACTCACATGACCTAGCAGGTACAGTGGGAGCTTGTTTGAGGCATGCCTGTGTTTCTGGAAACACAATTGCTCCTATGATGTGAGCCATCCTTAGAAGGCCTTACTACATTTGCTGCTCTGAGAGATAAGTTGACACAGTTTCAGTCCTTGAAGCTCCAAGAAAGCAGAACCATCCTGTCCCATCCAGGATCTACCACGTGGCCCAGGGTGGCAAGCTCACTGAAGAATGTATCCGGTGAGATTTGAAATGGTTTGTAGCTCAGAGGCCAGCTGAGGAGGGTTAGGAGGCTAGGCATGACTGTACAAATGCCTACAGTGACAAGGCCACAAAAAAAGGCCAGTCATGGGCGGTGGGAAATCCAGCACAGTTGCACTCCTTCAACCCAGTGAAGCTTGCTGTCCTGTGCTTTAGGTTGGCTTGCTGGAGGATCCTAGGATCATGGCACACAGAGGAGACAGTGCCAGCCTGTCCTGGGGTTTGCTCAGTCTGTCCCAGTAATCTCCATCTGAGAAAGTGTTTGGTTTTCTTACCATACTGAGCAGGGAAAGAGCTATTCCAGTCAGCTCTTACTCTAAGCTTTTCCCACTAACTCACTGAAAAGCAACACATCCAAGAGAGGGGCTTAGTATCCCCCAGTTTTTGCTCTCCATAGGGGGTTCTTCACCCATGAAGACATCCAAGTTCAGGGAAGGAAAGGTGAGTATTCATTTCTGCATGAACAACCACTTTGGCAATAGCATTTAGTCCCTTTGGTTTATTTTGACATTCATATATTTAAATACACAAAACATATATACACACACATACATACACACACATATATATATGTACATATATATACATATACAGATACTAATTTGTTGATGGGTGTGTGACACTATTTTTTCTTTTCAATCTCTTGTAGATGGTACTTTGTTAACATCTTTAAATTTTTTTGGTATTACAATATAATTGCATCATTCCAAAAATTACATTCCTTTTGTCATATGTAGAATATAGAAAAAAGCAAACCAAAGAACTAGAAGTCAGAAGGAGTATTAGGTACTTTGGAAGATGGCTCCCTAGATAAATAAGAGAGACTGTTATGCTAGTGTGAGGGTCCAAGTTCAAATCCCCAGCACTTACTTAAAAAGTTAGGCCTGGCTTTGTGCATTTGGACTAGCATGTTGTCAGGAGTGGAGATGTGAGATTTAATAACTCAGGCTTGTTAGCCTTAGCCAAACTCCAGGCTCAGAAATCCTGCCTCAGGGACTATGGTGGAGAATGATAGCACCAGACATCTGATCTCCCTCTCTGGCTTTCATGGGTACCTACACCCACGCACACATGTGCACACACATTACACACACAAGATCCATGGTTAAGAGGGAACACAGATAATCAGGGCAACTGCATGTGTGCATGAAAGTCTCACAATAAGATGTATTGTTTTGTGTAGCTTATGTATAATAACAAAAGGACACATGACTAATGAAAGAGGATCTAAAGTCAGTTGCCTTCTAGGTTTCTATTGTCAATAAATGAGTAACAATATAATTGACAGTGAAAGTGTAAGGCCCCAAGAAAAACTGTTTGGCTTCAGTATGACCATTCCAACTGCGTGGAAGTTCACTGAGATATATGGGTTTGGGAATGGGCAAGTGCTTAATCAGCTTCATTAATCTAACTGTGTGATGTTTTCATTTGTGAGTTAATTAGAGTAGAGTGATTTTATTTTTAAAACGTAATAGCCAGGCACAGTGGCACATGCCTGTAATTTCAGCACTTAGGAAATGGGAGCAGGAGGATTGTTATTTGCAATCACTCTGGACAACAGCTTAGTGTCCACACCAGGCAGAGAATCAATCAAGAGCCTGCCTCAAAAACTCAATTATAATTTCTTAAGCCAGAAAGTAAAAAACAAATTAAAAAACCCACAAAAATTCTGATAAATCAGGAAAGATAAATTATTCCACAGTAGACAAACAGTTTAAAACGCAAGCTGCCTCGTTAAGCTATCGACATTGGGAGTAGAGTAATGGCCCAGTAGTTAAGAGAACAACTTGATGCTCTTCCAGGAGCTGGGGCTCTGTCCCCAGCACATACGTGGTGGCTCACAGCTCCTGTGACTCCAGTTCCAGCAGGTCTGATGCCCACGTCTGGTCTCCCTTGGCACTATACACATGAATGCACACTTAACTAGATGCAGGCAAAACATTCATACGCACAAAATGTAATAGATTAAAAAAGCATCAGTATGCTAACCTTTAAAGAAGGGAATATTTAAAAACAAAAAATTCACCCAACCTAGGCAATGATTTCCCCTGTGAAGTGAGTAGAAATGACGACACGGACTTCAGTGGTGCCCTACAAGGCAGGCAGCACTCCCAGGGTGGCGATGCGAACACCGCTGCCTTTTTGAAGTTGGAACTTGCTTCTTAAAGCTTGCATACACTACACCCACCAAAGTCTTGCCCATTTTCGCAGACCAGGCAAAACAAAGATAACCAGAAAGATTGTATTCATTGTTTGCAGACACCAAAATCTGCCAGAAGCACACAGATGCTTTGGAATTGTCTACAAAGTGCCTTCTTTTCTAGAAGTTTCTACTTCCTCATTTTAAAAATTAGAGCCCAATTTGATTGTTCCAATCAGTTATTAGAATGGGAAACTTCTAGACCCAAGACAAACAGTCCCTTATCTGTTAACTACTGAACTGCTGTGCAGTGGGGAGTGCCAGGATGGAGCCTAGCTGTTACTACAGGTCCTGGTGTTAGGTGGGATCCACCCTCTGCATCCTGTGGCATAGAATACAAGGGAAACCTGATCCTTATCAACTACATGCACTGAGCTAATGTCCTAACCAAAAACCCTGAGTGGGTATGGTAGCTTCGTGAATGCCTCCATGAAACCAATTAACCAATTGTGATTGTGTGTGTGTGTGTGTGTGTGTATGTGTGTACATGTACATGCATAAGTATATACATACATATACATATTTTTTTCTTTTGGGGCACTACTGCACTGTTATGCAAAGTATGGAATTTTTAACAGTCTTATGAGCTGATAAAAACAAATGGGTATACACTATGTACTCAAATTATCAAGGATGATAATGATATGTAAAACTAATAATATAAAACAAAGAATTCTCAAGACCCCCCCAAGGAAATGTATTTACTACCTGATTCAGATATATATGTATATATATACACACAATTTATGTTTGCTTTCTTTATATATAGGCATATATAACTATATATGTATATATACACATACCTGCTTTTATGTATATAAGTGTGTGAAATCGAAGATAATTTTCATAAAATGAACAAGGCTACAAGAGTCCTCTAATGTGACAAGGAGCTATGCTAACCCCTGGGTGAGTGCTCAGATAGGCTCACCTCCTGGGAAATGGAGCACATTCTAACTCTGGCTTGAAAAGCAAGATTGTGTTTGGCAGCACGGAGGCACCGGAAGCCCTGAAGAAACAAAGAGCTTCTGTCTCTATCCCAGACACTGTAAATGCCAGACATCTCACAGATACCTCAGCATCTGACGGCCTCTAACTTCCTTCCAAACTGTGGCTGACAACTTCAGTGATAATGTAACACCTTTAGAATGCCTCAAATATAAAGTTCACTAGTTCTAAGGTCACTGACTTAATACAACAGTCAAGTTCCACTCACATCATCAGACACTATCTGAGAAAGACAGATGTAGAAACCAAGCAAGGATTTAAATGCTGCTATAATTAGTGAGGATCAGGACTCCAAAGGAGTTACCGTCTAAACACAATACACAGTGACCAAATAAAACAGAAATTCCCTGGACATGCGATTAATGCTCATGGCATCATTACCGTACAACTCTGGGGCTAAGATTTTTACAGCAGCATAAGGGGGGGGGGAGGAGACACTAACCCACCAGGAGATACAGCGTGAGGTCATTGAAATGTGTGTTCCTTTGCTGTCGATTACATATACCAGGAATTTAGACACCGCTTTGGCTTCTCTGGGTAGATTCCATTTAAAAAAGAGACAGGATGACAGATCCCTGTGTTTAACCAAATGTTAAATATTTTTTATTTTACTCACCTGCACACTGAGATGAATCCATTTCTTCATAAGAATTCTCCCTGGTGTCATTACTTTTATTGGCGGCTGCAAACCATTTACTGTGCGATAATAAAACATGGTCTCTTTCTCAGATATTGTAACTTTGAACACAATCTGCCCATCCACTGTCTTTTCTATCACACACCCAAGGAAGCAACCAGAAAAGACAGAGAAGGTCAGCATCCAACCAAATCGACATGCAGGGTGTTGCCATGGTAATGTGACCCTGACCCCCACGCAAAGTGTGCTTTCACTAAGTACCAGACAGAGTCTTGCTACACCCCTAAAAGGATGTATTCCAACAGACGTCATCCTATTCATGTAAAAAATAGAATTCTTATTTACAATATATTCCCCCAGAGCCTCAACACCCTCCATTAGAGATTCATGATAGAAAGTAAAGTCACAGCGTCCTACTGGAAAACTAACATTTAGGATACTGGCTCATCAGTTCCCTCACTATGCCTTTTATAGGAAGTGCTAGGACATCCTACATCCCACATGGATTTTGAGTTATCAGGGCAAATCTTTCTTCTTTTAATGTTAAGTGGATTTGGAGCCCATGGAAGGGTCTAAATTATTAGCCCTGGAGTCAGAATTGCTCTACCATCTCTTCTGTCTTCATCTTGTGCCAGCCAGGACTCAAAAGCAGCGTGTACAAGGTGACTGCTTGCCTCTTCCAAGGCCAGTGGTCCAGCTGAGACACGGAGCTGGTGGGATGGTCTTGGAGGGAAGTTTTCTTTACAAGAATAAAATCAAGTAGTATCTTGATGACACAGAACAGCTTTTAGGAAGTCTCTGGGGGCATAAGATAGACCTACTTTACTTCAGGGAATGGGTTTTGCTACCTCGCCCAAGACGATTTTAATCTTGCAGGCCCAGCATTCTCAGTCCTGAGGTGATGGGTGGAGCCTACATTTCTGGGCTGGAATTTCTTTTAAAAGGTCCCTTCTTTCCTGATTACCTAGGATGTGTTTCAGAGCCTGGGACTCTTTCTAACACGACTGGCATCCACTCAGGCCAGGCATCTTCATGGGCACCACTGATCGTGAAACATTATTGTCTCAGCTTGACAAAGTGTAGGCTAACTAAACACGCTTTGCCATTCTGGCAGGAACAAGAATCTATCTATTGGGGCATCGGTATTCTGTGTACAATACTACAGACCCACCCCAAAAGTGATCAGTTCAGTCAGGAGCATCCCAGAGGTAAAAGTGAAATCAGACCACCCAAGAATTGCTGCTAAAGATATTTCAAAATTATCTTTACAAGGGATAGTTTAAAAACCTCACTTCACTCTCCCCTATGCTGTCCTGCATTGGGAAGTAGAATAAGGTTGGAGAGAGCAAGGGTCTCTTTTTTATTGACACTAATTTGCTATCTTTTGCCTGTGTTTGGTAAGACAGGAAGTAACGCATCTTTTTAATTTTGGCAAATCATTTTAGATAAAAGCTTTTAAAAATACACACATATGTATATAGATACTACTGCAGACTATTTAACACTTCAGTAGTTGAATATTTGTGATTTACTGACATGAAAAAAAATCCATCTGTATCCTAAGTCTCTGGGCCTTAGTCTAAGAGTTTTCCTTTGTTCATTTGTCTTGAGTGTAAAATCTACAAGTGAGAATTCAATCATTACACAGGAATGTATTTACCAAATGCAGACCTATTTCCCCAAGCTTGCTGAAAATGCTTTTCTTAATATGTTATTGATTATCTCCCTTGCTATTTTGTTTGCTTATAAACACTCTAACTTTGGTAGATAATAAATGTGAGACGAAGGCAGGTAGTAAAATATTTAGGAACTGGATTTATTCTGCTCCTGAATACACAATAATTGGATAATCCATGTTTTGTTTGTTTTACTTATCTAGTGCAAACACCCCCAAATTCCCCCAGTTCCCATAGGTATTTTAGCTTCAAGAATGAAAATGACCTTGATACAAGCAGTGGACCCTCCAAACCATAAAGCTCATTCCACCACCTCTATGAATGCCCCTGTGTCTTGTCTATGGAAAGTGATGCCAAAAGGAGAGACATTGGGTACAGAGATGTCTCTGTAAGGTTGAAAAAAATGCTTTAAAATATGGGTGCTGATAGCATAACAAATAGCTTGAATCTCCTGGAATTTCCAACATTAAAACAGTCAAGTCTTTTTCAGGGAATCAGAAGAAACAAGGAAAATGGATTGTGACTATTTATATTCCAAACTTTAAATAAAAGTAAAACTCATGGACTTCCACTTGACAGATGGGAGGTAAACACCTCTAAGTCACATTTGTTTGCGAGATGGCAAGATTTTCCTGGTTGTTTCCTAAGTTGTGAGATGGATAGGTACCCAACACATCCCCACAAAGCAAATGTCACTGCACTAGGAGGCAAAAGATGAGGTTAGAGTAACTAGAACAGTTTTTGCATGAATGAAAATACTAAAGAAAAACTTTACTATTAAAAAATTAATGGGGGCTGGGGAGATGACTAAGAGGTCAAAGCCCTTGCTGCTCTTGCAGAAGAAGAC
The DNA here is from genome assembly GCF_017639785.1 of Mesocricetus auratus. Classification (NCBI taxonomy): domain Eukaryota; kingdom Metazoa; phylum Chordata; class Mammalia; order Rodentia; family Cricetidae; genus Mesocricetus; species Mesocricetus auratus. The sequence goes on from NW_024429266.1 coordinate 6,416,637, forward strand.
CTGGGTTCAGTTCCTAGCATCCATGTCAGGGAGCTCATCACCCTCGCGGGCATCTATAGGCACTTGGACTGCACGTATATGCACACATTTGTAAATCCATACATACTAACATGTTAAAAATGTTAAAAGTAAATCAAATGAAGATTGCCAAAAATGTTTCTTGTTAAGTTTCTGGCCGGTCTTTGTATTATTTAGGGGACTTGTCTCAAACACCAGTGTGAGAAAAGATTACAGTAGGAACAGCTCATGATCACTGGACTACAGCTGGTGGTAGGGGAGCTCACTCCCAACGCATGTCCAGGGCATCCTTAGCAGATCCAACATCAGGGAAGCTTTGGAGAACTTCCCAGGCTTGTCTACTTCCTACCAAATTTGAATATGGAAACACTACACAGTGAAGACCAAACACTGTACTGTGTCATACATCCAAGTCTATCATTGACCATATTCTGTTAGTCAAACAAACATTTATTGAGAAAATTAAGGTAAGTAAAACAGTCCTAAGCCTCCAGAAAGCTACCGGCACAATAAAACAATTATTTTATAATAGAGACATTTTGTATATATAAATTTGAGCAAGACTTCAAATTCAAACATAACAATTGTTTATATTCCTGGCATTTGAGCCTACAAGTACACTCTGAACTTCCTATAGATTCCAAAGGAGAGGACGAAAAAGATCAGCCAGTCTATGAGAAATAAATGAATGAGTAGTAAATGTCTCAAATATAGTTAATGTTCTTCAGTATATAATTACATTGCATATAATAAATAACTATTATATATGATATTATATACATGATATATTGCTCTCCAACACAACTATTTCAACACTTTCTTTTCCATGGTCAATTCCATTCACCACAGATGGAAAACATCTCAGGAAAAGCATATTCAGATTGCAAAACCAGAAGAGGAGAGACTACCATAGCGGTTGGTTTTCAACTGTAGGGACCCTTTAGTTAGACAGCTCTATTTTTAGCTTAATTTTGTGCTATTATTGCAATAACCTTCAAATCAGGTTTCACAGGGTCCTAGGCTAACTGAAAACCCACAACTTGATGGTATTACTTACATTATGCCTTCTTGCTCAGCCTTCAAACCACACAGCTAAGGTAAATTCTGCTGCCAGCCTTGGAGCTTGTAGAGGAGGGTGGCTCTTGTGACTTCTGAATATAAAGCTCGTGGAGTTGATCTTGGAATGAAGATGGAGGTCAGTGTGGTCTGCCAGGAGGTGGCCTCAAAGGCCTTCCAGGAGGGCGGTGTAGGAAGGAGAGGCAGAGCGGTAAGGGTAAGGGCAGTCCTGGGTACATAGCCTCGGGGTCACAACTGCAAGCTCTTAACATCCGCCTCACTGTGACAAAAAATGCTGGGGCCTGGGAATCCACACGTGACATGGCTTGGCACCGTGAAAACCTTCTTGAAAGTGCCACTTTCTCCAGCCTTGGGAAAAGGCCCTGAGAGGCAGCCAATGACACTGAGACCAAATAAGCAAAGATGAGTGTTTGAACGACTCGATGCAAGAAGCCCAGAAAGAGAGCGAAGTAACTCATGGTTGCAAGAAAAGTATTCTTTGCCTGCTGAGGCATTCCTAAATTAATAACCAGGACTGCTCTGGTGCCAGGAGCACATCAGAGGCTCGCCACCTGAACACTGGGATTCTCCATCTCTGGGACACTGAAGACACTCTTCCACAGGGAGGGCAGAGCAAGGACATCCTTAGGGAGGGCAGAGATGTGAGCGGAAGTTGGCGTCTGCCAAACAAACACATAAGGAGTCAAGAGAAACCCGAGTTCATCCTAAGCATAAAGGGTTTGAGCCCCCTACAAAAACAACAGTGGACTTCTCAAAGGCCATCCTGCACTACGTAACTTAGAGTCAAAACTAATTCTCCTGACAAAGATCTTGACATCATTGGACAAATCACGTGCATCAACGTACAGAACAATCAGTTTAGGTATTTATATATGATAGTGAATTGCAGATTATAGCTACTTTGAGCTGTTACTTGACCCCAGGGAATTGGCACTACCTGCTCTAATTAATGCGGCAAAGCATCCTAGAGCTCTTTTCACGAACACCATATGTTGTGACCAGAGCTAACTTGCACATGCCCAAATGGAGCTAGCTAAGCACTCTGTGCCTTTTCCCTCATCCCAGGCTGTGCAGCCACTTTAAGCTCATGGTAAAGCTGATTAGAAACTCAATACCATCTGCTTGCCCGGTGCCTTAATATTTATCAGGCATTTGTGTTAATGTTTCCACATATGACTCTGTATTTGGAGGTTAAATATGGATTCCTAATACCGTGTAAGTAATTGTATTGATAAATAAGCTGAGTTACCATTTCTTTATTGCATTTCAACTGGTCCTCTCAGTGTGAGAAATGGCTCCTCAACAGGACCTCTGGCCCATGTTGCCTGGCAACCCTTGCTGTAACCCCCTCCTTACTTCTAGGAAATGTGCCCCAGTAATAGGAAGACCATGAGGGATACTCGGCACTCAGGTAAAGTATTCCACAAAGCTTAAAAGGTTACCTGTATCTCAGTGTGGGTGGCTTGCGGGCCCCTCTGGAACTGAGCTGTCCCAGCTCTCAGCTGGTCTCTTAGTCAGTGGGAGGGAGTAAGGTTGGGTCATGCATGCTTAATTTTTAAAGTAGCAGTGCACCTGGCCCGATGGCCACCTGCCAGGCTCTCTGTCTTCTGTTTCTTGATTTTATGAACCTCACTCCATGCAATACCCTTATCAAAAGGGCCTGACACTATAGGACAGCTACCCTATGTGTAATTCTGAATGTTCTCTCTTGGTGAGGAAAGGTTCAGCATGAGGCTCCAAACATGAGCTGATGCCCTTAAAAGTTGGCCAACTGAAGGTAGTTTCTCTAGTCATTTGTTGACCTCTGTCATCTCAGGAAAACCTGTTCTAGATATGCTGGGCTTCTTTAAGCAAGAGACATCTTGTATTTCTAAACACCGGGTTTGTAAAATACAGATTCTAAACGAATTAGACAAGCAACCGGACTACTGATTTCTAGTTTCCTAATTGTCAATTGATGCACGGGTACTTATGTGCACATGCCAGCAGCCATTTCTGTGTAATTCTCAGTACATTCAGAGCTGTTTTTTCTTTCCTCTGGATTACACCATCCTACATTAGAAACAGTCTAATGATTCAACAGTCTTTGTAATCCAAGAGTCACAACTTATTAAAAGAATGTAAGATGGTCTGGAAAGTAAAGATTCACTTGTAACTGTGTTCCCTATAAACTTTTAATAGTTACAGAGGTCTTTAGAAACAGGGTGTTTCTAAGGTGCTCTCCTTAAAAGGCAATGAGAGACAAACCCGAATTATCCTTTTCCTGATGGACTTTCATTTCTCTCCCATGAGAACATTTAGCATTAGACTGTTCCACCTTTGGTCAAAATACCCCATTCTTTGCTTACTGATTGCTTTATTTAGATGGAAATATTTTAAACTAAGAACAAGTTCTAGTGTAAAGACAGATAATTTATAAGGACTTATGTGAGTTTTGGAAAATAAGTCTTAAAAACAACATAGGAGACAGTGAAATAAATTAACATGTTACTGCGACCTGTACTAGATAATGCAATCAACTTGTTTGTTTCCAAACAAACTCAGTGGTAAAGGCTCTTGTCTCCAAGCTAAGGACCTCGGCTTGATTCTGAGAGAACAGATCATAAAAAGAAGGAAAGAATGGACTCACCTGGATGTTGTTCTCTGGCCTAGACACACACACCCCACTCATTGGCATGTACATGAATGCACATGTATACACACCAATAAATACAAAAAGGAGAAAAGCAGAGATATTCCTACATTAGTTTCTGGCTTCCACACCTACTACACTAGCCCAGGCAACCACACTGACATGCACACACACCATATATGAGCACACAAATGCGCGCGCGCACACACACACACACACACAGTAGGGTAGCAGCAGCTCTGCTCCACAGGGAGGCACTCTCCTTGTCATGTGTAAAGGCAGAGAATGTAGTGACCAACTTTACTGTTTAGTATAACCAGACCTGTGCTGCCTCCCATGTGAACTATATGTCAATGGTTTTACCTTCCTGTAAGTGTCTGAGAATTATACAAGAAAAAGAAAGGAGAAAGCTGAGGGAATGGCTAAGTTCAGACAAATAAGAGCAGCCATGGATACTGACTTCCTGTTTCTGGATCATTTGGTCTGGACCAGTGTAACTGGACAAGCCAGCAGAGAGTGTGATGCCGGTCAGAGTGACAGCTACTCTTGGCTCATTCTGACGGAGGAACAAAAATTCCCATTAATATAATGTACAGGTCCTTCCCCAGCCCCTGCCCATGCCTTACCTACTAATCTATTGCCCAGAACAGGCACATGGCCCCTGGTCACATTCAAAAGAGGGGATCCTCAAGGTGGAGATGGCATAGTCACGTCTCAGAAAGCACACATGGCAGGAATGGGAAAAATGTGTGACCATTTGCAGACTTATTCACAGCTCATTTTCTTGAGGTAAACACATAATGTCATGATGGCTCATAATTCCTTTGTGTTGACAAAAGCAGCAAAGCATATGGTTCAATTACACAATTCTAAAGAAATTCCTCTATTAACCAGATAAAGTTCACAATATATAATAAGACTGGGAGGAGCTTAGGTGTCAGGTGCCACAGGGACAGCTCTTGCTCATGGCTAAAATTAAACGGTATTTCTCTGGATTTGGGGTAAACCACGGACTTGTCATTAAAACTTAAATAATGTGTAATAACATATTAATTATAAGACCAGGACCATAACTAGAGATACAGTATGAGTACACACAAGAAATTATTAATATGTCTACACGAATTTGAATTCTGAGGCAAGTTGAGTAAATTGCTAGAAACGTCAACACAAGCTGACCCAAGAAGAAACACGAAAACAAGGCAGATGTGCAACCAGCTGCAGAATTCAGCAGGAAAGTGTGCATTCCTGCAATGATGTAACTCAACTGTCCAAAACTGAACATCTGTGCCAATCATCACCATGCATTCACTTCGCAGGCATTGTGGTGAGTGGATATGAAGACCAGAAACACCCCAGAGATGATGGGTGGGCTCTATGCGTGCATTTACGTTAAGTGTAAACACGCCTAGGTAATCTATTGAGCCTTGGGCAGCAGATCAGTACCCATCCCAAGTATACACACGGACTTTCGACTCCCATAGAACAATGTGAGGTGCACTCTCACCCTGATCTCTTGGGGAAGGGTCTAGGCCCTGCCCTATATGAAATGACAGACTATGGACACCCCCATGGAGGGCCTCACCCTCCCTGGGGGAATGAGGGGATAACGGGGGGGGTTGGGGGGAGGGCACGGGAGGAGGTGAGGGAAAGGGAGAGGGACCTGGAACTGACTTGTGAAGCAACCTTGTTTCTTATCTAAATTTAAACTGGAAAATAAAATAAAATAAAAAAGTGTAAACACGCATGAAATTAATCTAAGACAGTAGAAATTGGAAGGATTCTCTTTAAGGTAGAAAATCAACTGAGAAAGGGTTTAAGTAAGATGTCGAGAGAGAACAAAGATAAAAAGGAAAGTGAAAAGGGAAAGAAATCCCACAAGAGTATTCTGTGTTCCAATTTGGGTACAACTGCACAGTAATTCTTTTTCTTTTGGTCTCCTGATTTATGTGTCTGTATGTCTGTTTCTCTCTCTCTCTCTTTGTGTATGAGCCCACACTCATGTGCACATCCTTATAAAAGGAGTTAGAAGACACTTTAGTTCCATGTTCATGATTTTTAAGTTGGAACTATACTTCCACTCAGTAAATAAGTTGTTGTCCTTGTGGGAAAATTTTTACCTACAGACTTTTTAGTAATTTGAAAGATTTGTGTTCAGCATGTCCTTTTGAAATTTAAAAATCTTTACATTGAGGTGTAAGCTGTGCAGTGAATAGTGTATACACCTCAATGAACAGCTTGTTGAGTGTTTCCATGCCTGTGGTTGTGTGTAGCAGCCACACAGACTGTTGAAGAGCAATAAGAACAGATATGTGTGGGCAGACATGGCTTGCCATTTATAGATCAATTTTTAAAGAGTTCATCGGGGGCAGCAGGCTGGCACACTTGCTGTTGAGCCTGAGGACCCAAGTTCAACCCCCTGGACCTCACATGATGGAGGGAATAACTGATGCCAGTGAGTTGTCCTCAGATTGCCACACCCATATTGTAGCATGCACTCCTGCACACCTACATAAAATAAATCAGTATGAGTGACTCACAGTGTCAAAGACCTGGTGTTGGAGCAGCCCCCTCCCTAGTCAAATTCAGATGGAATGACAGCCCAGCATCCTGGTCTCCGAACGACAAAGACACATTCCCACGCACAGCGGCACTACACTGGAGGAACTGAGGCAATCTCATCCTCTGGATTTAGGAAGTAAGTTGGGTGTTGTTGGTGGGTGCACACTGATATCTCATCTGCATCCATAAAAGTGCATTTCTCTCAGTTGGCCGACCACATGGAACAGAATAGCCTATGCGCATGCTCTAGATTACTTTTAATCTTTATTATTATCATGGTCACAGCTAAGAAAACACGAGCTATTTGATTCCTCATAGGGTAGAAGCTCTACAGCACTGTTGGTCCCAACTAGTTGGCAATTGTTTTAAAAATAACAAGAACAATGTAGCCATTGACTTCTGGATGAGTCTTTGATATGGTTAGTGCTTATATGATGGAAAACTTGGGAGGGGAGGGAAAGAGGAAAGGGGGAGGGAGACAGGGAGAGAGTGAGAGTGTGTATTTGTGTGTGTGTGTGTGTGTGTGAGAGAGAGAGAGAGAGAGAGAGAGAGAGAGAGAGAGAGAGAGACAGAGAGAGAGTTCTCGAACAAGAAAAGGGCTGTGAGAAGGATATTACAAGTGTGGGCTTGGCTGAAGCTTACTTAGGAGCCACTGAAGATGTGAGGGCCTAACTGATCAAGTTAGAGAAAACTGCTGCGCATATTGGCAGGAAGGTTGACCTCAGAACTGACTGACTGTGAGGCAAGACCCTGCATCCATTAGGGCAGAGGGAGCACTGCTTTATACTAACCCCATGGAAATGTTCACAAGAGTCTCAGGCAGAAACCACACCTCCACTCTAAGGATCACCAAGAACCCAGCTACAGAATGCTTGCTTCTGTTGGAGCAGAACTGGGTGGGGTCTGCCTAGACACATGATGAACATGGATTTGTTCAAGTGGTTCCATCCCAAGACCGTGACTAGAACCTTGGTAATAGTTTATTTCATGAGTAGAGAATTTTGTCAACCTCAGAACTGGCCAAGAAGTAAGATGCAAAGGGATAAGAAACATCAGAGCACTGACTGATGACTAGAACAGCCAGGGACAGGGGTGTGTCCCTAAAGACTGGCTTCCCGGAGGCTGAGTAAGCAGTGTTGAAAGACACAAGGGGAAACCAGACAGTCTGCAGGAACTCAGGTCCAGCTCCAACAAGTTCTCAGGAAGCTGGTGAAGGCCTCCTCTGTCTTAGGACAGAGGTTTTCAAGCCGCCTAATGCTGATACCCTTTAATACAGTTCTTCATGCTGTGATGACCCCCAACCATACAATTATTTTTGTTGGTACTTCATAACTAAAATTCTGCTAGTTATGAATCGCAATATAAATATCTGATATGTAGGATATTTGGTATGGGACCCCTGTGTAAAGGTCCTTTGACACCCCGCCCAAAGGGGTCTTGACCCACATGTTGAGAACCACTATCTTAGAGAGATATGAAATACAAACTAATAAGACAAACTTAGATGTGTAACTCCTACCACTCAGTACTTTATTAAAGGGAAGATGAATTCGTGATTAAGAATGCTAGCCAGTTTAAAGACATGTAATGACTATCTACAAAAATTATGTTTTGATAGTTACCCCATAGTTTGTGTCTTCACACATAAAACTGAACATTAAATTGAATTACATTCAATTGTTAGAGTCAGTTTCCCACTGCTATAGTTTTTTTAATAAATAACTTTAAAGTTTCATATAAAGAAGAAAATTAAGTTCTTAATGCCAATAAGAGTGGGTTCCTAAATTAGTCAGTTTAAAAGTACTACTGATGTTACACATTCTTTATAAAAAATAAATTTTTCATAGTGAAATAAAAAAAGAATGTCAAAAGGAGTCAGGGCTGCCATGCTACCATTTGTTAGGCTAAACCATTCAAATTCCTTTCTCTTTGAGTTCCTCATCCATAAAAATGGGACTAGCATTACCCATGTACTAAGGTTGCTGAGCTGTTTAATATAGAGACTAAAGGTCATGGCTGGATTTTCACTGGTGTCCCTCATTGTGTTTTTTCCCAATATATAGTTGATATATTTTCTAGAACTATGCATCCAGAACCAGAAGATCACAGGAAGGTATGGGAGAAATACCACTGCTCATGTCTCTGTGATCCAGATTTCCAATCACTCTATTGTAGTGCCATAACTTCCCTAGATTTCCTATTTAACCTCCATAACAACCCCATGAACTGGGCAGAGAAATTCACTCCATGAACACAGTTAGAGAAGGAAAGGTAGAGTTCACACACAAGTAAGAAGTGATAGGCCAGCATCATCGGGAGCAACGGCTTCGGACAACTTCAGTCACAGAAAGTTTCCTGAAAGTAGACAATGTGGACATGAACTTGGACTTGGGGGATTTCATAAACAACAGAATTACCTGAGTGAAGAGACTGCGTTTGAAGTTATCCCATGAGACAAGCATTCTGCACACACACAACCCTGGTGTGGATCATCAGATTTTCAGATTTTTCTGCGCATTTTCAAACTATCATAAAGTGTATTGTTAGCGGTTCTGGAGCTTTGGTTTTTGTTTCGCTCAGTATCTAGGTCCTCAAGGATCTTATTCTGTCACCTCACTGTGAATGTTTGAATCTATCTGGCTGTCCTTCCTCACCCATGCAAGCTCGGGATGATCCGGGTTTGTGATCCTCTGAGGTGTGGAAAGTTCTCATTGATGTTTCAGGCTGCCCTGGACACAGGGAGAACGGGATACGATCGATAGCATGTGGCAGGCCATCTAAATGCTGTCCATTCTTTCTTCCCCGCCTGGGCAAGGACCCAGAGTTGGGCTGGCAGGTGAATTCAAGAGTGGCTTTCCCGATCTGAGCCTGGCAGCGAGGTAACAGCTGTGAAGCAGTGAGGGACAGGTAGAGGCCAGCGAGTTAATGGCTGGTGAGCAGGATGAATAGGAGGCTGTGGGTCTGCCAACGAGAACACTCTGTGAAGGACAGCAGGCAAGCAGAGCACCGACCGAGAGGCTGAGCGCAAGGCAGCCGGGCGATCAGCAATAATTACGAGTCAAGTTTCTGCAAAGAGCTGTGATCCTCAGGCTGGTGTAGCCGCTCAGCAAATAAAGATGCTCCTGGCTGTCTGCCCCTGGGGGTTTTCAGGGAGCTCTGTGGTATTAGCTGAAAGTTAAAGATAGAGGAGGGGGGGAAGAGAGAGAAAGAAAGAAAACTTCAAGGATCAGGAAACACAGCTAACTAGGTAGTGTAGATACTTATAGACAATAACCCACTTGAGTGACACAACTATTCCATAGAATAATGTTTTAGTATGTGCTATGTTTAGAGTGAAGGTGCATGAAAGACATAATGTTGGGGACAAAAGCGATTGTGCTTAGGGGGGAAGAAAAGCAATCATAAAATGTCCAGAGAGTTATTTCAACTATGAGAGATCACATGACACACATTCCACCACTGTCTGATAATTCTCTGAAATCCTTTTCCTGTATGATTTTCCTGAGGTAGTTGTGGCAGACTGAGCATTCCTCATTCAGAAGACCAAACTCCCAAGTGTCCTAGAGGCTGAAGCTGTGGGGGTCACCAATGTGACACAGCAAGTGGAAAATGTCTCTCCCTGACTGTACGTGGTGGTCCACATGCCAAACACAGGCTCAGAAGAGTTTTGTTTAAATACCCAGCTGCACATGTGCCTATTAAATACAAGTGAATTTCCACTAATACTGGGGCCTCTGCCCTAGATATCTAGTTATTCCCCAAATAAGAAAAATCAAAATATGAGACACTGGTGTTGTCAAGGATTTCAGATAAAAAATACCCTGGTATGTGAATTTTAGGTTAAGAAAGCAAAGGTCTCCCAGAGGCAACTTAGATGAGATAAAGGACTAGAATAGTAAAGGGTAGCAACAGATTTTTCAGCATATAGTACTGTCCCCAATGTTAGAACTCATCAGGCTAGCTTGAGGAGTCAAATTTGTGGAGATAGAAACAATAAATGCATTCTCCAATGAGGGGTGTTGAGCTAATTATCACTGTTGGAGACAAAACCCTGCTCTCAATGACCAGAGGAGAATGGCTTCCTCCTCACCCCCCCATACCAACATATCTGATTAAGTCACAAGATACACAGAGCAGTTACAGCTGCATGTGTAGATTTTGTGTGTAGATTTTTCTTCTTCATTTAAGAGGCAAAAATCAATTGAATGTGTTTTCTCAAATTTTATCCTGACAAGAATAAGTTCAGGCCTCAGTGGTTAAGCATGACTATTCTTGCAGAAGACTAGAACTTGATTCCCAGCATCATGCCAGATGACTTTCAATGCCCATTACTCTAGATCCAGGGTATGTGGTGCCCTCTTCTTGACTCTGTGAGGCCTACACTGCCATGTGCATGCCCTGTCCACCTACTCTCAAAAACAAGCAAATTCAGTCTTCCCGTGCACCATGATGCCAAGGAATGTTGTATTTAAAAATTCACCATTTTTCACTCAGCCCCTTTGAAATCTTTATTCCTCCTCTGTGGTTTAGTGGTTTCTTTTCCTGCTGCCCTCTAGTGTCCCTCATGCATGTGTACCCTAAGTTTTCATTTCTGGGAGCTCTCACAGTAACCGAGTTCTGTTCTTGCCCTTTGTATTGTATATTTCTCTAAAGGTAAAGCAAGGGTATGGAGCGTATGGTCCCAGCATGGATTTGCCCCCTAAGCATGAGATGCTGTCTAATTTTAAGCCATTCACCTTCTCAATCATCAATTTATCATGAGCTACAACCAACGTGTTGGTACTTGACTGGGCATGATCCCAGAATGCACAGTGGCCCTTTGAGTCGTTGAGCGTGCGGCAACTCCTACTCTTATTCCTCAGGTAGTTTCTCTCTGAAGACCATCGTCTTCCCCATCCCAAAAGTCATCCAGCTTTGGCTCAGAGATGTCTTGTTTCTTTCTGTAGTTATAAATTGGCCATTTGTAGACTACCATAGCTCTTTCTTTTCCACTGTCTGGTCCTCCAACCCCAAAGATCTCCCAAAGAGCTGAGGAGCCTCTGGTCATGCTCCATTCTCACTACACACTAGAAATCAGATAGTCTTTATTCAGGGAGGAAGAATTTTATAATCCCTGGTACTTTAAGCTAAAATTACAGTTGATTCATTTGGCCCTACATAAAGTGATTCCCTTACTACCAATAACTTCAATCTCATCAAGTACTTGCTCAAAGCTCTGCCTTGGCGCTCACTTTCATGGCCCCATGGCTTTTTCCTCTGGTGATCTTTTTAAATGTGTTCTGGTACTGTTATTCTAGCACAAGAGAACTGGAAACAGATGAGCAGCACTGAGTCCACAGGGGCTGTTTCTGTAAATCACAAGCTATGCTCCTCATTTCTTCCTGAGACAAAATCCTTCACTATTGTTATTTGTAAACATGGAGCTGAACCAAGATTTCAAGAATTCCTTTAGGCTTAGTACTAATTTAGTCAGTAGCATATTCATTATATCAGCAATGTCTATACACAATCACCTCCATGGTTTTTAAGGAAAACATTTAGAATACATGAAAATGCCTGCTAGTGTATTCTCTGGCATTGCATCTATTAGTCTATTGCGTGAAATTTTAGACAAACCTTCATTTGCATCTTACTTTTCTTCCTAAATAATAAACTTAAGACTTCAATAAATTATTCACTATCTAAGCTTCAGTCTCATTTTAAAGGCAATAATGATAATTAATCATTGCCTAAAAAGTTTGTTATTGCTGTTCTTTGAGATAGTGTCTTAATATGTAGCCCTGGCTGGCCTAGTACTTGATATGCAGACCAGGTTAGGTTGACATTCACAGAGATCTACCTGTCTCTGCTTCCCAGTGTTGGAATTAAGCTGTGAGTCACCATACTTGGCCTGTTGAAACTTTTCCTAAGATTAATCAGATAATACTTTAAATATGATGCTTATCTGACTATGCCCTCAGCTAATATTCTCAGCACAGATGCTAACAAAGAGTATTCATTACTGGTCAACGATTCATTTCTTTGTGCACATTTTGACTTTGTGTGCGAGTTTGTGACACTCAGGTCCTAAGCTACAGACATCCCTGTCTATTCATTCCCTTGTTTTCATACTACTATTGCAAGCACAGGAGACCCTTAACATGACAAAAGTAAATAAAGTGTGTGTGTGTTTGTGTGTGTATGTGTGTGTGTGTATGTTTAGTAGCATGATTATGAAACCAATATAATGTGGTATAGCACAATTTTATTTTACTCTATGTCTCCATCGTTAAAAGAAAATTCTAAGAAAAATTTTTGTAAATCAACCACTAAGTTTACCACGGCACACTGCTGTATTTTCTCCTAATCTTTTGACTCTATTTTTAAGAAAATCGGGTTAGTAATACTGGTATTTATTTCCCTTGAAACTACTTTTTAAGATTACTTTAATCCTAAAAGAGTAATTTTGCTTCAATATCTTCTAATGATTCTAAATATGGTATAACTTGACTAAAGACTATGGGGATTTTAAAGGCATAAATGTGTTACCCAATCTTTTTAATAAAGCTGTAAGCAAATGTCACTTTCCCTTATTATAAGGAACACCAACAGTAGACATCACAAATGTTTAATATTCACTAATTCAAAAGGGGTGAATAAAATGTAATTTCTGTGTTTAAATATTCATCTCTTTGCTGGTAAATCTGAACATCTGATGGCACTTGCCATCATTATTTCATCAGTGCATATTCTTTGCTTCTGTTGTTGAACATTTAATTTGAAAATAAGTTACTGTTCATTACATATTAAGGATACTGATCAGTGGGCATTCCTTCAGAAAATATTTTCCATGGTTCATTTCATATGTTAATATTTTTCCATGAAAAGTATATGTATTTAATTTATTGTCCTGCAGCATATGCCATATAAAATCTATTTTAATCATTTATAAGTGGGCAGTTAACTGGCACTGAATATATCTGTTTTTTATCCACCTGTCCCCCACCTCCAGAAAGTTCCTATGTCCCCACATTGACACTACTCCTATTACGTAATTCCTGGTCATCCTTCTCCCAACCGTAGCCAGTCAATATGTGAGTCAAATGGGTTGTTTCTGTAAAACACCAGAGAAAACACAACTGTAGAAGGTGTTAACTTGGGTGAGAGTTTCAGAGGTTCCAATTCATTGAGCCAGGGAGAGTAGGGTGAAGGAGAGTCTCTCACAGGATCACAGTCAGGAAGCAGAGAGCAAGGGGTGAAAATGCCAGCTTCCCCCTTTCCCATTTAGATCTCCTTGGGCCTCTACATTCAGGGTTGGTTTCCCCTGCTAGTTAATCCCATTGTACAAGGCCCTCAAAGATACACCCACATGTGGGCTTTCTGGATCTCCTGGAAGCCTCTTAGTCCAGTCAAGTTGGCAATCAAAATGAAGCATTACAGACATGCTGCTTTCTATCTCTGGATTAGACTACCTTGGCTAGCACTCGCAGAAGTAGGATATTCTGTTTACTCACTTTGGAAAGCCAGAATACTATTCTTCATATATACATCAATGTTTACTCTTACAAACTTACCTCCCCAGCATCTGATATATATCTGTATGTACATGTATAGAGAGAGGCAATATCATATACATTTATATATATATCCAAATAATCATCTTTAACAATATGAAATGGGGTTTTAAATTATATTCCCCTGATGGCTAGTGATGTTTATCATCTGTATAGGCATAAAATGTCGTTACATATTTTATTAAACTTTAAGCTGTGAATTTAGAGACATTTTGTTTTGTATTACCTAAGAGTTAAAGCAGTATGAACTACTTCATATCTGTCTGAAACTCATGTATGTGTCCTACTCTTCTTTATGGAATCATCTTCAACTTCAACTTGGACACTAGTTTAAAAATAAGCTCATTAATAGAGCATTGTTTCATAAAGTGTTTCCATTTCTATTGTTAATTTAACAATACCACCTATGTTAAAACCTTCATGTGGAATGAGTAATGTTTCTGAGTTCATATTATAGTATCCCATTGAATCATATGCATTAAGTATAGGATATATTGATGTTATGGTTTAATAAGAGGCAACAGAAGAAAACTCATCATGCCTTGTGAGAAACTCATCATCATCTTATGCATTTGCTCTTTTAGAATCACTAACATTCTTGATTCAAATTTGAATGAAGGAACCTCAAGCAGTCTTGAGATAAAATGGACACTGAATTCTAAAAAATAACACTATAAACTTTTTCTTTGCCCTGGTACATGGTGCATCTTTAAGTTTGTTTGAAAATTATTTTAAGTTCTTTAGAAGGTTCCTTAGTTATCAGTTATAAATACATGCCCCAGATACTTCTTATATTTTTACATACTTTTCAGAACACTGGTCATGTTTTCATTATATAGTTTAAATAAATACTTATAGACACACACATGTGGCATATATGTGTATATGGCCCTCTTACTGAACTACAACACGTTTTCAGCTAACTTAAGTTTTAATTGCTAAATGTTATTTGTAAGATTAATAAAACTACTTTTTATTTTATAATTTCTATTGTTCCTATTTCATGTACTATTGCATCTACTGAAACACTTGAAATAAAATGACTAACAACTGGCATTGTTATCTACTTTGATAACATAATGTAAATGTTTCGCATATTGTTAGAATTCTGTAAGACCAAGGCATCTAGAGTCCAAATGCAAACACTAATTATTTTCTTAAAATGTTAAGAATGTGGGGTTTTACTTCAAGAGTGCCAATAATATTTTCTATCTAACTCTTACCAAATATTTTGTAAAGATCATTTGCTCTGGTGGGCAGGAGAGATGGTTCAGCAGTTAAGAGTGTACACTGTTCTCCTAGAGAACCCAAGTTAACTTCCAGGTATGTTGGGTGGGTTCACAGCAGCCTATAACTCCAGCTTCAGGGAAAAGCTAAGCCTCTAGCTTCCATGGATACCCACATGTGTATGCATACCCATACACCACATATGACACATACTTGATTTAAATTTTCTTAAATAACTCAAATACATTTTAAACAATTTTTTTGCTCTTTCTACTTTGGCATAACAATGCAATATTTATGGAAGGGGGTTATTTTCTTTGGTGTTCTTAGAGAAACTGATGCTGAGTTGTACTGTAAAGTCAATGACCTTAGAGAACCATGGACATTAGCATGAGAGAGACCAGAGCCTTGTAGGAATCAGAGACCTGGGATTACAGCACAGTAAGAAGCTGGAGAGATGACTCAGTTAAGAGCACATACTTCTCTTGCAGAGGACCTGAGTTCAGCTCCCAGCGCATATGATGGGCACCTCACTTTCTCCTGTGACTCCAGGAGAACTGGAGACTTGGGCTTCTGTGGGCACCTGCACAAACACACACAAACTCACAGATAGAGACAATTGCCTTTGGACACAAAGATTTGATAAATCTCGAAGAAGACATGGTGTTCCTGAGAGAGTGAACAGAGAAAAAATAAAGAAGAATGCAGTGCCAGAGACACCATGAGGCACACAGGGTTTCATTAGAGTTAGACCTCGGGGTGATCAGAAGGGTTTACTCTTCTATTTATTCTTTCTGTGTAATAACTGACTCTGGGTCATTTTAAAATATTAGAGACAGAATACTTTAAACCATACACCAAACCAATTATTGAGTTGTATGGAAACATAGCAAAGCAGATAGGACAGTATGGGATAACACATTAATTACTTTAAGCAAGTGAACGCTATTTAAAATACCACCCATACAAGGGGATCATTCACAAAGGAAAACATTGATAACTTTATCAACATGAATCTAGCAATTGTGGTTTACCAAAAACACTAGGAGAGTAAAGAGGAGAGTCACCAAAACACCTGCAATTTATGTTTCTGACAGTTAAGTTTCGCCCAGGGTCAGCAAGGAGCACTTGTTTTTTCAACAGGAGAAAAAAAGAGAAGCAATATTAAAAAGTAGACAAAATGCATAAACATATTTTTACAAATAACTTTAAAAACGATTTCCCCTATTATTAGAGTTCTAAACAGCAGCAGCACTATATCCTAACTAACCCCTCCCTTCTGCTCCTCTCTGACCCAAGGAGAAGTAAGGAGAGCATCTGTGGACCAAAAGGTACAGTGGGCAAAGATCAGTCCGCCCTTGTCTGTTTATCACATCACCCCCAGGGGATTTTCTGTCTTGGCTGGGCTGAAGGTCACATTGAACTTGTAACAACAATTTACTCCTTCAAAATCAGGTTCATTAGCTCCAATTTTCTGACTTAACTCTTGGCCCCAGGATTTCCCCTTCTAAGAGATGTTAAGGAGGTAGGAGGGACAGAAAAGGAGGAAGGGTAGGAACCAGAAGAGCCTGGAGGCAAAGGGAAGATGACAGTGGGGGACTTGAATGAATGAGACCGAAACACAATGATGCACATGTATGAAGACGCTATGCTAAAACCCACTCATTCATGTACTGACTTAAAATGTTAATGCTAAAGGGTCCCTGTAGAGTGTGGTTCTGATCAGTTGACTAACATTACTTGAGGGATGAGGGAACAGGTCATAGAATGAACTCATTGTCTTTCCTTAAGAACAGCAAGTATAAAATCAATTAGCTTAGTTCTCCTATTGTCAAACATTATTAAACCAAAATCCGCCTGGGCCCCACCCTGAAGGAGTGTATGGATAACACTCACTTCCTTTAACCTTCGCAGATCTTAAAGCCTACTTCCTAGAACGCTTAGAGTTACTACTTCTGTTATTGCTAAAGAAACCCTTTCAGACTCATGTTCCTATTTTATATAAAATCTCATGACAACTTGACTTTAGTTGCTAATGATGAACTTCCAGTTCTGTTCTGGTTCTGTGCAACACTGCTTTCCTGGTGTCTTGGTTCTTAATGCCTGCTTCTCTCACACCTTGTTAACAGAACTGTGATATAGGGTGTGCTTCACATAGATTAAACTAATACAATACATTAGTCCTGGCAGGTACAATGTACAGCTTTTAAAAGCAAGACAAAGGGAATAGATAGTCTCTCCTGAGAACTAAGATAGCAGATATTCACTTGGGCTATATTCCACATCATCAGTTAACTGGGTTCACAGAATGTTTCCAAATTTTCCAAAGATGATGTTAAGATTTATTCTAGCTATGATTTTGCTTTAAGAAACCTGCAGTTTCGTGGAATGAGAAGTCCCTTGACTAGTATAAAATAATTATATGAGCAGTGCTGAAAATTAAAAAGGGTAGGAGATCCTCACCAACCTTTTCCAAAATGTTTACTCTAGTTATTTTTTTAACCCAGGTTATTCTGGAAAGAAAAGCAGTCCTGGGAAAGAGAAAGGGAAGAGAGTAGTGATCAAAAGAGGGAGGGGGAGGGTTCCTGCTGATGATAGAAGAGAGAAGGAGTTCCTACGCTCAGATTTTATAAGATCACTCTATCAAACCCAGAAGAATACAATGTGCCTTGCTCCCTGAGAGGAGACCTTAAATGGGTAGTGAGCTGCCAGTTGAGAAAAGCTCAGGCCAAGCAAGCCAGAACTTCATGGGTGCTCCCCACCCTACAACAGCAACAACAATGACCTGACCCCCACACTCCAATATGACACACCCAAGCATCCCAGAAGCTACGTTCTGACAACATTATGGGATCACTTGTCCAAGAGGTTATCAAATGCCTGTCTCAGCCTCAGTGCTCAGCAACCTACTTCCTTATCTACAGAAAGGACATTATAATCATGTCATGTGAAACTGTCTGGAGAACAAAGTTGTTGTGAACAGGGAAAAATCCCTACCAAGGGCATGAGGAGACAGAGATAGGTGATCAGACACACTGTAGGAGACTGGGTGGCAAGAGCAGGTAGCACAACCAAGAAGGATGGAAATCTTTTGCAAGAGTTGAGAAGTGAGTTATCTAGACTTATCTCATGAGCCATCTGCCTGGCCGTCTCACTGTAAGTGGTTAATCTTCAGAGCTAAGTTGGTTCTCCAGAGACTGCTGATGCCAGGGGGTCATCGGGCTCCTGATGTCCTTAGAAGACACCGTAGGGCTCCAGGGGTCATCTTCCCAGGACTCGTGACATGGTAAAGTGCTGGAGTTCTGATTTTACTTTGTGCCCTCGGTCTCAACCTGCCTGCCTCCATGAATGTTAAACCAAGGCTGACCATTCACAAGGTGCACTCTTCCCCTTCCTTGCTCTCTGCTTGTATTAAGCCCTCATCAGGAGCTCAAAAGAGTCTGCGACCCATGCAACTTCCTCCTTTACCACCCCAGGCCAGCATCTCTGACACACCCGGCCAGCTCCAAAACTTGCTCAACAGTGCTGGAACCGTAATTTCACTGGCTTACCTTCTTCTACCCTTCGGTACCAGTTCCCACCCAAGCACAGCTTCTGTTTTTCACATTTGAACTTCTAGCTGTTGCTAAGGAAAAGCAGCTGCTTGTGTGGACCACAGAGACCACCGCTGAACCTATCAACTTCTGACTAACTTCACAACAGAGCCCTTGGAAACTAGTGGCACTCAATCAACTTCCCACATCCCCCGGGTAAATGCACCACCAGTCCCTTCTGAGAGATGACTGGATCCCACGTGGGGAAAGCATGGCAGGCAGCACAGCGTGCCCACCCTCCCCTCACAGTGCAACCCAGCTCAACTGTGCGCTTTCAGAGGATAACCAAGTTTCTCTTCTCCTGGCACCGATGCACCCATTATTTCCCCTCGATTTTGTACCTATTTGAATTCTATTATGCTTTCATCTTTTATTTCTGACTCAGCCCATCCTTACTGTGAGCTTCCCTCTATCCCTGCTCGAGCCCTGTGAACATGTGGTCTGTACTCATTGGTTCTGTGCGTTCACTCCTGGCTTCGTCCTGTTCTTATGAGGTACAGACTATATTGGATAAACCTACCTTGAAACCATGGTGGCCTCCCATTGGCCTAATCTACAAGCCAATTGTAGCTCTCACTCTCTTTAAACTATCAGCAACTGACACATGGAGTCCTATCCTCCATTGTTCCCTCTTTAAAAATTACTTTGCTCACTTGACTTCCCGATTTCCAGAGAACCAGTTCAACTCACAGGTCCTACACGGTTTATAATTCCAGGTCCAGGGCATCTGACACCTTCTTCCGGCCTCTGCAGGCACCAGGCACACACATGATGCACAGATATGCTTGCCATCAGAACATCCATACACATACACTTAGAACTAACAATTTTAATGTACATGAAAACATATCACACAGATGCTCACATAAATGTTAATTGTGGCTTTACTCGTGGTAAGCAAGAACTGGAAGCAATCCAGTGTTTACCGTGGCACATTTGTTGAATGTGATACCACTTAGCAATGGGAAAGTGGGGACCACTGATGGACAAACCTTGAAAAGTACTTTAAGTGAACAAATTCAGAAACAGCAGATGAAGACTGTATTATTTCACTACTAGAGTGTTAGGGAAAATCAAACTGATGGAGACAGAAACAAACATGGTCATCAGAGGCTGGATGGGCAAAGGTGTCTGAAGAGGACTTTGAAGATCAGAAAAGTATGCTCATTTATACCCAGATAAATGTGATGGTGACAAGATGGCATTGTCTTATGACAATTTACTGAACTATACAGTTTAAAAGGTTTAAAAACAAGAGCTTTGCCTATGAACTACACTCACTGGGAAAGTTCTGGAATCATAGCTGTTCCCATGACTTCCTTCTTTCTCACCCCACATTAAAGCAAGCCTCTGCTCAGAAACTCACTAACTCTTCAAAATTGATCATCCATAGGCCCATGCTTTAAGCCCCACCTCCCACTGGGCTGTTTCCTGACCTTGTAACCATCTTGACTGTCCAGCTCATCTATTCCAAATGCATTCCCTGCTGTTATTCAATTAAGCTTTGATTCCAGACCAGAGATGCCTGGACAGACGGTCCCCACCCCAGATCTCCCATGGGCACAACACACAGCTCACATAGGTGCAGCAGAGTGACTAACAGTTGGAACCAGGGTTTTCTGGTTCAACTCACACCGCAGGCAAAAACAAAACAAAAAAACAACAAAAAAACAATATTCCCCTGGTTTTGTACAACGTCTGGGTAAAGAGAGTCATTGCTTCTCATAAGGTAAATAGCATCACATTTTAAGTGGAATTCATTAAATGCATTCACAAGAGCAATCAAGATATTTCAGTAATACCACAGAGCATTCACACAACTCATAAAGAAATACCATTTTTCTGATTACCAGCCTTTAAACATGGCTCCAAAATAATGCATTTATGCTTGGCCTGGTGATGAAGGATATATGAAAAGTGGAAGCTAACTTCTTGCCTATGTGTAAACATTTTGTGAACATTGAATTATTCAGTCTCATAATGAATGCCGTATCAGCTAGACTCAAGATGTAGAGAGAAAAAAGGTGGAGGGCATGTACTGTAGATCAGATGCTCACATAGTTAGGCGATTATGAAAGCTACGATCTAAAAATGCAAATTATTTACTTTATTAGCATGTATATGCCATTGTTCCCACAAACTGACTGCCTCTTCTCCCATGTATCACCTGAAACATCTCATCTCTGGGTTTACATAGAATTTTAGAAATGCCTCTATGATCCCACCTTAAAGTGGCTTAGTGGTCCGGTTTCTCCCATGGCTCTTGTGAGACAATGAGCCTTGGCAAGGAGATCATTATAGTGGTCTAGCAGGGGGTCAGACTTAGAGCAAGCAACCTTGGGTTCTCAGATCTGCACGTGTTAGATGTGGATGCTGCGATTCAACTTCCAGCTTTGCTCTTCATTCTTCCATAGTGGCCAAAAGAATTGACCAAGAGATATGAGCACACAGTAGGCGCTTATAGCAGAAGACATGACTGAAATACTGCTTTGGTCCCTGGTTCATGGACCCTTACGGTCCTGGTTTTCTCTTTACTGTGCAGAACTTACAGACACCTGTCTGACCATCTCTAGTGCCTGAAACTGCATGGACCCCAGTAACATACACTACTAGACACAATGTTATCCCTGGCTTTATTTCATTTGAATGGCGTGTGAGCATGTGTTCTTGAAATCCAGCAGGAGCCTACGCAGGTTGAGACCAGAGGCCAATGTTGGTTGTCTCCTCAGTCACTTCCCACATTATTTGAGACAGGCTCTCTCACTGAACCTGGATCTTGATGACTCAGCCATGATGGATAGCCAGGCAGCAAGTAGTTCATATCCTCAGAACCGGAAGTTGGCATATACCACTTATATCGGAACCAGGAGTTGGCGCATACCACCATACCCAGCTTTTAATATGGATTTCCTGGCATTGAACCAGGTCCTCGAGCTTTTGCAGCAAGCGTGGTAGTGAATAGGTTGTCTCCCCGGACTGTTTCCCTAGGTTTGAGTTATTATTATTTCAATACCTACCTGCATTTCCCTTTATTTTCACCTGCCTCTGTTATTTACTTACTGTTGTAAAGCTATGTCTGTGTTATTCCAAGTCCATGTAGTACACTGACTATAAGAAAAGCAATATATTGATTTTTTAAAAAAACGATCTGGTATAAATATCTTTATATCACAGCTATTTTATGTTGTCTGCAGAGTAAACTATGTAAGAACTGGAAAGCTTAAGTGGCACATCCTAGTCACTACTGTATGTCATCCCTCTGGGTTCCTAGGGCTGAGAAAAGTCATCATAACTGCTTAGTGGGGGAGGTATGGAGTCATATTCACTCTACATGTTTAGTCCCTCTGCCTCTAGAACACAGAAATCTACTGGCAGATTTGTGAAAGAGTGTATCTCTCTTTGTGTATGTGTTTCTCTGCTTATCAGTCAAGAACCTATTTAATTTTCTTTAAAGAGAAGAACTTGCAGGGTTTTTTTTTCCTGCATGAAAGCTAACGTGGGGTTAAGTAAATTAGACTTCTCAGTGTCTCATGGTAAATGAAGCCTGAATTATAACTCTATCCCCTAACCAGACAATAATCAATATTTCAGTGCTTAACTATAAGTCTGTGGATAGAATAATATGTCCTCTAATTTTCAAGATGAAAGTAAAAATTGTCCTTTCAATCACTCACAGCAAGTAACTAATGAATAATGGTGGAGAGAGTGGGCGCATTGAAGGAATTTGGGTATTCAAGCCTTCACTCCATAAACAAGCTCAAAATGCAACTAGTCCTTCTAATAGAATCTAAATAGCTATCATTTGTCTCAAGGAAGGATAGATAATAAATTCATGGTGTTAGCAGCAACCGGATTTGTATATACATTAACGTCTTAATTTACAAAAGAACCAATTTGTGTGGTTAGACAGAAAGAGCACAGCATACTTCTTAATCAGTTCCCATGATCTCATTTACCTTATTAGGATTTGTTATTATTTGTAAAATTAATTAGCTTCCCCTTTGCACCGGGCTTTCACTGCCTCTCTGGAAGGGCAAACGGTGGCTTGTAGGTCCCGAAAGACACATGGGCTGAGGCTGACTTAGCTGGTGACTAATGGTTCACTGCCGGGAAATGCAGCGATTCCCCTCAGAGCTCTGTGGGGTAAGTGCAGAGGGGCAGAAGCACAGGAGCTACCACTTGTCCCACAGATGGACAGCTCATGTTCAGTTGTGCTGTATGTGACAGTCTGGACCGATGCCCATTGCAGGCTAAGCTCGGCTCGCACCCCCGAAGAACAATGGTTGTCACGAAAGAAACCGGAGATCATCTAAGAAGTCTGAGGATTTGTGTGGGTGACCCGAACACACCCCTCTCCTCCTTGCACTGTGGAAAGTAACCTTGTCTAAACCAAGCGTGTTCAATGATCATCAGAGTCTGTACCAGACTTTGGCCTAATGTTAGAATCGGATACACAGTGTCTGGCTGTTACTGGGAAATACCAATAAAGACAACCTTGATGTAAAATAATAAAGTATGTTTCAAAAAACTATCACAAAGCACTGTTATATACTGCAAACTTTCATTAAACCAATCAAATACACAATCATCTTAAGTCGGCTACCATTGGGGAGTGTCTGTCACCATGGAGGTAGAAGAGACCACATTGACACTGGTGAAGACTGTTACCGTGATGAGTGAAGGCACCACACTGACCAATGGGCACTGTGTGTCACCATGGTGAAGACACTATACTGACACCACTGGAGACTGTCTGTCACCCTGGTGGGTGAAGACACCTCACTGAGGCTGGTGGGGATTGTCTGTCACGGTGACAGTTGAAGACAGCAAATTGACTCAAGCAATAATTTACATGTGATTACTGTTATGTATGTAATTTCTCAAAGTGTTTCGGTGAACAATTAATAGATAGCCATTGCCAGGTCGAGATGAGACCCAGTAGGCACAGTGCTTGCCTGTGCCTGGACCCTCACTCGGCACCACATCGTCAGATGTTGTGGCATATATTTGTAATCAAATCTCCGTGGGTGTGGAGGCAGGGGTAGGGAGTTAAAGGCCAAACTGTGATATAGGAGGCCTTGTCTAAAAGAAAAAGAGACAGCAGAGAGGAGGAGTGGGAGGGATGGGGGAAGGGAGGAAAGAAGGGTGGAAGTCCAGGCCTACTTGTCTGCCTTGTATGCTCTCCCAATTTGGTTGTCTTGTTTTTGTTATTGTTGTTTTGTTTGGCTCCCTTTGGATCTCTGGGGATTTAGCAATAACCAAACTCCACAGAACTATATCTTTGCTTATATGTCACCTATGGTTGAAAGATGCCCCCAAAGCCGACATCCTGAACTCCGAGGTCACCTGTGCCTTGTAGACTTCAGTGTCTACCAACCAGTATCAAAATACTACACAGGCTTCTGGGGGCAGAGGCTCATCTGTATCTGTTTTAGTCAGTAGTTCTCAACACTGCACCCCAGTATCCCATAGCCACCAATATCTACAGTCACTATTTGTGAGCATCTATCTCTTTAACTAAGTGACACCACTAAAAATAGTATCTTTAGAAGCTTATCAGATCACACTTTGCTGCCTTCTTGCTCCCTGTCCTTTACCCTTCCCTTCCATGTGGCCTACAGTTGTGTATCTGAAGCCATCACTCTGACTTCAACACCCCGGGGACAGGATTCTTTGACCACACTCTGTGTGAAAAGACTCACATGCCTTCATCATCACTTTCTGAATCCATTTCTGCATCTACTCTTTCATTTGCCCAGAACACATTCCTCCCCTAGTGAAAACCGCCATTTCCCTTAAACATGAAATAGAGAGTAAAACCCAAGTCCACACCTTCCTTCCAGTCTTCAAGCTCTTCCCTGCTTTCCTGTCTCCTCTCCATCTTCACCCCTGCTTTGTGCTGTGCTCTGTACTTTACACAGTCCAGAACTGCCAGTTCTCTAAACGTACTGTGTATTTAGTACTTGTCCCACTAAGGGCGAATATCACTGTGATAAAATGCTGTGAACAAAATAAATTGGGGAGGAAGGGGCTTATTTGGCCAATGCTTCCACATCACAGTTCATCCCCAAAGGAACTCGAAGGGCAGGAACCTGGAGCAGGAGCCGATGTGGAGGACACAGAGGTGTAATGATTACTCATTTGTCCACTCTGGCCTGCTTTCTTTCCCTTTATTGTCTTTCTTTTTTCTTTTTCCTTCTGTCATACATCTCCCTCCTTCCACCACCAGCCCCGTCCCTGCTCAGATCCATTCCTTCTCTATTTCCCTTCAGACAAAAAGCAGGCCTCCCAGGAACGTCAACCAAACATGGTGTAACAATTTTCTACAAGACTAGGTAAAAACTGTCATATCAAGGCTGAATTAGACAACCTGATAGGAGGAAAAGGGTCCCAAGAACAGGCAAGAGAGTGAGAGCCTCCACTAAACCCACTGTGAGGAGTCCCACAAAAAAAAAACACCAAGTTCACAACCATAACATGTTTGCAGACAACCTAGCACATACCCACACAGGCTTCATGAGTGACACTTCAGTGTCTTTGATCCCCTACCAGCTCTACTGAGTCAATTCAGTTCTTCTGCTGTCCTCACCCTTTTGTCTCCCAGAATTCTTCCTCCCCATCTTCCATTAGGTTCCTCGAGCTCCAAGGAGACAGACCCAGCAGAAATCTACAATTTAGGCTCACCCTCTGCCTAATGTCTGTCGGCCTGTTTTTTTTGGGGGGGAGGCAATTTTTGTTTTATGTTTGTTTAATAGTACTCAGGACTATTGGCCCAGGAATGACAAAATGGACTGGACACTGCCCCATCAATCCTTACGTGGTAGCTTACAACCATCTGGAACTCCAGCTCTGAAGAACTCAACACTCTCTTTTGGCCTCATAGAACATTAGACACACAAGTGGTACAGAGACAGGCATGCAGGCAAAACACTCATAAATGGAAAATTAAATATTTTTTAAAGGAAGAGTGAGTGCATTTTGCCTTTTCCCATTATAACTGTTGTGACTATGGCTGTAGTTCAGCAATACATGATGAATCAATGACTGACTTGGACAGCACGGGATAGGCTGGTCTCAGAATCAGAAGACAAATGCTTTTTCTTATACACAGCTTTGACAGGTCTTGGACAGCAGGGAGTGCTTGCACAATCTACTTCAAGCAGTTAAAGATTTTGTAATCATCTCTCTCATCATACTTTAAGACATAAGCATGAAAATGACCTCTTTCCACCCAACTACATCAGAGTCAACTACCTTGTTCTCACCCTCCACTGCTGGAGAGAACACTGGATTTTACCGGTGGCTCCCATACACAGTGTTTAGAAGAAGCTTCTCCATGGTCTACCAGCATAACTTAGGGAATCCATAGAGAATAGCCCCTTCCCCTATCCTCTGCCTCTCTGCTCTCCACAACCAGCCTCTTTCCAAGGTGCCAAGGTAAAAGCTGACTGATAACATTGTGTTCTTCACCACTAGCTGGTCTATTATGATCTAAAACTGGGTTTTTCTTCACTGCCAAGGGAAATCCCATGAGTATCTGTTGCTTGACTATCAATTGCCAAGAATTCTGAAGCAGAGGAGTGGAGGAGCAGGAGGGAGCTCTCATGGGGCATTTGCTTCAGGCACTGCCTCTCAGCCAAAGTCTTCCTGGCTGTGGTTCACACACAGGTTCATTCTTTCTTTAAGAGATACAGTAAGAGGCTCACTGCTTAGACATGAACTCAAGCTGTTCAGCTGTATAGACAAGGGGGAGATATTCTGTCAGCCTTTGAGATTTCCTTTTAAAACTGTGACCAGACATTCGTGTATACATTCAGACTTTCATTTTAATCAGCAACCTGCAAATTGCATATTCATTTACCTAGACACAGGGCAGGCACTGTTCTTAGAGATAGGGATGTTCATTGTATTACAGACACAGGTCCAAAGAAAGGAAATCTTGGTTGAACACAAAGTCCTAGAGGCAAAAGTGTTATAAGAAAACAAACAGAGTTGGGAAACAGGACTCCAAAGGAAGGAATCTTATTTCAAACTTCCTGGAACAAAGTCAACCATGATACTGGGGACTAATTTAAAAATAACATTGCCTTGCTACACTGAAGTACATCATACCAATATTTGTCCCTTAAATATTTCTGTCTGAGTCCATGCACTTTCTTGCATAAAAACTTCTAGTTGATTGTAAATGTATCTGTTCTTACTCACAGTCAATGTTCAATACCAATAATCAGGATTGGTTTTGCAGGTTAATCTTTGCAGAGAATATCTTTCTAGAAGCTTTCATTGAAAAAATAAGCCTCATGCATTACATGCGGAAATAAGATAAAAATACTTATTTTATATTTCTTATATCTCCTTTTTATGAGAAACTGTATTCATCTTGTCTATAGTCAAGACTATCTAATGAATGAACTGAGAACCTTCAGATTTCCACTTGGTCAGATGCAATAATCTATGAGCAATTTGAACCTGTCATCCTCATTCCACTCCAACTTCAGAGTCAGAGAGGTAACAGGGTGACAGAGCCTTCTTGTCAACCTAAAATCTACATGGCAGCTCTCCCTTCTACCTTTATATTGTACAGTAGCTGCTGACAGCCATGGCCATGCCTACATCAGCCTCTCTCACACCACTTACCATCTTGCATTGTGAATGCACAGAACCATTTCCTCCAGGCTCCACAGAAGTAGATGGAGTTACTTGTTCACGTCTGTCTCTCCACCACTTAGAATAAAGAGGCCGTGAAGAGTCATCTGGGCATAGCAGGAAACACATGAAAGACAAATAAGACACAAACAAGGACTACAGGGTTAGCTGTTTGAGCCCTAAATTATATATTCTTACTGATTAAAATGTTAATAATTCAGAGAGTTTGGGGTTTCAACATCAAATCGCTAACAAAACAAGTAAATAATTGAGCAAAGATTTAAATGGAAGGTAGACTGGAGCCCCAAACTGAGGGCTGAGGAGATGTGAAGGAGTTTGCAGGTGCTCCGCAGTCAGACAGCGTGACTATTGTGGGACCTCTGCCGGGCAGTGAGGGAGAATTGTGACCGTGCCTCCTCCTGCAGCATAAACTACATCTAAGTTCGCTCATTCACTGTTAACAGGCAAAGAAAAGAAAAACAAAGTTTGGTGAGTTAATGCCAATGACCTCATTGGTGAGTGCACACACGCACACACACACACACACACACACACACACACACACACACACACACACACACGGAGATGCCAAGATCCCTCCTGTCTACTCTAACCCTTCCACTTCAAAAGCATCTAATTTGTATTATTCTCTTCCCATAAATTAATGCCAAGCCAGAAAAAATGCATTGTGTGTCTTCAGAAAAGGGCAAAAAGACCGGAGTTGAAGGAGGTCAAAGAATCTCCCAAGAAGTGTGATGACCAGGAGCATGAGGGCTCTGTGGTTACTTGATAGACCCTGAAGAAGCTCATTTACTATGATGCGATGGGAACAGCAGAAGGCAGGGCAGTACACGGACAGCAGTACAGAGATAATGCTCTCCTCTAAACTCCAGAACGCTCAACACTCCCCCTCCCCCAAATCCCCAAAAGTCCAGAAGACAAATGACACTAACCACAATTTTCCTATGTTCCCCAAACAACTTTGTGAGTACTGAGATTCATTTAATATAAACAGTCTAGGGACCTTCAGTTCAGAAGAAGGTAGCTACAGAGTTCAAAAGAAAAAAACCCCATGAAATCCAAATACTTCGTTCTCATCGCTGTGTGAGGCCACCTGAGGACCAGGAGGCCATGGTCCTGGCGAGGACACAGATAAAGAGGGTCCTGGTATTTAACTCTGAAAGGACTGAGGAAACTTGTAACTGAAACACCTTCTGTGGAGAGGAAGAAGAGGGGCCAGTATTCACTGAAGAGTCTTGGTGTGATGGACAGTTTCACAGGAGGACACTGGGAATTAGTCTGCACTGTAATTCCATTTGGCAGACTGCATGCTCAGGCTGAGGAGTGCAAGTGTAACTAAACAATCTTTCAAGTGCCATGAATACCTGAGGAGAGATAAATACAAGCTTAATGCATTTTTGTCTAAATCAAAGACAGCCAAGATAAGGGCAGTAAGAGAATACACTGTAGACACAGATGTGACCAATAATTTCCTTGAAAATGGAGTTTAGCATCACCATTAATATTTCATGCCAAATGAAAATATTACATTACTATTTAAATTTAGCACTCCTTAACAACACAATGACTATGAAGAGGGAATGAGATTGCTGACCTACTGTATTAGGATATGTATTTTACATTTCTATGCACAGAGTCCTTCTCTCCCTTTATACTGGAGAATTTGCTCAGGGGCTGGGTCAATGATTAAGGAGAAAAAGGTAACTGGAAAAAAGTCAAACTTCCCCATGAAGAGGATATACATTTTAAAGTCAGGAATCATCTTCTTCGTCACTGGTTTGCTGTCCTTGTGACTGGATAATGTATTGCTCATTAACAGAGTCTTTGAAGTTAAAAATCCCATCTCATCCATCCATTAGCAATGTACCTCTTCAAAGAGTGCTTTAATGTCTCAGTTTACCCATCAGGAGGAGAGAGAGATTCCCAGCAACCACTTGGGTGACAGTTTTGTGAGGTGTAACATAGAGCACCTAGGACAGAGAACGCACAACACATGCTACTGAGGGTTTACAGTCACACCCATTTCCACTGGGAGCAGGTTTTCGCATCCTTTAAAGTTCATATGGCATCTTAGCATTTAAGAAGCATATCTACAACCCAGGAATGATGGCAGATGCCAGTAGTCTTAGCATGGCTGAAGCAGGATAGTGAGTTTGAGGCCAGCCTGTTCTACATAAGATCCTGTCTCTAAACAGCAATAACAACGACAAACAAATACCTCATGTATATCTATCTATTTTAACCTTCCTCACAGAACCAAGGATTAGGTGGTGTTGACCAGATAGTTGAGAAGCACACTTAAGTTTACAGAGACCCTTAAAACTATTTTCAAGCACTTGTCAAATTTTCTACTTTCTTCCTGCTGGCTTCTATGGGCAGGGTCCCCAGAGAGGAAGATGTTACCACCACATTACCTGAAGAGGTCTGAGCCATGACTGTGCTGAGCAATCACCACGAGCAGGAAGAAGCAGTGGGAACTCGGTTTCCCGGGGAATATATCAACCCCGGGAAGCTGATTGTGCAAGCATAATACCTCCCAGGAGGCCACATCCAGATTTGGGGTAGTACAGAGTTACACTGTGCATTGAGCAACCCTACTCGTGCTAAGTTACAAACCAGGCAAACTAAAGCTTTGGTGTACGAGGCTTTTTCCTCTTTTAGATCACAAATCCTAACAGAGACTTATTATTAGTTTTCAGTGCCCAGCCTAAGCATATCTCTTTCCTAGCTACCACTTTTAACTTAAATCAACCCGTTTTCTCTTTCTTTACCTTTATCCTTGGGGTTTATTGCTTTTCTTTTCTTCTGTATATCTTACTTTCCCTTGTGTCTGCTGGCTGGAGGAGGGTAGGGTGTGATCAAGACCTGACTTCCAGCCCTTGCACCTTCCTCCTTTTCTTGTTTTTTTTCCTCTGGTTTGCCTTCTATTTATTCTCTCTTCCCAGCAGCCCCACCCACCCTTTCTCGTGCTTAGCTATTGGCCATTCAATTGTTCATTAGACCAATCAGGTGCCTTAGGCAGGCAAGGTGAAACAGATGCAACACATCTTTCCATAGTTAAACACACATCATTACATCATTAAACAAGTACAGCATAAACAAATGTAACTAACACACCTTTACACAGTTAAAGTAATATTCTGAAGCATAAACAAATGTAACACATCTTTGCCTAGTTAAAATAATGTTCCACAACACCTTGGCGATCTTGTCATGGGAAGATCTTCCCCTGTGTTGTTGAAAGTGGGGCTGTATAAAAGTGTGCGGGCTTTGTTTCAGCTAATGATTGGATGATATAGTATGCATTGGTGTATTTACATCAATATAAAAGACAATATTTGAAACAGGGACTTTCCAGGAACTTGAAGAAGTCAAATCCATGGAGAGACTTTGGGCTCTTATGACTTACATAATCCCAAGCTCTATATGCTTCTTGATTTACGGTTTTCCGTTTCTGAGAATTTTTAATGTAAATAAAAAAGGAACTATGCTTAAAGGGTGCAAGCCTTGAATTTCTTTATCTCTCATGCTCTCTCAAACTCCTTCCCGTCCCCCACCCCTGTCTTATTTCAAGTGAACTTAAAGTGGCAGTCTTTCCCTGACTCCGCTGTTGCAAAGACTCAAGATAATGGCAAATGTAGAAGATAAATAAACACTAGCAACCAGATACCTGTCATGTTGGGAAAAACAAAACACCAAATTTGTAAAAGTATGGAATAAGCAACACTAGTGAATAGCGCTTTGAACCCCCTTCGAAGTGTCAAGGTAAATTCTGACAGCTCAAGAAAATATGGAGGCCAATATTTACAGAGATTACTCTAGAAGGTAATGGCAATAATCCTCACAATTAGATAATAGAGCCTTTCCATATTAACATAAATTATATTTAAAAAGGGAAACATTAAGCCACTGTAAGCATAAGCTCCAATATTAATGGGGCACATAAACAGGAAAAAATGGTTTTGTGCTATTTAATCTCAAAAAAGGCTTAATGACCCTTATCTGATTATCAAAACAGCAGAAGCAACTGTATTAAATAAATGGGACATTATAACTACCGTTAACTGGTAAGCAGCTTGAAAATATCTAAATGAGCGTATTTTTAAATCAACTGTAATAGTCACATGAGGAATACTAAAGAGATGCCCTGGATATGGCTATGACATTGGCAAACTTGTAGATGCAGGAGGAACGCTGGAAAACAAATCAGGCTGGAACCTGAAGATTGGGTTAATTGCAGCGTGTTGCTGCAGCTGCCGATGCACAAATCCTCAGATCAACGCACACACCTGCACCAGAGGCGCAAATGCTTCTGCCTGGAGTTTGAACTTTACCTGTGGAATGAAGTGTGGCAGAGAAAATCTAAGAAACCTTCTATCCACACAATGTGGATATTACCAATGCGTGTTCCTACCACTTACCTAGACAGAAAGAAGGTCCAGTAGCACAGGAAGCCATCGTGCTTAAGTCTTGAGCACCGGGGTGATGGCTGGGAAATGGCTCTCTTGCTCTTCCTGGGTGTTCATCCAGCTGCTCCTCTCCCTCTTTGCAGGATCAGTGCGGCCAACAAATCCCTTCAATCTCTCGTCCTCCCCAGAGTCAACTTGCTTGACGTGATCCTCTCAACCTTCAGGCCTGAAAAGTAGACTCATTTCCCAGGGAATTGTATGACATGAGAGATAACATGTTTGGTAGGACCAAGGATCAACTATCATCCGCTGGTTTCTAGGCTTTAACCCAACCCAACCTCCAATCCCAACCTTTAAATGGAAGATCCATCTACTGAAACCTGCCTACTTGGAGCGAGGCTCCTTGGTTGGTTACTCCGGTGGAGAACAGAATCTCAATACACGTTAGGTCTATTGTAGCTATAATATGAGAGATGAATACGCCAGAGTAATCACCAAAGACCTAGAACATAATATTTCTCCATGTTAGTTAGAACTTTGTGAT
Organism: Mesocricetus auratus; assembly: GCF_017639785.1. Classification (NCBI taxonomy): domain Eukaryota; kingdom Metazoa; phylum Chordata; class Mammalia; order Rodentia; family Cricetidae; genus Mesocricetus; species Mesocricetus auratus. The sequence continues at coordinate 6,448,919 of NW_024429266.1, forward strand.
CACCAGATGAGTTCAGAGACACACACAGACACTCCACAGCCAGAAAGAACAATGGGCTTTGCCTTCGCTGGAGTCTATGATCACCAGATGAGTTCAGAGACACACACAGACACTCCACAGCCAGAAAGAACAATGGGCTTTGCCTTGCTGGAGTCTATGATCACCAGATGAGTTCAGAGACACACACAGACACTGCACAGCCAGAAAGAACAATGGGCTTTGCCTTCGCTGGAGTCTATGATCACCAGATGAGTTCAGAGACACACACAGACACTGCACAGCCAGAAAGAACAATGGGCTTTGCCTTCGCTGGAGTCTATGATCACCAGATGAGTTCAGAGACACACACAGACACTCCACAGCCAGAAAGAACAATGGGCTTTGCCTTCGCTGGAGTCTATGATCACCAGATGAGTTCAGAGACACACACAGACACTGCACAGCCAGAAAGAACAATGGGCTTTGCCTTCGCTGGAGTCTATGATCACCAGGTGAGTTCAGAGACACACACAGACACTCCACAGCCAGAAAGAACAATGGGCTTTGCCTTCGCTGGAGTCTATGATCACCAGGTGAGTTCAGAGACACACACAGACACTGCACAGCCAGAAAGAACAATGGGCTTTGTCTTCGCTGGAGTCTATGATCACCAGGTGAGTTCAGAGACACACACAGACACTCCACAGCCAGAAAGAACAATGGGCTTTGCCTTCGCTGGAGTCTATGATCACCAGGTGAGTTCAGAGACACACACAGACACTGCACAGCCAGAAAGAACAATGGGCTTTGCCTTCGCTGGAGTCTATGATCACCAGGTGAGTTCAGAGACACACACAGACACTCCACAGCCAGAAAGAACAATGGGCTTTGCCTTCGCTGGAGTCTATGATCACCAGGTGAGTTCAGAGACACACACAGACACTCCACAGCCAGAAAGAACAATGGGCTTTGTCTTCGCTGGAGTCTATGATCACCAGGTGAGTTCAGAGACACACACAGACACTGCACAGCCAGAAAGAACAATGGGCTTTGCCTTCGCTGGAGTCTATGATCACCAGGTGAGTTCAGAGACACACACAGACACTCCACAGCCAGAAAGAACAATGGGTTTTGCCTTCGCTGGAGTCTATGGCAACCACGCCAGCCTCCATACTGTTAGGTTTTGCACATCTGGTCCAGCTCTTCAAGGTGATGCCAAAGAGAAGTAGTTATCTTAACTGCAAAAGGATCAGTGGTTGGAAAGGGTCAAGCCTCTCTGTCCATGTTGTTTGAAGGCATGGAGCTCAGATCTTTTTTTGCCTGTTGCTTAACCTTTAAAATCATGATTTTTTTGTCTTCCCATTTGTCATTGTCTAACCTTTGCAACTGTAATTTGAGACACAGATTGAAAAGAACCTCTGTCAATAAATCGTTGTTGTTTGGTTGGATTTTCTTTCCCCCTTGGGGCTGAATGTTTTCTTACATGGTCTGAAGTCAGATGGTTGACTTTACAGAATCCATTTTCCAAGTAAGAAATAGGAGGAAGCCTAGAAGACAGGCAAAAGGAAGCTAGATAGTCCAAAAGGTAATTAGCTCACACTCAGGCTTGCAATTCCTCCCCAGAATGCTGTGCTCCATTCCCCAGGACTCTGTCAGGCAGGTTGTGTCGGCCCCGCCTAAAGGAAGCAACTGTGGCATGGAAGGCAGCAGTCTTTTGCCCTGGCTCCCGGTTTTCCTCAGGAACTCATTGGTACCCAAGCATCCCCCTGGATGTCTGCCTCGTCACTGAGCATTTGCCATGGTGCAGATACAGCCTGAGAGTTACATCTGATGTTACTGGAAGGGCAAAGGACCACGCAGAGAAAACTGCAAGAAGCCAGTCTCCTGCATTTTCCTATGATTAGACCATGAAGCAATTGACAGAAATCCAGCAGTCAATGACTTCCAGCTACAAGCCTTCCAGCTACAAAACTCAGTTTTGACTTCTTCAATAAATTAGTCACAGGTGTCACCATTCCAAAATGCAAATTTATCTGGTTCTTTCATTCTTCATTTCAAAGGAATTTGAAGCAAGGCCAGTCACAAAGACATAGCTATGTTTTTCATATTAAACAAAGTCCCTTCAATCACTATAGAAAAAGCGCTTGCAACTTCAGGTGGTTAAGGAAGTGATGGAGGGTGGGTCACACTGAGGGCTGAGATGGCTAAAGACAGAGCAACTAAACAAAGTCTTTCTAAATGATGATCACAGAGGCTGCATCAAGCAGGTTCGTGATCTATCTCCTTGTTTGTTCGACCCACCGAATATAATTGTTGGGGAAAATATAAATGATAAATTGACCTTGAGATTAGTAGCTACTGTATTGGTAAAGTACAAATCACTTTTAACAGCCACATTACTTTAGCAAAGAGACCTTGCTAACTGCTCTTTAATTAAGTACACTTAATGACCTTAAGGGGATTAGTCCTCTTGTCTCACGATCAATAAGTGTGCCAAGATGGCTGCCTCATAAAGAAAGGTGGACCAGTCAAGAGAATCTGAAAGATTAGTTCCCCCTCCTCCTACATTTTTCTTCCTTTTAATTATTCGATTCTAGTCAACAATCTGGAACCTGACAACCCCAGATGAGAGGAACATACTGGTAATCGATTAATTCTGAATGCAGAACAACAAACACAGTGTTCACTATATTGTCCCCAATGCCAGGGACAAGTAGTGTATCTTTCCCAGCCAATTGCTTCTTGAGCAATGCTGATCTCAGATTCACTGCTACCCCATTTGGTAAGTGATTGGTTAATTATAAATAATCAATTCACTGTGGGACTCCTTTTGTGCATTTGTGAAATTACATAGGAGGTATCAAAGGTCATTGGCTGTGTCTACATTTTATGTTTTACACAGGTAACAGTTACATTTGTGTGGTGTGGTGTGTGTGGAGGGTCTGTGTGTGTGGTGTGGTGTGTTGTGTGTGTTGTGTGTGTATGTTTGTGTGGTGTGATGTGTGTGTATGGTGTGTGTGGTGTGGTGTGTGTGTGTGCATGTGTGTGTGGTGTGTGTGGTATGTGGTGTGGTGTGGTGTGTGTGTGGTATGTGTGTGTGTGTGGTGTGTGTGTGGTGTGGTGTGTGCATGTATGTGTGCCTGTGTGTGTTTGTGTGTGTGTGTGTATGTGTGCCTGTGTTCTGTCTGAGTAGCCAGATGAAGAACAAGCAGTAAACTTCTGGAGTAGACCCCACCTTCATTTGTCCCTACATGCTGAGTAAGAGCAAGTACAGAACTTATCGCCAAAACCAAAATGAAGAACTAAATTAAAAACAGTGGGGCATCCGGGCAGTGAAAATGAGAATGCAGAGGTGGTGGGGTGGCAGACATTAGTTATGGAGTTACAAAGAGTCTGTGGGTGTGCTTAGTATTAGTTGTGAAGTTATGAACGATCTGTGGACATGGGGAGATCACAGAGTATTAGTTATGGAGTTGCAAACAGTCTGTGGGTGTGCTGAGTATTAGTTGTGAATTTATGAATGGTCTGTGGACATGGGGAGAATGTGAGTATTAGTTACAGAGTTACAAACAGTCTGTGGATGTTGGGGGATGGCAGAGTATTAGTTATAGATTTGCATTCTACTAGAAGTGACCTGAAAAGAACTGCTCCTCTCTTCTGGGCCTCAGCATTGACGCAGAGTGGCACTGCTGTCACAACACCACCATGGTCACAAGCAAGAGTCCGAATCCTGTATCACAACATTGCTCAAAGCAGACGCCCATTCTGTTCACTGGTTTTCCTTATATGATCCAGAGATAACCCCATAGACACTGTATAAGGTAAGCAAGGTATAGCTAGCATTCATTCTAGATGGGCCTTTGCTTTTGCATTTGTTTTGGATTTATTCTTTTTATCTTATGTCTATGAGGGTTTTGCTGCATCTATGGATGTACACTGTGTGTGTGCTTCATGCCCACTGAGACCAGAGGCAGGTGCTGTAGCCCTTGAACTGGATCTGCCCTTGGCTGTGAGCTGCCATGGTTCACTGTGCTGTCCTGAGCTTGTAGGAAGAGGAAAGATGGACAAGGCAAGTTTCCTTGAATTAATTCATTTGAAGGGAGTCATAGCTGCTAGGCCTCCCACTCTTGAACTCAAGGGTATTCTTGACATCTGGCAAGCACGGTTTTAGCAGTGTCTCCAGCTAAAGAGCTTGATACAATGGGGGAGGTCAGGGAGAATGTGGGTGGCATTGTCATCACTTCCCACTCAGTCCCTATAAGACCTCGGGCAGGCAGATCCTGTCACCTCTTTAGGTCCCCATTGCCCGGGAATATCAAGCAGAGGAGGCCCTTGAAAGACCGAGAGATCGTCTATGTTACTTAGCACGATACTTAGTGTGGAGCAGGCACGTTAAAAATGAGTAGGTTTAGGTTGGGGAGACGGTTCAGTGGTTAAAGCACTTGTTGTGGAAACATGAAAACCTGAGCTCGGATTCCCAGATATCTGCATAAATGTCAGGTGGGCAAATGATCTGCCTGTAATTTCAGCCCCAGAGCAGGCTAGCTAACACAACTAGCCATGTCAGTGAACTGTGTTTGACTGAAAAACTCTGTCTCAGTAAAGGATGAAGGATGACTCCCTGCCCCGACCTTGGGCCTTCACATGAATACACACACACACACACACACACACACACACACACACACACACACACCCCACTACTCACAACCCGCACATGTGCAGTCACATATATGCAAACATATCAAATGGAGAAAAGAAATAAACTAAGTACTTTTTCACACTTAAAAGCAAATGATCTGCGGTATATATGCCAATCAATCTGTGATTAAGTAATCAATAGGAAGAAAAGCCCCAAAGTCCCAAAGGCAAGCCGAGAAGTTTCAAAGAACAAGACGCTCAGAACAGAGCCTTAAAGAGATTAGGGAAATAGAAAAGAGCAGCGACGTTTTGGAATGTTCCCTCGTGGCTCTGCTTTGGATATTTAATCAGAAAACGGTCCTACACTGTCAACGTTGAATCACTGCTTAATTTCCGCCTTGCAATAGCTGGCATTTCTGTGTCTCACTCACAAGACTGTTCTCACTGTCTTCTTCTTGGTGTGTTGCTCTTATCCTCACAAGACACCGGAAGCTCCTACAATGGGAGTCATCGGAGACATGTTGGGACAGTGGTCCTGGTTCAAGCATGACTGCCACATGTATCTATTACCCACTTTGGAATCAGATTAGAGATACCTTGTGTCACAGACTATGAACTGTGGTCCAGGCTTGTGAAATACTCTGCAAAAGGCATTCTTTGTATGCTTTTATTGCCTACAAAATGCCAGAAGAGTATCCTAGTAAGAGTGATATGGTTAAAGAAAATAGGATGTAAAAATGAACTCTTATTCCCTGAAAAGTAGCTGTGTTTTCTTTTCTTCCTAGCAAAGCACATGACTCTGAATCCTGTAAGCACAAGATAGTTGCTTCTTAGTTGGCTATATCTGAAGCAAGGAAATGTTGTACTCCAAATGTTGTAGCCAATCATGATCACAAAATCAAAGGAAGGGTTTTACCAATATGACCTGGCCCAAAGTTTGGAGGAAAACATCAAAGTCAGAGAGAGCACTTAGCAGAATAAGAGAGTCAAGCCCTTGCCAATTAGGCCTCCTGCTTCATATGCCAAGAATGTGAGTATGTGTGTGTGTGATTGAGAGCATGTGTATGTGCATGTGTACAAATGTGTGTGTCTGTGTATCTGAGTGGTTGTGAGCATGTGCATGTGTGTGTGAATGAGTATGAGTGTGAGTGTATGTGTGATTGTGAGCATGTGTATGTGAATATGTAAAAATGCGTGAGTGTTTGTGTATCTGTGAGCATATGTATGTGCATGTGCAAAAATGTATGAGTGTGAGTGTGTGTGATTGTGAGCATGTGTATGTGAATATGTAAAATGTATGAGTGTGTGTATCTGTGTGATTGTGAGCATGTGTATGTATGTGTATGTGAATGAGTATGAATGTGTGTGTACCTGTGTGATTTGAGCATGTGTATGTGCATGAGTAAAAATGTATGAGTGTGAGAGTGTGTGTGATTGTGAGCATGTGTGTATGTGAATGAGTATGAGTGTATGATTGTGAACATGTGTGTGTGCATGTGTGAAAGTATATGTGAGTGTGTGTGTGACTGAGTGTTAGTGGGAGGGTCTTTTCACCTTCACAATGCAACAGTTGTCCTCTTTTCTCAGTGGGGAAAATCCTAGAGCCTATCTCCTGGATCTTGAGCACTAAATAAACTAAAATGTGGGGATGTTAAACACAGTACTTGACCTACAAAAGCACCACAGATGGTGGATACTATGTTGAAACTGCCTTTTGTAAGAGACCGGAGTCACAGCGTTGCGCTATCCCAGAAGATAACAGAAATTAAGAACGGAGCTTGTGAAATGGTTCTACAGGCTAAGGCACTGGCTGCCAAGTCTGACCACCTTCGTTTATCTCTGGACCATGGGATGCAAATTCAGAGTTAGATAAAGATGGCCCAGGAAGATGCCCCCTACTTATGGGAAGCAAAGTAAGAGGGAGTAGAATTTGTTTCTGCCTCTTCCTTTGATTTAACCCCTGGTGGGTTATCAACTGATGGGACGACTGTCTTGTTTGTCTGGTCCTTGCCAGTCATGGGAATACATATTAACACATGTTATAAGAACATTAAAATCTCATTCTGATTTAATATTTTTAAAATAAAAAAGAATTTAAAAAATCTAGTGGTGTTATACTAAAAAAACCAGCTGTTAGTTTCAAAACAAAGTGAACCAAGAATAATGTCGCACACAGAGATAGACCTGCCGTGGCCAAATGAAGGCTTAACAGGAAGGAGGAAAATGGTTTCCATTGTTCTTCTTGATTCCCTTTGCTCTATTTTGTTTTATTAGCTCCTTCCCTCATCCTCAGAGCCAATTGGGGTGATGGATAAAATGATGAATAAAACACAGACTTTAGACATAGATGGATGAAGAGAACAGTCTGTCCTGTTGTCCTGTTGTCCTGTCCTGCTTGCTTTCTGTTCCTCAATCTTGGGAAACAAACCCTGGGTCTCACACATGCTGAGCCAATGTTGTCCCACTGACTGTATCATCAGCTCTTGATATCTTAGCAACATTTTTCCATGAGTCTCTTCTATCCTATAAAATAGAGAAAGTGACAGGTCCAACGCTGTCCCTTTCCCTGTTAATTTTATTTTTCTAAGACACACCATCGCCTTTTCTGAGATTCAACCTTTAACTTACCTAGTTTTGATAAAGGGCAGTGAAGTATGGATTTTCCTGTGAAAAATCGTTTAATTTTACCAAGTTACCTTGAAGTTCCTATGCCATTTTCTTAAAGCAAAAATTAAGCAAGTCATTTGATCTTGGTCATTTTCCACTGGCTATGTTTGCAGGAGGCATACAGAAGGTTAGAGGTTGGCAGAAATACTTTAAAGTAAAATATTTCTGATTTTAAAAGAAATAATGAATGTGAGCCCTAAGCTAAAGGGAGTGTGTATACTAAAAAGATGAAGGAATTCTCCACCTACAGAAAGCAATACAGATGATAAGGTACCAAGCTCTGACTGGGGCCAGGAAATGCTCCATGGACAGAAGTGACAGGTTCTGAACAAGAAGCACTAACTAGTCTTAAAAACACTAACCAATTAACATTGCCATGGCTGGGTAGAAAGAGAGACCTGGCATTTAAGAAATACGAGGATGGTTTGTATTTTATTTCATACTTCCTGTCTGCGTTTTCTATGGCAACATCTGATGAGGCTTTGGCAGTGCCAGGCTGGGCAAGCACCTCGGAGGGTGTTGATGTCTCTGGGAATTCAGAGAACCAGTCAGAGAGGCAAACACCATGGCACCCAAGTGACTTCTGTGCCATCAAACGTGGTGCCTTTGGGAGATCACAAATGACCTCTAATCGTTATCATTTTGCACACATTTGCTGGAGAGCTTTGTTTAAGTTCTCCTGTACCAATTTACTCCCCCTCCCTTTCACTCTCTCTCCAGGGAGGCTAACAGCCGGTTAGTCTCGGTTCAACAACTTTTCATACCAATATGCCTTCTTCTTCCTAGAGAAAATGGGGTAGGGCTCACACTTCCCACTCTACAGCGGCAAGTTCTTCCCCCTCGTCACAGTGGATTGTATTCTTGTTTCACTCTCTCCATGGCTATCCTTCCTCTCACCCAGAACCACACAAATATAGTAAGCTTGTCTGTTTCTCCACAGCTGGGCACCACCAGGCACCACCAGGCCCGGTATTCCCTACACATATTCTTCCTCAGTCACTGTGAGTGATACAGGTATATCTGAGGACGTGAAAACCTGACAAAATCCCTGTATCACGAGTTTGCTTCTTGTGACTGGGGCCCACGGTAAGCACAATGTAAGTAAGGTGTACATAGAGGCATTGAGGATACAGAATCACGCAGCAAACGGTAAGAAACCGGCGCTAGAGACTATGGGAGTCAAGATGCTCCCGGGGAAGTTCCATAGCATATAGACAGAAGCAAAGACAAAAAAAAAAAGAATGTTACTCATGAAGTTCAAGGCTAAGGGAGACTGAATCTAAGTGAACCATTCAGAGGAGGGTGGGGGTGGAGGTAACCTGGGGAAGGAGGATATGCCAGGCATGTGAAAATACCATCCTTAGACCCACTAGTTTACACGCTAACTTAAGAAATCAAGAAAAGTTGAAACATGATTTTAAGAAGCTGAGAAGTGACACACACACACAAATATACACACACACACTCTCTCTCTCTCTCTCTCTCTCACACACACACACACACACACACACTGGGTCCTAGAAGTCGCCTTATTTTATACGCTAGGTTATTATAGATGTGATTAATTGAAGCATCTGTGGCAGGGTAGATTATATTAGATGATCCTTGTACCAGCCTGCTACTACCCTACCACAAATATATTTAAAGCACCTATGCCAAGGTAGATGGCACACAGAGACAAGAGAAGCCTGCATGAAGATGGAGACAAGAGAGACTTGATGGCACTCCCCTCGGATGCTGGACACTGTGGTACTGTGGCCGCAGGACCACGATGCCCTGATTTTCCTCAATGATGGGATTGTGAACTGGAACTTTAAGATGAAATAAGCCCTTTCCTTTCCAAGTTTCTGTTGGAGTGTCTGTCACAGAAATGGCAGGCAAAGAAGAACACAACACATAAGAGAATTATCTGCAAATGGACTGGCAAAATCAATGCCACTACTGAGTAAAATTGTGTGTGTGTGTGTGTGTGTGTGTGTGTAAATGAACAGGGTGACTCTGTGTTACACTTAGGTATGTCCTAACCAATTAAGTTTAATTTCTGTGTCAGACATCCCCCCTTGTCCTAACCAATGAAGAACTTCTGTGTTCGCCATCCACCCTTACCCTAAATTCTTTAGACAGTAAATAAGAATGCATGTGCAGGGTTGATACAAGATCGCCAAAATGACCAAAGGAGCAGAACAGGGCACCAAGGGACAATCCACATAAACGACGATGGCACTGTGATGCTGTGGAGAATAGCTAGACAACTGGATGTGAACAGAGAGAGACAAAAACGTCCAAGACACAATGTCCACTGGATAGCATTCACAAAATCCACAGAAATCCAGTCCCGGTTATTTGATGAAACAAAGGAGGCAAGCAACATAACCTGCTGGTAGAAAGTGAGGTGTGGAGGCATCTTCTCAATCTCAAAGACGCGATGTGTTTCAGTGGAACCCTCGAGTGCTATTTATGAAGAAGGAGGGGGGTAAGTAGAGCCAGGCTAAAACTCAAAACTCCATGATCAAAGGATGCCATTAGGATAGGAAAACTTCAGTCCTGCTGATTTGGAGATCTTACCCGACGGTAACTGAAACATACTCATATTATACTAAAAGTATCTATAAGTAACCAAACTCAGACCATGGGAAATGAGAGAATTGGTTAATCTGGACAGGAACTTTATATAGAGAAGATACCCAAATGGCTAATAACGCCTGACAAAGCATGTTCAACATTACTGGTAATCAGGGAAATGAAATACCTTTAAAAAATGAAATAAATTTTAAAAACTGAAAATGTTAAAAAATGGAATATCACTACATAGATAAAAATGTAACATTAAGAATAGTAGTGACCACTTATTTCAGTGTTAATGGAGGAGTAGTTTGGTGTAAGCACTTGGGAAAATAGTTACAGGCATATCTATTGAAATTAAACACGTGCATGATGTACAACATTACTATGCTACCTTCAGAATGTATTACCAGATGTGTGTACATCCAGGCCAAGAGAAAATAGATATGTTTATAGAAGTATTATTTGTAGTAATTATGACAACTAAACTCAAATGTTCAACTGCAGACAAGCAAACTACCGCTAAACAGAACATGATGAATTTATCAAAAGTAATGTTAACCAAAGTAGAACAGGAAACACTATACCCTGTAAATTTTCATTTGTTTAAGTATGAAAGGCAGATGGCTTTCTGTGCGGCTTAGCAATGTACACCCACAAGGAAAAGTGAATGATATTTACCTTTGTTCCTGCTGGAGCCAAAGGCATAATGTTTGTGAGGCTGACCACGGTCAGATGTGTAGCTGGTTAGATGCTCCCATGAGTGTTGACACCATGAGTATTTATTAAGAAAAGCCTATTTTACATACATTCAATACTTAAAAGACATTCTAAAGGAGACACAGTTTACTTTTAAATGATGGATAAATGTTATAAGGATAATGAACACATGTAATCAAAAACATGTACTCCAAACAATACTATATCAACTTACAGAGAGCATTATAAGTAAGAATTATAATTAAAGATTCTCTCACATTTCTCTCAGAAACACCAAGAAGGAAAAGCAACTATGAAATATGTAAATGATATAAATAATATGTTAACGATGGACACTTCCTCTACCACTATTTATTTTTGTTTTATGTGCATTGTTATTTTGCCATGGGTTTTAGGTCCCCTGAAACTTAAATTACAGACAGTTATAAACTGTCAAGTAGGTTCTGGGAATGAAACCCAGGTCCTCTGGAGGAGCAACCAGTGCTCTTCACCACTGAGCCATCTCTAAGCCTTTTTTCTACCACTCTTACCAAGCCTGCTCTGGGTATAAGTAGAACTTTCTCAAAAGTCAGCTATAAACTCAGCCACAGAAAGCTTATACCAAATGCTATAATTCAAGTACATATGGACTACACTCTCAGAAATGTTAATAGCCATCAGTGACAATACTTGAAAACGTAATAGCAAACATACACATTTAACTATATGTACATACATGCCATGCTACTAAATGCACTGATGAATGAGAAATGCACTAAAGGTACTCATGGGGTAATCATATAAATTTTAGTAAGAACCTCACAAATCAGATTGCATGAGGTAGCACACTTTAACATCTGTTAGGTGGCATGGAATGTAAATGTGCAAGCCCTTATTGTGTGTTTACTTGATTTCAAACTCTTCTTGTCCCTTCTGTGTGTATGTGACGTATGTAATTTTACAGCTTAGCTCACAGAATCACATATGTATTCTTGAAGGTGGGGTTCGGCTCTGTGACTTTTTGGACAATGGAAGGTGAATAAAGAGGGAGTGGAGCAGTGGCTTCCTGTCTGACGTGGGATGTGTGGGTGACTCCAGTTACTGCGATGAAAGTGACGTCTGTTTAAATGCTGTCTGCATGTCAAGGTTCTGGGAGCCAGGCTGACTGCATGCACACAGGGCAGGGACTGAGTCAAGCCTGTCACTCCAAACATCCCCAAACATGTAGCCCCTATTTTATACTTTACTGGAATTTTGTAGTTATTAAAAAATCAAAACTAGCTGATAGAAACATCAATACCTAGAAATGAAGTTGTAGACACGGTAAAACCTAAACTGTGGGATCAGATTGGTGACAAAGGTAGAGAAAAACTTTGTTAGAAGGTTGGGGAAATATCTTACAGGCTGGAAAATGGCCACTTACAGCAACCATTTGTAGACCATTTGAGAAAGCATGCCTTGAGTCACTTAGAAGGAAAAGGATAATCTAATAAACATATGACTTAGAAAAGCTAGTTTAGAGTCAAAATGCTAATAGCAGGGTTCAGCGGTCCTAGAATGCCTGTCATAAAACAGAGGTGGATTATATGAGGAAGAGGGTAGACTCAGAGATGGACTGGTAAGTTTCCACAAGAAATTCAATATTGTTTTTAGAATTGTAATAACTCACAGCAAAGAATTTTGAAATTCATGGGAAGAATAAAATTTCCCCAATAAGTATAAACTTGAAAAATAAGACATGAATGGAGGATATGCCACCAGATACTGAAACTACAGAGCTGAGAATTAAAATAAGACATCATTCACATAGCAGACTGAAGAGTAAGAAGGAGACATCTTTATATACAGTGCCTTGTATGAGGCAGATATCACCCTACCCAGTGCTATGGAATGATGAGATTGAGAAATTAATCAAAATGTTTTACACATGAAAAGTGAATTAAAGGAGAGCAAAACATGAAATCCAAATTATAAACATCATTCTAAAAAATTGGGGGTAAAATGTCTTTAGCTATGGAATCATAAAGGTGAGACCAAAGGACTTGATTTTACTCAAGTTGATCATTCCTAATCAACAAAGACAAAGGTCATGGTTACTAGACACATGACAGACAGGAGATGACATTTGTGAAAAGTAAAGTTGACAGGGATCAATAGCTGGGATAGACAAAGAACTGTAAATGAACAATAAAATGATAGGGGGCCAAACAGAGAAAATAGCAGAGCTAAAACAGATAACTCAGAGAAAGAAATGATTGGCCAGGTGCTAGTGCTACGGGACACACAGACACACAACAGCACAATCCATGAAACAAAATACGCTGGTATCTTAGTTCAGAACCACCTTGTATCCCAGGATAATTTCTTTAGTGACAATAAATATATAAATGGACATTGGTCTGGCAACCTATACTGATTTCTGGAAATATTTCATTGGTCTATAAAGAAAACCATCCAGAAATGTTTATCATCATGTTGTTTATGGATTAGGAGATTGAAAACTCATTATCAAGAGGATTAAGTGCTGTATGACGTTGTTTTCAGTGGTTCCTGATGGCATACTCCCAGCTAATGTACGGTTAAGCCATATAGATCTGGTGGAGAGTAAAAATCAGAATGAAATGGTCAACAAAGGACTATCTCTGTATATTAATAATCTTACTTATACATCCCTTCATCATATACATTGAGACAAATAGCAAAGCAATAAAAATGAAACACTGATGAGCTCATATTCCCGAACAAAAGGAACAGAAATGACTCAGTGCTGTGTTCCACGTCTCCAAAATAACAAAACACAGGGATATCCATTATTCAACTCCTAAAATCTGTTAATGCATGGCTACTGGTTAAAGCAATTACGATCAAGATTGGAACAGACTGAATTCAAACTTAGCTGAGTCACACATTACCTTCAGGCTCTTAGGGAAAATTATGTAATATCATGGCTTGAATATGCAATACATCCATAAGCTCATGATCTGAATGTTTAGTTTGCCAGATGGTACCACTATTTTGGGATGTTTTTGGAATCTGGATGGTTGGGAAGGGATGCAGGAATTGGGTCACTGTGAACAGTTCTTTGTGGGTATGCTATCTATCCCTGGCCTCTTGTGTCTCTCTCCTTCTGCTCTCTGGGCCCCCAACACAGTGACCACTGTCCCCTCTCCTGTACTCCCACTGCCGTGACACTCTGCACAAACACACGGGGCCACGCCCCCCAAGAAAGAAAGCTTTGAAACTGTGGAACAGAATAAATTTTTCTTCATTAAATCTGTCGTATACTCTGTCAACGGGACAAGGAAATCACTAATACACTTAACTTCTCCTAGTCTCTCTTACTTCATGTGTAAAAGGGAGACTGATAGGACTTCATAAACTTACTGGGGCATGTTTGAACTTTTTAATACACCCACAGAACTTAGCGTAATGCAACCACCCATGTCCATGGTCGGCTTCTGGACACAGCTGTGCTGACATGCCAAGGTAGTCCTGCCTCTGTCGCTCTTCATTGCAGTCTGCCCAAGAGGAGCCTCTCACATCCACCTGCTGCCAACTGGGATCGCCGATACCCACACGGCCCCTATTACGAAAGGTTTTTTATCTTATTATCATTACATTACTTTGGAATCTTATCCTCTGTTAGGAAGCAATTTTTAAGAACGAAATGCAATTTCAGTGCATTGAGTTTTATATTAGGCAGAAAACATTTCTTTCCACCGTTAAATATTTTGAGAACAGCAATTTTTTTGAGAGTGTATGTATCCTCATTTCGTTAATAGAGTAGATTAATGATTGGTCATGCCGTGCAGCTAGTTAGTGACGGAGCTGGGATTTGAACGTACGCTGAAAGTTTCTATTTCTCATGTTATGTCGATAACTTTTCACAGTTTATGTTCGCACCCCAGATCTTGTTACATAAAACATGTCACGTACCAAGAATATCCTGTGTAAAAACCACTTTATCACATTATCTGTTTACTTGTTACCTAGCCCAGAAATTTTCAATGACTACATAATTATTTCTGTGACTAAAGAGAATATTTTTGTACAGATATATTAAAATACGTAGCTATATGTTTATTGATTTGTAAGTGTGAATACCCTTGATACGTCAGTACTAGACTATTCACTTTGCTCAGTGGAAGAGAACTCTGGCCAAATAGCAGCCTCAGAGATTCAAAAGATAAACTCAGAGATTATTCCAAACCCACCAACTTTAGGACAGTTTCCTTACAGCCATCCTCAGGATGTTTTGCTTGCCACGATAGGAAATCTCAATTCAGGAGAATTAGCCCAACTCAAGACCAAATTTGCTCTTAAGATTTTAGTTTTTGCTGTTGGATTAATCTTTTTAAGATAGCAGGCAGTACTTTATTTCTCAGAAAAACCCCAAAAGCTGACTGACTGTTGAGATCTCACTGGAGTATGGATGGGCATCCTTTTCGGCCACTGCTTGCCCTGAGTATTCCCTTGTTAGGCCTTGCAGTAACCCCTCCCAGAGTTAGCTAAAGCCAGTCTGCCGATGTTCAACACATGAAAATCACAGGCACTCTCACGTCCACAAACACTAAATAAAGCCGTTTTCTTTTTTTTCCCTATTTCCATTTCCAGTTTCTATATTTGGGGGAGTATAATAAACTCCGATTATAATCTGACTGCTTGCTACAAAATTAGTGTTATCCATAATTCCCCTGATGCACAGTCCTCAGTCTAAGGTGAACCTAGAGCCTCTGGAAACATTTTCCAAGTGATTCCATCTACTCTAAGACACTTCACAATTCCCAGACGCTACGCTGTAAAAGGTAGATTATGAGTCCAGATCTTTCTCCTACCTTTGCTCTGTCTGCTGTTCTTCTGCTTAGGGTTTTTCATTCCCATCCCTCCCCTCCACACACACACACATTTGATATTAAATTTAAAAACACTTTCTACTGAGAAAGAAGTTCATCACTCCTGAAACTCCATGGCACTGGGGACAAGGAATTATTATCATTTTTAAAGGATGTACAGTTGATGCTATCTAATTTCTTTTCTGACTGGCATTTATAATAACACGGGGAATTCTCAGTCATTGGCCACAACACACTCAGTAGGCAAATCCCTTGTGTAGGCACAGTCATTCCATCCCTACCCCCCAACCCCTGGTGATAGTGTCACCTACGTAATTTTTCTGCTAATAAACAAATCTGAACTAGCCAGGATTTCTAAATTTCGAGGCTAGTTGTTTATCTGAAATACACTCCAGAGGAATCATCAGGCAGTACTGCCCTGGATTTAATTTAAACAGTAACGGGAAAAACAAATCTCTGTGGAGGATATTCGACAATAATAAAATATTTCTCTCAGCGGGTGAGCCGGCAGCGATTGCATTGCTGTGATCCAAGCTCACGTTGCAGTCATCATAACAAGCCCCTGAACCAACTAGCGTGGACACGCAACATTGAGCTCCTGATGGGCACATTATTCCAGAACCTGAGCGTCCTGGAGAACAAGACAGATAGATACTCCTGGAAAAGGAGGATTATAATTTTGAAATCCCTTCCTTCTCCACTTCGTTTCATAATAAGATGCAATTCACAATCAATCTCTGGCTCCTTCCTTTGGTTTCCCACGCAACGAAGGGACTGGAAAAGCAAGGAGATGGGCTGAGACTGGAGTGGAGTGGATGTCCTGTCCTATACACGCCCGTGTCCTATGGAAATGTGCATTCAGCACATGTGCACTCTTCACTGTGCAAGAATCAACCTTTAAATCGATCCCGCTTTGTTTTCACCCGCTAGACACAGATGACTGCGAGTTTCTACATAATTCTAAGAATAAGGTGTTTCTGCTGCCCTCAGTTCATCTCATTTCTATCCTAAACGTAAACCAACAACTTGGAAAACACGGGTAGAAAAAAAGGAGTTCGGGTCTAAAGTCCCCCCTCCCAGGAGAAATTAACTTAAATTCTCTCTCTCTGTCTCTCTCTCTCTGTCTCTCTCTCTGTCTCTCTGTCTCTCTGTCTCTCTCTCTGTCTCTCTCTCTCTCTCTCTCTCTCTCTCTCTCTCTCTCTCTCTCTCTCTCGTATAGAAAAATGTTATTTCCCCCCACCTCAGAACGTGTAAATGAATTTAGAAGCAAGTAAAAGGGCCAAATAAAGAGATTTAAATTAAATGTCCATGAAACAGTCCGCACACACTTAATACCGGCAGACGGCTAGATGTGCACTAAGTTTCTAAATAAAACATGTTCTCTTGGGCCTGGAGAGATATCTTAGTGGTTAGAGCATTTTCTGTTCTTGCAGAGAGAGGTTGGGGGTTCAGCTCCCAGCACTCACTTGGGACGACACACTAGCAAGTATTAACTCAACTCCATGGAATCTGGCGCTCTCTTTTGGCCTCTTTGGGCCTCTGCAGGCACGTGAGTATACACATAGACACAGGGACACACAAAATAAAAAATAGACGATCTTTTAAAAAATGTTCCCTTGTGATTTGGGGAGGGACAATAAAAGCAGCTGTGTAACTGGGTTGAGGATGACTCCCCCGCCCCCATCCGACATAAACCCCCTTGTCTTTGTGGGAACAGAATTAAGATGAGATCTTTTGCCTTGTATTTCTTCCGTAGTAACAAACATGCAGGGCCAATGCGAGCAAGCGTCTTATTTTTAAGGGCATTTAAGCCTTGAGAAACATTACAAAGACACAGCACTGAGTTGCATACTTAGCTTCAGGTGAAACTACCTGGAGATTTCCAAATGTCCCAAAGCCCAGGCCATGCGGATGCCAGTGAAACCATACCTGTGTGTTGTTGCTTTGCTGCAGCGGCCGACGGTGAAACACGGATCACAAAACTCAGTAAAACCCACGTGGAGTTTTATTGGGGAAAGAGGACAAAGGTGGGGGAAGGTGCTGGCCAACGGGGAATGGAGATAAATGGGGAAGAAGAAGCCAGAGAAGAGGCCAACAGCTGGGAGGTGCTCGCTTAAAGGGGGAAGCTTGCATATGCTGCAGAGTCCTTACCAGCTAAGTAAAGCACGAAGTAGCCACGCACACAGGGCCCTTTTAGCTATCTAAGTATCTGCCTGAATGGTGCTGTGCATGCATATCCTGCCCATTGCCAGGGGGTGGAGTCAGTATAATGCCTGAATCGTTATATTGTGTCCTCCCTGGATATGACCTGTGAGTCTCAAGATTCCAGCACTTCTGAGAAAGTTTAAAACATGGACACGAGTTTGACAAGCATTGTTGGTTTGGTTTTTTTTTTCTTTTAAACAACTGCTGACAGTTGTAACAAAACTGTTGCCAGTTGATTTCTTTAAAATAATTAGGATGATGCAACGAAGGGCACGTTTACTCTTACGAGTTATGATTCACTGATTAGATTACCATGCATCATTGAAGTTGAATGTTATATTTATAGATTTCCTTCATTTGGTATGTGTTCATGAAGGTTTATGAAACACAACAACATGAGTTTTCATCTTTTTGCGCCTTAAAGTATTTTAAATGCAACATTTGGTTAATGCTTAACTTTTTGACCCCGAAGGAGGTATACTGTTCATTAAAATAATCTGAGAAGTAATGTATGTTCCTTCTAATATATTAACATGAGAAACAAATAACTGTTAAAAATTAAATGATTCCTAAGAGCAAGCAATATACAAATCTACCTTATTTCTAAACTGACAAATACATCTAAAATTATCAAATTTCCACTGTTGCTTTCTTTTATGCCTGAAGTAACCATGATAAATATCTGTATCAGAAAAGTTGTCTCATAATTACAAGTTATGAAAAAGCAAGAGAATTTAAATGTTTGGGTTTTTTAAGTATATAAGTGTGCCTCCCATATGTTTTGAAAAAGAGGAACTCTCCTGAAGAATAAAGACGGGTATCCCTTCTTAGGTCTGAATGCTGCAAATTCACAAAATTTGATAGAAATAAACCAACACCTCAAGAGTATAAAATATGAACGTGGCATGCTATGTTGGGACTTTGCCAACCAACAGATATTAAAATCATGAAAGGCGGCTCTGAGCTTTTCTTGCTACCTAGGTAACCTTATGATCCTAAAAACACCACTTCTAGTTGGTGGCCTTTGTGTCGCCACTGTGTGTCTCTGGAGAGCCGGTTGCCTCTGAAAGGTGGGCAAGCGAACTGACCAAACCCTCTCAGGCTGGGCAGAGTGAACTCAGGGCAGGCTAGGCAGGGGCAGTGGGAAAGAGCATATTACTGCTGGGGTGACGGCTCCAGGAGGGTCCAGAGGAAGCTGCAAGTTGACCCCAAGCAGCGAGGGCAGCCAAAGGTCATTTGCTGTCAACAGTACTGTTTAACCCTCCTGAATCCCAAGACAGCCTCCTCCCCTTGCATGGATCCCAGGACTCTGCCAAGACGTCCCCCATTCAGGAGAGCCAGTCAATGGCCATGCTGTGGACCAAAGGCAGGCATTGGCAGAGCTCCGTGTGCCAGCCAGAGAGCTTGATTTAATTGTCGATAGAAGGAAATAATAGATATCTCTCACAGGTTTTTAATATGATCTTAAAATAGGGGAAAGTTTTCTGTTATGACATTGACATAGAGGCGATGATTTTGAGTAATGCAGGATGATGTGGGGCTGCTTAAGATTAAATACGAGCTATATAAAGGCCTGTCAGAATGAATTCTAATGTGCCATGAGACACTTTGCATACCCTTAAATATGCAAAATGTCTCTTGGCACCCTAGAATTCATTCTGACAAGCCTTTATATAGCTCTTACTTAAAGTCCTACTTTATTTTTAGGGACCGGATCCTTGGAGCTACTCTTTGAATGACGGCAACAAAGGGCACTGTTGATCCGTTTGTTTCTTTAGTGAGGCAAAGAAGAAACACAATACAAAAGAGCAGCGAAAAGTGGAAGCCTGTTTAATATTGTTCTACCATCCTCCTGAAAGGCATAATAATTTGAGTTACATATCTGAACTGATTGGAGTCACAGAATCATAGCTCCTTTTTGCATTTAACAATATATACAATATAAAATAAATACATTTACACAAATGGACATTTGCTGGAGCACACGGTATGGTACACATCACAAAAATATACAATTGATTGCTTTACAGGTGTGATGCCCATCTACAGCTATAGACATGGTTTCATTATTATTATTATTAATTATTATTGTTATTATTTTTTACTACTGGCTATAATGCAACTCCTGGATCATTGTAAGCAGTTTAAATTTTGTTTTTTGTCCATTTACGATCTTTGCACATAAGACTGCCATAAAATGTTGTCCCAGGCAGGTAAACAGGGATGCTTAAATAATTAAAATACAATCACCGACATCCATTTTCTCTTCTATAAGAAAAATAGCAGTTTTAAATTTTTTATATCTTTTATGTCATCATTTAAATGCAAAATAGTGGAATAAATACAACAATCTGATTTGATTAAACACGAGTGTCACTACAAGGAGTCAACACAGTCATATTGCTTCAAATAAGAACAAACCTAGAAGAAAACTAAAACTGTAAATCGCACAGCTAAAACATACACCTTGGTGATTTCCTGACACTTGGTATTAACTAAATGGTCTTGCTTGAAACTTGAAAGAAACAATAAACTCTGCTCGAGCAAGGTACAAATGGGTATTTGCCCTAAAACCCGTGCATTTCTTTTAGATCTACATTTTAAGCTGTTTTTCCCCTTAGTTATGAGATATTTGTTGTTTTTGAAAACCCAAGTCTTTTAAACTGAGGACAACACATTATTCCTCATTCTTTAAATGGGTCTCTGTCTCGCGTGATCACTTGCAGGCTCTGACTTCTGCAGCCCAAATACTTCAATGTGATAACAGCGAAACGGTGGATATACTGTCTGTATTCCATTTGTGTGTGTGTGTGTGTGTGTGTGTGTGTGTGTGTGTGTGTGTGTGTGTATATAGCGCAGTTGCACAGTAGTAACTTAAACCCTGCATAAACCTTCTGGAAATAATGTTTTTAAACACTTACATGATGAAAGAATCTTACAGGATCAGCACCTTTTTATCCCCCCAGGAGTTGTATTTTCTGTTGATGTTGTTTTTTCAGGGATTTGCCAAATTCTTTAAAACTTATCGCAGCTATCAATTTCAAGTTATTGACCATCTGAATGAATTGCTAATGATGATTTATCTAGATTCACACTACAGTCACTTTCTCTACTGAGAACCACAATCTACGATATATTCCCATATAGCTAATGATAGATACACAGTATTCCTAGCACGGGGCTGACACATCCTCAGCCCAAGCTATTTTGCTTAAAGCACACAAAGTAGCAATAGTTTTGGAAGCAAGTCCGCACCAAGAAGTTTTTGCAACAACACAGAGCGAGTTAATAACAACATCTGAGAGATGATCAGGTGAAAGCCATATATACAGCATTTAAAAATTAGACTTATCTATATCCTTGAATATTCAAAGCTTTATGTCTAAGCTATACATTGGTATTCTATAATAAACCATTAGAGAAATTATCCCTTGCTTTGAAAATATTGTTATGATTTCGATGTGTGTCTGATCGTAACGAATACTGGTTTGGAGTTTCAATCTCAGTTATTACTGGTAAGGAGTAGAATATACTACTGTAGTCTCCTGAGGAAGGTATACATCCAATACTGTCTCTAATTCTACCCTGTGTCTAAAAGCACACACCACAAGAATCCAAATACCACGAGAACAAGACGACAGTTTCTGAATGCAACGTAAAGTTCCGAAAAGCGTAGCAAACATGGAACATTGAAGCTGAACTATTCTTTTGTTTGTTAGGAGTACAACTTTAATTACATCTGTGTACATAGAATAAGACTGTCCACAGAATACAGAGAGCAGCTACTGACACTGGTCCATTGGTAAAAGCGCTCTATGGAGGGTAACTGTTTCCTGGTTAGTCGGCGACTGTAGGCTCCGGGAGGGGGTATCTGATGTCTTTGTTAGATTACACCTGGTTACAGTTCTGAAGCTGACTGACTTTCACGCTGTGACCATACAGTTGGAAAGCACATCTATTGGCTTAGCTCTTGGTAAAAACAAACAAGGAAACGAAACGAAATTGCAGGCCAATTGAAACGATCATTCCTAAGTGAATGGACTCCTCCGGATTAGGTTTTAGAATTTTTGGTCAGGCATCTGCTGTCTTTGATGATAGGGTTGTTTGAATTCTGGCGTTAGCCTTATTGCCTCTGAAATGATATTGACTCACAGCTCCTTCTGAGACAGAGTTTGTAACTGTGTACAGGCAGCATGTCATTCCTAATCATGAGGGAAGCTAGAAACCGTATGGCGACTGTCCCTCCCGGCAGGGAGGAGTACTGGTGCTAATTCTACGGATAGGGATCCCATGTACAGTGCTCATGGATGTGACACGCGGCATCATGGTAGGTGTAATCTAACCCTTGGTGTCAGTGAACATTTAGGCAAACTGGAGCTCATGTAAGAAACTGATGCTTGGGACCAGACTGGCACACAACATAAATTGCATCCGTGGTAATATGCACCTTCCCTTCAACTATTGCTTGAATAAGTTAAATCCCCATATTAATACATGGCTGAAAAGTGGTAAAGCTGGTACAAAAAAATCTCCATTTGTAAGAAGAAACGAAATGTTTTTTTTGTTTGTTTTAAAAATCTTCCTTCCGGGTTCACTTGTCCTTCGTCAGTGTTCGAATGCTCAAAGCCAGCGCAAAGTCGCGGTATCCTTACCCCTCTCTAGTATTGCATGAATGAATAAAGCTTAAACGATTCCCTGAAAAAGTTACATAGTAGCTAAACTAACCAATACCTGGAAGACTTGACAAAAGAATTAAGGAATCAAATGGCTGTAACTGATCTAGATGAGGAAGCGAGGAGAAGCGGCCTGTGCGGCCTCTCTGGTTGTCTGATTGGAGGCTGCTCCGTGGAGTCTAATACTGCAGGAAGTCGACTGTTTGTGTTGCACTGTACTTTAGGTACGGCTGTCTCTTTGATTCCTTACTCACTGGGGATGGCATGGTTCATGACAAGTTCACTGGCATCCATAGTATGGATCTCTGTCCTTTGGCAGGGCTGGCTTCCTTCTCTCTCCAGTTAGAGACCGCGTTTAAGAGTTCAGCAGCAGAGGGGAGGAAAGGAAAAGACAGGGAAGGACGAGAAAGGGGAGGGATGCAGGAAGTGAAAGAAATGTCCCTTGCAGTTAGAGGTATTGAACGTGTAGAGTGAAGGGGGCGAGAAAAGGAAGAAGGAAGGGGTCGAGGAAAGACAAGAAGGGTAGGGAAAGGAAGGAGAAAGAGTGGGAAAGAAAAAAAGGAAGGGAGGGGAGGAGAAAGGGGGGACCATTAATGAAATAAGCAAAATGTAAGATCGGGAACCAGGGCGAGTGGGAGGGACGGGACCGAAGGAACAGTGGGGTAAAGGCAAGGAAACCTATCAGGAAGATGTGGTGGAATCCGCAGGCTGCATCCTACTGTTGCTGCTAAAATATCAGTGCAGTCTCTGTTGATTTTTAATGTTGTTCACTAAACTCTAAGGTTCTTCAACATCACTCTTGGGTTTATCTTCCCTTTTCAACGTGCAGGATGGGAGGGCCTGGGGGAGCTTTTAGTCAGACTTTGGCCTCCAGCATTTCCAAAAAAAGTTTGTGCATGGGGACTTTGCCTTCCAGTTTGATGTTGTAGAAATGCTGCACAGCCTTGGTGGAGGTCTGCCTCAGCAGCGGCAGTGTCATCAGCATCTTGCCTGCGCGGCGAGGATCCTCCATGTGCTGGCCAGCCTCATAATCCTGCAGGGCCTCATGTAAGACATCTTGAAGTTTCTGAACAGCTTCCACGTCTTCTATGTGCATGGAATCTAGACAATGAAGCAGAATGTGTCAGCGATCACATGAATAGTAAAATCAAAGATAATGCAACTTATTACACACCACACACACAAAACACCATAAAGTAATATCACAAGCAACACAGATGAAAACATTCTCAACAAAAAGAATTGTGTGATCTTGGTCACCCCAAGGTCGAAGCTACCTCAGGGGTCTTATTTCTAACATTTGTATGGTTTTCCCTAGATTTCACTTAGTAATCCTCAGGATGAGCTTAAAAAGACAGGAATTATTTTACATCTATACATATGTAGACATAGACACATATTTACAGCATATGTTGCATACTGGATAGCAGAACACTTTAATAGACTATTATCTGGACAGCCTGCCTCTATGCCTTTCTAATGTGTTCCTTTAACAAAGAATTATAGCAAGGAGCTTAGAACACCATAGGTGAGCAAGGGAGCAGGGGAGAATTTGGGAAGAGTTGGCAAAAGGAATGAATATGATCAAAATATATCACAAGAAATTCTCAATGAATAAGTAAAAATATTATTGAAAAATGTCTAAATGTTAGCTGAGATAAAGTATAAATCCCAAGTCCTCCCACAAAAGTCCATATTTCCAGTTAGGAAAAAAAGTTAATGACTAAGGACATAGTTAACCACTCCACATGATACACAGAAACCTCACACTATGGTGACATCTGAATAGTGTTTTAATTATTTCAAGATTTTAAATTTATTCCTGACATTAAAGATTCCTTACCTACTCAATTTCACTGGCGTAATAGAATTTGCCAACCTTGAGTTGTGAAATATTTTGTACATTTGTAATAGTGAACTCTGCCCATAAACTAACAATCTAATTCCACCAGGAACAAAAAGGGTTAACAAGGTTGTCACAATTATCCTTGTGAGAAATGTGGAATGTGGATTAAAAAATAAAACAGACACTTAATTATATACAAGTTTGAATCATTTAGCACATTTTATTGATTCCGATGACAGTTTATCTGTTAATTACACATAATGGAGTCTTTAGGGACTCTTCATGTTTAATAATCCCTTTTCTCTGTGAATGTCGAGTATGAAGATGTATGTAGCTAGACCAAAGTTTCACACAACTCAAACAATGATCACAGACTAAAAAAAACCTTGCAATAAGACCAACTAACAACAAACATGGGAAGGAATTAGGACAAATGGATATCACCAGCAAAACACTGTTAAAACCTTTCCAGTTGTTTAAAATATTTTTCTTATACAGGGCAATATAAAAATCATTTTACCAAGTCACTTGTAAATTAGCCATTATCTATACTAAGTAAATAATTACTATGGTATTTTAACTTCCAGGTATAAAATGATGCCATCTTGGAGCTCTGATTAACTTGGCATGGTAACCATGGCTACTACTGAGCAATACAATACAGTGATGCTCAGGTCTATGCTAACACTAAGGGATCAGTTGATGGGTATTCCCCTGTAGAAGGGCATGAGGTCAGGTCACAAGACCCTCATCTGGAAGCTCTACTATTCTTGTTCCTTCTTCCCTCCTGAAAGTGATCTTGGGAGATGATATAGACTGTATGGGAAGTGGAAAGCTAATTGTCAGGAGACTCCATGACCCAGCAGCCTCCAAGCAGCCATCAACCATAGTGGGGTAGGACTAGGTAGAGATGCAGCTGTATTGGAGCCACCCAGAGTCTTGTAAGTACCCTCACACCTGTGCTTTCTCAGGCTCAAACTTAGTTTGCTCTGTTTGTGTGTATATGTGTGTGTGTTCTACATGCCAGAGTGCGTAAGTGTTCATGTGTGTGCACTGGGTGGCTGTCTTTAGGAGTTATCCATTGAGCTGTCTGAGATAAGGTCTCTTACTGGCTTGAAATTTGCTGAGTCAGCTAACCTGGCTGGCCAGTGAACCCCTGTAGTCTTCTCATCGCTGCAGAATTCCCCAGCACTGGGACGATGAGCTCCTGTGCCCTATCTGACTTTTTGGCATGCCTTCATGGGCTTCGAACACTGGTCCTCATGCTGGCATGGAAAGCATTTCACTAACTCCCTAGTTCTATAAACTTGGTTTTCTTTGCATCAAGTCAAGCTTCTGGAATGTCTAACAGTGAACATCGCGTGCATTTTTGGAGTGAATTAAATAGAACTGCCCTGTGAACTCATGTCCCTGACTCTTCCATTATTATCAATAACGTTCTTTACTTTGTTCCTAGCAATGACATCTCCGGTTGCATGAAGACTGCTGCTTTACATGGGCCATGACTAATTAATAGAAGTATAAACACTGATAGAAATGCAGAATGAATATAGAAATATGGGCATTGATTAGAAATACAGAATGAAACAGACATTTCATTCCCAGTGTGTCTCCAAGTCCTTCCTTTGGTTAGGGTAGTGATTACTAGACTATGCTAGAATGCATTTCTCTTTTTTACATGATATGCCTTTAAACATGGGAAGCCAGCTCCAACCCTCTCCTCAGCTTTGCCTTTGCCTCTACTCTGGCCTGGGCCAGGGAGATATACGAGCGGATGTCATAGGAAATGAGGCGAGAACAAATAGCAGAGCGATAGGCTCACAAACAGCAATTAAGACTTCAAACTATTCTTTAAAGGCCGTGATTTAGCTGGAGAGATTTAAAAATGATTTAATCAAATTACTATGATAATTTGACTTCCCATTTACAGAAAAGATTCTAACTCATTTTAGCTTTACTCATTCTCAGATCTGCTCGTTCTTTAAATGCAAACTCACTAAATCTGAACTATTTAATTAGACCATGATTCAGCTGGCAGACTGCTGAAGGAAATATTCATCTCCATTAGGGACCCTAGTTCAAGTGATGGTTCTCTAACTTTCATCTGCTCTCTTCACTGGGCTGGGCTGACACGCAGATGCCAGGCGCAGTAGAAGTGTCATTCACTCATTGTTGGGCTTTGGTCATGGGTACTGGTTTCTTTTCAAGTACTTTCCCAAGGCAGCGGGTACCAGAATCAGAGTGAATGGAAACAAGGCAAATGTAGAGACAGGGAACATCAGCTCACCAATAAACTTGACACAGGGGGTGAGGCTGCCCAGGAGGAGCGCTGGATCAACTTGAAAGGAACTGGGAAACCTGGACCCAAGTCCCCAACTACCAAATTGAAGTAACACTGCTTATCTGGGCAGTGGTGATACACACCTTCAATTTTAGCACTTAGGAGGCACAGGCAGCCAGATCTCTGTGAGTTCGAGGTCAGCCTAGTGTACCAAGCGAGTTCCAGGACAACCAAGATTAGAAAGAAAAACCCTGCCTTGAAAAACCAAAGAAAGGAAGGAAGGAAGGGATCCACAACTTTCCATTAAATTTTGGTTCATGACTACTGAATAATATATATATATATATATATGCATTGTATGCATGCTATTAAAAAGAATTAAACTTTCAAAGTTCAAATAAGACACACACTGTTACTTATATGGTATTCCAATCTTTAATAATTAACAATTAGGCACACAGAATATTTTTATTATGTATTAATTATATTCATTTATATGGGTGTTTGGCCTGCATGTGTACCACCTGTGTGCAGTGCCTGTGGAGGCCAGAAGAGGATATCATATTCCCTGAGATTCGAGTTATTGACAGCTGTGAACTGCTATATGGGTGCTGAGTTTTGAACCCAGGTCCTCTGGTGGACAGCCAGTGCTCTTAACCACTGAGCCACCTCTCCAGCTCCATCTCACAACTTTTAGCAGCTTGCCCCATGAACGGGACCTTTGAGAACAGGGATAAATGCATCTGCTTCTGTAGTTGCAGCACCCAATGTCTCCTCCAGACATCGCCAAATATTTTCATTGATTGCCTATAGCAAACCATTTCCTGCTTGTAGCTCATTCTCAATGGTGATGTCTCAGTCCCCAGACTTCACTCTGAGCTAGAACCGAGTATCAGAAGTATGTATGCATGCTCAGTGGTAAGTCTAGACTGGTAGCATGAGCCAGCACGCCCAGCAATCCGTTGTGTGTAGCAGAACTGGTCATTCTTTTAGGGTGCTTATAAATTGCCAACACAGACTACTTAATCTTAAAAGAGATTTATGTTTCAAAATTTCCAGGCATACTAGCTAAGGTCTACTAGAGTGACCCATGGTCAGCAATCAGTTGTTGTCCAGGAACCCTGATTAACTGTCTGACAAATGGGCTCTTGATTGACAAGATGGTTATTCCTCTGCCCTCTCCCCCAATTTAAAAGAATGAAAAGCACAGATCGTAAGTCTTAGTTACAGCATAGTGACTGGGCAGCGAAGTCAAATCAAGCAACATGACAACACAAGTCAGTGACAATGTTGTCCCCCAAGATCCTCCTGAAACATGTACAACTAGATTTACATGTGGGTGTTCCTAACACTTCCCCAAGTTGCCATCTGGTCTTGGCCCCTGGTTCAAAATGAGTGTAGAACACACCTTGTCAGACCAAATGGCATGAGTATCATCTAAAAACACTAAGTCATTGAGGAAAACTTTAGAAATTGACCACTGACTAAACTGGAACAACCCTTAACTTCAGTAAAGACAATATTTGCAACTGATTGATATACACTAAGTATGCATGGATTTATAATGACATTTTAAAAGGATAGCTTTTTTTTAATTTGGAAAACTAGAAAACAAGGAGATTGAATCAAGTATTTCTGCATCTTTTGTCTATAAACTATATTCCTGGTAACTAAAGAGAAATGAGAGAAAAGCAGAACACACATATGGCTATGTATCACTGCTGAATGAAAAACAAGAGTTGAGACTGCAGTTAACACTCTGAAATCTCCAATGACGTGTGGATTTGGGTCATTGGCACCCTCAGCTGTGACATCACAGACCAGCCTCTGGGCATTTCGTGGTGCCACAGGGCAAGAACCTGAGCGTGATAGACCCAAACTGCAAAGGACAGAGAGACAATTAGGAGCTGGAGCATCCAGGCTGTGGGAACTCTGCAGGACAGATGTTCCCGTTTCTACAATACACTAAAGAACATGGAAAGAAACGGGGAACGTTTAGACTATGGCTGTACATTCAGATTCAAAAACCCATCCATAAGATTTTTTCAGATAAATGAGCTAGACTCAGCTGCAGTCACTAAGCACAAGCAATCTAATAACAAGCAGAAGGAAGTGGTAACAATAAAAGCCAGGACAGCATGGGGTTACTCTTAGGACAGAGTTAACTTTTTCCTTGCATCTACATCTGCTACGTCCATAGGATCCAGTGCATCTATTTGAATCAATAAGTTTATATTTAGCACCTCATTTTCTAAAAGCGGTTACTCTGGAGGACAGGGATAGGGTTCAGGCTGGAACAAGACATCTGGAAGGGTTCCTGGGTACTTTGCAGTCTTATTTTTTGACCTTGCTCATATATTCATTGTGTCGGACTGAAAAATTGGTTCCAAGAATGTCCAATTGCTGTGTCCTAGAACCCATAAATGTTACCTCAAAGGGCAAAAGGTACTTTGTATGTGATTAGGATAGAGCCTTCCTTCCTATGGGAGATTGTCTTAAAATATTCAAGCCAGTAA
This sequence comes from Mesocricetus auratus, assembly GCF_017639785.1. Lineage (NCBI taxonomy): Eukaryota > Metazoa > Chordata > Mammalia > Rodentia > Cricetidae > Mesocricetus > Mesocricetus auratus. Next base: position 6,477,841 of record NW_024429266.1, read on the forward strand.
CATCAAAGTAGAGAGAAGAAAGCAATGTCAAGAAGGTTAATGTCTACATCACTAGCTTTTATGATGGAGGAAGAGCCTGGCATGGTGGGCATGTCTGTATTCACAGAGATAGGGATCAGGAGTTCAAGGCTAGTCTCAACTACCTAATAGTTCACTTTCTCAAGACTATAAGAAAAAAATGAAAAGATAGATGGCAAATAGATGGATGAGTGGATGGACAGATTTTGCAGATGCTATAAGTTATGGAACATGACCGATACTAGAGAAGTCAAGGAAAGGGACTCTTCTCTAGGGCTAGCAGAGGAGCGGACCTCTGTCCATTTCCTTGTAGTACACTTGATGAAATTGATTTTAGGATTCTGATGCCTAGAGAAAAGAGCACAAATATATTTTTAATGCAGATACAGATTATGTCATTATTCCCTACATAATACAATACTTCAACCATTTACCTGAATTTACCTGGCACCACATATTATAAATAATCTAGAGACAGGTTACTAAAACAAGCAGGTATAGGTTATATAAAAACATGATGCCATTTTACTTAAGGAACTTGTACCTATTCAGGTTTTGTAGCTATGCTTAAGGAAAAAAATCCAGAATTACTTCCTCACAGATACCAAGGAACAACTGTGTTACAATTATCAGAAGACAGGAAAATAAAAAAGTAAGAATGAGTTCTAAAGTAATGGAAAGTCATCAGTTTAGGTTTCTGAAGGTGAAATTGGAATTTCCCAGGTCTTCAGTACTGGTATATCTGAAACACAAGTGCATGGTCATTTGTGGGATTAAACAATAGATTAAGAGCAGCAACAAAATGTCCAACTTTCTGTCTTCCAGTGGCTACAAGTCTTTATCAGTTTATCTCAGGTAAATGTGTCTGCTCCATAGGCACATCTTGAGATTTCCCCAAGAGAAGTTTTAAAAAATAAATAAATAAATGGATGGATGGATGGATGGATGGATATAACCTCTTGGCCAGTAACTAGAGCCATCTCTAGAACATCATAGAAATGAAGGGAAAAAATTAAAATTGTTCAAGAACCCAGTATCTCCTGTAGAATGAAAATGATTATGTTAGTGACATCTATTCTCATTGCTTAGTTCCATGTTGATTCCATCTTTCTATCTTGAAGTTTAATAATACAGTCTCTGTCAATGTCCCCATACAAAAAATAGTCATCACCTTTAATAACTAGTTTCCAATATTTATGCCACTTAGTGACCCTGGACACGTTTAATTCACCTAGATTACTTTATGGTTCAGGGTCTTTCTCCTCTGAGTTGTAGGAAACCAGAGTAAACCAGAGAAGAAAGACTGCAGAAGTCTGTGGGGATGGAGGACACCGGGAGAACATAGCCTATTGAATCACCTAAGCAGGGCTCATGTGGACTCACAGAGGCTGAAAAGGGAAGCATGAGCCCTTCCTGGGTCTGCACAAGGTCTTCTGCATACATGATGCAGTTGTGAGTCTGGTGTGTGTCTCTAACTCTTTGCCTGCTCTTGGGACTCTTTTCCTCCTGTTGGGTTGCCTTGTCCAGCCTCACTAAGAGACTGTCTTACTGTATCTTGTTTTGTCCTGTTTTGCAGTTGTCTCTTGGAGGCCTGCTCTTTCCTGAAGAGGAAATGGAGGAGGAGTGTATCTGGGCGTAGAGAGGAGGTAGGAGGTAGTAAAGGAGAGGAGGGAGAGAGAACTATGTACTCTATGAGAAGAATCCATTTAAAAAAAATTAAAGAAACTACTCACATGCCTTAACGTTGTTCTCTGAAATAGAGGAAAGACAGGCTTACAGTGTGGAAAACAGTTCCCCTTAGACAAAACATTCACAAATATTTGTAGTATTTAGTATTGCTATTTAATTAGCAAGTTAAAAGGAAAAACTTATCAAAAATATCCCCTGAGGGCATGATAATAAAATGATTGAGAGACAATAAGACAAATTTCCATGAAGGTTCAACTATGCTAATTAAATACAGCCCCGCCTTGTTCCAACTGCCTGGAGAAGTCACAGCATTCTGTCACTAGACATTCTACAATTGTGCATATAAACCAATTTGTCCTGAGTTATGTCCTCAGCTTCCAGGTCCCTAAAATCACTCTACCCTTTAAGCTGATGATCAAAATAATATTTATACTATTCTATCAGTAGGTTTTTATTCTAGAAGTATTATTCAGCAGTAAAAAATGCATTAAATTTTATTCATATTTATTCTTGAATGAAATGACCTAACTGAAAAGCATGAGAGCCCTTATCAGGAATCCAACTGTATGCTTGCCAAGCAGAAGCACAATATTTATGATTAGTGAATGAAAGTAGATGTTTAAAATAAGACAAGACAGATAACTGAGATATCTGTTAACATCTACAGCCATTCAGAAAAAGGTCACACAGGTCTCTACTAAATAATAATAATTTTTTAGGTAAGAATTCATTTATATTAATCTAAAATTCCTGAATAATAAAAGAAGAATGGGGCATTTTCTAGCACATTTATGTGTCTATGCACTCACAAGGATGTGTTCACATAGTTGTGCTTACACAGATGCACTCACACAGATGTTCACAGGGATGTGTGCACACAGATGTGCTCACAGGGATATGCTCACACAGATGCACTCACATAGTTGTGCCCACAGGATATGCTCACACAGATGTGCTCACACAGATGTTCCCATAAATGTGTAAGAAACTCATGTTGGATCCAAACAAGACTAAATCTATAAGTTTGCTTCTGTCCTCCAAATTATGGGCAAAATCAAATGTAACAAAAATAACCTTATATTAAGGTATCAAAGAAAATGACCTTCTTAGCGGTTCCCCCCAGACTAAAAGGCTAGGATTCAGAATTAGATGCAATTAATTTTCCTTGGTATCAAAAAGCTAAACAGACATTAGAATCAGCTGGAGCAGAAACCCTCTGCGAAGCCATACTACTCAGAAACTAGGACTACTGAGGTAGGGAGCATCTTAACAACTTCCAGTTTTAAACACAAGAAGCGAATGGATACATTGAATGGGGGCTCGTAGCCATGTGTGACTACAGATACGCAGGTTCTTTTCTGGTCCGGCAGCAGAACTGGGTTGGAACATCCATGTTGTAACAACACCAATGATCAAACATTTATTAAGGAACTGAGGGAGTCTAAATTAGAACACTTGGCCATAAATTATGCCTGGAACATCTCCAACTGCCAACTTTCAGCGATTTTTGATGACAAGGCTTTAGCATTGCTCGGGGTTTACAATTAACCCACAATTTACAAAAATCAATTGGAAGAATAAAAAGATATAAAATGTGCTTACTCTGTTTTAAAAAAAAAACAAACAACGAACTGCCTAAATGGTTTCAGTTGGAGTTATTTTTGTGATCATCGAGTAAAATTCCTTTGCAAAAACCGGTACTGTGGAATCTTGCATTCAATTTGGAGAGATGCTATAAGGCGGAGGCTAAATAAACTAACAAATACTTGGAAAATTTCTATCTCATATCCCACTTGGACCCCCTAAAGAGCAGGGCAAGGGTGTCTCATGAGTTTGTAAAAACAAGGTCATTTGCCACAAGAAATCATATTTTAAGTTTCATAGGAGAAGGAAGGGAAGTAGGGTAAATGGTGTTGTAAAGAATGGGTTATATTCACAATTAGAACTGTGAAATGCCAACGCCCATTGTGAAGACAAATAGGAAGGTACAACTTCATTGTTGAAAACAATTTCCCTTATATCAGTCCAAGGATTCATGCATCAATATTGTAGATGAACTGTTAATTACAAAATCAATTAAAAATTATTTCTAAAAACAGTCACGCGTCCCTGGCTCTCATGGGGGCAATTTGGGCAGAAGATCTCATCTTGCCCGCACCGCAACAGATCACAAAGTCGTCATCCACAAGTAAGCAAAAGCAATCTGGTTTTTCATTTTTCAGCGCGGCTGAGCCCAGCCTGGGATTGATCGTCACATATGGCCCCAGAAAACAAACTGTCAATACCTTGAATACTGCAGAATTTGAACAAATAGCCGTCTGCCCATTCAAGCCACTCACTGCATCCCATTTAACAGATTTTATTGACAGCTTCCTTCTTGTAATTAAAGGGAAAACTACTGGCCAGCAACCAAGATAAAGTTCAAAGATAGGGTCAAAACAAAAGCTGCTGGAAAGAGCACGGTTTGACTGTCAATGGTACAAGGCTTGAGAGCTGTTATTGACAGGCAGGTATCTGAAGATCCGCCCATCATTAGGAGGGATCTAGCCTGAACTTTATGCGAATGTTAAAAGAGACAATCTAGTATCAGGAAAGGCACAAAGGGAAAACAACAAAGTGCCAACGATTTTTACTTACCAGAGTTTACACTTTTCTTAGTACACCACTGTTCAAATGTGAGGCATACCGATTCCTATCATTCTTAACCCTTACTGCAGGTGACACTTTCAACAGAATTCCATGTTTAGAGAATTCCAGACTATAAGCCACAGAGTGACCTTTCATAAAAAAAAAAAAAACCAAGAGGCCACATGGCATGTATTTTTCTCAACTGCAAAATTAGCCTTTTTCAGAGGAGAGGTGGGGAGTGTTTCTCAATAACTCACCAAGTCTACTCACTCAGAAACAACAATGAAGCTAATTTTGTCCCAAGAGTGCCCATTTGTGTGAGTCCCTCAAGACCTCCCGCTTCGCTCTGCTCCAAATTAGTAAAAACAAGGGGTGGTAAAAGTGTCACAGCTTATGAGGAGAAGTGAAATAAAAACTGCTCCCTCTAAGTTTATTCTTCTTTCTAACTTTTCACTAGAAAGCTGTGCTGATTATAATTTTGCTGACTCACGGAGACTTTACAAACTAGGCCTCGCAAATCCCCAAGAAGAGACAGAAAGGGGGAAAATTGACAGCATTAACAATGCAACAATGACCACATCGATATGCCAACCTGAATTAGCAAGAGCTATCGCTTTGAGGGTGACGAATTCTTCCTTCTCCAGCTTCATGCTCTTGTATTTCTTCACCAGCTGCAGGATAGCATTATTTAGGTCAAGAAGGCCTGCTAATTTGGACTGGTCTTCATCCATTATATAATCATCTGCATAGACAAGCTCATCCTCGAACGAGAGGGATCGGTACACAACCCCGAGGATCAAGATTTCCATCCATGCGCTCTGGAGAAGGCTCATCTGATCCGCCAGGGACAGTGTGGAGAAGCCTGCATGGGAAGATGGGTGGATCAAGTTACTCTAAAGCCACAATTTCGTAACGCAACCTGAGCTTCCTAGGGTGGGCAACCTCTATCTCAGGACTCAAAACCAGGCTGGGATCTTACCAGAAGCTATTAACTCCCCTACACCAAAATCACTGTGTAAACCCAAAGTCCAAGTCCCAAGTCAGCTTCTATTGATTGGTGCTCTGGTAGAATCACAAACCCAGCCAGGGAAACATAACAGAGTCATGGTTTTCCTTACTTTATTTGCACAGAAAGCACCACACCACCTCTCTGCTCTATGCCTAACACTAAAGGAGGTAAGGTTTTTCAGTTGCCTTCAACTACCTATATTTTAAAAACTAATATAGATGAGGAGGATGAAGGCAAAAAATACCCCTCCCCCCACTGCCGCACATATCGTTGAAGAAAGCAATTACAACTGAAATACAGTCAACATCTTGGAAGTGTGTCTCCAACATCCATGCAATGAATGAAAACCATGCCTCCCAGATGACATAGTGTGGCTTCCTCTTTTCAACACTAGCCAGTATATAAAGAAAGGAGAAATCTTAGCTTACCAGCGTCCTTGCCAAAGACAAATCTACAATTCATTCTTCTTATTAAAGTCTGTTTGTTAAAAAAAAAAAACCTCTAAATATAGAAATCAAAGTGTCTGGTGGGAAGAACAGGCAGAAAGCCAGAGCCCAGATGTAAACATTGGCTCGGCTCAGGCCCTGGCTCAGCACTTAGCTCATGCAGGACCATGAACTTGTTTTTGCATTTGGGAGATTTAAAAAGTGCAAGTCCTCTAGCTGCTAACTCACACCATGCATTTGGGAAGTGCTGTGTCTTATTTTCACCTGAAGTAATAGCTGGCTCGATCCTTCACTGAAATTTTAGAAAGCATCCATAGAGGCTATGGAGACTCTTTTCTGTGACTGAGAAATAAAAATATCATTCAACACGGAAAGAGGTAGTAAGACAATTCGATCTACTTGATGTATGTGCATGTATGTTATATAATGTACTTGCATCTTATATAATATTATTGTATTACACATTATATATAACACTATTATATATATATATATATATATATATATATATATATATATATATTACAATATACTTGTTGTGTCCGTGACAATAGCTGGGTGATTGTTCCCAAGAGACCTGAAAAGTAGGTATTTCCTTGCCAACAATATGCCCCACAATTCCAAGCCGGTTTTCCCCAGTCCATGGATACTGAGTACACCCTCGGATGATTTATGGCCCTCGTAGCGGTAATCCAATAGAAGGGAGATCTTTGTAACTAACACAACTTAAGAAATCTCTTTTTATGCCCTTCTAGATATTCTGATCCAATCATAATTATCCATGTACTCCAACCTCTGTAGGCTCCTGCTTGCCATTAGTTGGTCCCACTTTTATTCACATGGAATCATTTCTGTCCCACATGACAGTAAGAAGAGAGGTTTTCATGACCCACTGACAAAACGCGCGGACTGCTCTTGGTACCATAAGTGCTTAAGAAAACCATCAAAAGGATTACTTCTGCTTCTCTTGGTGGGATCTCTGTAGCATTTTTTTTTATTATGAAGGCACGTATGTGACATTTGATGGGGCTTCTTGGGTCTGGTTTCATATGGTTTTCTTTAGTTTTATTTGGTATTACATTAATAAATACATCCTGACAGCATTTTAAAGAAGTCAACTGGGGAAAATAATTATCAAAGAAAATTAAGTTCTACAAAAGACAAACAGAACTCATTGTTCTCTCTACCCTCCACCCATCCCACGCTGACCAACTGAAAAAGAAACACTAAGATGGGTTTCTTTTACAAATTCAATCAACAATAACAACAAAAGTCATCACCGGGAACCGTCGAAACCAGAAGGATCGGATCTGTTGTTTTTTGTTTGTTTGTTTGTTTGCGGTTTATTTGTTTTTTAATTTTCCTGGTTTAATTCTTCCTTTTCACAATCCTAAACAGCTGTTTGCTGCCACAGCAGACGGAGAGATCGCGTAGCCTGGAGCAGCGTCCGGAGGCAGCACCGTCCTCCCTCCCAGACCCTGCTGTTAGTAAATAGATTTACACATCCTCCAATCTCCACACATCTTTCTGCCGAATAATTAAAAGCAGGATGATTAGTTTATTGAGTGGAAGGAGGAACTTTTTTATTGAGGTCCATCCGTGATTTTATCAGGGCCAGCACTTTTACAGTTGTCACTGGGGTGCAGCCATCCAATTTTTCTTATCTGCCTGATTAATACAAACGCTGTTTCAGGACGCATTAATTAACAGATACAAATCTACGTTCTCATGGAAGGATCAATACGGAGAAGAAAAGAGGCATCAGTGTGAATTTAGTGCTGATGATGGAGAAGGCGCTCTATCGACATTTACGTGTGCGGAAACTTTAAAGTTGCATGGGGCCCCTTTGTCCCTGTGATTTACAAATTCACATTTTTTTTTCAACAACAACAATGTCTGCCACATTTCTTTGGGGTTTAATTAAGCAAAAGCAATAAAATATCATTTTTAAAGGTTGATTCCGCAATTTGTTCCCTCTGCATTGATGGCTCTGGGTACGCGTCTGTGTTCATCCATTTTGCAAACCTAACTCTTGCCCTTTTATTTTACTCTAAATTAAAAAGAAAGGGAGGAAAAGAAAAGATGCCTTTTTTATTTTAACACAAAGCTTTGGCAACTTTGCTTGTTTGATGCCCTGAAATATTTTTTCTCACTTTGTTAAAGCAGTGTGATTTCCACAAAAGCATCAGAAACAAACAAACAAATAATAATTTAAAAAAGCAAAAAGCCTAAATCCACACTGTAAAGGCTGAGGCAATCAGGGCCTCTCTCTTTCGGCTTGAAAACCAGTGTCCCACAGTTCGTCCCTTTACAGAGTCACCTCTGCAATCCAGAAACTGGAATAAAGTTTCCACACTGAAACCATAGGGTGGCACTCAGACGTCCGAAAAAAAAGTCTCCCGGGCCTAAAGGGGCCCAGTATGCAATAGAGGCTTTATTTCCATTCCATAAAACATCCCATCTATTATTCATTTACTTATTTATTAGGCATGCTCCAGGCTGACCTTGAACTTGCTATGTAGCTCAGGCTGGCCTCCCTCTGATGATCCCAGATAGCTCAGGCTGGTCTCCCCTCAGATGATCCCAGATAGCTCAGGCCGGTCTCTCCTCAGATGATCCCACATAGCTCAGGCTGGTCTCCCCTCAGATGATCCCAGATAGCTCAGGCTGGTCTCCCCTCAGATGATCCCAGATAGCTCAGGCTGGTCTCCCCTCAGATGATCCCAGATAGCTCAGGCTGGTCTCCCCTCAGATGATCCCCCAGCTTCTGCCCACCAAGTGCTAGGATAACTGACATGCACCACCATGCCTGGCTTTCAGAAAAAATTCTTTTCACCCTCCCTTGAGGATGACTGGCTATACTGCCCTTCCACGAAGACACATGGATGAAAACATCTCTTTATCAAGAGATATGAGCAGAGCATAGGCACCTAAATGATGAGCCTAAATGAAAATGCTGTGATAATGAAGCTGACTCTAAGATTTTTTGTTTGTTTGTTTAAATCTGATTGTGTCATGGGCTCACAGATACTGTGTCCAAATGAGAATGACTTGCTTGTGCTCTCTCTAGGCACTCAATGGTGTTTGTAGCTACCAGGCTACAAAGTAGAGTCCTTGTCATCTAATAACATGTAGCTATCTTTGGCAAGGTACCTTTCTCCCCAGCGAAATGAAGCGGGGTTTGCCATTGTGTCCCTGGAAGCTCATGTGCTGTTCGGCCCCGGATCTTAATCTTTGGCATGTGGCAGGCTATGGTTTGTAATATGCAGCCCTATTACAGCCTTTTAGAACACACCACAGCACAGTTTTCTCTTCCCCAGCTGCAGCCCCTAGCACAGACACCACTGACATGTCTGAACTCCCTTCATCTCTGACTATGTCTCGGGCATGTTGCTCGGAGGAAGGGTTCTCTCTCTACCCTGACCCGCAGCTAAATGGTGTGTTTATCTGCGCTACAGTGTGCTCCAGACACACCAGGTGACAGTGGAGGACATCACTTGGAAGGACTGAAAAGCTTCTCAAGAGGCGGGTGCCCCTGAGGTAGCAAGCTTGAGGAAAGCCTGCTTTCTGCCAACATTCTTGCCCGTTTCTGCTGGAAACTTCAGGAGTTGACAGTGCTGCCACAGGCACTCGTTGGGGACATTTTTTTTTCCAGCCTGGCAAACTGATGCACTTTGCAGTCAATGTACAAAAAGGCTAAGCATCTGAAAGTGTGAAGGGCAAAAAATATCTGACGGCTAGTCTTCAAAAATACACTTTCATTTCAGAAAGCATAAATGTTTATTTCCTGAATGGAGTGTTGACAGAAATAGGCTGCCGTGCAGGCATTTGGTTTTAACCCCTGCTAGGCATTTCCCTGTCAGCTGCTTAGCTTGGAACAGAAAGCCAACGCTCAAATCCTCGGGATATTTGTTAGTATCAGTTAATCATGACATTGATTTGCCTGTTCACGGGTTTTGAACTGTACTTTCTCTACTCCACAAAAAAAATAAATAAAAATAATTGACTTTTTAAAACAAACAGCGTGTCATACTGCAGTCATTACTGGGCTGCAGTGACGGCTGAGATGGCAAAGTTGGTTTGGGGAATGGAGCACAGTTCTCTCACTCCTGCACAAGTAAAGCCGGCATTTACAGGAACTGGGGAAGAGTGATGGTGCCGCTAAGGTTAAGGTTTGTCTAAGCTACCACTGGATGCTCAGCTACAGGGCCCTGTGCAGACACAACTCTGTGTGCTATTAAGGCAGTTGGTTTCGCCCATATTGATAGACATTATCACTTGTTCGATGAGTCACAAAATGCACAGATCTGGGTCTTGGCAGAGAGAGAGTGTGTATGTGTGTGTGTGTATGTGTGTGTGTGTGTGTGCACATGAGTACACGCATGTGGAAGTACATGTGTATACATGTATATGTATGTGGGGGTACATATATGTGGAGGCCAGAGGTGTTTATACTATCTTCCTCACTCTTATTTTTTAGACATAGCATTTCAATGAACCTGGATCCCCAGTGAGCCCCAGGTAACCCTCTCCTCTCTGCCTTCCTAATGACGGGATTACATATTCACACAACTATACCAGACATTTCACATGGGCTCTGGGGATCAAACCCAGGACGTGACGCTATGTAGTGAGCAAGTGCTTCACTGACACAACCATCTCCCAGCCAATACTGGATAGAAGACCAACAACAGCCAGCCTGCTTTGAGAAAGGACCTGCCGTGGAGCAGGTAAAGCTGTAGGGAAAGGGCCAAGGGTTTCTCTATGAATCACACAACTTTTCTTTGGAACCCTTCATTTCCCTGATGGCCAGGCCATAGCTTAGACAAGCCCATAGCCAGCAGTTCTCGACCTGTGGGTCCTGATCCCTTTCAGGTTTGCATATTAGATATCCTGCATATCAGATAGTCACAGTATGATTCATAACATTAGAGAAATCACAGTTATGAAGTAGCAATGAAATATTTTTATGGTGAGGGGTCCCCACAACATGAGGAACTGAATTAAAGGGTCGCACATCAGCAAGTTCGAGGACCACGGCCTTAGACTTTCACAAGTCTTTACCTGGTTGTAACTTTATTTCTCTGGTCCCTGAAACTAAACTTAGAACAAAACAATTCTTAGAGATCATGAGTCAAATATGTAGTAAACTTCCTTTAAGACAGGGAGAAGCTAGCTACTTTCTTTTTCTTGTCCTGCGATCTTTATTTCCCACCTGTCCCCAAACAAGGGAGTTCTGTCTAAGAAGCGCATCTTTTGGCTGTAACAGACTTGTGAGATATTCAAGAGCAAAGGAAAGAAGCAACCTGTACACAGGGTTAACATGACTCATAAAACAACATTGGTGCCGGGCGGTGGTGGCTCACGCCTTTAATCCCAGCACTCGGGAGGCAGAGGCAGGCGGATCGCTGTGAGTTCGAGGCCGGGCTGGACCGACAGCCTCCAAAACAATACAGAGAAACCCTGTCTCGTAAAAAAACAAAACAAAACAACAACAACCAAAAAAAAAAAAAACCATTGGTATCAGCTGGGACAGGAGTGTGGAAGAGGAGAGAAGAGGCGTGTCTACAAACAGTGACTCCAAGGCCTGGTTAACTGATTATGCCCAATGGTATTTAGCTGGTCCTCCTTCTAGCTTGGAAAGTTTTTAAGACTCAACAGAGCAGCAAAAATTATTCCCATGAATCACAAAGCTACTGGGGTCCAGTGAGTCTGGAAGACAAAGATGAGAGCACTGGAGACAGAAGGACCTCGGGTCCCGCGACACATCTAGCGCCTTGACACTGATGGGATGCAGGACCATCCCAGACCTCCTCTAGCCCTCATGTGCAACAGAGATGATCCTGAAATCTTGCTGTGGAAAACCCTGCATCACTATGTTTCTGGAGGTTTTACTATAAGGAAATTCATATCCATCAACCCGACCCGTGGGGCATCCACACAGGCACCGTAGTGTGCTCAGTACTTTAGAGTATAGACAATGAACGGCACACTTCCCTTGTCTCCTAACCCTTTACAGTTCGGTGAAAGTAGATTGGAGCACAATGCAGAAAAGACCATAATTCATGTGAGGGTGGGTCAAAATACACAGGGATGCCGAAGAGGGAAGCTAGGGCCTGGTTGTCCACATTACCTCTATCCTCCGGCCCCCTCCACAGTTTAGGTTGAGACCTCCACTCTCTCTTTGGATTCCAACTCTATGATCCTATATATGGCTATTTAAGCATCTTTTAAAGACAAAGATAAATATGCCTTTCTCTGACGAGGAATGCTTTCTTGGGGGGATGGGGGTAGCAGTGGGTTCACTGGGCGTGGGATGGTGGCATAAGGGGTAACATCAGGGAGGTAAGTGTGGGCAAAGTAGAATGATGTATGGAAAGGTCATAAAGAAAGCATTATTTTGTGTGCCTACAAAAAGATAATAAAATATAAATAATAATGACCTTTTAAAATGTTCCCTTAGCTTGCAGAATTCCAGCAGGGCAAAGCTCGAATTTTCTGGCATAGCACTGAATTTCTTTCACCATCTGGCCTTCTTTCCCCTTCCTGTCTTATGTCCTAAAGACAACTGTTTTCCCTGATGGCCATGGTGGTGGTATTTACCACACTAAACAAGAAAGAGGAGGAGGAAGAGGAGGAGGAGGAGGAAGAGGAAGAGGAAGAGGAAGGATGAAGAAAGGTGGAAGAAGAGGACAAGAAGGAATGGTCATTATTAAGCACAGGACACTAGGATTCAGTGGTGATCCCTTCTTCCTTTTGAAAACAACGCAGAGAAGGCAGCATGAAGGTGCATGTCTGGCAGGTGCCTCCTGGTCCGCGTGACAACACTGGGTTGCTCTGTGCAAGCGCTCACCCACTCACAAGATTTGCCACAGTGCAGGAACCACCATAGAAGAGCACGAGTAAAGTGAGCAGCCCTACCCGTTGTAAAGCAGAGAACCAGACAATCGCAAGCAACCAAGATGCCACTTCTCCCCTGTTCTGGCCACCGCATCTGAACTAGGCGCCAGTGTCATTTAAATGGCATTTATACAGGTTTCATGTTATTAAAACAGGGAGTATATCCTTCCTTCGACCAAGGAGGTAGTTCAGTGGGCGGGTAGGAATGGTTGCTGTGCAAGCATGATGACATGAGTTTGAATAGTCAACGTGGATATAATAGCTGGGCAAGCTGGTTCCTACAACCCCAGCACGGGTGGTGGGTGAGTGCTGATGTAGGAGGTCAACTAGCTGGAAAAGAGGAAGTTGCGAGCTCAGATAGGGAACTCATCTGGAAAGAATAAAGCATGAAGCTATAGAGCAGGACACTGGCATCCTCCTATGGCCACTGCACATGCGCACACACACACACAGAAAGAAAGAAAGGAGGGAGGGAAGGAGGGAAGGAAGGAAATAACTTAGAAGAACAACTTCTTCATACACACCCTACAGGAATCTCTAGAAAACAGAATAGGAACAGTCTAAATTTATAAGAAATCAGGTAGGAACTAGAAGAAATCAGACAGGGACACCCCAGACCTTAACATGTGAGCAGCAGGTCCACATTAATTTGTTATAAACATCGAATGCTTTCTTACTAGTTATTTTAGGTAATTAGAAATGATTTTGGATTTAAGAAATACAAGATAACAGATGAATTTGGCAAAAGTAAACTGTAGTGTCAGAAAATATTGCTTCTGCAGCCATCCAAAGTTTTAGTCAACTAACCAGTAAATTATTAATATAACATGTCACTGTCACTAGCCGCACTTCTGTGAGAGTTTTTGATGTCTCGCAAGCACCTTGGAATCATTAAAAGGGTGAGCCAATCCTAATACTTGGGTTTAATTTTTAAGAAAAACAACAGAAAATTATTGGTGGTTTTTTAATTTTTCCAAGCCTTGTTTTTTCCCACTGTTTCTAATTCCAAAATAAGCATTAAATTAATATATATACATAATTTAATATGTTTCTCTTTTCCCCATAAGTCAAGTTCAGTAAGGATTTCAACAGAGACCTGTTTTACTGAGAACCAGCAAACATTGAGTGGAAATCTATACCTTAGCTCTGGTCCCTTTCCTTCTATGTGCCCAAAATGATGTTCTCATACCAAGAATCTAAACATATGTTTGAAGCACTGGATAAGCTGTACAGGATTAAGGAGACAGGGTTATATATTCATTTACTTGGATGCTACAAGAGAGAAAACTAGAAGGAAAAGAGAAGTTTACAACACAATTCCTCCTGCCTCTGTCTGCTTTTGGAGTAAACATTAACTAAGAAGCCCGTGAGAGGTCGTCATTCTGCTGACTAATGGCATCTGTGGTGCTCACTGAACACCATGGCGCCTTGTTAAATAAGTCCCTTTGTCATAGTTCTCCTGTGGCTGAAGGCCACACATCTTCATAGATGCCACAGAGTGATAGAGGAATTAGGGAAGCTTGGGGCATTTCTCTCACACAAGTGCAACTCCAAACTTGAAAATTGGTATCCAGCTACCACTCATAAATTAAAAAATAAAAAAAAAAGAATTAGTATGTGTACCTTCACTGAAATGAGCAAGAGTTGGGATCTCTGAGAGAAACTCACACATAACTCCTACATTATTTTTAGATAGAAGATCTTCAAGTCCTTTCAAATGTAGCTAATCGCCTCCTTGCAATGGAGACGCAAATCCAGCAAGGGCCCTCAGCATTGGGAGCTGGTGCTCAGCTCTTAGTATCTGCATCATTCCCTCTCTCACTTGGATTATTACATGGAAAGCAGGGAATCAATGGGAAGGAAACCCCTTCCATTGCTCCCTTCATTTTCCTAAAACAGACATTGTTGACCAAGAAGGAAAGTGAGGAGAGGCAGAAAAAAAACCTAAACTAAAACAGCTTCCATAAGCTAGAGGACCCGCAGCACCAGGCACTAAGAACAAGGTGTGGCAGGTATCCATGCATATACATAAGAGGAATCAAGCTGTCTGTGAGACTCATGTCACAGGCATGAAATTACGGCACGCTGACACAAAGCTCCACATTTAAATACTACGAAAGATTGTCCGCACAGACCCTGAAAGATCTGGCTGTAATTTGTACTCTAGACATCTGGGGGGAAAAGAAGGCTTTCTGTATTTCTGCTTCTGAGGGTCCACTTTGGAGTCTGGCTGTGGCACGATCGCCTCTGTGACTAATGAAGATCTGTTCACGAATATTTACTCCCAAGTTCATGGCCGGCGTTGCTGGCAGAGACACAGCTAAGTTGTTACGGCTTGGCATAGGTTCCAGCGGGAGTCGACCAGCTATCTTCTCACTGACAATAGGAGCAACCCCTTCAATTCCTCTCTGGCCCTGCCTTAGTCCTCTCTGGTGGCCCTCAGTTTGGATGACTGGCTGAATGAAGAGGAAGCAAAATGAAAATCAGGAGACAGCACAGCTCCCTAAAGTCCTTGGCATCGGAGGGAGAGAGCCTTCCTCAGCAAGGAAGCTCTGCTTGCCATACTTCACCTGGACATGTGGGATGCAAACCTGAGCCCCTTGCACTAATTCTCAGTCAAGCTCTCCCATTCAAAAGTGGGCTGCAGCATGCAGACACCAGCAGAAGCAACTGCAACCTCTCCCCTCCTAGAGTGGACATGAGCCCCCAAAGTCCTTTCCCCCAGCCTCCCTGCTTCAGTCTGCTGGAAAATGGTTTTATCCATGCAGCTCAGATCTGTCCTCTGCAGTCCCTTTCAGGCCCCCGAGATCCTGTCAATAACCCCCAGGAATTCCTAGGCACTCCCACACAAGGTTGACTCAAGAAAACTACAGGGACAGGGACAATACTGTGGGTTGCAGCACACAGAGGAATCTATTAGGGACTTGTGTCACCTCCTATCTTGATTTGAGTGGCGTTAAGAACACCTCTGGAGGCAGGCACTCTTAGGTCGGCAGTGGTCCAAAAGGAAAGGGGGAAACAAGGGAGAGAGGGAGGGAAGAGAAAAAAAAACAGCGCCTGATTCTAATACACCTAATTAGCCATCGGCAGACTCTTAATTGCATACATTAGGATGATTCCATAGTGGAGATTAATTCTAAATATACCCAAGCAGCTGGTTAAGATGCCATGGATTACAGTGTGGACTGTACTTTTCCACTTAATTAGATATCAAAATTAAGCAGCAACAAGCATTTTGACATAACGGGGATCAAGCCGCTGCTCAGCCTCCCAGAGCTGCAGTAAAGTGACCGCTAAACAGAGCCGCACAGATGGAGAGATATTAAATGCCGCACTGGAAAGTAATTTCAAATAATAAAATATCAATATTTACATTTTAATTACCCCTACCGAGGGCCTCTCTGTCACTCCACTATTGCCAACGCAGCAAGGGGTTGAGAGATGACACTGGATGTGGCTGCAATGACTGTTTTGTTTCCATTAAAGAATGACAAGTGTTTGGGAGGCAGTGATACTCAGTGTGCGAGGGAGAATGACAGCAGATCAGGAAATTCGCATTTAGGGACTAAATGCTTCAGCAAGAGAATTCACTTGGAGCAGCAGGTTCCTCCTTGAAATACATCAGCCTTTCCAGTTTTTCTGTCGAAAGTTTATTATTGGGGAGGCCCAGGGGAAGTTTTAGTCTCCCATGAAATATTTAGATTCCTAAAACGTTATGTGATGATTGTCAATTTAAAAACAATAATACTTGATG
Organism: Mesocricetus auratus; assembly: GCF_017639785.1. Taxonomy (NCBI): domain Eukaryota; kingdom Metazoa; phylum Chordata; class Mammalia; order Rodentia; family Cricetidae; genus Mesocricetus; species Mesocricetus auratus. The sequence goes on from NW_024429266.1 coordinate 6,494,285, forward strand.
GGAACAAATGTGCGGGAGTCCTCTGCAGATCATGAGGTCGGGACGCTTGGCTTCTTACTCTCAATTGCACTGGCGTCACCACCGAAGAGGCGTCCTTAAAACATGACTATGTCTGATGAAAGCCTGGTGTGAGGCTTTCTCTGCAGACCTTAGGAATGGTGGGCTTGATGTCACGATCTTCTCACTGGGATTTTATTGCACACAGCCACCTCGAGTCACAATTCCCCTGACTTCAAAAAGGAGACCAACAATGGCTCATTATTCACATATGTGTAATTATGCAGACACAGACATATAAACAACAAAGGTCATTGCTCACATATGTCTTAGTATGCATACATATGGGTATGGCTATGCCTACACTTTTCTCTAGTTACTATTTCTTTTCTTTATTATATTTCTTTTAGAATATAGTTGTGTTCCAGTAGCTCTTATGGGCTCTTCCCAAGTTTAATTACTCTTTACAAAGTGGGAAGATAAGATTATGAAAAAAATAATAACAGGTATACCTTCGAAGTGACACACCACATTCACAAGATAATAAAGGAAAATGGTAAAGCCTCCCCTGGAAATGACTGTCAAACGTTCAGAGATCTTGAAAGAATGTTAATGCCTCAAGATATGAAAGAGTGCATAAGAAAAGCTCCCCGGTCAGGGCACTGTCGTAGGCAGTTAACTGACCCCCTATCTCAGAGCCTCCGTTTATTTAATGTGTGCCGAGGAACAACCATAAATGTGATAAATGGCAACAGCAGCAGGCAGAATAGAATTTTTCAAAGGAGAGAAGAAGGAAGTCGGGAGCTTTCTATAGATGCCGGGTACTCTTTTTAATCCCGTCCCTCTTGAAAATATCGGTTCTGAAGTTGAGATAAAGGCTGGGAAGTGGGCGAGGGGTCCTAATGTGTGTTCTGTAACCAAGGGATGCTTCCTCCTAAAGAAAAAGACATATGCAGCAGAGCCCTCCTTTAGCATCCATCCCTAATGCTTCCAGGGCAAGACGGATCCCCATTCCTCAGCGCCCAGTACCTTTTAATTTCTGAAAGAGCCACGGTTGAAAATCTTAATTAATTGTTCCATACTGCTTCAGGATCATTATGCAACGTAATAAAGGCCGTGTAATTATGAAATTTTACAGCCATTACCAAGGCTGATGGCTCATATTTCATCCTCGGCTGGACCCGATGGCTTTTAGGCACTCGGCTCCCCTTTGATGAACTACGGACAGATCTATCAGGCCCAAACAATATCCAGGCGAGGCGACTATAATAGCTACCTGCAGATGAAGCCAGAGATAAAGATAAACTATAAATCTGCACACACAAATGCAGGCACGTTGCCCGGGGATGACAGAGGGGAGGACGAGACGTTTGGGAGGGGACTGCTCCCACAGAGGCAGCCTCCCGAGCTTTTGGTGAGTCTGCTCCACAATGACTCGGTCAAGTTTCATGAAAGAGAGACAAGCCCAAGTGAATATCTTATTTATTCCTTGTATCTCAGAAGTCAAATGGGAGAGGGAAGGGATGCCCATGAGCATTGTATTTAGGGCATTATTGAGAGGGCGGGCATGGTTCAGATATTCTAACTTCTATTTCAGTTGGGGGAAATAAATGAAAAGGCATGGTCTATGGGGTGTAATGTTCTACACCACATGCAAATACGGCGATCCAAAGTAAGCAGTTGGCAACACATTTGATTCTACCTCATAAGTATTCCTTATGCAGATATTAATATTTTGAAAACTGTAATTCAAGAACAGCAAAAAAACCCACACGGAAACACAGGCTGGATAAATAAAACCCTGTTCATACATAACTAAAACGTTTATGGCTCTCAATTATGGACCTATTATATCACATAGGAACTCACAGAGCCTAAGATCCAATAAAGCTCCATTTGCTTAACAGATTTCCATCACATCCCTTTTGGTGAATTAAGCATTTCCGCGGGTCCTTTTAAACGTGAAGTTAAATGGAAAAGGGCCATCTAGGAGGGTCATTTGACAACCCTAAGTGCTACATTCCAGGGAGTATCTAGTTCAACTTTGCCTCTCGGCAGAGCTTCAGCCTGGCAGTGCTAATGCCCTCAGTCCGCAGGATGCTACCATCTCATGCTGGCACACTTCATGAATATGAGCAGATAGGCAGTCTGCAACAGGGCTCATCCTGGAGAAAAGCCCATGTGAGGGTCAACTTGAATCAGACTGAGCCTTGAAATGCTGGGCATGTGGGGTAGACAAGGCGAAGAAAGAGCAGATTGCTGGAAAGCTGGGTACCAAGCTCACGACTGGTAGGGGAATAGGCGGGTCTGTGTATGAGGGGAAGGGGATGCTTATCAAGACGCTGCAATATTAGCTTCCGTGGAATTGAGACTTTGGAAAGTACAACTCGGCAGAGTTCTCAAGAGTACGGATTAAGGGTAAGGAGAACTGATTTCAGTGTAACTATAGCTACTAAGTAGCTATGTAGCCTTGAGCTAGACATCAAGTGCTCAATGCCCTTGTCTATCATGGATTCTTCATGGGTGTTCTTCAATCCATGATCTAAAACAGACTTCCCAATATCTGCAGATGTAGCTGTGGGGTATAATGCTTGCCTAGCATGCACAAAGGCCTAGGCTTGATTCCCAGCAATGCAAAAAGCGGTCTTGGTGGCTCATTCTTTTTTTTTTTTTTTTTTTTTTTTTTTGGTTTTACGAGACAGGGTTTCTCTGTATTGTTTTGGAGGCTGTTGGTCCAGCCTGGCCTCGAACTCACAGAGATTTGCCTGCTTCTGCCTCCTGAGTGCTGGGATTAAAGGCGTGCACCACCACCACCCGGCTTGGTGGCTCATTCTTATAACCCCGGCCACTGGGAGGTGAAGGCAGTGTGGCCACAAGTTCAAAGCTACCTTGCTGTATGTGAGTTCAAGGCCATCCTTGATGCTCATGACCCCGTTTCAAAACTAAACACCCAAGTACACTGCCTCCCATGGATGGACACTTCCTCTGCCTGAATTCCTTTCTTTTTTTCTTTTTGTTTATTTAAATTAGAAACAAGGTTGCTTCACATGGCAATCCCAGCTTCCTCTCCCTCCTCTCCTCCCCATCCCCCACCAACTCCCCACCCTCCCCATCCAATCCCCACTCGACTCTCCAGGGAGGGTAAGGCCCTTCATGGGGGATCTCCAAAGTCTGTCATATCGTCCGGGGTAGGGCCTAGGCCCTCCCCCATGTGTCCAGGCTGAGAGAGCATCCCTCCATGTGGAATGGGCTCCCAAAATCCATTCGGATGCTAGGGATTAATACTGATGTAGTACCTGAGACCCCACAGCTTGCCGAGGCCTCCTCACTGACACCCTCGCTGAGTCCCTTTCTAAGATGAATGTATTTTTCATTTATTTCTTCTCAGATCCCACATTTAAATAGATGTCCATGAGCTACTTCCTTCTCACTCACACAGGAACTTACCTAGATATCTTCTCACCTGTTCCTCAGGAAGCAGCCTGTTCCTCCTTCTGAAGGCAGCCAGTCCTTTTCAACAAGTTCTGTCCTCCCTGCTCTATCCTCCTCCTGGGCTTCATTCCACACATTTTCTACGCAGCCCCTTTACCATGTACCAGTCTCTCCCTCTCAGGTCCATTCTTTGGCCCCTCCATTGGGATCAAATCCCGCTGCTGCTTTGGCTCCTCACCAATACTTAGTTTCCTCTGCCTGCCTTTCCGTCTCCCTGCACATCTCAGTGGTCAAGAATGTGGCACACGTGAACTTCTCCCCTGCCCTGGCCTTTCCTCTTCTGAAGCCTGAGTCTTCTCTCCCATCTAACTGTCTCCGCCTACAGCATGGCTTCCCTTCACATTTTGTTTGCTTTCCTAGAGTCCCTCTGTCTAGGCGGGTGCATCGTCTCCTTTCCCGACAGTCTCCATTGACAGCGACCACCCCCATCTTTCTTTGGGTCTCTCTCCCTTCCCTGGTGGCCATCTTCTCGTGCATACACACAATGACTTTTCTATGCACACTCCCTGCTCAGGTCTGTGGCAGCTGCACTGCCAACTCGCCTTTTCCCCAAGGAGACACACATTTTATCCCCAAGCCTTCATCATTCATTCAAACCTAAGCATCCCATAGACATCCTTGGTTGTCTAAAATGGGACCCTTCTCTCTGTAAACATATTCCAAATATATCCCCCAAATACCAGCATCAGTAATAACTCAGAACGTATCAGTTAAAAATATACCTTCAAATAATAGGATCTGAAGTTTGGGGTTGTCTTTGACCTTTCTCCTACATCTAATTCTTTCCACCAATTTTCCCTCTTCTGACTCTTTGAGTGACATTGCCTGTTTCAAGCTCTTAATGTTTCTGGACGTAGCTCAGCCAATGGTCTCCCTCCTGCCTTCCCTGATGCTTGTCTCTTCCCAAGAAGATCTGTAGTAAGAATGTCATCTTCCTAGCTCTGTTACTTGCTCATCTGAGTCCACAGAGTTGCCCAGAGACAGGACCCCATCAATCCTCCTTTCTCGCCTTGTTTACCGACAAGGAGGAAGAAGAGGAGAATGTTTAAAAACAAAATTTTCCTGAGGGCTTACTGTGTTCCAGGCACCACACTAATCAGTTCGACTGCATGCCTTTTACAGGACAAGCATTGGAAATATAAGACAGAATTGGGGTCCTTCAAGGGCTTACCCTGGGGTCAGGGAATAAAGGTAAAGACAAACACTAAAGCTGGTAATGCAGCATACCGGAATGTCCTCATCACTGGGGACAAAATGGTCTTCATGGATGAGCTGTGGAAGGGAGGAGCCACCCACTGGTACAGGCCTTTGGGCAGATATCCTAGTGAGCCAAGATTGCATGCCTATATCTAAATGCTGCAGACCAAACAGTTATATAGTCCCCATATTGATATGCTGGAATCTCAATCTCCAATAAGACTGTATTCAGAAATGGGGCCTGCCAGGGATTATTTTGTCTCAAAATCTTGTGGAATTTCATGAATGGGATAAATGTCCCAATTAGAGGGACCTCCGAGATCTTGGCTCTCTTTGCTGGATATTCTAGTTCCATTCCCACTCTACATATGAAGAGAGCAAACTCCAAACACATTCAAGGTCACATGATTAAAGCATTCATTATAGGAGTTTCATTATAGGAGTTGAACCATCTGGTAGCATGATCATACTTCTTGTGTCCCTGAGTCCCTGATACGAAGTCCAATTCCTCAAACAAGCCATGCTAGTACACAATCCTCCACTTGGGTGTACAGTGCCTGCCTTCTCCCTTCCTCCCTGACAGGTCTCTTCAGCCATCCATGCATTTGTGTAATATTGTTCCATAACAGTTCCTGAAGAAACTCGGGCAGATGAGTGCTGCCTTCCTCTTGCTTCCCCTCTACTATTCAGCCCATCTCTCCAGCCATACTGTGTAGATATAACTGAAAACAATGTCTCTCCTAAGGTCTTTTGTGTCCTTGGGTTCCTTGTCTTTGGCAAAGAACACAGTGTTATTAAAAATTCCCAAGACTGGAGAGATGGCTCAGTGGTTAAGAGTGTTTGCTGTGTAGTTAGAGTTTGGATAGTAACACCCACATAGGGTAGCTCAAAACCACCGTAACTCCAGCTCCAGGAGACTCAACACCCCTCTTGTGGCCTCCACTGGCACTTGCACACTCAAGGGTACATACATTCACAGAGACACATACACATACATAAAATATTTTTCTTCTTTTGAGACATGATCTCACTGTGTAGGCTGACTGGCTTGCAGCTTGTTATACAGACAAGTTGCCTTTAAACTCAGATATCTGCCTGCCTCTGCCTCCCGAGTTTTTGGGATTGAAAGTGGACACCACAACACATGGCAAATCATTTTATTTAACTGAAAATGGCCTATCTTTTTGCTTTGAGTGTGTGGATGCCTAGAGCGTGGAAGTCTCTACCCAAATAAAGGACAACTGATTGCAAAGAAGCAAGAATGGGCAGAGTGTGGGGCATGGCAACGCAGCAGCAGGTCTGAGAGCAGCTAAGTCCTAAAGAGTACTTCCTAGTACCTCTTTCCCACCTCAAGGCTATTCAGACGTCCCCCACAAAGGGCTGGGAAGCAGGGCCAGGCAAAGGACCAGGCAAAGGCTTGTCACTACCAGGTACAGCTTGAACAGAATCAGGCAGGTAAACAGTTCCTCAAGGATCAGAAGCCTGAGAACCTTGAGTCAAGAGAGGAAAAACCTCAAATGGCCACTGGGAGTCTCAAAGAACCAGTTAGAACCCCTTAAACACAGGTTCATGACAGCTGTATCCCCTGGCCTAACCCTCAATTACTCCTTCATGTTCTTACAGCTAAGTTCCTAGCCAGGCACCAAGTTCATTGCCATGGTATAAAGTGGCTTTGGAAAGCTAAGTCTCCAAAGCAATGAAGGCAAGAACAAAAATAAACCCAGGGAACCCTGAGAAATGACGCATTCAACACGTTCACTGAGCAGGTGATAAAGCCACAGCTGGCAAAGCTTAGCAAAACCAGTCCCAGGCAGGTGTGATGACACCAAGGAGAGAGTTAAACACACATAGCCATGATTTACTTTTGAACCTAAACCATTTGATTTGTGTGCTTATGTATGTTCACGTCTGAAGCGGTGAAGAGATGGCTCAGTGGTTAAAAGCACTGGTTGCCCCTCCAGAGGACCAGGCTTCTATTCCCAGCATCCACATGGTATATCACAACCATCTTTGACTCCAGTTCCAGAGGATCTGACATAGTATTCTGGTCACCACAGTACCAACAGGACTGATGACATGTATACATACCTGCAGGCAAACATGCATACACATAAAATAAACACATCTTAAACTAAAAAAAATGCAAAAAAAATAAACACTGCAAAACTAGAAGGCTGATTTTCCAATCCTGTCCACCATGAAGACCAGGACTGTAAAGAGACGGTTCAATGTCAAGTCTTTGCAGTCTCATGACATAGATATAAGGTAGAACAGCCAACATAGATTATTTCCCCCAATTTCCATGTCAGATGACAATGAAAATATACTTTTTGACAAGGTTTTCTACTCACTGGAGCATTCTCCCATAGATATGCCTCCAGGGGTGTGGTCTCCAATAGCACCTGCCCATCTAATATTCGAACGGGGAGAGTTTCTATGAATACCCAGAGGGACTCGGGGCAGAGGAACACTGGAGAACACACTAACAACTGATAATGCTGCCCTCCACATCCCTCTTTTTCTTTTTATATCGCTGGGCTTACTCTATGCCAAACGTGTTGACTTTCTTCATATTCCTCCAAGATCAATCACACACCTCCTCAGAATTTGTGTATAATCTATCACTACCAGCCAAAATTTTGACTCCCATAGGTCAGGCATATTTCATTTCCTTCTTTTTGGATCATTTTGTTTGCCATGTATCACAGCTGTTTAGCAGAACCTCATACATTTTCATGCCCTAAAATGCAGGAAAATCTAAATGACATGATGAGGAAGGCACAGCTTAGCATGAACGCAGCAGTAGCATTGTGTTAAATTAGTCCATTTATAGAGAAAGATGCTCATGCACTCTCAGTTCTCACCTTGCCTTTGATGCAAAGAAAGATTGGTGATCCTAATCTGAGACTTAAAAAAGTCTTCTGTAAAGAGTACTCTATCATGACTGCCTTAAGACCCAGTAGGACTATATGGATGCCTTATTTGATCATCTAAATACCTGAAGTGAAATTAGAAACATGATTTAAAAAAAAACTTAGCAAAGGAATCTGAAGTATGCACTGTATCTTCTTCCCTACATTACATACAGAATTTTTGTACTTTTTTATCTTCACTTAACTTACTGCAGGCCTATGACTGAGGTGATCCTTTGAGCCTTGTGGCTTATTAAATACCCCCTCCCAGAATTCAAATATTGCCATTTTTATATTCTCAAGGTTCCCAGAAGAGCCAGTGGCTTCAGTAGTTCACATGGAATGAAATGGGACAGGCTTCTACATGCTATGCAGAAACAGACCCACGAGATCATCAGTCAACCATGTTTCTCCTTTTAAATTAGAACAAAAAGCAGCACCCCAGATTGGCCATTTAAACCTCCCAGGAAAGACCACATATGGCTACAGACAAGAGGCCTGATTGAATTCACTGTTACAACACACACCACAAAGTAGGTGCTCAAATATTTATCAAATGCATAAACTCGCAAGCGAGGCTCATCTGTGCTATGCTTACATTTGCAATGATGTGTTCTTAAGTTCGCTGCTGTGTTCAATTTCATGTAAATAAAAATGTTTGTAGGGAACTTGACATTTATTAATTAATAGTTAAGGGGTGAGCAGATGCCAGACGCTCATCTCCTCTGTCTAGGATGGAGGCCTGGAAAGAACTCGGGCAATTCAAATATAGGAGAAAAACAGCTAGAAATAAAGACAGCGCAAAGCCAATTATAGCCCAAATATAACTTTACAGGGCTGTTTTCAGGACAGCAGCTTCGTTAGCAGAATCAATTCCTGTTTATCTTCAGGATAAACTTAACAATCAAAAGAATTATTTATTAAAAAAATAAAGATTTGTTTTCTTTTTAATTCCTAGCCAAAGCCAGCATTTTGTTAGAGGTTTCTTAGTAACTCATAAATGTGGCAATTACAGATGTGCTGACAAGACAGGGTTTTCTTTTGATGCAGGCAACACTAATAAGAGAGATGTGCTTCACTGTGCTACAGATTCTTCCGAGTTTATTAATTAGGTAGGAAGCCTTTCCCACCGGAATGGTGCAAGGTATTTATTAACACTTCAGCCACAAACAGAACAAATGTACAGCAAAGAATGCAATTATTAAACACACTGATCCCTTTATCGACTTGGCAGGGACAACCCCAAGGATGGTGTCTGGTTATGATGTTTTTCAAGATATTTTAATTGTGCTTCTTAACCTGATAAATTAAAAACTACAGGGCGATCTCACTAAGATCACAGACAATGGAGATCCTATCAATTTGCAACAAAAATGTATGAGGAGCGCTTCTATCGGCTTTAATTACATCTTGAGTTTAACAGGCAAATTCAACCAGATCATAGAAGAATGGAGAATTCACCATCACTGCTTAGCCTGTGGTGTTATCATCTGTGTGCTGCCATAGATTACACAGCATGAGCCCCAATCTAGGGATAGGTTTGGGAAATAATATGTCAGAACCTCGAGGAGGTTTTCTCATCTACTTCTGTGTCTATTGGTGACTTCTGTGACTGGGTCATCTATGTACCTGCCGTGACTCTGAACACAAAAGCAAAGACTTTAAAGAAAATGGCCCAAGACTTTTCCCTTCTTGAAGTCAATATAGACAGCGAGTGTGGTATATGTCATGTCTGTAGTCAGTTTTAGATCAAAATTCTTCATTTCCCCCCAAAGCCTCTACTACCGTATAGACCCTACTTGTCTTCCTCCTAAACGCCACACCACTGGCACTTCTTGCCCATCGAGGACTAGGATCGTAAGTCCCCAAAGCTCTGGTCATTAACGGTTTGGGATTTTCATCTCGACCACAGTTTGGGACGTTAAGCTGAGCCAGCTCTCTGGTAATGAACTGACTGAAAAGGCAGACTGTAGTAAGTCTCAAGAACTGTACATGCCACGTGTGTGGATGTGGCATGTGTGAATGTGGGACAGGATAAGGACAGTGGAGGGGAAGTTGGAGAAGAGGAGGGGAAGGAGACATGGGGAAAGAGGAGGAAACGGTGGATGGGGTGGGAGAAAGAGGGAAGGAAACAGGAGTTGGAGGGGAAGGGAAATGGCAGGGGTCGAGAAGGGAAGAAGAAAGTCAGAGTGGGTGAGAGGGAGGAGGAGAGGCTAACTGCCCTGCAGCCTTTCCTGACACACTTCTCCCCATCCGATTTGCCCCAGCACACCCTTTCTTGAAATTTATGTCTTGATGAACTCCATGCTGTGTTCTCCTTTCTTGATCACTTCCCAGCCATAGCAATTCTTAACCACTTTGGTAGGATCCAAGTTCCTTGGAAAAGTAAAGAACATACCTTGTTCTTATTCCTTATACGGTAACACGAACATTGCTTTAGCTTTCAATTAGGAGAAATGGGACCCCATTGTATAGTCATGCAACCATGAGCCATGACCAGGCAAGGCAGATGGCTCCCCCATATATCCTAGAGGAGGAAGAGAGTAGGAACTTGTACCATTTACCACACATGTATTGCACATTATTGCTTAAATTGGGGGGGTATTTTCAAATTTTTAAGTTTTTATACTCTTTTATTTAGTAGATCAAAACTTTTCAATAACTAGAGCTACACTTTAAAATAGTACTTTTCATACAACAATCTTCCTGCAACATTGCAGAGTTAAATTTGGCTTGAATATACCCACAGACTTGCGACAGCAGCTTTAGGTTCCTACTTCTCATGGGAAACAGTGTCATACACGTAAAAAAGAATCTCAGTTTGATGTCACTGGTTTTAATTTAGTGTTTATTTGCACTCAAATGATTCTCAGTTCAGGATGCCACCTGCTGTCTTCTCCCCCCAGGAGATGGCATTTGGAGAGAATGGTGGAGATTTTGAATTGGGACTTTTAGTAGAAGAAGCAAAGGGTGCTAAATGTCCTGGAAAACAAATAATTTCCCAATCCAAATGGCAAGAGTACCCCACTGAGAAACACTCTGAGTTAAGGGCAGGAAAGAAATGAGCCCAGAAACTGACAACACAGCACAGAAGACCTTCTATGAATCACTGGAAGGAAAAACACAAAATAGTATGTTCTAAATTTCTCAGGTCCTCCAATAGCTCCCCATTGCCCTCCCCAAGCCCTCCAATGGCCACACATGGATCTTCCCAGTCCCTCCAATGGCTACCCACTTCCTCTCCCAGGCCCTCCAATGGCTACTCACTTCTTCCGTCAGGCCCTCCAATGACTACCCACTGCCTATCCCAGGTTGTCCAATGGATGGCCACCCACCATCCTTTCCAGGTCCTCTGATGGCCACCTATCATCTACTCTATGTCCTATGATGCCACTCACTGACCTTCCCGAGCCTTCTGAGGGTCACCTACTGCCCTTTCCAGGTCCTTTAATGGCCATCCATTGACTTCCCCAACTCATTTGAGGTTCACCTACTGCCCTTTCCACGTCCTTTAATGGCCACATACTGCCCTTCCCAAGTCTTATGATGCTCACCTACCATCCCTTCCCAGGTCCATCAATGGTCACCTACTGTGTAGCCCTGCTAGTTCAGCTATAGACTTTCCAAGTGTATCTTAAAATAGATGACTGTTCATTCTTCAGTTGCATGTTTTCACAGTCCCTGCCAGCATTTTCCAAGGTCAAAGAATACACACATAGGGTGTGTGTGTGTGTGTGTATGTGTGTGTTTGTGTGTGCGTGTGTTCATAAACATCCAAAATATTCTTCTGTGTCACTTTGATCACTCAAAATGTAAAGAACCAAGGGCCTTGAATATCAAGGGTAGAAATATCTTGGCAGTGTCTTTTATACTTCATTACAATTTCATCAAGCTTTGAATGTTGTCTCTTAGAGCTTCACTTAGTGATATTTCAGTCTCTCCTACTATCATGATTTCATATATCGTTTTAAGTATCAAATTAACAGGAATTTTGAATCATTTGAATTTGAACATGATGTCAAAGTGAGCAGCCATCCCCCAACTAATATCAGAGGAAAGACATAACACGTACAATCACCATGAACATGCCAGCACAAGAGTAGCCTCATTTGAATACAACAGAATCAGAGTCTACCAACCTCCCAATGAGGCCCATCAGAGCAGAGGGGCATCCATGCAACTGTAATCCTCTACAATTGGCATATTACCCATGTGAATGGTGACCCCTGCAAGTAAGTGTCATATACAGCCTTTGAGAATTAAAGCTGTTATTCTCTCGTGCATAGTAGAAGCTCCTAAGGCAGTAGAAGAAAGCAGTTCATTTAGGTGAACTTTATTATATCAAATTCTAAAATATTTTAGTGGTCTTGGTTGGAGTCTTTAGAAAACAATTAGACATGTCTGTGTTTCTAAACTATATCTACTACACATAGATTCCTCTATGAGCTGGCGTCAGTGCTATAATTTACTGGGACAGCCAGAGTAGCTCTGGGGTCTTCTATAGGTCACTGAGGACATACTGGAGTCCAGACAATGCTACTGTTCCTCCAGTGCTTTACTTCTGGTGTATGACTGGCATTTTTTCTTTTACTTTATTCCATGCAGATTCCCTACTTTTAATTGCTGGCCATGAGACAGTTCATTTAGCACAATTCTCCCCTCCATTTTGCTGCATCCCAGGAGAAGGAAACTGGTTGAAATGACACGAAGGTCAAATGGCCTCCGAGCAAAGGCCACAGAGCTGCTCTATAACTGTTTGTTACAGAGCATTGAATTGCTCTAAGAAAATACCTGGGATAGTCAACTTAAGGGAAAATATGCACTGCACACACACACACACACACACACACACACACACACACACACACACACACTTTGGAGGTTCCAGGCTGCCGGGTTGCTTTTGATATATGATAAAGCATAACTTCAAAGTGGGGACAAAGTTGCTCATCACATCAACCATGGAGCACAGAGGCTGTGGAAGAGGGCAGGGTTCTACCACTCGCTTTGCTGGATCCGCACAGTGACAAACGGGTCCTTACCTGCTCCTAACTTTGGATGCTTCTACTACCTACCAACATGACAACCTGGGGACCAACCTTGAATATCTGGGGGACATGCAGTATTCTAATTGTAGAATTTATGGTATTGACAGGGCTAATCAGAAATAAAATAATGGGATTTATTATTATTTTATTTTTGTCTGGGATTGGTTTGGTCACTTGGAAAGGGGACTTACTGTTTCGCTCAGGCTGTTCTACAACTTACTATTATCCAGGCTGCCCTCAGATCTGCAGGAATTCTTTTCCTTCAGTCACCAAGCCCTGTTTCAAAAATTCTGTTCTTTCTAACAGTGTTCTAGTTATCTGGCTTGTTCAACATTATGCTCACTGTCCTTTAGTGGACATAGAATGAATTTAAAGACAATGATGATTTTTATTTTAAAATTTAAATGGGAACTACCAAGTAAATATATGGTTATTAAGGTTTATTGTTTTCCTCTGACATGATTAAAGAAACACTTTAAGAATTAGACATTCCCAGAAAGTGTCATCATATAGTCTTTTGTGAATTGAAGTTCCAAGAAAAAGCAAAACCATCTACTATGTTAACATTTCTCTACAAGACTGGTTGACTGATTAAACCATGCTACAGAAAGATAAGATGTTATACACAAAGCCAAATTGCCTTGAGTTCTCTTAAGTGATCATTCATTGCCCACCTTGATGTCTGACTTAATGTCCTTTCGACTATGAAGTTGGTACATTAAAACCTATTGCCTAATAGACCCCATGCTCCCATCAACCCCAAAGCTGAGAGCATCTAGACACTGTGGCAGAGATTCCTCTGCTTTGCTGTAACCAGCCTGCCTCATGATCCTGCCAATGTATTCGATTTAGGATTTAATGTAGTTCTATGTAACTGTTTCCACATCGGGTCATGTTATTCAAGGCATCCCGAGTCTATGTTTCTTGGCTATGATTGCTCACATTTGGCTCAGAATAAATTATTCACACATTCTCCCTTGATGAAAGAGCTGTGTTTTACAATGCCAGTTCCTGTGTGTTTGCAGATAACTCCCAGAGCACTTCTGCAATACAACAATACACTGTGTAAAATGACTTTACATAATCTTCCACAATTCAATCTGAATCTTGTGACATTCCCACCTCCGTGAATGAATTATAAGCATTTCTAGATTAATATCAAAAATTAAAATTTTCACTTGGCTTTGTAAAAATTATTTTCATCAAAATAATAGCAAATTGATTTTTTAGTAACTAAGCACCCATTTCTATATTTATGAACATGCACAATGCTTATATAATGGGCTTTCAGGCTCCTATTTCACTATTATTTATTAATGTGTAATTAGCCCCAGAATAAATGTTTCCTAAGAAACTTATGGTAAAATTACATTCATATACGTGGTGGTCACTTTTTAATACTTCATTATTCTTTCTATTTTAAAATAATAAATACACAACTTTTCTCCCACTACACTGTACTGGTAGACATCCCATTTGCCCAATAAACATTGTTTATTTGGTTGATGAAAAAGTATCTCATCAGATGAGGCCACAGAGATGGTCCTAAAACCACCAAACGAAGTTGCACATTATTTGAACAGAAAAACATAAACTCTCCTGTGGATAAGAATACAGTTATCAAGGTACTCAACATTAGAGGCTTGTTTTTGTTTTTGTTTTTGTTGTTGTTGTTGTTGGAAATACACTAGGACAGGGTCTCCTCTCCTGGGCACAGTAGTGTTTTTCTCAGCATCTGTGACCTCTGTCCATTGTGTCCCTCACACCAACTCCTGCATTGTGACAACTGGGATGGTTCTAGATGCTAGCAATTATTCCCACTGGTGAAAAAAAATCCCATAGGAAGAGATGACTAGGGAGGTGTGATGTAAAGAAATCTTTCCTTCCCAAACAGACCCCCACTTGACAGTAAGGATGATTTCAAGAGTATCTTGTCTTGCAGGGGATATGTCACTCATGTAATCTCAGCACTCTGGAGATTAGCGCAGGAAGGTAAGCATAAGGCTGGCTTGGGCTACACAGTCGAGATCCACTCTATCTGATCACAGTGTATCTCATTTTGGTTGAAGGGGCATCTTTTCCAAACCCAATGACCCACAAACTTGAGCCAAGTCTTGCTTCTTGCTAAACTTGTCCCCATGCCAAAACTCCTTCTCTCACAGCAATGCCGTCTTGGCTTGGTGGCTCTGCAAACTGTACTGGGAGCCACACTCGTCTAAACGGTCTTCCGTCACAACCTTGAAATTTTAAATAAGTTTTTAATAAGGGACCTTTGTTTCCCAAGGGTGGGCCACGCGCTAGCAAGAATTAACAAATCACCAGTATAGCACGCCTCACTGAAGTCCAAGCGTGCCAGCAGATCTTTTGAGATCATGCTGTCTAAAAACAAAGTGATAAAATAAAATGAAACCAGGCTGGAACTTAAAAAGAAAAATAGGACTAATAGTAATTTGAGATAGTGTCATAGATAAAAACCAAGGTTTCGAATCAAACTGACCTGACCTTAAATATAATATCCACTATCCTACTGGTTTGGAATTTCAAACAAGTTGGTTTTTCTCGAATATGGTGTCAGAGGCAGTCCTTAGTTATAGACTATTTCCTAAGATTAATAAAGAGAGTAACAGAAACTAATGGCAAGGGGGCCTAAGAGGATTTGGTTTGATTTCACCTTGGCTTAGAATGAACAAGCACATGTCAGTCTCTAAAGAGAGCAATCGAGGAGTTCAAATCCTAGACCCTTTAGTTGAAGAGTTACCCAACATTTTCTCAGCCTCTCCGAACAAAATAAGTCTCCAATATGTGTCTGTGAGATATCACCAAATGCTGAATTCAATCCTGGCCTTTGGTTTATAGCACCTAGCCCAAAAGACAAGAGAAACACATATCTGAATGGGACTGTATGTGCCCGTCAGCTGACATCGCCCAAAGCTGGTGGTACCAGCATTCGTGTTAATACATTTCATACATTAGAGATGTAAATTTTATTCTTGGAGCTGAAAGCCAGGTGATTAATTCTTCATAGCATCGTGATCAATGGGTGCAGATGCTCCACCTGTATTAGTGTTTGTTTTTCTGCGCATTAGTAACAGGAACGTACCAATAACACAGGTGTCTGACACGGAGCTAGGAGACACTCTCCGAAGCCGGCAAACATTGAGATCACTAGTTAGGTTGCACGCAGCACTGCCAATTTTTTCAATTAGACCCATTATTGATTTGATGAAATAGCAAATTAAACATACCATGGTGGTATGTAAATTGGTTAGAGGGAGCAGAAGGTTCTGGAACAGAGCTTCAAGGCATAGCAACTATTGGCTTACATTGGCTGCCACTCATGGGTGTCCCGGGCCCATGGCTGCTTTATAGGGGGTTCCTTGAGAGCCATAAACTGGCTTGTAAAATAACCACCAGGAAAGATCAATTCTGCATTTTTAAAAATTCACCACAAACATAGAAGGAAAAGAATCCTGGAAATATTAATTTCAAACGGAAACAGAAAAAAAAATTAGGCAGGGCATTGAGCCCAGAAACTGTTTCTATAAAGGATAGCATACCCTGCCTTTCCAAATATGATGCAGGGAGATTATATCCAAAAGACACAGCCCTGTGGATTCCCTTATGTTGACCCAAGACTTTGCTCAAGTACTCCCCCTCAGGCAACCATGCCCTTGGGAGGCTATGCCTTCAGGTGGCCCCTCTGTCAGGTGACCATGCCCTTGGGAAACCACTCCCTCAGGAGACCACTCCCTCAGGTGACCCCTCCTTCAGAATACTATTTGCTTTTATTGTCTATACTTGAAACTCACTAACCCACTTTATACAATACCTGCTTCAAAATCTGGAAACGCGTCCTTATCGCTCATTAAATGGAGTCTATCATTTCTGCTGACAACTGGGAACCTGTTCACAGCACTGGCTTCATTTGAAGTGAAAGCAAGTATTCACTTAAATTCCTTGCTCTCTGCCTTCTGATGAATGTGTGTGTACATCTTGCAGTTCAGAAAGCCCTTTCTTTAGGAAACCTACCCTAGCTTACAAGGTTTGGGTTTCTACCAGGACACCTCATAGTGTTCTCAGCTATGCTGCCAGTGCCCATAGGACCTGGCATTATTTCTCTTGCCTTATCTGGAAGTACCAATAGGCATCAAGATTTATTTTCTCTTGTTGTTGGTTTTATGAGGCAGAATCTCATGCAGCACAGGCTAGCCAAGTAGCTAAGGACTAGATTGAACCGATCTTCCTGCCTCCACACTGGCACAAGCGCCCTTACTTGTCCAGTTTTATAGCACTGAGCTTTAGAACAAACAGTAGGGCTGTGGTTGCACTGTGTGTGTTGTTACTTAGTAGCTCCTTACAGAAAAGAACTGAAAAGACTAAAAATGAATAAGTAAACAATGCATGGAAAAGGTGTGATCTCGTCAACTTTACATGGGAATGTTTATTAAATACGCTTCTAAAAGTTTGTTCTGCCCCAGGTAAGTATGGAAACTTGCAAACGAGAAAAGAATATTACTGGTTGGTGAACACTCAATTCTAACCATACAGAACACAACAAATCTGTCAAAACACACTGGAATCATTCAGTGACAATCTAAAGAACCACCAAAATAAGCAGCAGGTGTTCCAAGTTCAGATAACTAAATTGTTCACATTCCACTGAAAACTTGTACTAGAGAAATCAAAGGCACTGCAGAGAAGAGAGGAGCCTACCTGACATGAGGAGATAAAGTGTGGTAGAAAAAAGAACATGAGACAGAGATGGAAAACTTATGGGGAGGGACCCTGTTGGTAAAAAAATAAAAAAACAGCCAGGCAAGTGTTGCTGTTGGTCAGTGAACTGAGCTACCCTTGAAAGCCTGGTTGGGGAAAATACATTCACATCAGCTACACCACCCAACTGCATTTCATATCCTCTGAATTAGAACATGTTCAAGGCTAGGGAGGTGGCCTAGTGGGTAAATGCTTGCTGTGTGAGAACAAGGACCTGATTTCCACACCCATATTAAAAATTGAATGCTAACTACGCCTGTGTGTAATCGCAGTGCACGGGAGGCAGCAGACAGGCTCCCCAGTCAGTCATTCTAGATCAATATGCCTGCAACCACGAGGCTCACCTCGAGACCCTGTCTCAAAAATAAGATATGAGGGAGTTGAGAAGACACTCAATGGACAAAAGTTTTTGCTGTACAACCCCGAGTGCCTACATTTGAATCCCCACACCTATGGCTTTTGACCCCAGAGACATAGGGTGGAAGAAGGTGGATCCTGGGAGCTCACTGACTGGCCTGCCTATCCCAAACAGTAAACTCTGGTCCCGTGAATGACTCACCTCAAGGCAATGGCCTGGAGAGCTAAAGAGAGACACATCTGATGTCTTACTCAATGAGGCTTCCATACAATTACTTGTGCACTGTCATGCATGCTCCAAAGTAAAAAAGGGAAATTAACAAACAGTGCAGAAGCTGTTGTGGAAGACATCTGCTGTCAGTCTTCTAGCATCCATGGCACACTCATGTGAGCACGCATGGGCGTGCATGCACACACACACACACACACTTCTTCCATGTCCGTTTCAGAGACTGGAAACCTGCATACGTTCTCATACACGCTCACTGAGAACAGCACAGGGAAAAGGAATCCTTTGCCCATGCAAGGGTGCTTGCTCTACAATGTGAAACTTGGAAAAAATTCAGAGTTTATTTATCCCCCACCCCCCCTGAGGAAAGGTATTTCATCAAAACAGACGAGGCTTGCATAAATCACCCGCGTGTGTTTGGCTGTCGGGTTTTCCTGTATTTTTACAATTGTGAGTTCATTTTCTTAAAGAGGGAATACAGAAGAAGGGGCTGGCGCTGGCGACAGTTTCAGACAGATGATGATGCATGTTTTCTGTCATGCTGGCATCTGACTTGGGCCATCAGGAAGTTCAGTTCCTGTCCCTTATATCAAACTTTGTCTGCCATTGTGGGGATGTTGTTAGGAGTTGAAAAAAAAAAAAGCAATGTCCATTTGAAGCTTGTCGGTGAACTTTGCATGAACCGCCAGGAATAATGCAGTAGGATGACAGGCCAGTTATACCTTCCACTAAATTTGCTGTCTGGAATGAACTGAAATAGTGTTTGGTTTGTGTAATTACGTCCATCTATCTTTATATTCCAGCGGCATATCGCAAATTGAAAATACTAAAAATTGACTGTTGGTTCTGATATTTAATGATTGCCAAAGACAAGACCATGATTTATTGGTTACTTACCGATGTGACACATTTGCATCTTATTAGACGGAGATTACTATTCCTTAAAATGCGGACGAGGCCTGATCATGTCTGATGGATTGATTTGATTTGCAAATGTAATCAAACTAATAAGAGGGAAAAAATGAGCAATAATGCCTTGTTTTTCAACTGGCAATCACTCCCCTGCCAACAAGGCTGATACCCCTGACTAAGCAGCCTTCACCAGCCTTCCTGTCGCCTCAAATAAACAAAGGGATGGTAAGAGCCTGATAAGAGGGTAACAAGCCAAGTGTGGATGCTACATGGAGCCCATCCCCTCAATAGCCCCACTGCAGATGAGCAAAAGTTACCTGGAGAGAAGACACAGGACTGCAGATACCTTGAGAAAGACAACGGCAGCCGGTTTGATGGTCCACCATGACCATCGCAGTAAATGAGTCTTAAGGAAAATACTAACGTCCTCCACACTGCAGAGAGAGAACCTGTGCGTGCAGGGTCTCCATTTCTGAGACAGAGTAGCCACTTAAAGGCTTTTAGGCAGATACTGGCATCGGCTTCACCCACAGAATCTTACTCACTCTGAAAGCACAGGGAGGAGGCTTGTAAGGAGGAAGCCCTGAGTTGCTAGGCAAGGTTCTCATCTGAATTCAACTCCCTTCCAGATAGGTCTTCAAGACAGTTACGGATGAGACAGAATCCTGAGTGCACTACAGAATAATATTCTTGAAAGGCAATTTCAAAATCTCTTTGGATAGCATATAAACCATGCATTGTGACCATAAAATAACCTCAGAGAATGTTTCCCTAGAAAAGCCAGTTAGTCAGGGCTAGCATATGATAAGCTCATCATTGTATACCTCCTTTTATTGTAGGCATTAATTCTCACACACACACACACACACACACACACACACACACACACACTTTGCTGTTGCTGGGAGGCCTAGATTTTTTAGGCTTATTACCATATTCAGGTATCCTGAACAGTATCTTACTGATATAAAGCTAACTACACCATGCATTCTCAGACCAGCCTAAATAAACCTTTACTCAAAGGTTAGGGTTGTGGATCAGTGGTAGAATGTACACGTAGTATGTACAAGGTCCCAAGTGTCCTTCTAAGGACCAACAAAGCCACCCAAAACTAGGATGATAGCATTCAAGCTGGACAAAGAGCAGTCCTGCATGACTATACAAAGTCACTTTTACAAATCTAGTTCAAGTCTCAAGGCAGAAACAGTCGCAATAGGATGCTCACTGAGTATAATGGGTGGGACAGCCAGCAGGACCAGTAAATTACAGGCCAGGGATTATCCTCAAGCTAATTTTAACCGAATGTTATAAACTGATGATTTTCCAGAGACCTTGATTCTTAGGTAACATGGTGCCTACATGGTAGAGATGAGGATGCTTTGTCTCCTAGGCACCCCCCCATGACTTGAGATAACTTCATCTTTTGGTTCCTGCTCGACACATTTAGCTCAGAATCAAGCCCCTTGACCACATGCATCCCCTCTGGGTAGGTGGCCGTGTTTCCCAATGTGAAGCCCCAGTCAGAGATGTGCTTCCAATGTCTCTGCCTTGAACACAAAATTCTGTCTACTGAGAAACAAATAATCCTTAGAAGATGTCGGCCTATAAAAAAAAGGATAGGTGAGTTGATTGTTTGTGATTTGTGATTTTTTTTAAATATACCAAAAATAATTCCCAGAACCTTAGCATTGATGTAAGCCTGCCTTCAGAAGACACGGTATCTAGAATGCTGACAGGAGAGCTCAGGCAGTAGGGTGCTTGCACAGAAGACACATTAGAACACCCAGACAGAGTGGTGCATGGCTGCAGTCCCAGAGCTAGGGAGGAGGACACAGAAAGATCTCTGGTCAGCTCGTCCAGCCAGCCTAGGGTCTACCTGACACAGGCAAGGCCAGTTAGAGACTCTGTCTCTAATAAAAGTTAGATGGTGCCTAAGACATGACATCTGAGCTTGTCTCCTGGCCTATCACACGTGCACACATGTGAACTTGCTCACAACACATATATACCTGTGCAGAAATGAACATGGGTAGACATTTCATATCATATAATGTGATATGTCATACTATAAAGTTCAGACAGTAGTTTTCTTCTAATACTCTGAATAAAGATTTGTATTCTTTTCTGAAAAAAATTGCAACTGACCATGATAAATGCCAATCCTGTCAAACATGTAAGTTGAGGGATACAAGACTCAGTCTCTGCTCTATCTGTGACTAGCTTGTGACCTTGTACAGGTTACTTAACTTCTGAATGCTTATCCAAAAAAATGGTATGTAAGTGAAGGCATTTGACTTAATGCTCACTAAAAACTTAAGACTGAACATCAAATTTGGACTGTGGCCTTTGCTTACATTAGCCTAGAGAACTGTCCCAGCAACCATCCCCAAATCCCTCCCTACACATGCCACACTGAACATACACAAACTGACATCCCAATAAGTAGAGTCTCTAAGTTCAAGGACAGCATGCTGCTCACTGAAGTACAGAGTCTCCTCCTCTCAAAGTACCAAACTCCTCTCAGCTCCATGGCCCTTGCCAGAGCTCAACCCATCATAAATTTTAAGGGGTGAGGGACTCACTATAATATTATTCTCTGTATTAAAAGAGTTTTGCAAAGCTTGCCCTTGGCGTGCTTCTGAACAAATGAGCATATGTAAACAGCTCTGGGGAAAATCTACCATAAAGCCCTTTATTCAAATAAGAGCAATTTGCAGAAACAAATCTGGAAGCAATTGGTCTATATACTCCTATAAAAGGTTAATCCAAGAAACCACAGTATTAAGACAACCCGATTTGGGGCTGTTCTTCTTTCAGGGGTACGAAGGTGTATGGAAGGTGTCCTGTCCCTGGGCCCCACAGTAACAATCACTACTTAAGAGCAGACTGCCTTTCGCCTTTCTTCCCTAAACAGATGACCAAGATGGGAGGAGGCAGTTTCTCTGAGGCATCAGATGCTTCTCTTTCCTCCTGCCTTCCTCCTCCCATCCTCAGTAACCCAGTCCACCATGTGTCCTACCAGGAACCTGCTGACTGGCAGCAGGACACACGCCCCAGGTAATTAATCCTTTCCTAATGCAGGTTAAGCAGGTGGGAAGCCTTCCTCACACAGAGAAGAGGTAGCTGGTCTTTGGAGATGCCCCTAGAGTGCGGGGATTTAATTGTCCTCACATGATTCCCTGAAGCTGGGCAGCCTCTGGTGCTGACCTGGGCATCCAATTACCAACGTGATTCACCTACATCCAGCTGAGGAATCCTTTCTTCTCTCCTTCTAAGTGCTGTAATAGTAACATAGAAACCTGTGGTGAGGGTATCGTGTTCATAGAAGCAAAGTGATGTGCTCAGAGAACACTTGTAAAATTGAGAGATTAACTGAATTGAACTGACAGTGGCTCTCAGAACTAACAGAAGTTAGGGTTTATCTAATCAGCTCGCTCTCGCTTTCTGTGTGTGTGTGTGTGTGTGTGTGTGTGTGAGCACACGTGCATTCACAGCGTGTGTACATGCTTATGCATGTATATGTGCACGTGGATATGTGGAGGTCAGAAGACAATATTGGGTATTGTTCATCAGGCAACTTTCACCTTTTGGTTTGTTTTTTGAGACAGACTCATGGACTTAGAACTCATCAAGCAGGCTCGTGTAGCTCACCAGCAAATCCCTGGGATCCAGCTGTCTGCACTCTTCCATTGCTGGGATTACAACAATAAAGTACCACACTGGACTTTTAAAAACCGAGTTCTTGGGAACAAAGCAAACGGTTTCCTTGCTGCGCTCTCCCCTGAGACCCCAGGCTCAGTAGCACACAATGGAAGTTTTAGTTCATGCTCTAATGATACTGAGTTGTGATCCAAGAGCGAAAATCCTCTAGTGGAGGAAACACCTACCCAGCATAACACATTCAAAAACAAAGTTCTGGACTTCTGTCCAGACAGCAGCATCATAGCATTTTTATTGTGAGGAAAAGAAAATTTTAAAGAAATATTAACGTTATCAGGGTATTTATCTGCAAATGGAGGGAAGTAGAAAATACTTAGGAAGTTTTGTCAACCAAAGAGATTGTGAGTAATGATTCTACTGAATTCTCACAAAACGTCATTTATATGAACCCACTAGTCTACCCCCACATACACATACACATACACATACACAGACACACACAGACACACACACACACACACCCTATAACTCACATGAGATGAGAAAGAAGGTCCATAAAGACCAGAGGTCAGCAATAGTTCTGACAATTCCCTGGCAGAGACAATGCATTGATCTGTCCCATCTCCGTGTTGAAAGATCTTCCCTGGGACTCTTTGCACCTTCAACATCCAACCCTGCACCCTGACCACCGCCCACGGCTCCACCCCCACCCTCTACCCCCACCAAACACAGGACAGCTCTCCAGTCGGCTCCGCCCACACTTGTGCCATTGCAGTCAACATGTCAAAAGCGCACATTATCTTGAACCTAAGGGTGTATCCCAAACCTTGGAATAACTGAAGCAGGTCCACTCGGTTATGTGCATGAACACTGCCTACCTTGCTATTACTGAGGAAGTGGGAAAACAGAGCTGCATGGGTCTTCTACACTGGAGTTTGTGATCCAACATTTTGTCTTTCTATGCTCTTGAGAACAGCCATAAATACTAATACATACACATCTACAAACATATACCTTCCTATACATATACTGACCACACAACACACTCTATCATCTATCTATCCATCCATTCATCTGTCTATCTTTAATCCCTCTCCTTCTTCCTCCCCCCTCTCTCTCTTTCTCCCTCTCCCTTTCCCTCTCTCCCTCTCCCTCCCTTCCTCTACCTCTCTCCCACTCCCTCTCCCTCTTCCTGCTGTTACTACAACTTTGAAATATATGAAAATTAGTGTATGAAAGCTTGGAAAGTCAAATTCCTTTGGAAGAGAAATATTCCAGCTATACAAAATAGGATGGTGAACACAAAAAATCTAGTTAGTTACCTGAACTGCTCACCGGCACTTATCTACAGAATAAAAATAATGTATCAGAAATTCCATGCACACACTCTTCCTAAAAGAAAACCCAGCAGATAAAAAATTAAATAAATCACTTCTGCATTTAAAAAGTGTTTTTAAATGATGTGGAATTCTCTAGAAAACCATTTCTCTGGTGCCTGAAGTCCCCAGCTGCCACACAATTTATATCTCCTTCCTTGGCCCTTTGTTTTTCTGCCATTTTCCCTGAATGTCAAAGTCAATTTAGTGCATTTCACTTTGCTGAATAAATCAGAGGCGAAATCCTTGCTAAAAGTGAAAATTTGATTTGCTAAAAGGAGCTTAGGGCAACTATTAATCAATATATCCAGAGTGTCAAAGCCAAGGCCAGGATAGACAAGCATTCATTTGGAGATTGGCTGAGGCGGATGAAAGGGAACACGGGGAAGTGCATCCAGCCACCACAGGAAGTGAGGGTAGGGTTAGAAGGAGGGCTGGTCACCAAGGAGCAGGGTGAGAAGCTGGATGCCCTGGGTTCTGTGCACCACAATGGGGTTTTTTTTTCTGAGAGCAAAAGTGACTTTAATCGGACACTTACTCATACGTGGGTTACACTAATTCTGCCAGCTTTTATAGAACAATTTTCTTACCGAGTCCAAACAGGTTACTCTGTTTAACTCTTCAAGTGGTTAAAAGAAGTCAGAAGCCACAGACCCATGAATACCAAGAAGCCTAGAAAAGCCTAATGGAAGCCAGGCCAGGTCCACAGACTGCACAGGCATCAGGACAAGCCTCCAGACAATTCCAGGCTCCTGAGAGATCATGGTGTATCATATACCAAATGACTAGTTCTCCATCATAGCATTCAAGACAATGAACCAGGAACCCGTATAAAAATTAGAACCAATCTCAGGATCACAGACCCTCTGGAATAGCGCAGAACTATTTTCAGACCACCGAGTGACATCGCTCTGTAAATTGCTTCAACCGTTCTGATTTAACACTTCAAATGGCAGCCTCAATCAGATAGTTCACAATTAAGATCTTTAGAGGTGTCAACCCTGCCTTCAACAGGAAATCACTTTCCTTGGTGTGGAAGTCAAATCACTTTCCTCTGTGGTGAGGCCTTCTGTTTCTCTCTCTACGCTGCTTCTAACAGTAGACCTTAGCCCTCATCACTCCATTTAGTGGGAAGTTCATCTTTCTCAACACCCCCTCCCCACAGCACACCGTGAGGCTCTGAGAAGCAGTTCTTGTGAGGTGCTGTAAGGTATTCCTGTGTGTGTGTGTGTATGTGTGTGTGTGTACTGTCTTACGCGGGCCTCACTGAAAGTTCCTGTGCAAGCAGGGGGAGAAAGGAGGAGGGAGGTGGGTACTGATTCACTGCTGAGTACTAGAGCATCATACTGGTTTGTTGGTTGATGGGTGAGTGGGTTGGTTGTTTGGCTGGGGCCTACCCTGCAGCCTAGGGTGGCCCTGAACACAGAGCCCTGTTCCTGTCTCAGGTTCTAGAGTTCAGGGGTTACAGGAATGGCCCACACCCATCAGGTTCACAATTTTCACATGGTAGAGCGGCAACTCATTCTTGTGTTTACCATCAAGTGCCAACCAAATTCATGTGAACCTCCATGTGGTTGAAAAAGGGAGGGTGTGGGGTCTTTGTAGCCAAGCACCTCAGGATTTTCTCAAATATTCACATGAGTAGCCCAATGGTGACTGACCTGCTTCATTAATATTTGTGATGTCTAGGGAATGCTATCAATCAAGCATCTTGAATTTTATTGATTTAAAATGTGCCATGCATTTCCTTCTCTAATCACTGACCTTCCTTTAACTTTCAATTTTCTAAATGTACAGACAAAGTTTAGACTCAGGGTGACTATGTCACATCATCTTCCATTTGTTATAAAATGCAAGTAGGTGCCCTGGGACAAACGGCAAACAAGTTTGACACAGATGAAGAGTGGGGGAAAGACACATGGTAAGCACTGGCAAAATATTGTCAGGGCCGCTGAGTAAGCCCTGTCTAAACTCAAGCTCCCCACTCTCAAATGTGCTCATCTGCGAAGTGGAGCACAGAATGAGCCAGCAGAAATGCGGCTGACAGCATAAGAGGATGCCCAGGGTGCCCCCGGAGCAGAGTCCTCCCGAGCAGCACAGCACTCTGTAGACCAGGTATGGCTATGGCACGCCTCTCTGCAATTCCAGCTGCAGCAACATGGACTCAAAACGATTCTGAACCACACGGTGAGGCTGTCACTAAAAAATAAGCGGAATGTATACGGGAATGCAGCTATTTTATATTTTAAGCTCAAACCCATCAGAAAGAATACCACTGAGTAATTCGGATCTGAAACTAATAAATGCGTAAATCGAAAAGGGAATTGTGTGTGTGTGTGTATAAAGCATTCATATACTTATGTATTATATAGACATACATGTGTGATTTGGAGTAGCTACTTTGTTATTTATATCTTTTAAATCTCCTGCAGTGGTGCACATAGTGCTATGTGAACAGCTGACACTTGACTACTTAAAATGCATTTAGAGATTTACTGTTAAGTCATGGTGTAGCAATGTGCTATAAGATTACAATTGCCTTTTGACTGTTAGTATGCAATAGCATGACTATATACGGATGACGAAAACAGGTGGAGATCTCCAGTCACTGGCAAGGGTAAAGCTAGGTAGAGCTCACATGAACAGAGGAGATTCAGGATAATGGCAGAGAGGAGCCTTAGGCCAATCACCTGACATTTCTTGGGGATGCATGGGGCAAAATCTATTCCCTTTAGATAGCCCACCTCCAATAGAGCAAAGCAATTATTCTGATGCTGTCTGTGGAGGTTAACCTTGGCTGTCAACCTGAGATGGTCTGAAACCACCAAGAGGACACACCTCTAGGTGCGCCTGTGAGAATTTCAAGTTTCTAGGCCGGGTTAACTGTTATGGGAAAACCCACCTAAATGTAATGCGTCGTTCTGTATAAAGACAAAGTGTGCTGAGGGTGTGTATTCATCCCTCCCTCTGCTTTGTAACTACAGATGCAAGGTGATGAGTCATCTTACGATCCTGCTCCCATGTCTTTCCCACCACTATGAACCGCGCCCTCAATGTGTGAGCCAAAATCAACCTTCCTCTCCTTAAACGGCTTTTGTGAGGGATTTATGTTGCAGCAGTGAGAAAGTTAACTAGTGCAATATAGCTATTGGATTATGGGGTTATCTATAGGATCGTAGGTGAAGGGTTATCCATGGTAGTGTGAGTGACTCAGAAGGTGGGGTCATTACCCAAGTCTCACCACAGCACGGCTGAGAACTCATGAAAGTGTCATCCAAAATGATCACTGTGCAGTCTGTAGGAAGCTCTCTTGAAGAGTTTCTTCTATGCTGGTCATTGTCTACTGCTTATATAATACCAAGTAGGGATCCCGTGAGTCTTTTAACTTAGGAGGGCACCAGAGTTTCTTGAGTTCCTTAGTTTCCTGAGTCTTCTGATGGAAGGTGGGGCACAGCTATCATTTTTTCACATTGATTGAATTGGTGGGGGGGGAGGTGGGACAGAAGACAAGGACATTAGTAAAAGTCCATTCTTCTCTTTCACTGTGATGTCCTTCAAAGATCATACCCTGATAGCTTGAGGACACGTGCCCTTATACACTGAGCCATCATGCTGACCCACGGGAGGAAATTTGTTTTAAAGGACCATGGTGAGGTAATCTGTGGCCTGGATTAAAAATGAGTGAAAGTTATGGATAGACATGGAAAGCATCAGTGATATTTCTCAGTGCTGAACTTACTCAGGTGATATCTCAATGCACAGGAAATAGCTACACAACATTTCACTGTTCCCAGCTACTGGGTGCTTTCTCCTACCAAGTCTCACAGCCCCACAATCCAGGCTCTGAAAGGCTCTTTGTTTCTTTGTGTGGAAACAAAGTCACTCAGCTCAGGTGTAGACTCCCCAACCCCCCTGATTACCTTAGTTTCTAGTACTGGGGCTTTATCATAGTTTCCATCTGTGTGCTGGATGCTAGGTTCCCACTTGTGTATTATCAGGTCTGAGAGCTAGCTCCAGTCACTTGTACTTCACTCTCTCTCTCCTCATTGATTGTGGAAGCCAAGAAGGGCTCTGTAGTATCCATCTAATTTACATGCTCTCTCCTTTATATTTCATCAGTATAAGAAATGGCAAGCAAGCCCCTCTACATCACACACACACACAAACACACACACACACACACACTTTTCCCTACCAAATCAGAGATTAATAACGAGGGCAGCATCCTATTACCTTCCCCCAGTGAAACTCCTGTTTTGGGAGAGTAAATCCTTTGTGGGCAGCAGCTAAGCTTCGGTGTCTTACCTGCCATGGCCTCCTGCCTGTGGTCCTGTCCCATGCATGCTACTTTCAGGGAGGCCAATCTATTGTCTAGCTTTATTTGTACTCCGGTAGTGACATGGTTGCCCCTAGTCACCAGAGAGGTATGCCTCCCCATACTATGAGGAGGAAGAAAGCTATCCTAGACCCCTCTGGTCCAGGGACACTCTGACCCTCATATGATTCAACCTGCCTTTCATGTCTTGTCATCCACAGCAAGGGGTACATCAGTTATCCCATACGACATGACTAAGGGGAGACATATTTGAATTGAACCCGTGTGATGGGGGAATTCCTTCTGTGTATATATTTATCTTATTGGTTGCTGAATAAAGCACTGTTGGCCAATAGGGAAGCAAGATAGGTGGGACTAGGAGTCGAGGAGGATTCTGGGAAACAGAGGCACAGTTAGGCCCGATGAAGAATGCAGTAGAAGTAAGAGGTCCGGACCCTTTCTCCAGTAAGAGAAGACTACATGGAAATACTCAGATTAGCAGTTATGGGTTAATAATTAAGTCAGAGATAGCCAATAAGAAACCAGAGCAAATGGCCAGCATCTTCATGATTAATATAGTGTCTCGTGTGCTATTTAGGGGCTGACACAGCAGCTGGACCCAGGCGGCTGGCGGGAAGACTGCATGTAACACTCCACCCAGCTCTCAACCTCAGTTCTGCGTCTTCTGACCTATCTCAGGGTTGATACAATTACTTCTTGCCCAAACTCACTGTAGGTTCTGCCAGTTATTATTAGGGCTTCTTATTATTATTATGTTGTATGACTCTTCATGGAGAGACATGAAGAAATGTCTATTTACCCCAGCAAGGGCACTGATTTTACACACACACACACACACACACACACACACACACACACACACACCAGCCATATCTAGCTTGGTGAACCAACTAAAAACACGAGTGACAGGTTACTTAGAGGAGTGTGAGTGAATAAAAGTCATTTGTTTTGTCCAGTGAGGAACTTCACTAGAGTCCCCTGCGCAAGCTATAGGCAACTCTATTGAAGAGTCTCCCCAACAGCTGTTCACCTTGTGAGTTGCTATTTTTTAAGCTTCCTGGCTCTTACAACCTGGCTACCTTCCTGGGCCTTAGGAACTATCCTTGGCTCTCCAGGACAGGCATAATAACTCAGAGGAGACAGCTGAATAACAACACATACTCAAGGCACTGAGTGGGAAGGACAGGCTTCTGGGGGTCCCCAGGATGACCTGTTCCTTGTCTCTTGAACTTGATCTCTTCCAGCGATACCCTACTTCCCCTCCATTAGTTCCCATTCTGTTTTCAGCAAGGGTAGCTACAGAAAATAGAGGAACTTTTGTCCAAAACCCATTATCAACCCACTGGGTCCTGTTTTTCTCTTAAAGTTCCAGAACGTTAAGTTATTTAAGTTGGCCCACCAGAGACAACATTACTTAGACAATAATGGATGTTGTTTACCTGGGAATGAATGAGAATATCCACACAATGATCTCGTAGCTCAGGAAGTGTCCCTTGTTTATCAGAACAGAAGTTTGGTGGATGACTTCTGGGAACACTAATTTTTGGGATCCGTTGGATTTAAGGCACTGAAATTACCTCATGTAAGCAATACTGTGCATATAAAAATGAGTCTCAGATATTTTACATTTAGATGACACATTATGGTACATGTATAAATTATATATAGATTTATAAATTCCATGTGTTTCTTTCCTCATTTGATTTTCACAATATAATTAATAGTGCCATTAAATAGCATAAAATATCTTCAGCTACAGCTCATATTTTCTGATTTTACTTTCAGAAGCATTTAAACAACAGGTATGAAGGGATACAACCAGTTGCTTTGCATAACAGTCTCTAAATATTGGATAATTGAAAAACCTTGTACCTTAGCTTCATCCACTGTAAAGGCTTGGGGTCTCCACTTAAATTTTATCCAATTAAATTGTTACATAGACAAATAATGAACTATTCGGGAAAGACACATTTACTTTAACTCATTCACAGTGTAAAACACAACCACATGGGAAGTCAGTTATGGGATAAAGTCAATGTGGGTCCTAGCTGCTAGCTGAAGTTTAATGCACACTTTACATCATTGCATCAAGAAAGATTTATCAAGGTTTACTAATACAGAATCAAAATCCATACAACTTAAACCTGGCATGAGTCATCTTCAGTCAAACATTGCCAACTTCTTAAATATCAAATTACATCCTACATTTTCCATACAGAGACTTATTTGTATTAAAAGAAAAATGAGACTTGACCCGAGACCATTATATCTTCCCTTGTCTTCATGCTTTTATGTGTATCTCACCTGAGGGCACCTATTCAAAATGGGGGAGGCTGAGACAGGAGTATTGCTATGAGTCTGAGTTCAGACTAGGACACAGAGGAAGACCCAAGCCAGCCTGTGCTAAGTGACTCTGTCTCAAAAAGGTGGGCTAGGAGGTGGGAAATTTAACCAACAATACCCAAGAAGGAATACACAAAAATAAAACCTCCACATCAAAGTATAATCTTAAAAATTGGTCTATACAGAAAATTCATTGCAACAACTGTATCTTTAAACCGTGCCACTTGGAGCCAATGCTCAAAAGTTCTTGATTATTTTATAAAAGATATATGTGTGTGTGTGTGTGTGTGTGTGTGCCTGCCTGCCTGCCTGCGCGTGCGCGCGCACACACACACTTTAGCATAGAAAGAATTTGACTCGTGTCTTTTGAGATTCCTGTCATCACATTAAAGTTTAAATTAAAACCAAGAAAACTCTAGAAAGTCATGTCAGTCAACAGCTTTTGATACATCCTCTAAATTGAATTTTTTATCAAAAGAATTATCGGAAATGGGAAATACTGGCTAGTGTAGCTTTCTACTTCTTAGAGGAAAAAACACACATAGAATTGTTTTATAATAATTTCACATTCCAAATGTGGTTTCTTTATAGAACTTAACACTCCTGCCTCGGCTGAAGCAAAGTCACGAGGTTCTTTCCCTTTTTGTCTGGTGTCATCATTATGTCAGACAGAGTGTTAAAAATGTGACAGAATGGTCTGAAAACATGGTTTAGCAGTCAAGTGGATGTGTTGCTTTTGCAGAGGACCCAGGATCCAGCTCCTATATTGGGCAGATCACAAACAACTGTAACTCCAAGTTCATGGGATCCATCTTCCCCTTCTGGCCTCTGTGAGAGCTTGCATGCACACCAAGCAAATTAATCTCTGCAGGCACACACACTCATTCACAAAAATAAAAATTAAATCATTTTCAGGAGAATGTGACTAAAATGTTCCCAAAGCTGACCAAGCCCTATGGTGAAGGATAATCTGCTTGTCGTGTTACAAACAAGGGAAACTCAAGCTGAGTGGGGTGCACCCGTCAGATGGAAAAGAGCACCCAACATGAGCAAGGTCCAGCTTTCAGCCTCTCTGCTGCAAAACCAAACGGGTTGACTTAATTTAGTTTTTCAAAAGGAGATGGAGACAGGGTGACCTGAAAGTCTACCATATTTTCTTCTAAACTACACCATACCACATCCATGCACCTCACTGCTCAAACGCTTTCCTGTTCTTTTAAAGTAGGGAGCCGACAAGATCCGTAAATATAAGAGGCACTTACATAGGTCGGCTAATATGGGCTATGGCTTCTTAAGTACCACCTGCCAAGCCCATGCTGTATTTTCCTAACGAAATTCCAGGACATAATAATATCCTAATCGGCCACAAAGAACAATCCCAGATCTGCGTGTTGGGCTGATAATCGTCTTATCACACCCTGTGAAACCAAGCTCCGCTGTCTGATGGAGCCTCCGTTACTTGGCAGCCTGTTCTAAAAAAGGCCAACAATGGAGAGGGAATGAAGTGGAGTGTGCAGAGCCTCCATATCTACATAAAAGAGATTAGAGGCGACAGCGTTCCATTTTACAGCTCAATCATATTGTGTTAGCATGCGCTTATCCGAGCGCGGACGAAATTGAAAGAGAAATAAAAAAGAGCCAGGCAGATAGGAAGCAGAAAAGCGAGGCATGAGCAATTTCCAAGGGTATAAAGGGATGCTAATGGCAGGGCCTGTCATTCTTAAAAAGGGCTATTAGGGTACCATCATCTGTTCTCGTGCCCTTACACTCCTCCAGCTAAAGTCAAGCATTTTCCGAGGCCCTTGTAGTCCCTGGTGGTTTTTTTTACCCCCTATAGATAAGTGTGGCCATGTTTCATTACAGCACACATCCCCATTCACGTGGCTTATTAATGCAAGTCCACTAATTCTATTTCCTGAGAAAACCCCCTCACTCTCTATGTATTTTTCTCCAATATTTCTTTGGTAGAGTCCTTCACTTTTCACGGGGCTGAAGAAAGCACGCTAAAGTGTGCTGTGTTTGCAGTGGCGCAGAAGGAAGCTGGCCCCACCCTAGGTGCAAAGCTCGGAGCATGCCGGTGGGTGTGTGATTACACAAGCGAAGAACAGAATCTGTGTGTGTGTGTTTGTGTGTGTGTGTGTGTGTGTGTGGTGTCTTCGTGTGGGTGCATGTGTGTGTGTGTGTGTGTGTGTGAGTGCATCGTGAGCATTTGGGCATGCACATGTGTATAAGTTCACTTTACTTTTTAACATGTTACACAGAAAATTCTGAAGTTAAGACCAAAGGGGAGTGTCAGTTCACTTCTAGCTGTAACCTGACTCCCTACTCACTTAGTAAGACGGGCTCCCTATGGAGAACGCAATTTTACTTTTATCAACAGGCATGTGGCTCTCTTTGACTCTACCCCCCCCCATCCACTGCTCCACGTGAGGATGTGTGTGGTTCGCAGATGCCCTTGAACTCAGGCAAGCCTTGATGCCATGGGGCCTCCTGCATGCATATTGTAAAAAACGAAAATAAAAAAATTACCTAGAAAGACTTTTTTGTTTTGTTTTTCAAATCCCCTTCTCAAAAGCTAAGGTTGCCTTTGGTACCATCTGAAGTGCCTTCTGGGCATTAGGAAAATGAGAGCCCCGAGGTATCACTCCACAGTGACCGCTTCTCCATTCACTCTGGAGAGACGATGTCAGCCCCCACCAGTGTGAAGCTGAGTCTTATGGCCGAGCACGTATCTTATGCTCATTGTTTCCAGCACTGGAAGCAGCGCTACTCAGAGTTATTTAAAGTTACCGTCTTCGCTGAAGTCGCCCAGGCCTCGACTCCAGCACATTGTTTTGTAAGACTTCATCTCCACTTAGATGCACAATCAGGGCTGCAAAGTCACCTCTGACCTTTCCTAACCACGGGGCTTGGGGGGAGTTGCTATTTTTTTTTATAGCTGGTCTTTATTGTGACAATCCTGGATGGTATCAAAATATTGCCTTAATAAATCTCTTAACTCGGGGAGACTGGAGCAGAGCTCACGGGAATGATAGGTTATCTGGCATCATGATGGCAGGATTCACACTGCTGTTGTTTGTTTGTTTGTGTTTATGGCAGGGCCACGGAAGCCAGAGGGCAATGCCGAGTGTTTTCCTTCTTGGTTTTCCACCGTTTTTTTAAGGTAGGATCTCCCATTGAAACTGAAGCCCATTGGTTTAGTTAGACAGACTAGTGACCAATTTCCCAAGACCCCCTTGTCTCCACATTCCACGGATAACAGACATGTGCCACCATGTCTGTTTTTTACATGGTTGCTGGGGAGCATTTGCTTGCTTCCATAAACATGCTATTGTTTTTGAAACACAGTCTTACTCTTAAAACAGACTGGTCTGAAATACATGATGTAGTCCAGGCTACTCCAAACTGTGGTACTTGTCCTATCTTAACCTGTCTAGTCCTGGGTCTTGGCATTGGTATTAAGAGTCATGCTGGCTTTGAATGTGTTTTTGAGGTTTTTAGAAACATCTGTGAACTTATAGGAGTGCTTGTATTTCTCTTTGCCACAAATCTCTCTGTCTTTGAATAGAAGAGAACAAATATCCTAGATTGGGCTGTGGGTCTCAGTGGGGAGGGCTGGGGTAGGCAGCGTGGTGTGAATTGTCCCCAGGCATCACACGGTAGTGTTGGAGGACATTTCTGTTTGTTAAGGGCACTACTGGCATCTAATGGGTAGAAGCTGAGGATGTCATCAAGCATCCCATAATAAACAGAAAAGCCAGCTACAGCAGAATTTTCTAGTGCCAAATATTTGTAGTGCCACGATGAGAAATCATGGATTAGAATAATTACATTTAATATACATGTAAGTGCATGTGTGTGTATGTGCGTATGTACTTGAAAGTCAGGAATCACAGGAAGAGATCAAAGGAGGAAAATTGAGAAGGGCTAAGGGTGAAGGGGGGAAGTAATGTAAGTTTACTTAAATTAAAAACATTAAGATAGAAAAAATGCATACAGAGGTATATACAACAACAGCATAGCACATGTATGATCTATGTTGATCGTCTAAACATGTGTCCATAGGACACATTTTAAGAAATGGTTAGTGTTGTTTCTCTGCTGTAACCCAACCACCTTCTTTCTGACTAAATTTGCATTTACAATCCAGACAAATCTGGTTTTCCTTCCCTGTGATAGGTTTTCCTCCCACAGCCAAGGCTAACCCTCCAGTCTCAGGCTCCCAAGGGCTGGTTCACCACACGTATGCATCTGATACTTTACAAATTTCTTCCTCCAGACATCCTTTTAGGCAACCCATATAGGTGTGATTGTAATCTAAATACAACATTGTGTAGCCACCGGACCACACCGTATTCTTTCAGATGTTGTTATTCTTGTGTGGGTGCTCTCCAAAGCATACATTCGAGTTACCCATTTAACTAACTAGTTCTGACTTAATTTGGAGAGCTTTATTAGCAAACAGTGTAAGACAAAGTAGCTGGTATAATACAGAGTGATGTTTAAATTAGTTTACAATTTGCTTGGTCTCATCTAGAACTGCCCTGAACAAAGCTATTCAGAAATGTCAGCTGTGTCCCTAACCACTGTAACAAATTGTTGCCTGAACGCTGCACACCTAATGACTTCAAATTAGCTTCACCGCTATACTGCCTGGCAGTTCGTTACGACTGTTAGCGACATGGCTGGCGTATCATGACCAATAAATTGGTTTCAGTGTGGGCTGGGAAAGGGACTTCCATCAATTTGATTAAAGAAATTACTGTAGCATTCAAAGCATAAAGACAAACTAGTTTAAGAAGACAGAAATAAGGTAGCTGTGTGTGCCAGAAAAACATTCCTTGTCATTTGAAAACTTTTTTTTGAACTCTTTGAAAATGAAAGTCCAAAGAAATGAAATCAAGTTCAGACACAATACTAACATTTTCAAAATATGTGGCCAGGTATACATCTTGTATTATAGAATGGGTCAAAAAAAAAAAAGAAATGTAATAAAACACGAACTTGAAATCAGCAAATGGGAAAATCTACCATCTTAGTC
Organism: Mesocricetus auratus; assembly: GCF_017639785.1. Lineage (NCBI taxonomy): Eukaryota > Metazoa > Chordata > Mammalia > Rodentia > Cricetidae > Mesocricetus > Mesocricetus auratus. The sequence goes on from NW_024429266.1 coordinate 6,529,958, forward strand.
TAGCATTTCATTTTGTATTTAGGTTCACCATAAATATCTAATTGCAAACTGATGTAAAATTTGTGATCATAAAGAGAAAACCAATGTAAATATATATGATAAAGAACAAGATGGATGATTCTTAGAAGCAAAGGGGTACATTAGCCTACAGCTGAAAATAATATTTTTTGATTTTTCAAGACAGGGTTTCTCTGTATTGTTTTGGAGGCTGTCCTGGAACTTGTTCTGTAGACCAGGCTGGCCTCGAACTCACAGAGATCCGCCTACCTCTGCTTCCCGAGTGCTGGGATTAAAGGTGTTTGCCACCAGTGCCCGGCAGTATTTTAAAGTGAAAAATACAGAATTATCTTCATCAGGAAGAAGATAAGAATTATCAATAAAACCATGAAATGGTTTTATGGGTTGTGCGTTCTTTATTTAATGGGGACAGCTAGTGCCCTCAAATGTGAAATGAATGGTGAAGAGACTTCAAATCAGTGCATAGGTAGGATGGTTATCACTATATAATGCTCGGTATCAAGACTGTAAATACTGAATTCAGTGTAAACAACAGAGTGATGGTTAAGAAATAGTCCCACAAGAAAAAGGTACATTTTCTCCTATGGTGCATACAAACCTGGAGGCAGTCTTTGCGTTTCTTTTGAGTTTTCAGAGAACTTACCTGGAATATGTTTTGCCCATCCAATGATAACCACCAGCTCTCGGTCAGCCAAGTCACAGAGAGTCGTGAGGGCTTTGATGTCACTGTCAGGAACAGTAGGGTCAGGCATGGCATAGATCTTCTCTGGTTCAGCCACCAACAAATGCGAGACAATCTTGTTATCTGTGGGGTCAAACCGGAGAACTACATGATCACTAACATAATCACCCACTTTAACAAACCCTAAGGTAGTCTGTGTTTTGGAAAATAATTGTACCAGCCTCCAATAAAACATACATGCTCCATTACGGCTCACTCTGTGTGCCTTAAGCAGTGTGTAGGAAAATTCACAGCAAGAAAGAAGTCCCTGTTCATGACAGAAAGCATCTCTTTCTTTGCCTGGCTTTCTAGAAGGAAGACTTGGTCCCGCCATGAGCATTTTTATAGCAAACAGCTAAGAGAAGTTAGGTTTGCTCTCTGATTTTTAAGTGGGATCTGGTGAAGCAGATTAAAAAGCACACAACAGTTTCAAAATAAAAGCCTGCTGGAAAACAGTGAAATATGGCCTAATGCAGAAAGCAAAGAGCCATGAATGTCCGTACTCTTAGTAGGCCCAAAAGTCATTAATTGTTTTAATTCTTTTAAAGAAGAGCCAAAGGTCAGAGCCCTTCTGCTAGGATGAATTACTCACTATATAACTCTATCTCCTTGGGATGCATTAAATAGGAGTTGCCCTCCTTCCCCACCCCCTTTCCCTATGTACCAAGCCAACCCTCCAAATACAGCTAATATCTGCACCCATAAAAACGACCCTGCTTATACGGTACAGCATTTTCTCCTCCAAGCACCTTATTCTTTAATCTTCTACCTTCATCTGTTGTCCTCAGCTCATTCTCTGCTTCAGATTTATCTGTCTGAAATTTGTGATCTATGCTTTTGAAATCTTCATAAAGTCAACACTAGAGACAAATGGAAAGCTTCCCTTCGGATGTGTTTTACTGCTCAGGGGCATGTGAGGGTTTATGGACGGGCTGTAAAGCTTGGCTAACAGAGTGATTTTTCTCGTTGGCCTGGTTTTCAATTTCTCCATGTAGCTTTAGATGTGATTTTTCTCTCCTATGTGAGGAGATACAAATGGGCAAAAACCAATTCACATATTTAAGAGTCCTAGGTAATATCTTTCTAGAAAATCGGGAGTCTAGGGGCAAGTTTTGCACAGAGGGAAGTTTCAAGTGCGTTCGTTACACATTTGCCTTCTGCTCTGTTTTTAACTCCTTCAAGCCCAAGTGATACATGGTATTCTTTTGGACTGATAAGTAAGGAAAAGATTTATAAAAGAGGTACCTAGCACTTTTTGAAAAAAAATATGTATATACTAAAATGTTGACTACTTTGGTTTTGTTCATGTCTTGTGCAGGCAACCCCGAAATTGTATTTTAAAGTGTACTGATATAGACACAGGAAATATATTTATTTAAAACCATCACCAGTCCTAGACATTATTATTAATATTTGGGTAGAAATACTCCCAAACACCACTGTTTCTAGGTTCTTCTTCTTCTTTTTTTTTTTAAGCTTACATGACTTAAAAAGAGTGATGCTTTTTATTTTACATTTTACACACCATGAAAGTAACACCTTGTATTTCTGGTTCTGCAGGGAGAGGTCTTGATTTTTTTGTTCCTCCGAAGAAGCTAGAATCTCAGGACTAGAAGAATACGCATCAGTCAAGGACACAAGTGTGCATCCAAAGGAAGCTGTGATTCTAGATTTATTTTTTTCACACAGGGGAAAACATACACCCTGTTTTATCCAAGTCACGGCTTCTTGACTTGCAGGTCAGAGCAATTCAGCAGAAGCCTGGCCATTCCCATCATTCAGCAAATAGAATAGCCAACAGCACTGTTTCCGGGTAAGTCTTATTTAATGTTTCCCTAATTAGAATCAATACAACCCAATTTTCATTCTTAGGCCTTTGTAGTAAACAAACAAACAGCCAGGGGTGCAGAAATCTCCCCAGCCACCTTCCCACAAAGCCCATAGTGTCCCCTGATGCCTATCTGACAGGATCTGAAAATTAAGTTTTATAAATGTTTGTTACAAAAACACACTAATTGGATGGACTAAGGAAAATTAACACAACGGCCTCTAGATAATGAGTAACGATTCATTAGGAGTCCTCTTTATCTCAGACGAATGAAGCACCTTGCAATTGCTGTAATCTTCTTAGAGGTACTTGACAAGCCACTTCCCAATTTTTCACGTTTACACAGAAAACGATAGATGTTCCTGTGCCGTGTTGATTGACAAATGGCCCAGTGCTCTTTTTTTTTTTTCTTTCCGTAGAGGAAATTATCAATGGTTTAGGTCAATGTGTGCTTAAAGGAAATGAGAAATGGGCAATCCAGATATTATTGAATCAAGAAACACTAATGAAATTAAGCATTAGTGTTTATTGCATTTTATTGTATTATCAGAAAGTTTTTAATTATAATGTGCAAAATCTGCTTAATGCACTCCTAGATCGTATCTGCAGAATGCCAAACCGCTTTGCGGGCTGAGGAGGGCTTGCCAGATTGGACAATTGAAGGTATAATCAACATAATGTTTTCTGGAAAGGCAAAAAGAAACTATGCCATATGTTCACTTACACTTTAATTTTATGTAAAATGGGCTGCTTTTCCTTTAATACAGCTGAAAACGTCCTTTCATTTACAGTTCAGGGTCTGCTTTATTTATTTAACAGGGGCCCAGATGCTGGCACGGATGGTGCCCAGCACTGACCCCGCCTGGAGAATTGCAACTGGAAGTTGAGTTGAAGGCAGATCCAACAGCCTGGCCTTCTCTTGAACTGTTGTAGAAGCGAGAGTTCTTGTGGCTTCTGTGACAAAGACAGCTACATGCGTGCATTGTTGCCGCCGGACCACCTTCTAGGTTCTCTTCTGAATGCCAGGCATAAACATCGAGATTGCTAGCTTGGCGGCACTGTAGCTATTAACTGATTTCTCAGAAAATGGGATCCAGTTATTGCCACAATCTACACTCCAGCCCCTTTTAGTTAATGACAAAGAGAATAGGGTTTGCATTTTAGCTATGCACCAGCCATCCTTTTAAATTGCAACCTGGTATCATAAAATCATGGGCTCTTTAAAAGCAATTTATAATGCCCATAAGGGCACCTGAGATGGAACCACCAACCTATGCTCATTATTAGTAGGTCCCATTCTCATTTTAATCTATTGCCAGCTACTGTGTTAACCTTATATAGCTCCAAATTAATGAGGCCCCTAATGTATTTTCATTGGGAGGTTGAGCAGCCAAACTCATTTAGTTAGGGAAAACTACAAAAGTCACTTTCTTGTGAAATCTGAAACTAACAGCTCCAATGAACTAATGATCACAGTATGATCCATTTTATGTACCTCTGCAAATAAAGACAACCAGTAAATGTAAAATTCACACTATATAAGCTGTGCATTAATGTGCTTATGCTTCTACAAGATGACTAGGCACAAACAGGGAGAGCAGGGAACCATCATAGATATCTTTAAAAGAAAAAGTCCATGAGCTGGGTTGACGTTCTCTTTACAGAAAATCTCTGAAGATAGAGTACATGGTCTCTACTGACTTCTTGGAGTCAGTAGAGATGGGCATGCCAACGTTAGTATATACGGTGCCAACTGGGAGGATTCTGTGTCTGGGAAGCCAGGCACATCTGTTGTACTTACATGGCTTTTTGGCTGGCTGCACCAGCTGAGGGTTCAGGTATGGGCTGTTCTCAGCATCTATTCTGCGCTTGTACTTCTGTCGACCCCCACGTACTCTGTCAAGACGTACCCCTGTGGACAGAGACAGACACTGGCTTACTGTTCAGGTGGTTACCTCAGAACAGTCAAACACATCAACTGCATCTCCCAGGAGTGCTAAGGAGACAGATAGCAGAACTGAGAATGGACAGTGTTACAGAGAGGGTTAAAAAAAAGAAGTTAAATCAGAATTGTCAATGTTTAGAAAATATGGCTATCAATGACTAGGAAACTTAAAAGGCATTTTCTACCAAGCTATCAAAGTCGCCATTTGTACATCAGGGCAAAGGCACACTTCCGTAGACATCAATTCAAAGAAGTTTCTCTTTTGTTGTAGTGTAAAAGTTTCTCAAGATAGACATTGGTATTCTGTACCTCACCTTCCATCACTCCTGAAGGCTCCATGTGTGGCATCCAGTCAACAGAAAGATGCAGAAATATACAACCCTCCTCTGTTGCACTCATGGGACTGAATATGATAAAGAGCTCTACCTGCAGACTTGGGAAGGTGGGATTGACGCAGGCTAAGACAGTTCTGTATTAAAATACCAATACATTCCCTAAAGAAAATGTTATCTACATGTTGGTACACTAACGAGAAAATGAAGAGTGGGCAGGGCTGTTCAAATGGGATAGAAAGAGTTTTCCAGAAGGTAAGAATGCCAAATCTAACACTCAACTATCTCTCCTCCCACCCTGCATGTTTAATGATGGTTTTCAAAGCACTTCACATCCACAGAATCCTATCTTCTTTCTTCTAATCGGTCCATCCTGGCTTTGTCATTGTATCAACATTTACTGAAGTTTCCCTGCTTATTAAGCTTTATTTTCTCATAATTTTCTCTTCAAACCTTTATTCAAGATTTTTCCAGTTTATGTGAGGTGGTCTCTTTTCAATCCATCTGAGATGCAGGAAACATTAGGGATAGCCTTGATGTCTGTCCACTAACTTGAACCAGGGGAGGACATTTAATCTGTTATTATTACAGGTAGTAAGAGAAGGCAGGGGTGGAGGGAGACTATGGCATGAAGACAGAAGTAAAAATGAGAGAACACTTTAGCCATCTCTAAAACTGTTAGAACAAAATAGCCTGGAGAATAAGCTTGGGTTGCTTGGATCTACTGTATGGGTCCCCGAATATTCTTTCAGTGATCATCAGAGAATTCATATTTCCCGTGTAGTTGTACACATAGCTGAGGAATTGTTTAAACCTATGGTATTTTTATGTATTTACCTTATAAGGACATAAGTGCTTGTGTATAAATGTGGAAATCAGAGGGCAACTTAAGAGTTGGTTCTCTCCTTCCATCATGTGGATCCTGGCCATGGATCTCAGGTTGTCTGGCTTGATAGCAAGTGATTTTACTACCTGTACCATCTCAGCAGCCCAAAGCTTGTCCGTTTCTGAGAATGAAGTAATTCAAGAACTACACAGACAGCTTAGCCACTAATGTGGTTATTACTAAAGCTTGAGTTGGACTCCTAGATCCCATGCAAAAAGTTGAGTGTGACATTACACACCTGAAACCCAGTGCTCAGAGACAGACATAAGTGTGACAGTGCACACCTGTAACCCAGTGCTCAGAGACAGACCTGAGTGTGACATTACACACCTGTAACCCCAGTGATCAGAGACAGACATAAGTGTGACAATACACACCTGTAACCCCAGTGCTCAGAGACAGACCTGAGTGTGACATTACATACCTGTAACCCCAGTGCTCAGAGACAGAGCTGAGTGTGATAATACACACCTGCAACCCAGTGCTCAGAGACAGACCTTAGTGTAACAGCACATACTTGTAACCCAGTGCTCAGAGACAGACCTGAGTATGACAACACACACCTGTAACTCCAGTGCTCAGAGACAGACCTGAGTGTGACATTACACACCTGTAACCCAGTGCTCAGTGGCAGGGACTGGAGGAGTCCAGGGCTCAGTGGCCAGCCATCCTAGCCACATCATTGAGCTCCAGGTTCAATAAAAACCCTGGATCAAATACTAAGATAGAATGTGACTGAGGAATGACATTGGACACTGACTCCTGCCCTCTTACTAAGATAGAAGGTGGCTGAGGAATAACATTGGACATTGACTCCTGGTCTGTACATGTGCCTTTCATAGGTGAATGCACATACATAGGAAAATATGGACACACATACACCACACACAAGAACTTGTCTTTCAGGGCTATGATGCGCGGTGTGTGTCTGTATTGCCTCCAGCTGGACCTTGAAATAAAACATTGAGCATAGTCCCATTGTGTAGACACCCCTTTTACATATGTGGAAGTGGGTGGGTAGTATGTACATCATATGGTGGTCCTTCTTAGCTACACTGGTTAGACCTATGAAGAAAAATGTGGTCCTGAAACAAAATGCTTATTGATTATTCTCACATGTAAACACACACACACACACACACACACACACACACACATACACACGTCTCCTGCTCGGGCATGTCTTGTATTTGTACAGACACACTCTCTAAGCAGTGTGCTAACCACCACCGCTAGGCACGCTCCTTTCGGTTTTGGAAATGGACTTTCTGCCTGTGAGCCACAGGACTCTGATTTCCATCCCTTCTCATCCTGGCAGGGAGGTAGTTTACATCCCATACACCTGCGACATGCAGGCTGCTATGTGGTTCATCCACCCACACAGGCGCCCAGCTCTCACATGGTCAAGACAGTCCCAAGTACCCCCAGGCTTTTACTGTCTTTATAAAATGAAAATCAATTGGACAAAGAATTCTTTTATGACTTGTGAGTTTTACTTATATGACAGTGTAGGGTGGGGGCAGGGAGACTAGATGTCAATACCCATAAAGCAAGAGATTAATAATCCTCTATATTAAACCTGGCAGACTCGATATGCAGAGCAGCGCCCCTGCCAAGTTTGGATAACAATTAATAGCAAATTTTTCTGAAGTCAATAAAATGTTTTAAAAGATCATAATAATGTATTCAGGTGCAAATTCATTCCCAGTCAAAAGCAGGCAAATGTTAAACTTTTCAGGCATTTCGAACAAAGTAAAATATATCTACTGCTGCCTTTTAACTTTGCTTCCAAACCTGGGGAAGCTGGCCTTTTGGGCACCCCTGGAGGGACAGTGACTATCATCCTGACGACTTCCTGTAGCTCCCTACACTCACAGGGAGGCTTAAAGGACGATCCAACCAGCGATAGCTCCAAACGTCTTGACAATGCACTACACCACCCATCAGCTTATTCCTTTACACCGGGACAAAACTCTGACCAAGGAGAGAGGGTCCCTTCCCACCCGGATCATAACACAAACACACTTCCAGGCAGAAGCACAAAGGCCTCTTTGCCTTAGACTATTGACAACTGGTGTGCTCAGTCATCTGAGTGAAAATAACAGAATTTAACTTTTGGTTTCATTTCTTTTGAGACATGATCTCACTTCATACCCCAGACTGGGAAACAAAGTGAGTCCCAGTCTCAACAAAAACAAAAACAAACAGACAGTAACTAAATAAACAAATATATTTTCCTCAAGGTCAGCTATAATCTGTCCATTGCGAAGCAGAGAATTAATACTTGCGAGTTAACCCGCTGTGTTTAAAAGTTGCAAACCATTTTAGAAAAAAAATAAATAATATTTATAATCAGTAATTGGGAGAGCTAGGTTAGTTAGAACCAAACACTGACAGATTCAAAACTTTCCACTGAAAATATCATGCCTGTTTTCTACACTTCTATAGTTTTAAATAAACAATTTCTCCTTAGACTCTACTTGTAGAATACTTTTGAAAAAATAAAACGAGGGTTTTTTGCCCCTAAAAACATAAGGTGCCCATGAAATAGCATGTGTGACAGAATTTTGATATTAATTAAGGTGACTAGATTGTCTGCTCAAGGAGAGACCAGCATTATCTTTTTAAAAAATAGATAAATAAATAAAATAATTTAATAGTTGGCATTTCCTACCTACCAGAACATTTCACAAGGCTTCTCCAAAGCCCGCACGCCACTAGGCAGTCACAAATTGTACACACCGTCCAAATTTACAAAATGGAAAGAGTAAGGGTAGAGCAAGAAGGAAAAATGCTGTGGAGGGAATAACCCCTAAACAAAGCAAAGGGGTCAAGCCAAGGTCACCTGGGTGGGCTCATGCTAAGCCAGCATGTTACGTCCAAATGCAAATTTTCATGATATTATATAGTCAAAGTGTAAGATAACTTTCACTATTTTAGTCACATAAAGCCAGATGGATTTCATATATATTCTTTGCCTTTGGGGAATTATTAAGAATACCCTCACCTACTTTTCTAATTTAAAGTTAAGACATTTATTGTGCTGTTCCAAAGTAAAAGTTTACTAAAAGACATTAAGGGTAAGTTCCCAGAACACTTAAGAAGAAAGAAACAAATGATCACATTAAATCCAAATAATTTTGAAATGATCACTTAAGAATATTAAACAACCAGTTGTGTTTGGTAAATGTTAACTAACGTGGACCACAGTGGAGTCAGGGAGGGCCATGAGAAAGCCGAACTTTTGAAGTCATGGGCCCTCCCTATACTCTGGGTCCCCGACTCTCCCCTGTAGTCTGTGGAACCCTGACCCTCCCCTATACTCTCTGGAACCCTGACTCTCCCCTATACTCTGGAACCCTGACTCTCCCCTGTATTCTGTGGAACCCTGACTCTCCCCTATGCTCTGGAACCCTGACCCTCCCCTATAATCTGGAACCCTGACTCTCCCCTATAATCTGGAACCCTGACTCTCCCCTGTGTTCTGTGGAACCCTGACTCTCCCCTATGCTCTGGAACCCTGACCCTCCCCTATACAGTCTGGAACCCTGGCCCTCCCCTATACTCTGGATCCCCGACTCTCCCCTGTATTCTGTGGAACCCTGGCCCTCCCCTATACTCTGGATCCCCGACTCTCCCCTGTATTCTGTGGAACCCTGACTCTCCCCTATACTCTGGATCCCTGACTCTCCCCTGTATTCTGTGGAACCCTGACTCTCCCCTATACAGTCTGGAACCCTGACCCTCCCCTATACAGTCTGGAACCCTGACTCTCCCCTATACTCTCTGGAACCCTGACTCTCCCCTATACTCTCTGGAACCCTGACCCTCCCCTATACTCTCTGGAACCCTGACCCTCCCCTGTATTCTGTGGAACCCTGACCCTCTCCTGCACTCTCTAGAACCCTGGCCCTCCTCTATACTGTCTGGAACCCTGACTCTCCCCTGTTCTATCTGGATCCCTGACTCTCCTCTATACAGTCTGTAACCCTGACCCTCTCCTGCACTCTCTGGAACTCTGACCCTCCCCTATGCTCTCTGGTACTCTGACTCTCCCCTGTTCTCTCTAGATCCCTGAGCCTCCCCTATACAATCTGGAACCCTGACCCTCTCCTGCACTTTCTGGTACCCTGTTGCTGTATGCTTCATGTGCTGCTTAGAGGACCTCTCTCCTCTCCTCTATGAGGATGCCATGTGACATACCCTGAATCCCTCTGCAGGTGCCTGATGCGGGAAGCATCTACACAGAGCATAGAGGAAACTCTCTTGCTGGAGCTACAGCCAGAGGCTGGAAGGACTGGCCGAGTCTAGCCCAGTTCTGGGAACGTCCATGGCAGCTTCTGTTGGGTTCTCCTTGTGGACAAAATCCAGGCAGCTCCGAATGTTTCTAGGCGTCATGGTGTGGGGAGGATGGGTGGAAATTTTTGTATGTGCACACAGATACTGCAGGGAAAGCCAACCAATCAACTGCTTGAAGACCGTGTAGGACAATGTGACAAACCAACTCTGGATGGTTTTTTTAACTGTCATCATCCTCTCAAAGTAGACAGCAATGCTGTTACATATGGCCTTGAGATTGAGTCCCTTTGTCCCTGCTTTAACAGCCTGCCTCCTGGTGCCTCCTCTTAGCATGCACTGCCTACAAGTTAACTCAGTGAGTCAGTCCATACCTGTGTTCTGAAAGAAACGGAAGGCAAGGCAGCCCCTAGCCTCTACCACTTCCCAAGAGCTTGTTAAGCGCTAAACACTCACCCAGGTGAACTGAGTTTTATATGTGTTAGCACACATACCCTCAAAGTAACCCCACGAGGCACTTGCAATTCTTGTCCCATTTTACAGATGGGAAAACTGAGATGTGTAAGAATCAGGTTCCGGTGTGAGCACTAGGGAGAATGCCTAGACCTTGAGAGGGAGCACGGTGTCAGCAGAAGGAACACGACTTCCTCCATTCAGTCCCAGTCCTGGTGACTCAGCTAAATGTCTGAGTCCACAGCTGTGAACATATCCAGCGATGATGGTTTTTAAAAATTGAAGCTATTCTTTTCTTCTGAGGCAAAGTGAGTTATTCATAAATTCCCCATGTTCCTCATTCCTCATGGAAAGGGCATTGCCAATTCCACAGGTCTGGCTTTGCCAGAGGCACAGAAGCCAAGGGACATGGCAGCCAAATTTTACAGTTCCCAATGACACCATCGATGGCGCATATTCCACTGTGTGGTGGCAGATGACTGTTGTCACTTGGGCTAGAATATCAGACCCACAAGACAGGAGTGTGGGAAATGGCTCCATCCGTGAGTCGAAACACTGTGATTTGAGATGATGTAAGAAACAAAGATTTCAAAGGGACTGAAAGGTAAACAGAGAGGGAGAGACAGAGAGACTTTAGTCCCTTAAAGAGGTAAAGAGTCAGGGCTCACATTAAAGCTTTCTTGTCCTCTAGATACATGAACAATAAACAGGGGGCAATCCTTCCTGCTGGCCTCCCCAACAGCCATCTGGAAGACTAAAATGGAAAGCTTGCTAGGAAACTGCGTACCCTTCTGTGTGCATCCAAAACGCACATGTGGGCTAACGCACATAGGAACCCCCCCCCAAAGGAGCCCCTTGATCTCTAGATCCCCGAGGGGGAGCGCACAGCTCTTGGCTGACTCTATCTAGGGCTCTTGCACCAAACTTATACCCTAGATTGAAGCCCAGCTGCAAAGGGCATGGATTTGAAGTCAGTATCCACAAGATGTCTCACAGGGGAAATGTTTCCTTAGCCAAGGGGAAGTTTCTTGTGTGAAGCATGGACGCCCAACCCATGACACATACAAGTACAAATTAGGTCACCTGCAACAGGTGACACGTTTTTAATTGAATGACTTCTGTCTGCAACTCTGACAAAAGCTGAGTGGAAATAAATGAGTCTGGCAAGACAGCCCTGAGCCTCACAATACCCGATATCTCATTATTTTTAAACAGCTATCTATAAACTAACACCGACAAGCGTTGAGCCTTTTATTTCTGCCCAGGCTGAGGTTTCTGTGAAGGGGGAAGTAAAAGGCAAGAAGAGAAAGGGGCATCCAGAACATTGCATTAAACATGCAATACCTACCATTATCACCTCCCCAGTGTAATTAGAGAAATCTCCTGTTCAAAAGGCACCGTTTCTTCCTCGCCTGTCAGGGGCGGGCACACTCGCTTGGCCCGCACTTGCTAAACATAGGGGCTGTCTTTAAAGAACAGAAGAAAATCTTCCTCTTACTTCTGCGGGTTTCTTTTTCTGGTGTGCATGTGTAATTTGTGCTGTGGGCACATATATGGTTGGGAGGGGCATACTTGTGCTCGGAGGCTGTAGAGCATTCCAGAGGTCTCTCTCAGTCTCCACCTTATCCCCTTGATGCTGGGTCTCTCGCTGAGGCTGAAGCTTGGCCGCACCCAGCAGCAACTCAGATTGCAGGTGAATTCACTAATGGCCACACCAGTCTCTCTTTCTTTCTATGAAAGGCTTTCATTATGTAGCATAGGCTAGTCTGAAACTCACCATGTGGAACAAGCTGGCCTTTCCTTTTTATCTTAAAATTTCATATTACTGTAGTGTATGTAGTCTGTCAAAGTATATTTTATCTCAGTTAAGGCTGATAGCACTTTGTACTTTTAGAAATGACCATTTCCTGCCAATAAAGCTATGAGGTAATGGGCACAAACACGGAATAGGATGGGTCCATCCAAAACTGAGATTGCACTAATCCACAAGAAGGGTGATGTTAGAAGGAGTACGTTTTCACACAGCAGCGGTGCTCCTCACAGTGCAGAGGTCCAGTGAGCCCACTCTGCAGGAGGTGGGGAGCAATGACTGGAACGCACAAGGCACAGGGAATCAACCAGTTTATGCATGGCAGAGCTAAGCTCTGACCCTTTTTTCTCACTGAATTGGTGGAATACAGTAGGAATCAAATAATAACAGAACATGGACGTGGGTACACAGATGTGTTGGCTTTTAGTTTTGCATCTTGTTGTTTTGTTTGTTTTTTGGGTTTTTTCGAGTGTTTTTTTTTTGTTTTGCTTTGTTTTGTTTTTTGAAATATGTGACAGAGCAGGACAGCAACAGTCTGGAGGGCACTGGGTTCTATAAAGGGGACAGGAACCCAGATGACACGGACAACCCAGCTAAGACTTATAAAGCTGGAAGATAAACTCACAGAAATTCTCAGAAGACAACCTTTATGCGATTTGTCAAAGATACTCAAGTAACATTAGCAGAAACTGGAGAACCAGCTTCAGGCAACTTAGAGAAGCCTAATGCTTAAAAATATTTATCTGGTGGCCATTGGAATCTGCCAAGGTAAAACAGAGCAAATCTGGAGATTCAGGGCGCAGTGCACCTGGTCCGGGGCTGGGTGCTGTTCATGAAGTCCCACGCGTAACACCCACACTACACAAACCAGGGCAGAGGCACTGCAGAGGTGAAGGGTTGTTTTGCGTGTGGGGTCATACGGGTCAGTGGAAAGAAGAAACGGCGCAGACTAGGATGACTCTTAGCCTTTCCAGCTGTGTAGACAAAAGTATCAGAAGTTCAAAATCATTCTATGGTAAGTTCAAGGCTAGCTTGGCCTATATGGGTCCCTGTTTGATGGATGGATAGACAGATAAACAGACAACAAAGTAAAAATCTACCACAAAGTATATCGATATATGGTTTAGATTTTCGGGTCCTGTGTAATGAAAATTATATCCACTAAGTTAAGGCTATATTGGCCTATATGAGTCCTTGTTAGAGACATATAGATAGATGATAGATAGGTAGATAGATAGATGATAGAGCTGATAGATAGTAGATGATAGATGATATATAGAAGATAGATAGATAGATAGATAGATAGATAGATAGATAGATAGATAGATAGATAGATAGATAACAAAGTAAAATCTACCACAAAATGTATCAAGAAATGTTCTATAATCTCTGGTTCTGTGTAATGGAAATTCTACCCAATACATAAAATATAGAAGAAAAATCAGTTAAATAGTAATTAAATGTCTATGTAATGTTAACACACACATTCCCAAATGTCATAGGAGTGTCAGATTTCTTGTGGCACAATGGAATATTTCTACTCTCTTGTAACATTGGCAGCAAGAAGTTTAACATGACAATAATAGTAAATAATTCCCAGAACCTCGTGGGAATACCCAGCAAACGAAAGCATGAAAATGATGTTGAGTCAAATCTTAAAGGCAAAGTTAAACTCGATACCACAGAAAGATAAACTAGGTACAAAGATAACAATCAAGGTGCTGGGTTGTGAACCACAGTTATCCTGCTCATAGAGGAGGATGGGAGTGGGGTTTCAAGAACCCGTTGTTAGCTCTTCAGTGGAAAAGAAAGGAAAATAATGAAAGAATTCTGAAATGGAGACAAAGAGATGCTCTAAGGCATGTTACTGGAGAAAGATAACAGTGTCCACTGAGACCCTAGACAGACAGGCCACTGCCAATCCCTCTCCATTACCAAGAAGAGGTTGGATATTTCTGAGGGGAGTTAGCAGAGAGGAAAGAGAGACAGGAAGGATTACAAAAGGTATAGGCTGTGCTGTAATTCAGAACTGAGAAGAAAAGTACACAGGAACCAGGGGGCACCCTTTGCTAGAGGCAGCCTTGTCTACAAAGATGGGCAGTTTCTAGTAAACACTCCAAGACACCAAATTATATATGTTTCCCTCCCCAAAATTTGACTGATTTTGCTGTTGAGGGACTTAAGATCAGGGTAGGAGAATTGTGAGACATAGTAATAATTAAAAATCACACACATATGTACATATATATCAATAAATAAAAATGTCACGCACTAAACAAGCCGTGTTTCCAATGCAGCTCATTCCCATTAATTATCTTTTGATCACTTATATATTTGTGGAATCTATCTGCTTTCAATAAATAGCTAAAAATTCAGTTTGCTTGACACAGATGAAATGCACACAAGGAGGCATTATGCTTTTACATGCTAAATGAGTATCCAGGTCTTAATAAGACATGATTTCAGATTCAATCTTAATTGTCATAAAATGTTAGAGATAAGTGAAAGACTTAGATATAAATAAATCTAAACAATAAAACTAAATGTCCTGTGATGGGGGAAGTCCTTCTGTGTATATGTTGCCCTACTGGTTGATTAATAAAGCACTGTTGGCCAATAGGGAAACAAGATAGGCGGGACTAGAAGTTGAGGAGGATTCTGGGAAACAGAGGCACAGTTAGTCACGATGAAGAATGAGTAGAAGTAAGAGGTCCGGACCTTTTTCTCCAGTAAGAGAAGACCACGTGGAAATACTCAGATTAGCAGTTATGGGTTAATAATAAAGTCAGAGCTAGCTGACAAGAAACCATACCAAACGGCCAACAGCTTCATAATTAATATAGTGTTTCATGTAATATCTGGGGACTGAGACAGCTCGGGACCCAGGCGGCTGGCAGGAAGACTACACATTACAGTCTTGCCAAAAACACCCATATCTGCAAAGTCCATATGCTTTAAGGTGAGCATTTAGGTTGGGCATGGTGGCACGGGTCAAAGTTCTCAGCATTTGGGAGGTTAAGGCAGGAAGATGTCAAGTTCAAACCAAGCCTCCGTGCATCCCACAACACCTGAGGGACAGAGAAAGAGAAGAGGAGAGGAGGAGAAAGGGAGGAGGGGGAAAGGAAGCAGGGGAGACAGGCAGAGAGGGATGGAGGAATGGGGGGAAGTAGGAAAGGGGAACCTGCCTTTAAGTGCTTCAGCGGGTATTTAGAAGTACCTTGGATTTTGAGTGGAGCTTCTGGACTGGTGTGGAAAACACTTGTGGTATGTGCAGAGTGTAAACACCTGAGACCCCAGGAGGAGTCCATTGTATCAAGCAGGGACTTTCTTGACAGATGTTCTTTGGGTATTTGTCACAGGACTTCATTCAAAGGACCCATGATATGGGGAGCAGGCTTTAGGTTCTAGCAAGAACAAAGAACAGAGCAAACACTTTCGTCTGGTCATGAGGCAGCTCAAGGCCAGATGTTGTGAGCCAAAGCCCCAGCTGTCAGTATTGTATGCAGGGAGAGCTAGAATTTCCCACGGAAAATCCCTGTTGTTTTCCAAACCATTTTTCTTAGTCTGTCCTATTGGTCAAGTGTTCTCCTCTGTGTATCTGAAACATAGCCGGGTCCCAAAACAGACTTGAATACACTTTACTGTCATGTATATTCAGCTGAATTCCACACACTATTTGAAATTGGATTAAGGGATTAAAAATACAGTCAAATGATTTTTCTGCATGTTTTGACTGTATATTAACATTAGTGAATGTCATGTTGATCACACACTTATTCTGAAGGAAGACTCAAAAACACTGAAAAGGCGAAAAAATACATTTACGTATCATTTATTAATCAGTTGTTTTTATCTTCTTGGTTGATTCATTTTGTATTTGTCCAGTTAGAATGTACACACAAAAATATATGAATCTCTTTGCAATTCTGTAGTCCTCACTTGCTGTTTTCCTTAGGGTGCTAGTGTATTATACTTTAAGATAGGAAGACTTGAGGTCACAAAATGAAGTAAACACAAAAAGAAGGGGGAAAAGGAGTTGGTTGGAAGGCGGAATGTCACAGTTTACTATTTCACCATTCTTCACAAACACTGTAAAAAGGAAACAGGAGTTGATCTGCTAAGGGGGCCTGAGTCAGATCTCCACATGAGAATTATATTTAGAAGATATTGAAAGTGAAACAGGAAAGACCAGGCATCCCTGGACTCAGGGAATTTGACAAATGAAAAAAAACATTCTCTTCCCAAGACACTTTTATTGCCTTCCTGCCTGGAAACAGATGAATGAATAGGACCACGTGGCAAGCCCTCTTCCAGCTCTGAGAGTCTATGAATGAAGTACTTAAGAAGATGGAAGTGACCCACAGACTTGGAGTCTGACAAGTGCCTGGGCAGCTGGGTACATAACATACTTTGTATCCTCAATCAGGGAAGATTGGAGCCAAATGGACAATGTTAGTGAAGCCGACAGCAGAAGGCTTGCTGGCACGGGCCTTAGTGCCTCTCACACTGACCTTGGCCAAATGCATTTCCCTTTGTTCTCACCGATAATAGAGCAAATAAAATACCCGTTTGAAAAATGCTTGCAGCTTATTGCTGCATTAGGAAAAGATCAATGTCCACTGCACATGGAGGGGGAGGCTGAAACTAGGAGATTACAGACAGCCCCAGGTTTGCTGCACATCTGGGTTAAGCTAAGCAAAAGACATACGGACTGACTGGGCGTAGGTATACAGAAGACGACCACGTAGTGGGTACTCTAAAAGCCGCATGATGACTGGAGAGAGCTCTGTCACTGAACTCAACAGCACCTAATCTGCAGGATGAAAAGCAGGTATGAAATATGGCATTTTCTATTAAATACATCCCAAAGATAAAGGTTGCATCTCATCATGGACAGTTGATCAGAAATCCAGGTTGTGTGTATAGATGTGTACACACACCCAATAACCATGGGGGCATGTTCCAAGATTATGGCTAAAAGTTGACAGCCCAGAAAGGACTGTACTCTATATGGCGATTACACACAGCACACACACACACACACACACACACACACACACACACGTGGCCCTTTCCATTTTCACTGAGCTCCCATATAAGGTGCCTCTAAGTTTTTGTTTGAGGTGAGAGCAAGGTTCCTTCTTACCACACGCCTTGGTCACTTCAGCAGGCTTTACCACTTCCTGAATCACAGAAGGAGGAAATATCCAGGATCTCTGCAGCACACCCATGCTATAGGCATCGCCCCTCTTATGAGCTCGGCACGTTATTAAGAAAAATAAGGGACCTGAGCACAAGTGCTCGGTGACTGTGGCACTCCAGTTAAGGCCTTAGTCAGCTGACTGCAGCTTGGTGGTGATGGGAAAGGGAAGCTCCACACTTGGGGAAGAGGGAACAGACACTCTGAGAGTCCATCATGCTCATCCGAAGGGACAAAAGTTTAAAACGTAACAGTTCTTTATTTCCAGAATCTTCCATTCACTATTTTTAGATTGCAGTGTACTCTTCAGGTTAGGGGAACTACTGTATACACAGAGATGCACAAATACACATAGTAAAAGCAACTACTGTATACACAGAGATATGCACATATAGATTATGATGAGCAAACGTTTCCAATCAATACAATACTATTTATTTTTCTTTCTGTTCTAATAATTTCATGGCCTGATCAAGTATGTCTAAGAAATGTTCACTTGTAAAGAGCCTCTCTCTCTCTAGATGATAGATAGATAGATGATTGATAGATAATAGATAGGTGATATAGATGATAGATAGATAGATAGATCAAAAAGTAGTAGTCATTCTGCTTCTTTCCATAAAGCTATCAACACGGAATTGCTCATGCATTTCTAGCTGATGACGTAGCCTTTGGGCTGCCAGGTTGCTGTTTATAACTTCTGATGTCTGTGGAGTTAGAAGCCAACGGCTGGAACTTCCCTAATGGAAGCCAAGTGTGACAACTGGTTGTTTAAACTAATCACATTATATGTTGGTAGCGATTTAGAAATTATCCTTGAATTTCACTTATTCCCTCATTATGTAAAAGTGCAAATTAAATGACCCAATTGCTCAAGCTGTCCTAATAGACTACAACACAAAACTCTAACTTTAAAATCTCATTTAGTAGGCTTTCAGTCCAACGTCAACAGAAAAGGGTTTTCATTAGAACTCATTTCTAACAAGGTTATAAGTTTGATCAGACACCACCCTAGCACCTGTCAGTTAAAAACGCTGACATGTTTTGGTCCAAACAAGCTCTCTTACAGAGATTCACTTTGGAAGTCCCTGCAGCCATTTATAGAGAATAGTGACAAGTACTTTCTTAAATCTATTCATCATGTTTACTCAGTGACATGCTGGGAAAGGGAAGCTCCATACTTGGGGACGAGGGAAGAACACACACCCTGAGAGCCCATCATGCTCGTCTGAAGGGACACAAAGAGTTAAGTGTCTTTCCAGAGAAATAGGTTGGAACTGCAGGTCAGTTCCTGGTGTCTCAGACATCCATCGCCACTGGGCTCTACAAAGGGATCGATGACAGTCAGTTGGTGGCCCTTCTTGCATTGCAGGGAGAGGACTTCCAGGCTCAGAACAGTAGGACTGCACTGTGGACTTTTCCAACACTCACATGAGGAAGGAGGCGCTGCCTTTAGGGCTGGTGAGATGGAGACTGGTGTAGAGAGTTGGCTCCATGTTCAGTTCACAGAACCCATACGGCTGCTCATAACCATTGGCAACTCTAGCTGCCTACAGCAGGTCTGATGCCCTCTGCTGTCCTCTGAAGGCACCAGGCACGCACATGGTGCACGTTCGTGCATGCAGGCAAATACTCACATACACACAATAAAATAGTTTTGTTTTTTGGTTTTTTTTTTTCAAGAACTGGAACTTGGGAATTGACAGTGTTTCCTGTGGGCTTGTGAATCATTAGGTACAAAGGAGTAGAAGGTGTTGCTGGAATAACCTTGAATCACAGGACACGTGATGGTCAGTGACAGCAGCATAGGAAGGGCACTGAACTTTCAAAGTTCAAGTGTTCCTTTTAAGAGAAGTGAAGCATTGAAAGAAGGGGGAAAACTCATGTTTGTACTATTTTCAAGTATATGAAGGCACTTATGAAACATTTCCTTATGCAAAAATAACACATCACATAATTGTACATGAGTCTTTCCATAAGGCATAAGACACACCGGATAGAGCCGGGCGTTGGTGGCGCACGCCTTTAATCCCAGCACTCGGGAGGCAGAGGCAGGCGGATCTCTGTGAGTTTGAGGCCGGGCTGGACCGATAGCCTCCAAAACAACACAGAGAAACCCTGTCTCGTAAAAACCAAAAAAAAAAAAAAAAAAAAAAAAAAAAAGACACACTGGATATTTGGACATTTCCTGTACTCAGATAACATCAGAACCAGTGCAGCCAGGATTAGTGTGGGTGTGCATATGTGTGTGTGTGTGTGTGTGTGTGTGTGTGTGTGTAGCAAAAGACAGGAGACATCCTTGAATTTCTACTGAAAGAAGTAGTTCCTTCACAGCCTCTGTTGGTCCTGCAACATGGGCTTCTACAACAGAAACCCCTGATTCTGCTCAAGAACAGATTTTAGACATTCACTTTTTTCTGAGGCACTCAATTTTGCTGCTACAAAGAGAACTACAAGGGACACCTGCACCCCCACTCCGGAAGCTGCATCAGTGTCCTAATCCATCACAAAGGTCACTGTTGGGCAAAAAGAGGCCTCTGCTCCAGCCACTGGGCCTTCATGACTGCCTCTCAGCCCATGGAATCCCTGTTGGCCTTGGAAATGAAAGACCATGAAATTGAACCCAAGGAACCAGAAGGCAGATCAAGAGAGCACTGGTCCACCAGGCTTAAGACTGGAAAAAGTATAACACTTGTATTTTTTCAAAAGTTTTAAATGCCTCCATGTCTTGGTTTATTCATGCTTTTAAGCTTATCCTAAAGTTGAGAGCAGAGCTGGGGGATGGAGTTGGCATAAAAGCTGTTCTCACCCTCATTCATTGATTCCCCCATTTGTCTAATTAATTTAGCTAAATGTAAATATCATATTGCTTTATGAGCAATCAAGTTAGCTCTTTCTAAAATGGTTTTACATAAACCTACATACTGTTGTGGGGGGACTGTTTTTATTATTCCGGATTTTAAATAATTCACAAGAAATAATTTAAAATGTCTTACTGTTCCTTTAACTCATTTGTGTGTGTGGGTGTGATATATGCATATGTATATGTGTGTGCACCTATGCATGCTGTTGCATGTGCATCTGTGTGTGCAAGCGTGAGAGAGAAGAGGCCTACATCAGGTGGTTTTCCTCGACCTATCAGTGAATGTAGAGCTCCCTGACTGGCTGGACCACCACACCTCTGCCTGTGGGCTCTAGAAATCGATGTATGGATGAACCACATTTATCCAGCATGAAGTTACACATGCACACCACTCCATCATGACCAGCTGACCAGTTTTTATGTGGGTCCAGGGAACAGAGAGTCAGGATCCTAGAAAGGACAGCACTGTCCCCTTGAGCCCTCCCCCCAGCTTAAGCCTTTAAAGGATCTTTGTGTCACCTTGGCTTACTGATGCAGGTGGACCAAGCCCGCTGTGGGCGGGACCATCTCTAAGCATGTGAACCTGGTTCTTAAGGAAAGTTAACATGAACTTGAGTGAGTGCGCTGGCAAGCAGCCTTCCTAGATGGTTTCTGCTTCAAGTCACTGTTTGAATCCTTGCTTTGACCCCCCTCAATGATGGACTGAAGCCTGCCAGTTCCTCCCCTAAGCTGCTTTTGTTATTGGTATTAGTCATGTCAGTAGAAAGGAAGCTAGACTTGCACTGTTTGTGGTATTGAAGAGGGGAAAAAGTGAGTTGTAACTCCCTGCGTATTTGATTTGACTGTGGGGTTTACCTTCTTTTGAGGGTATAACTGAAGGATATCAGCGTGTACTGGGGAAATATTAGCATTACCAATTGCCGGCATCATATTAAAAGCCCAGATCTCCTGGTACCAAGTAATCATGTAAAAAACCCTTTGAAAATCATAATGAAGATAAAGATGTTTGAAATCTTTTTAATCATTCATTCAAATAAGATGAGATTGTTTATTTACCAATGTCTGTGACCCTAAAATAAGAAAAAAAAAGGTTGCATGTGATAGGAGCCCCAAGAATAGAGAGTAAAAGCATCTAAAAAAAGAACACTACTTTCTATTTTTCTCAAGGATGAGACAGGAAGAAATATAAAATGAATATAGAATAAGCTTTTCAAATTTATGTTAAATTCCATTTAGCAAGCTAGCAACACACTCTAAAGTGCAGCCTAAAACTTTTAATAAAGAATTGCACTAATGTAGACTTCTCTCTAAATTGAATTCTTTTTAACTAAATTGGAATAAAATATTATTTATTTAACAGACAATGAATTGGAGTGATTTCAGTTTAGAATCCAATATTGCAAATAGTGTATTTGAAATCAAGAAGTCAAATACACAGTGAGTTAATAAGTACAAGTATATTTACTTACTAAATTGGAGAAAAAAAACCTCAGTATTTGAGGAGACATTCTCAAAACGAGGATGTGATATTTATAGCTAACATTGTTGCAATTGATGTTTGTCAATAGTCATGCATACTATCAGAAGTTACCCCACACTCTAGTTAAAAGTTCTCACAAAATCAAGCCCACATCTCATAAGTTCTCCAAGCCTCAGGGAAAATCCAATACAACATGTATGAATGAAGCTTTTAGACCTAAGAAGGTATTTTCTTTACAGTGACATTCAGCAAATAACAATATTCTATTTCTCGTGAATAAAACATAAAAGTGTTCAGACAGTTAATGGCTATAGTGATACTCTTTCTAAGAATTTAAATCCTTACAGTGATTTCTTTTTTTTTTCTTCTGGTGCTATTAAACTCACCTCTGGGACTTCCTGGTCACTATAGGCTTTCTAAGACTTTGAAATGACATAAAATTAAAAAACGAAACAAGATATTTGGAAACTTAAGAGTGCTAAAGTAATGTTTGTCATGGGTATTTAACTGAACTTTAAAAATGAAAACAATAGTTGATGTTTTATCTTAAATAAAGCTTAACACACATCTATGGAAAAAGGACAGAAGTCGTTCTTACTATTTAGGGAGCATCTATTAAGAGCAATCATATATCTATGTCAACTTCTATTTATACAAGATGATTGCCTAGGTAAGTGGGGCTTTCAACCCCTCCTCAATTAGTTCCCCCATCACATTAAAATGACAATTTATCATGCTTGAAAGTTCCATATCTATTCTCCAACCACACCTGTGTGATGAATGAGCGTTTAATGAACAATATCATATTCTCGGTACCTCAGCATAAACTAAACATTATAAATCTCACATGCATCCACAGTAAATTGAAGAGAGAAATAATTGTATTTAATTTTAAAATAGACATGTATTCTGGAGAATTCTGAGTCCCATCATATTTTGAAAGAAGTATGGTCTATTTCACAGTCAATAATGCTGTTTCTAATCAATGCTTAGAACCAAATGTGAATTACATTTTTCAAACTCCAGTCAAGAGTTAGAGAGATGGTTTAGCAGTTACGAACATTTACTGCTCTTGCAGGTGATCCCTGTTTAGTTCCCAGCACCCATGTAATGTGAGTTCTAAGTTAAAGCCTATGACTCTAACTCCAGGGAGATAGATGTGAGGTCTTAGCCTCCATGGGCATCTTCACTGAAGGATTCATATCCTTAAAACAATAACATTAAACAATAAAAAACTGTCTGGTGCATTTAGGAATAGATAAATATTCTATATTTTTACTACAATATGTGGCCAACTCTAATTTTTTTCTTTTCTTTTTGAGATTATAATTATTTCTCCCTTCCTTTACTCCCGCAAATCTTCCCATATACGTATCCTTGCTCTCATCTGAATTTTAAGAAGACAGCAGATGTAATTTTACCACTATCTGGTAGAGAAGCATTTATACTTTGGGGGAAAGAGTTAATAAACTACAGACCTGAAAGCAGAGTTCATGGCTGGTCTGAAATTTCCTTCTAAGAGTAAGAGTGGGTGTCTATCAAGTGCTTATGAGAACAAATTTATGGAAAATAACTAAGAGTAAAGCTTTGTTCTTATTAAGAAACATGAATATGTATGTAATTTTAGCCAGACTAAATTAACCCAAAAATGAATAAATAAAAAAATAAGGACAATAATTGTTTTCACAAGACAAGGATTTGCTTCCCTTCCCCCTTTTGCTTTGGAGTTTCAAAAACTAATTCACATTTTAAAATAAAACTGTTTGGAAAGAAACAAAAGGAAAATAATTTGTAAAGAATTCACCTAGGAGCAGGAACCCTATACAGCCCAATACACACATTCACACGCACGCGCACGCGCGCACACACACACACACACACTCACACCACATACACATTCACACACACACGCATGCACACACATACACAATACATGCACACACACACACACCACATATACATGTGGCAATAAGCACTGTAAGTAGAGAAAGTCTGTAGGCTGAACAGTGTTTGATATGAGCATAATTCATGAAAATGAGTGTCTGTGCATGCACTATACTGCTGATGGGGCGTGTCTGTTTCCTAGTTCACTGATAAGGTTATATTGAGTCTGTGTCCTAATTTCACACTATACAGCTTTTGAAGTTACAAGAGTTGGGACTTGGATCAAACCCATGTTTTGGGTTTATCAGTAACAGTAGAAATAGGCGACATATCACAGGTATGGTCATTCCTCTGTGCCTTTTCAGTTGTGGGACATTAACATGTTCTCCATAGCTAATCCTCAATCACCATTGTGAACCAACAGCAATAAACATATAAATTATACCTGTGGTTCCACTTTCGTTTTCAAACTGATGGCTTAATTTGATTGAAAGCCACTGATCATTAGAGCTTTCTTTTTTTTTTTTAAAGCAGCGGAAATTGGTTTTTGCGTTTTGGCAAGCTTGCAAATTATTTTGTTCTTACAGCTCCCATCCCCTTGGACTCCTGGTTCTTCTACACACTTTTGGTATCACCAAATCAGAGCAGAGAGCTACCCTTAAACAACAGACAATTCAATCTGGACTATTTCCTTTAATGAATGTATTGTTATGAATTAATTCAGGCCTGTCATCTGCATCAATATATACCTACAGTTTTAATGCTTTTGTCTTCCTGAGGACTCAGTGTATTCCATTTCCAATTGTGGAACAGAATTGATTATGACCTGAGAGTAACTAGTTAACGGCAGCACATTTCTTGGACTTGGATCATAACTCAGGACCATCAGTCTAGGGCTGCCGCCTACTACCTGGCTTTTAGTCTCAGGGAGGTCGGGGAAGATAAGGTCAGGGTGCTGCATTTGCTTTCCTAGTTTCAAGCCTCTTTATATCAACATAGAGAAGATAACTTGGGATGGGGCGTCAGCTAACTTGGTAAAGGGATACTTCCCTAGTAGCTGGAGGTCTACAGCTTGGACTCCAGAACCCAAGGTAATGTGGTGACCACCTGCAATCCAGGAGGAAGTAGAGGCAGAGGACCTTCCAAACTCACTAGTGATCCTAGCTAGAATTGATAGGGGCTGGGTTCAGCAAGGGAACATGCCGTAAGAGCAATCAAGAAACAGACATGATGATGGGGCTGCCCGATGCACATGCACACACATGAATTCACACCACACCCCTTAACTGACACCTAGCCACTGCTTGGTGACAATGCGGTGTTCCATTTTAACAGAATATCAAACACGCCAACCCTGTTATCTTAGGACAATGTATGATCTTCGTCTCTGATTTCAGATTCAATACTCCTTGCAATTTTGCAAGCAAGGAAGATGGGTGGACTCTCTTTTAAGTTCCACTGAGGTGAACTTGGTGGGCCTCTTGATGGCCCCAGAATGGGGTCTGGCCTCTAGAAACAGCAATCATTTATGAGAACTTTGGAATTCTCAGTCCCGGCCTTCCAAATGTTCATGGAAGGAGCAGAAAAAGACTCAGTTCATTGCCAGTGCCCAATGACTAACTCAATTATGTCTATGACACTAGGGATCCATAACAGCCAGTGAAACAATAAGGTTCAAGAAGTTTCTGAATTGGACCACATTGTGAGGGAGCACATGCAGAGGGAGGATAGGGCTCTTTGCTCCTGTTAGCCTGTGGACCAGAGCCACGAATTTGTAGGAGCGCATTCAAACAGCTATAACTAAAACAAATTCCTGAATATCTTCTGGCATGCAATCAGAGAACTAGTTATAGTATTGGAAATGACCTTACCATAGCAAAACCCAAATAGCTTCTGGACCTCAGTTTCTTAGGGTCAGCTCAAACCACAAAAAATAAAGGTATGAATAGGAAGGTCTGAAGTTAGAAGCATGTAAAGTAAACAAATCCCCTTATGTGTACCAGAAAAACAAGAAAATGAAGCAGGAATGACATAGGCATATCAATAAATAAATAAACCATCTAGAAGGGGCTTCAATTAAGCAAGTCTGGGATAAACTGGGCATTGAAATCAACGACAGCAATGGATTATAACTCAGTGAATAAAACAGAAGTCCACAAGTCCACATCACCATATGTAAACACACGAGTAAACTTATGGAGTGGAATAATGACTTCAATTCAAATTAACACGCTGCAAACCTTTTTAGTATCTGAAGCAGGCAAGCACCATTTCACAGTGGAAAATGCCTGGTACACAGCCCAGACACAGGGAGGAGGCAGATGCCATTGGAGATGAGAAAGGCCAGTTGAGTATCCCCTGACATGATGTAGTCAGACCAATGAGTCAGTGCTGTGACAGACCTGACAACCAAGCACCATATGCATCTCCCGAAGCAGCATCATAAGAACGCACCTAAGAATGCTGCAACATCACTGGCATATTGCCTTTAAAATCATCAGTCATGAAGGTCCGTGAAAGAATGCAGATTCAAGCAGAAACTCACGTTCTGTGGCAATGGCAGTACATTGTTCTTGGAGCTTCTGTCAACCTTTGACAGTTTTGTCTCCCTCATCTTCTCCTGGGCTCACACTTTCCTGTATTTAATTCTCTCCTTCTGCCAAATAATCCAAAACGTTAGGTTTATCTGGAGTCAATTATTCCAAAACGCCTTCTTGTCCTCCAATGGATCTTGATGGTTTTTTAACATTCTCAACACCCTCAACCTATATTTTCGATTGGTATTAAAGACCCCGGGATCACCACAGTTTCACAATGGTGCTACCATCCTGAGACAAACTGCCAGAGGGGCTACTGTGAAGGAAACTGCAGGCTACTTTGCCTTACAGCACACTTCAACTATTTTACCTCATGGTCATCTGGCATCTCTGGGGCAGGTGGAGGATGTTTCTCATCTCACCACTGAGGAAGCAGAAGCACGTCCCATCCTCCATAGACAGTGTGGGTCGCAGCAAATCCTTCTAAGTTCAGAATGTCATGCTGCCCTCTTTACCAGTGAACACCCACTTTCTAGTGTCACTGAGAGGGAGAAATCAATGAGGGGAAGCCGTGCCCTGAAATAAGTTGGCATTGGACGTATTGAGCGATGCGAGTGAGTAAAAGTCACACACCACCTCCATTAAGGCGTGCGAGACTGCTACCTATCTTCTTCATTGTTGTTCTGCTTCTTAACAAAAATGGATAGTGCTCTATTGTTAGTTGTGTATTGGGGGTGGGTTAGAAGTGAAAAGAACAGAAAAGAAATGAACAAAATCAATGCGAGCTGGTGGTGAATTCCATATATTTGAAACTCAACTTTACTGTTTTTAATTAAATGGAAATACACACTCATTGTTTTAAGGACATTAAAAAGACAATTAAAACCTGACTTCGCAAGCCCCAAACACACCCCAAACATATCTTTTCAATGTGGAATACCCTCAACAACTGGCCAACCACAGTTTAGAAGATTAGATTCTGATAAGAACTGCTTGTAGTTAACTGCCTGAATTCCAATTACTGCTCTGAAAACCCTACTAATTACAAGCCTGCCACTCTGCACTCTCCCGTGAAGTTTAGATGGTTTCTCCAGTTTTAAGTATTTGATAGAGTGGCAGACATGAACTCAAAGGGAAATAAAATGAGTCTGAACATATCCCCAGTGATAATTTGAGAACTCATTCCATGTGCACTCTTGGACATTTAATAGTATCTTGGATCCCACATCAGCAATGTCTCTTCCAAGTGGTCCAAAGAAGCAGATAGAGGAGAGACTTGACTTTACATTCATAGACTTACACTTAGCTCTGCCCTCCACCAATTTCCATATATGCTGTTTGTATGTAAAGTGAAGTGAAAAAACAATCTATCCATGTGTCTGTCTGTTGATTCTCTATCATCTGTCTGTCTGTCTGTCTATCATCGTCATCTACTGATCTACCATCTGTCATCTACCTTTCTATCTTCTCTCAATCAAGCAATTATTTATCATGTATCACATATGTATGTGTACTATATAAATATGTGATAATGCATATATTTTATAATATATTATTTTATTATATATTATGTTAGTATCAATATTATGATATATTAATATTATATAACAGTACATAATATACTTATGTATAATATACATGTTATATGTTCTGTATGTAATTATATATCATATATGACATAATGTATTATGTTAATATATAATATGTTATATAATTTGTATTTGTGATATATAATATTATATTATAATCATATTAATATAATTAGTAGAATATTATGTAATAATACATTATATTAACTTGTATCTAAGGCACATGGTAACACTACCCCACCAGCTCACACTAATAATTTACATCTGTATTACACTAATAATTTACATCTGTATTACAAATATACTTTTCCATCCTTTACACTTTCACTTTTCAATTTCCCTCACTTCTAGAAAATAATGAATTTTTAAAAACATTTGTAGCTATTCAAATGAAATTTGAAGTTGGGATATGTTGAGGCTTGCAAAATGTGCATTGGTCTCCTCAGCCCAGATGTATAGCCATCTAACCTGGAAGAAAGACCTTCCCTAAATATCTTCTTTCACCCCAACTTTCCAAGGAGGCCCTCTACCTTCACCTCAAGGGTAGACAGAAGTCTAGGTATTCTAGAAGCAGCTACTAAAGCCTGAGCACTCTGGTTACAATACGTTCATGCTGTCACAGGGGCTGGTGAGAATCGGAACACATCCTCCTCTCGTCTCTAATGTCCTTGTCCTTCCCTTGGGCAGTTCACTTAACCACTGGGCCACTGCTCCCTTCCCTGGAGTGAGTGCTGGAAGGTGTAAGAGGCAGAATGCCGGGCCCAGAGCAAACACACAGCATACCTGAATTTTCTAGGGTGTTGTAGAACGTCTTCTCGAAAATATGCACAGATGAAGGCAGGAACTGCCAGGCAAGGAGATTATGAGGGGCTTCAGGTGTCAGTAGCACCTTGGCAGGGCAAGTATTTGGGGGCCTGTCACCTTCTAGCTTCTGTCATATAACCGTAGGCAGCAGCTGAACCCTTCATTCAGGGAGTAGAACACAGGTCTAGAAGATGATCTCGTCGAACCCTCTAGGGAAGGCCCTAGGAGGACCTGTGTGCAAGTGGGTGGTCTATTCCCCAAGTATGAAATACAGAAAGAGATTCTTCCCAGGCAAATGTTTTTCCATCCATGTTCAAAGGGGGTGTGGCTAAAATCAGTATTCTATGGCACATGCTGAAATACCTTTTAACGATAATGAACATGCCTTGTGCTTATCAAGGTTGCTCTGACTACCTGGGAGGGCTTCAAGGAGTGTTAAATGCTCTAGGTTGAAAAGCACTAGGTCCCCTCATCTGAGTGACTCGGGTTAGCTAGGAAAATGGCAGGGACTGGAGACAAAACAGACTAAGCTGTGACGTGGGACCTTGGGTTCTATCCTCACACAGTCAGTCCTAGTGAGATTTGCTTGTTTGGTCACTTGGCAACATGGTGGAATGTGCTAAGCAACATGGACAACAAGAAGGAACCTGATTAGAAAATCAGATTATATTCTGGACTTTTTTTAAAGATCTTAAACACTGTAAGTTTCCTGTAACAAATGTCAAAGGGGGAAAAATTACTGCCAATTTCTCAGAAAGATGTAGCAGACATCTCATGTCTCTTAAGCTCTCAGCACCTTCTCTCCATTTCTGGAGACAAATAAATTCTGAGAGCCATTCCTGGCTGTTGCCTTCAACTTCCTGCTCTGTATCAGTGCTGATTGTATGCACAAACTCTCCCCAAACCCTCAAGATCAAGAGCCAATTTTACTCTCTCTAGTTCTGGATTATGGAAACAATTACACAGAAACATCCCATCAACACACATGGCTACCTTGAGTAGAAAAAAAAAAACGGCAGGACTTCAGCAATAAAAACCAGCATCAAGTTGGGTATTTTTTAGGAGTGTGCGAGAGAAGACAAGGATTGCCTCTTATGTTTCATAAACTAGAATTGGGCTTGGGGTGCCTCAAAGTCAATTCCTACGGCACTCAGGGAGCACAACTCAGGCCTCTTCAATTGCTTCCATCCAATACAAGCCTCCTCCCTGGGGTCAGCTGGCTCACAGAGAAAGGTAGATGAGAAACAACAGAAAACACGATTACTGCTCTAGTTCTCCCTAAATGGTCCAGGTAGCCGGCACATTGCCCTGTGTGCCCTGCATTCCATTACTGCCCAAAGTAATAAAGACTTCTGTCACCTCACAGGGTTTCATCTTCAGGGCTCTCTTCTCTTCTTCTGATAAGACTGCCAACTCTACTCCCTGCAAATGAGCTCGTGTATACACTTTCAGTGTGTGTGGACAACAGGGTGTAGGGCGTTGCACAGCATCCAAGCAGGGATGTGGTGCTCTGTCTGCAGAATCTGAGATGCTTAAAGGGGATCAGATCCTGCCTAGAAGGAGCTTGAAACTGAGCCACGAGCTGCCTCTACTAACCTCACTTTGATTTTACAATTCTTGAAGATTTGTAAGTGGAGGGTAGGAGACCACGCTAATTATCTCTTTACAGATTTCTGTTTGCGAACGTTAAACAATTGCATTGACCTGGGCCAGCAGTGCTAGCCAATATTAGCACTCCATGTATGTGAGAGTTGAGCATGTCACGTGTGGGACAGATGGCCGAACCATCACAAAGCAGTCAATTCTGAAGTAAGTGAATTGCAGCTTGGGCTTCCCAGTCCAAAGAATCACTAAATTCAATTTTTTTGCAATCAGAGGCATATGTTTGCATCTGTCTACAATATGACTTGGACTAAAACTGATCTGGCCATGGTATCCTGAGGACCAAGGTTATACAATCCCTAGTGTTAAACTGATTGTGCACACCAGAGGGGGATAGGTTGACTAATTCAGTTTGTGTGGGGGTGGGGTGGGAAAGCGCGGTTTGTGTATCCATAATGTTTGCAGTAACAGGAGCAACTGCCAAACAGTCAGGGGATTTTCTCTTTCTAACATGTCTAAAGTTTGAAAACAGCAATTAGTAGTAATATTAGTGAGTAATTTAATAACAATGTTAGAGGTAAGAGACCACTTGTCTAGCATGTACAAAGACATGGTCTTAATCTCCATCAGTGCCAGAAGCAACATAAATAAATAAATAAATAAATACATACATACATACATACATGCATACATACATACATACATGTAGATGCTTATTGTGGATCTGACACTGCCCCAAACATATCCTATGTGTTTTCACCAAGATCAAGGACAAAGAATGTGTTAGAGGGACACACGGACTTCTGGAAGGAAATAGTTTATGGAATCATTCCTTTATTATTGTTTTATAACACTGGAAATAAGGAACTGGGAAGAGAGAGAGCCATGCTGTGATTCTTCCTGAGAGCAAAGCAGGCTGTAAGCACATTCCTTGGGCTCTTAGCTAGCTCTTGAGTGTGGAACTCAAGAAAATGGCCATAGACATCAGAGTACCTTGTAAATGAGGAACTGTTGAGAGGATAAAAATTAGTTAGAGCAAAAAGGGCCAATAAAGAATCTCTTTAGTTAGGGTTGGAGAGACTAAGAGCACTCATTTCTCTTGCAGTGGACCTGAGTTCAGTTCCCAGCACCTATGTGGAGCCTCGTGACCATTTGTGACACCAATCCCAGGGAATCCAACACCCTTCTCTGGCCATGCAAGGCACTGTACGGTGCATGGACACATGTGCAGGTGAGACACCCATCTACAAAAATAATAACAGGTCTCTTTAGCTGCATTGACGGAGAGTTTTTACATGCAGTTCTCAACTACCAGCACAGAAGGAATGTTGCTTACATGGAAACTTCAGCTTGTTAGTCCAAGAAATAGAAGCTACAGTGGGGATGGATTCTCTAGCGCCCTGCAATCTCACGGAGACAGAGAATTAAGATGGCGATTTGTCTGCCCAAGTCGATATGCTTTTTGTTTTGATGGGAAAGGCTTGTAGCTCAGCAGCTCAAATATTTATAGCCATGCTGAACCTCACAGAAATTGAGTGAAATATCTTTCCTCTTTTTTGGTTCGATATGACTCCAGCTCAGATGGCCTGGGACCTGAAGCCTACCCAAGATGCTCTATAAAACCACATTGCTTTGTCATAATTTCCTGCCTTAATAGGTGAAAAGCAATGACTTGAAGGCCAACTTTGAGTAGAGTAAGGGGTGTGGCATCAAGCACTCCAATCCAGACACCCAGAGCCTTTGCAGAACAGGAGCCAGTGAGGGGGACCTGAGACAACAGTGTGAGAGGAAGGAGCAGCCAGGGTTTCAATCAGGTGACAAACAGGACCCTCAGTGTGAGAACTGAGTGACTCAAGATCTGGAGAACAGTGCTGAGTGAACAGTCGCAGGCAGAAACGTGAAGGCGAAGAGGAAAGAGGCAGGGGGCCAAGGTGGAAGGCTTGGCCATCAGAACAAAGTCACAAGTGAAGGCCTTAGTAAGCTGGAAAGAAGCATAAGGAGCCAAGAAGATTCAAGCACTAACTGGTTCATTAGACCTTCCAAAAGACAATAAAATCTCAAGAGATTGTGTGCCCTAAGATCTATACAGACCTCTGAACTAGGAGTGTGACTTAATGTTTGTGCGTGCGTGCGTGCGTGTGTGTGTGTGTGTGTATACACATACACATCTATAAACTCAAAATATGTGCATATGTACATATATACATGAATATATGCATATACATATATGTGTATGTGTGTATACATATATATGCATATATATGTATATATTCAGAGAGAGAGAGGAGGGAATGTGCTGTATATGTTCTTAGAAACTATACTTTGCTTAGAATTTTTAAAAACTATTATTTACCATTTCTGATATAATTAATGGGGTGTTTATAATGCTTAATACTGAAAATCCTCCAATTTAATTTTTAAAATGAATTATTTCACTTAATAAGGAAAAAAATCCTCTCGACTTTGCCCAAGCTCCACAATTTGCCAAGTCTCCCATATTTCCAGCTATTAGCCCTTTCTTACAAAGAGCCACTTAATAATGTTCACTCTAACAGCCTCATTTATTTTCCAGAAAATTAACTCAGTTTCAACCCTGATTAATGATTTCATCTAAATGAATCAAATTAAAAATTGAAAATTATATTTCAAAAGCCAAAGGAAAAAAAATTGACCATTTCCAGTTAACAAATGATCCTTTCAAATATTAAAAGATGACCATGGAAAGTGTGTGGTGGTAATGGGATCTGATTCAGGCCTGCTGCTTATCTGCAGTTCCTGGAGGAGACTTGGGGGGAGAGAGAGAAAGGAAAGAAAGAAAGAAAGAAAGAAAGAAGGAAGGAAGGAAGGAAGGAAGGAAAG
Organism: Mesocricetus auratus; assembly: GCF_017639785.1. Taxonomy (NCBI): domain Eukaryota; kingdom Metazoa; phylum Chordata; class Mammalia; order Rodentia; family Cricetidae; genus Mesocricetus; species Mesocricetus auratus. Next base: position 6,563,065 of record NW_024429266.1, read on the forward strand.
AAAGAAGGAAGGAAGGAAGGAAGGAAGGAAGGAAGGAAGGAAGGAAGGAAAGAAAGAAGGAAGGAGGGAAGGAAGGAAAGAAGGAAGGAAGGAAGGAAGGAAGGAAGGAAAGAAAGAAGGAAGGAAGGAAGGAAGGAAGGAAAGGAAGAGAGGGAGGGAAAAGGCCCCCTTTTCAGACCTAACCCTGAGAGCCCCTCTGGGACGCTGCACGACTTCACTTAGGCTTTGCTTGCATGAGGCTTCCACAATAATACAAGCACTTCCTGCTGGAGGAAACTGGCAGGGCTGGAGAAGGCCTCAGAAGAAGGAGGTGGGAACAGGCCCTGCTAAGGAAACCTAAACGGTGGGAGAATATGATGCCATGTTCTCTGAGATGAAAACAGCCCATGAGGAAAATGGTGCCCCTCCCAGGCCCCTGTGTGTCTGTCTGTAGTGTGTGTATCTGTCGTGTTGTGTGTGTGTGTGTGTGTGTGTGTGTGTGTGTGTGTCTGTCTGTCTGTTGCACCTGTGTGTATCTGTCATGTTTGTGTGTGTGTGTGTGTATATGTGTGTGTCTGTCTGTTGCACCTGTGTGTGTGTCTGTCATGTTTGTGTGTGTGTGTGTGTGTATGTGTGTGTCTGTCTGTTGCACCTGTGTGTGTGTCTTGTGTGTGTATATGTGTGTGTCTGTCTGTTGCACCTGTGTGTGTGTCTGTCATGTTTGTGTGTGTGTGTGTGTTATGTGTGTGTATATGTGTGTGTCTGTCTGTTGCACCTGTGTGTGTGTCTGTCATGTTTGTGTGTGTGTGTGTTATGTGTGTCTTTCATGTATCTGTCACTCTGTGTGTGTGTGTGGTCAGACAACAACTTTTGGGAACTGGCCTCTCCTTCAAGAGTAAGTTGTGTGAGAATCAAATTCATGGCTGGCAAGCAGGTTGAATCACTGGGCCATCCATCTGGCCCTGATATTATTTTTTATAATCCACTATGGGCCAGTGCTTACAGGTGGATGAAAAGGCAGAGGATGAGGTTTTGCTGTCTGAACCCACTCTGAGAAAGACTATAGAGACAGACACACGTCCTTCTATGCTATTTAAACAGCCCAGAATACACCGCAATGCTCCGCACCTCACGGAACTCTACCGTGGACCCCATGGATGTCTGCAGACCGTGTGTTTGTATCTACTGCACGGTCGTGGGGGAAGCTGATGATGAGGGCAGGGTTACTGCACTCTCTATTCTGTTTTGCTATGAACATTAAACTACTTCAAAATAAAGGCTTCAAAGGAACAAAAAGATGACAGAATCCAAAAAGTAAAGAGAGAGAGGCGGGGGGGAAAGAGGGGAGCAGGGATAAATTTGTCTTTGGGGTCTGCAGAGTGACTGTTGGTATCCCAAGTGCTATGAAAGATGTTCACAAGCATGAATTGTGTTCCTTTTGACCAAATTTCTTACTCAAGTCAATTCATCAAAAGTAGCTAATAAGCCGGATGTGGTGTCACACACCTTTAATCCCAACACTCAGAAGATATAGGCAAGTGGACCTCTATGAGTTCGAGGCCAACCTGGTCCACCTAGTGCTCCAAGACAGCCAGAGTTACATAGAGAGACCCTATCTCAAATAGATCGATGTACTGATGGATCGATGGACGGATGGCTGGTGGATGGATAGATAATGAATGGAAAGAAAAGAAGCCACCAAAAGATGACTGGCTTCAAAGCCACTCACAGAAAGTGAGGAACGCCCTGGCATGGTGCATTCTGTTCTTCAGGTGGCTTCTGCCCTGTCCTTTCTCCCTTAAACACCATACCTCAGCCTGTGAGGAACGGAAGGCCGCCTCTGCGTTCCTTCCAGTTCTTTTGTAGGACTTGGCACTGCAGGCTGGTCAGGGCCTCACAGAGGCCTGTCTGTGCGCATGCGGTGTGGGGAGGTTAGAGATGCAGCTATGGGTGGGATTTTAGGCTGTCAGCTCCAGCTCCCAGCCACCTCCTTGCTGTTCAAGGGACCCTGGCAGGAAGGAAGTCAGAGCTCTGCATGCACGATGGGCGGCTAGGTGGAAAAGACTCACTGTGAAGAAAGTCGAGTTGGCAGCCAGCAGTACTGTGAGCCTCCCAGGGGCTCCCTCTAGAGATTTCCAGAAACTTCCTTGGTTTGTTAGGGAGGGTACTATATGAAATAGCTCAGGCCAGTGTCCGAACAAGAAGGCCCTAATAGCCAGGGAGGGAATCTCCGTGGATACACAAGATGACATAATACTTAAAACAACCACCAAGGAGGTATCAATCACTATGAGCTTCTTTGTTATAACAGACAAAAGGCAACTTTATGGTAAACAAACAGTAAGTTACTCAGGGCAAGAAACAGCGAGCTGAAGCGTATACATTTAATGCGAATTGCTGTCGCTCTGTCACAGTCTCTTGACTGGCTCACCCCTCCAGTCTATATGACAGTCCTCCTATGAGCTCCCTGGGTTACAGGCTGGAAGATTGTTTCATTAATTACCACAAGAGGCATCAGATATTGTTACCAATGATTCATAAGGGGACCGAGACACAACATCAAAAGAAGGAAAGGAGGAGGAAGGAAGGAGGGAAGAGGGTGAGGGAAGGAAGAAAAGAGGAAGGGAGAGGTGAAGGGAGAGAGAAGAAGAGGGAAAGGGAGGGGAGGGGAAGGGAGGAGAGGGAGAAGGAGGAGAGGGAGTCAGTTTGCTCTGTGACTAATTAAGTATTACCAGTTGTCCACACAGCTTTCTACTGAACATTTTATAAAAATTGTCTCCAAACTTTTAATACTTGAAGTGCACAGAAAGCTTTTCAATAAACATAAAACCTTGGTAATACATTAATAACCAACAATAGTACCTAAATGACTGGTCCAACGTTACACAGCTGCTAGCTATACTCAACATAAAAACATGCAACCTGTCTGCACAGGCCTAGCCTTCAGGTATCTGCTTACATTCTTCGTGCTCTCACATATGGGAAAGATGTGACACACACTTCTAATGACTACCTGGGATAGCAAGAAAATCAAAGTCCCCAGTACAGCTTTCAGTGCCTCAGGGACTTTGCAGTGACCCCAGGGGGAGTTATTGGGAAGCAGTCAAACAGCATTTGTGAAAGAGATGCTCCCCAATGGCTTTATAAACACATCTCTCTGTACTTTTCAAATAGTAAAGCCAGGGTGAGAATGTCAGAGCAGAGGGTCATCTGTGACAGGTGCTAATAAACTTTTCCCGTGTACCACGGTGGCCTTCCTGTTTGCAGCCTGACCCAGAGCTGGGGCCTTGTGAACACCAGGCCCCTCTGGAAGGCAGAAGCCAGGCTCAATGTTCGCATGGTAGACGCTGCTCAGTCCAAAGTGCAGAAAGTCTTCAGGGATCATGCTGAAGTTTCTCAAGAATTTCTCTGCCATAGGACAGAACTCATTCTGATTTCAAAACTATGACTCCATGAACTTCCTAAGCAAGCAGCATCCTCCCAAAGAAAGGTGGGCTAGGAACTGAGACACGGGGCTTCCTCAAGACCCTGTCTGCTTATGAGGCCTTTTATAACTGGATGCCAAGCTTATCATTAACTTCGGTAACCTTCTTTGAAAAGTGTGTCTCGTGACATTAGGATTTGTCTGGGTCACTTGCCTCGATCCAATAATCTGTTGCTAACACCCAGTGCTCACCAGGAACTACCATCATAACACTGTTATCCTTGGCTTATGGCACCTAAAATACCTCCTTGCTGTTCTAGGATCTGAGATTTATTCTTGACCTTTTCAACCTTAAAAAGACAACAGCAGTGTGTGTGAGAGGCAGAAGCATGTTTGGGATCTACTGGAATACCAGACCGTACTGGACTGAAGACATTTTTTTCGATTATTATTGAGTGGGCAGTGTGTGGGAGATTCTGCACTTTAGGGGAGCTTGCCTCTGTGTTTCAGTAAAGAGAAACAAACGAATGAAAACAACAAACAAACAAAAAGTCCTGTCCAATAACACCAGGGAGATGACACGGGCATAAGTAACAACATGGAGTCCCCTGAATTTACATTAACACTCATGTGCAACGGTACAGGATATCTATTTGTCATCTCAGCACTACGAGGTGGGTGCTGGAGACAGGGTCCCTGAAAGCCAAGGAAAGAGCTCACCTTGCCTGTGTGGCAAAGTTGCAGGCCAATGGGAAACCCTGACTCAAAAAATGCAAAGTGCTGAGTGCTGATTCCTGGGGTTGCCCTTTCATCTGTACACACGCAACACATACGTGTGTGCCCATATATACCAAAGCACATATATATGCACATACCTAAACATACATATACGCAAAAAAGTAGAAAACCAAAAGAAAAAGCAGGCCAACATAATGCAGCCAAGAGAGCTGGGAGTGCAGTTTGGCATGTTTCATGTGCTTCTCATGTGCTTCTCATGTGCTTAGCCCTGGGTTCAGTCCTCAGTAACAGAAGAAAAGTAACCAGGAAAAGCAGCTTAGATTTGAACCTGATAAAGGAGGCTCCCTCTCTGTCTGTTCTCCTCTTTTTTAAGTTACTGCTGATGGTCAGGACTCAGTGTTAGAGGCAAACAGAACTCCAGCATGTGAGACGATTTACTAAACAAACGCCAGCTGTGGTAAAACGTCTGCGTGAGGAAGAGGAAGCACAAACTCATAAAGCCAAATGAAGGCGATGCCATCTTCATGTGCACGGTAGTGTGGCCGCTAGACATGTGGAGTCGCTTGCAGGAGCTATCAATCACCGTATTAAAAACCGAGAGCACAATAGGTGAGTTTCTGATGACGCCATGTCATCGGCCAGTGTCTGAGTGGTGGTTCCAGAGTTGCAGAAAGGTCTAGATCTCTTGGAAATAAGCTAACATATAAAATTAGGATATAAAATAGCAATGATGTCATACAGGAAAGATATGGGTGTCTGTACCCTCCTAGTCATGGAATAATCGGTGTCATGTCATCGTGCAAGATTTAACATGGCAATAAGGAAGCACAACAGGACAGAAATATCCTCTGTGAGAAAGACTTGGGGATACGTGTGCATCTAACCTTCTGTTGTAGCTAAAATAATTGGCTGCGGAAGAGCAGTCGTCACAGGACCCTTTAGCAAACATTTCAATGCAACCGCCAAGTAGAAAAGCAAACAAAACACTGAGTTTCATGGTCATGAATTCAGTCTGCAAGAAAAGCAAAAATAAAATAAAAATTTAAAAAGAGCTGAAATTAAAGAGAAAAAGAACTTTCTCAAGAGGCCCTGGTTCTCTCCAGAATAACAAGAAATCTGGGGTTTGTGTCTTGTGTCTTGTGTCTTGCTTGCTAATGATATCCAACTCCCCTGCTCCTGTTCTCTTAGATTCATGGAGTTTAAGTCAAAACTGAAGAGAGACATAACACACCCTCCAAAAGGAAGACTGGGAAAAAACAAAAACAAAATCACATTGCTCTCACAAAGCAAATCAGAAAGCAGTAATAACTGTCAGGCATGTGAGGGCAGTGCCAACCACTACCCTCCTTTTCAAAAAAAAAAAAAAGAAAAGAAAAAAAGAAAAAAAACCAGGAAATACCTGTCCCTTATCTTGGTGCCTGCAGGGCCTCCCCATTGTAGATTCAATAATACAAGGGGTTTCTTATCAGCACCTGGGGTGACTGATTGGAGCTGTGATGTGTTTAGACAATGCACTGTATTTAACTGAATTTACAGATGCCCCAACTCAGACGTGGTAGTAAACGCCAGGGACTAATAGGAAATTAAACTTGGACAATGGGCTAACTCCATTTGCTCTCGCTGTGTGTAACCTGTTTAGTTAACACACTCTCGGACACACTTTATCTTTTTCTCTATGGATTCTCTGGGATATGTTTCAAATTGGCTAGAGATTCAATCTTCTTTTCAATTTTTTGTCACCGTTTTATGGCCATTCCTCCCTTTTATGATTGGCCACTCTTTCCCTTGCAGAGATAAAGCCAAACTAAGATGACCCCCAGTAGTCTCCCCCAACACAATTATCAGATAGCCAGCAAGGAATGCAAGGGTATGGAAGACTCCATGGTATTAATATTAATATAACATGAGAAGAACAAAAACCAGTCATGTATTTGAAAGCAACGGTGTATTTAACTCATTTGAAATTTAAATGTGAATTACAATGCGTTGGGTATGTAAGGAGTACAAGCAAAAACAGACAGGGTGACAGTTGCCTGCTGGGGTCAAGCTGAGAGTTATTTTAACTTCATTGTTTCATGTATCTGCTAGCAAAAATGGCTTCAAACAGACATGTATCTACACACATGTATGGGGTTTAACCGTTGAGGTGCAGGGAGATATCAGAAAGCCCTCCATCTTTTCATGTCACCAACAGAAAAAGGTAACTTTTCATGATATACGCAAGATCAATCTGTAGCTTTTTTGTGTGTTTGAGAGAGTGGGTGTGGGTGTGTGTGCTCAGGTGTGTGGGGTTGTGGGGGTGCATGTACACGTATGTACATGATCATGTGGAAGCCAGGGGTCAGTGTTGGGTGTTACTCCTCAGTCTCATGCACTTTTATTTTTTCACATAAAATATCTCACTGAGTCTAGATCTTGCAACATTGACTAGGCTGCTTGAATGATAGTCATAAGGAGCCTCCTATCTCTGCCTCTGCAGCCCTGGGATTACAGGCAAAGAACACCATATCAAGTTTTTGTTTTTGTTTTTGTTTTTATGTACATGAGTGTTTTATATGCATGTGTGTATGTGTACCATGTACATACCTGGTGCCCACAGAAGCCAAAGAGAGCATCAGATCCCTTGGCACTAGGGTTGTGATGGCTGTGAACTGCCACGTGGGTGCTGGGAACTGAGCCCTGGCTCCTCTGGGGGAGCAGAAAGAGCTCTTACCTGCTGAGCCATCTCTCCAGCCATCCCCTACTTTTAAAATGTGGGCTCTGTGGGTAAAACTCAGGTCCTCATGCTTGCTGGGCAAGTAATTCCCTGATTGTCTCTATATGCCTTTGTAGAATCTTGGCCAGATGCTATTCACAGAGAATGCCTTCTGCTTTATCAGTGACTGAATCCATAATGCACAGGAACTGCACAGGACTTCCACGTAAATGAAAGTATACTACCTACAAGGCTGAAGGAGCCCTTTCTCCTCATCTGACCATGTGCAGGCCTGAGTGTTGAACACATCCCCATACACTCTCATGACCCTGGCCTTGAGAAAAACAATTGGAGTTGGATGTCAAAACAAGCTGCCCACTAAGCCTGCCAGCAGCTTACGCTTGACCAGGGTGAGCTCTGTGTGGATTCTTCACATTTATTATGTACACGTGGACATGATCTAATTCACAAAGTATGTTTTCAGGTAAAATTTGTACATGAAATCTACCACACCAGGCTCAGGGAAGTGGACCCAATGGGCCACTGTGTGACAATTTACAACTTGAAAACCTAAAGAATGAAACTGGATGGGGAGATGTCACAGCCTGTGTTGTATGCATATGCGGCCAAATCTAATTCTGCCATCCTGGGACGTAGGTTATCTGCCAATTGCTCTCATTAGAGCCCTGGAGGACCCAGGGTTGTGGCTTCACTTCATACTATTAGTCTATATTGATGATTGCTGCTTTTACACCAACCATCTCATCAGAATTTCACCTCTGATGAGATGGCTGAATACTTATAATGGAAAAGTATGCTATAAGGATCAAATGGTAATGACCTTAGTACCATAGGACGTGGGATCATTTTGTTACTTTGCTTTGAGACAGAATATCATGTAGCCCAGGTTGGCCTTGAACGTGTCAAGTTTACCACTGAACTTCTGAACCTGCTGCATCCGTCTGTCACATATTATGGTTACAGATGTGGAGTACCTTGCTCATTTCATTCATTTTTCTTTCAACTTTCTGAATAGATTCTATTCGTATAACATATCCTTATTACAGTCCCCCCTCCTCTAACTCCTCTGAGAGCCCTCCCCAGTCTACCAACCCCTAACTTGAATCATCACCCTTTCTGATTCTCCTGTCTCTTGTTTGGAAACAAGCAGGAAATCAAAGAGTAATTGTAAAATACAGTAAGATAAAACAGAATTTTATTCTATTTTTAAATGTTTTTTTTTAAAGAAACAACAATGGTTTCACAACAGCACACAAAGCCAGGCAAAAACAAAAGACAGAAGTTTCTACAGTGAAATCTCTGAAAGTAACTCCAAACCAGACTTTCACTGTGTGGTGGCAACAGTCTGGCATGGTTGTCACAGAGTTCTCATGTCACCTTAATTACAGGTTAGAATCCAATGAGCATTCCTCAGAAAATTGGAGTTCATGATAATCATTTCTGTGAATAGCTGAAGTCCAGTAAATGTTACCTCTCTTTATCGGCTCTGATTGGCATGTGCCATAGGAGACACAGACAAATCTTTGACCAATCTTTAATTAGTGTCACTGATGAGATATTTATTCTTTTAATTTGAATTTGGAAACCCAATAAAGCCATGTTTGCATCTTTTATCAACTTAAATATTACCCTTTATTGCTTTTTCCATGACTATGGCTTCTGAAGATATTCTCCTGAAACAATGGGTATTTCATATATGCATAGCAGCTTGGGTTTTCATATAGGCATTGAAATTACAAATTCATTGCAGTCTTTGTTCTGTAGTGATCATGATTTTGAGGGGGGAGAAGACATTTTTAGCCATCCTAAGTCCTTCTTAAGGAATCACACATTTGCCAAATCATAACCCTGTCATCCTTGGATGTTCTACTGATAGCCACAAGAAGTATGAGGGGGACAGTGTCACTGGGCTATTTTGAGCAGGTGGGGGTATCCCAGTGTCCACGCACTTGATGTAGACACCACTGTTCTATTTTGGGCTGGACTGCTGATGTCCTGCAGATGCCAGCTAAACCTGTCTCTCAGGCCAGAGGCACTGATACAGTCCCCCAGTCCGATGGTTCTCAGGGACCTGAGCTCATTTAAAAGAGTCAGAAATCACCAAGCATATTATTAAAACCTAATGAAGCAATCAGATTGCGTCTTGTTAGAAAAACAGCTTCACCACGTTCCTCTAGTCCATGAAACACCTCTCAGATTAGCATATTAGGAATAATCTAAGGGAGGAAGTGTGTCTTGTGGCAAACGTGACTTATGCACGGTGCAGGAGTCTTGGATACATGAGGTCCTTTCCTAGCTACTGACTTGGAATTTTGTTCCATCTTCCCTGTTGTGCTTTACAGAATGGAAACTACTTTGTAGTAAAAAAATATACCAAAAATAATGTGTTTAGGTCAGCCTGAATTTTTCCCAGAAGTAAGAAAAGCAGTAGCTGAATTTAGGGTGAGAACAAGGCCTGCTTTGCGGAGGATGTGAAGCGGGGCCCTTGGCAACTTAAGTAAGAGCCAGGAAAATAGAATACTTTCTGATTAACCAAATAATCTTCACCAGGAACTATGCTAGACACTCTCTGCTTCCTCCCTTAAAATATTCTGACATGATTAAGTAGATGCAAAAATGACAAAAGCTACCTTGCTGCTGATGTGTTAGTATAGCAGGTGCACATGTTGTATAGGATGGCATCTGTTGTCAAACTCTGACAAAGTTCATTCTGTCACACAGAATCTCGGCCTGTGATTCTATCTGGTGGTGACTGTCACCTTGTGCCTTACACGTTTCAGTCTTACTTAAAAGTCCTTTCCCATATTTAATGTATGATGGCTTACCGTACCTTTCCACGAGCATTCATCACCCCTCAAGGGTAATCAGTCTCTACAAATGTGAAGTTCACCGCAGCAGAAGGACCCAGCCACTGTTTGTTTCCCATGCAGTATTTGGTAGGGAGCACAGTGTAGGACAGCGGGTCTGCTTTCAAATTAGAGGTCACATCTTAAGCAACAGACTCACAAATCATTAAAATAGACCCACGGTGCTTAAGAACATGAGAGTGAAGTCTGCACCGTTGTACAAGATACTCCATGCTTTCTTTGGTCTCAGGGTTGAAAATTATCCTAAGCAATGCTCCCATTTCCCAAACCAGAATTGCTACTGTTAGCAGGAGAACACTGAGTTGAAAAAACAGGTTTGTGATCTCCCAGCAGCCATCTGTATCCAGGACTAATTTCCTCATCTCTATAATAAGTTAAACTGATGGACCTTACAGACAGAAAACCTTTGAAGAGTAAGGAAGCATTCCTCCCAGCCACCCCCATCCAACTGAGGCTGTATGAGATCAGACATCTATCTTTCAAAAGCCTCTGATTTTTGCAAAGAGGAAGTGTGCTATAGCTTCTAGGAACTAAAGCACTGATGATCTCCGTCATCCCTGCTGTGTTGGGGAAGACAGTCCAAATAGCATCAAAACCTCAATTTCCTTGTCCACAAGAACACGTGGAAAGAAAAGTGGTATTAAATGTACTTATGCTGTATGTGTGTACCTAAAAGTTGACATTGAGCACTCATCTTATGCTAAACAGTATCTCCAGCGTGTTAACTGGAGCAGGAACTCCACGAAGAAGTTAGCAAAGGAAACAGACGCAGAGTAAAGAAGCACCCAAGCTGCTTAGCCTCAAGTGGTTGCAGGTATCACATCACCTCTGAGGGAAATAATCAAGATGACCAAGGACATCTAGGATGGTGTTTGCTAAATAGCAAGTTCTGGGAAGACATGGGAGGTCCAGTCATCATTTCTCTGCCTAGCCTATGTTTCCTACCCACCCAAGTCAGCAGCCAGATTCTCTAGAGGTGGCAGAAGAAACATGTCAGAGGATGCTGGCACAACTCAGCAGAGGCACTGGACAAAAGAAATCTGCAGAAGTGTACGAAGATGAGAAGTTTATGACAAACATAGCGAACACATGCAATCTTGTGTACACATATGCAGGAAATCCAAGGAAGCCCCCAGAAAATGTCCTGATCATCAATGTTGCTGGGTGTCAACACTGTGCTGGGTTTCAGGGTACGGAGGAGAGGAAGTCAGACATGGATAAAACCTATGGTCTATCCTCACTGTTGGAGAATCCACAGGGGGACTTAGCAACTCAAATACACTTTGTGCTAAGTTAGAGGCATGCAAGATATACAAAGTGAGAAGCAACTGAGCTGACCCAAAGACTCTCAAGATAGACATGCCACAATCTACCATGCAAAGAGGGAAATGGGGGGGGGTATTCTGACTGAGAGCACAGAAAGCAAATATATAAGAAGATGAAAAGTAGTGGGCTTTGAGTGGCCAAGATGGCCAAAGCCACAGAGAAGACAGAGAAAATCACGGTTCTACATGAGCCTGATTTTTTCATGCTTACCGGCCAGGCTGGACATTTTCGGATGTATTGCAGAGACAAGTGGGGATTTCATCTTCGTGGGGATCACTGCCGCAGCTTGGGTGAGGATGGTAAAGGAACTGTAGGGCAGCAGTGGTGAAGGAGGTGAACAGAGAGAGATGAATTCAGATGAATCTCCCAGGCAGAGTTAGGAACAGGTAGAAGAAAATCAATGGTGGCTTCCTTATGCCTTATTTCTCAAGGATTATTAGTGGGCCAGGGAGATAGTTAGGTGCATAATAGCACTTTTTATTCAAGGCTGATGACCTGAGTTCAATCCTGGAAACCCACAGAAGGGCAGAAGGAGAAAACTGACTCTCACGTTTCCCTCTGAACCCTAAATGCATGCCAAGGAATGCCAGTGTCCCTCACCTCCAACATCATACACAATAACAACAACAATAATAATAATAATAACAACAACAACAATAGATAATTTCTGACAAGACTCTTGGAAATAAAGAGGGGAGGAGAGATGAAAGGAAAGGGAAGAAAGGGGGGAGAGGAGAGAAGGGGAATGGAGGGAAAGGAAGGGAAAAGCAGGTAGCAGGCTTAGGCCAGTTCTGGTGACCAGGGCTAAGTGGATGAGCACATAGCTTGGGCAACAGTAACGACCTAAAGTAGCTTGGTGGTAACCCTCCATCAATTAGAAACGTCTGTTTGCATCCAAGGTGCCCTTCACAGTGCACCCCTCTTTCTGCTATGCCCCTCCTCCTTCTTCCGTTCCTTACCACTTCTCTGTGCTAGGCCCAAGCACACCAGCACAGCTCAGGCTCCCGAGGCAGGAAGTGACGTCACCGTCTTCTCTCCCTCCTTACCCACTGTACCGTCAGTGTCAAAACCACACCGTGTGAGGTGCCTCAAAATCGCATTATAAAATTTTTCAAGCTCCTCCAAACTGTCCCGAGGGACTTGTTTACCTTACAAGCCTGGCAGTGTTTACCTCGGAGACTGTAGCAGTATGGTGGGATAACTTAATGTTACTGAGGAGACACATTTATGCTTCCTGCACAAATAGTACTTAGAAGAGCCGTAATGGGAATTATGGGAGGTGAGAGCCAAGGAAACCCTCAGGCCAGGAGAAGCAGGATAAGTCACCTGGACCTCGGGGAGTCCTCCCCCGCTGTCTGTGATATCAGAGTCACCACCAGCAACAATATTTTCAGCTTTTGCCAACTGCACTGCAAACTGTCTCTGGTTTCCATGGAATCTCAAAGGAATTCCTAAGAAAATTTTCTTTGGTTTTGGGAGAGATTCCTTGAAGACTAGGGAAAGTCTTTTGGAAAGTTCTGAATTGCTATTGGGGACTTTTTCCTGAAATAGACCCTTCCTAAGAAATCTTTTGAGTGTTCATTTGGAACCAGAAATTTTCTGATAAGACAATTTGTCACATGTTGCTGTCACGACAGCATCTTAGGAGACACACAAGCATTTCTACTGAGTATGGGAAACCCTATCTTACTTCTTCCAACTCTGTGCAAAAGCCATTATTTGAGAAGCTTCAGAACATGGAATGCGTGAGGGTTTTGTTGCACTTGTTTGGTTGGTTGATTTGGGTTGGTTTAAGTCAGTGTCATTGGTTGATTAATTGATGTTGGTTGATTAATTGATTTCTCCCCACCCCCAACGTTCTTTCTCTTTCTGTGTGTGTGTTCTTATGTGGGAGTGATCATGCATGTGTGTGTGGATGCCAGAGGTTAACCTCAGGTATTATTAATCAAATGTAACCCACCTTAATTTCTCAGGTGGGGAGCTAGGGTTCCAAATGTTTACACCATTATATCGGAGTTTTCACATGGGTTCTGGGGATCAAGCTCAGGTCTTCCTGTGTGCCAAGCACATTACAGACTGGGCGGTCAACACAACCCCTGCTTTGGATTTTTGAGACAAACTGCTATTAGGTAGCCCAGACTGGCACACAACTTGAGATCCTCCTGTCTCAGCCTGCAGGGTTCTGACATCACAGAAATGCTCTATCAGCCCCGGAACAAAAGGCAATGTTAACAGTTCTTCCTAACCCAGTTTATTTGGGGCACAGTTGCTGTGAAACTGCCTGTTTTCATTCATCAAATGTATTATTTGAGATTCTAGCTAAGAGACGCCAAGGGGGCATGGATACCGTTAACAGGTTTGTCTGCAGGACTCCACCACGTAGGCTCCTAGATACTGGGGTGCAATATTTGGCATGTTGGTTAGTTCATCGTTTGATGGAGTCGAAAGTGCACCCTTCCACCCCATCATGCTCAACACCCTCATCTCATGGTTTGTCCCATCCTTAGCCATCCGCAGAGTACATCTCTGATATTGAGCGCTGCCTGTGGCTTCCTAAACCTCTTCCCAGGACAGGACACTGGGTGATGCCAGCATCCTCTAGCTTCCTCCACTACTGGTTTTCTTTGAGTAATATCGACAACAGCAAATGTGTCTGAAAGATGACCAGATATGAATGGGGAGGCAGTTTCAGTGTTCTGAGTCACTCTGAGCATTATTAAAGCTTGGGTTGCATGTTTGACTTTTTAACTCAAGCAGGTCCTACCCCACCCCCAACCCCACACCGGCTATACGATTTCACGATTTGCCCACTCTGAGTATCACCCTAGTGCCATGCTGTTCAGGCTGGACTGAACAGACCACCCCTCGTCCCCAAATCCCACACCCAGGCTTTACAGAAACACACCTTTCACAGACCAAAAAGGGTGCACGTTGCCACCCAGCTGAGTATAAGGGTTTAGCTAAAACACCCCAGCAGCGCGGTGTGCAGGCAGGTGGCTTGGCTCCACCGCCACTGTCCTCCTCGGAGCGATTAAATTGTGTCGGAGATGGAGGGCCTTCCTCTCCCATTCTCACACTTACAGATCAAGCGGTGACAAATGAGATGTTAGCGCTCTTGTACAGCAAGGCTACAATCTGTCAAAATCCAACATAATTTGTGACCCTCTGTGACATCCTCTTTCTCTCTCTTCCTTTTTTTTCTGTTGACATTTGAATACAGTGATTGTGCTACAGTCAGGTCCATTTAAGAGAGTGTAGTCAATCCTATCTAAAGGAATACAGCCTGTGTGCTCCAACACGGAAACTGAATATGTACCGGCAGAGTCCTCGGCGACCCTTTGTGTTAAGTGCATACCATTAACAATGAATTCTGATTTTTTCCAAGTTATATAATTTGATATCTTGACAGCCCAGACACTTAAAGCGTTACTGTTTGTTTTAAATGGCTTTATTTTATTGTTTAAGTGTCAGTATCACAATAAAGTCAGGCACGCAGCCTTGTCAGTTCTCGCTGGGGAAGTGTTCCTGCAGAGAGGAGTCTTGGAAGAGTTAGTTCTAAAAATGGACTCAAGAGTGAATTGTAATGTCTCTTGGCTGAGCCCTTAAATGACTCATCAAACATATTTATACCACATTTTCTGTTTAGCCGGGGCCTTTAAGAAGGCACCGAAGCATAAACAGCCCAGGGAGCAGGGTGTCTTAACTTACTCAAGTTGACATCCTTGTGAGGGATTAAAAAAAGAAAAAGAAAAAACTACTGACTCCAGGAAATAATTGAGGGACTCATGATAGAACCCACGGCCCAGATACAGGAAGGCCCCTTCCCTGGGCTTTAATTGTCTAATCCCCTGATGACAAAAGGCGGATTAGTGGGGGAGAAGAAGACTGAAGAGTCAAGAGGCGGATTACGGAAACTATCTAATATTTTCCAACTACGAGAATGGCTGGAAAGTTGATTCTTTCAGACTTTCACTCCATTCAAACATGTCTGGGGTGACAAGCCTGTCACATTTCAGAGCAGGCAATGACTTTGTACTTCAAAGAGACTAAAGATCTGTCCCCAGAGACTTTTGTTGACCACAAACCTTCAGGCAGGTTAACGCCAGCCTTCGGGGAAATATCTGTGAAATGACTTTGTTTACAAAGAAGGAAAGCTAGGTAGGCTGTCTGAATTCACTTGCTAAAGAAACAGCTAGCTGTACATTTGGGGCACACTAGTTTCTGCACCGTAGCTCACTGTGTCATCTACGAAAGTGTGCAGGTTTACGAGCAATGTCAGGGTTTATTATGGATATTTTGAAATACCTCCTACTTGATGAGTCGCCCTAAAATTCAGTGGGTCACAAGGTACCACCCAGTCCATAGCATCTGTGAGTACTCAGCCTGGATGGAAAATGACTGTGTTAGTACACAGCCATTCGATCAGCACGGATCCACACTAGCTGTAACACTAGCTGTAACAGATCTTTCCAGCTTTCTTGGTCTCAGTGTCTGCTGTTACTCATAGGGAAAAAGGAACAGTGTCTGGAAAACCTCTTACAGACTTTGCCTTCTGAAGACCCTGCTTCACTCTGAACACACTAGAGGAATTATGGGTGTGCTTATTCTCCCTAGAGCCTTTACCTGGCTCTGGGTCTGCAGCCAGAATTCTACACTTTCAGATCTGCTACAGTCCCAGGAGATGCCTTCTGGGCCCTGGATCCTGTTCCTGTGTGTCCCTGGGGTGGCTCATCACCGTGCATGTGGATCAGAACCTTCTGTTATTGCTGAGTGCCCACCAGGAAACTGGGGTGGAATCTTTGGTATATGTTCTGCCGAGGAACCACTGATGGGTGGTACACTGAACCAGGGTATTTCTAGATGTTAGATTGACTCTGTCGGGTCACAAGAACACCCTCAAAACACATCCCAAGGAAGATTTGAGAAAGGTCACTTTCACCCCTCTACTTCCTCACATTATGTGTGTATTCATGTGCATATGTATGCAGGTATGTGTGTGTGTGTTTATACATGTGAGTGTGGACACACTCATGGTAAGGTACAGGTGTGGCAGTCAGAAAACAACCTTGGGTATTGCTCCTCATCTTACACCGTTGCTTGAGAAAGGTTTCTTGTTTGTTTGTGGCTATGTCCTCCAGGCTTGCTTGGGTAAGTCTCCTGTCCATGCTTCCCATCCACTGTAGAAGCACACACACAGACATACACACACACACACACACACACACACACACACACACAGACACACACACACAGACACACACACATACACACACACACACACACACACACACACACACACACACCTTCTGAGAATCCTAATTCAGGGTTTCAATACTCAGGAGGTGGTTTCTTTATCCACTCCCCAGCCCAGCCCATCATCCACTTCTTTACAGGTTTATAAATGCAAATGAGTTGGGACACTGTGTTGATCTGGATTCTCTGTGGTAACTGACTCTAGTCACTGGCTTGCCAGCCCGCCTGTGTTTCTAATAGATTCCTTCTTTCCTTGAGTTCTGTCTGGCTCCAGGTTCTGTCAAGGTCTTCAGTGATTTTGCACACTGCCACAAACATCAGAGTTGATCTCTCCCCGCCCCTCCCTCCCTTATCTCTTATCTTTAAAGCCCTTCCTGCCTCTCACAAAGCATCTCTATTGGGCACAGGGGACCCAGGGATGGCTTTCACCTTTGCCTGGGAGCACCAGAGGAGGAGAGAGTGAAGTGGAAGCAATATTATTAACTTTAAGATCTTCCCTCTTCCTCCAGGATAAGAATAAATGGTCCCCAAAGATCCCCGGTAAAGGTAACGCCGGTCCTTCCCATAGAAAATCCCTCACCTCAGTCTTCTTCCTCCCGTTTCTTCTTTCAACAGCATAGAAGTCTCTCAGAGTAGGTGGAGATCTCAAGTGAAGCCTGTGCAGCCATCAGGTGACATTTTCATAATGAAAACTCAGCCGATCTTCATCTGCTCCATGTCTCTAGTATCTGTTCTCTGATGCCAATTGCCTCTTAGTTTCCCTTACCTAAAGGCTTCATGGCACTACATTACATCAGCCAGCCAATTATTGCCCACTCCCACTTGACTACAAGCTCAAAGCAAAGCACATGCCATGCATGGTTTCTGTAAAATCAAAGGCCACATCAAAGTGCCCCTAAAAGATGGGTGGCTGAAGGTTATAAATAGGTAACACTATTTATAAAGCACTTAATAAAAAAGTTTTCATGACTTGTAACATAACACCCAGGTGGTGTCATTGTTAAAAACCTGCCCCGTGCCTATTCAGATACCAGCACAAACACACCAGCAAGGGCTGCTTTGCTTCTTGCTAACCCTTTAACATAAGAGAGGGAACATTTCCTACTAAAGGCTGGTCCTCCTTAGAACAAACAAAACCACCAAGGTAGGGACTTTTGAGAGGAAGACAAGATATCCCACAGTAGAGTTCAAAGGGGCCCAAAGCACTTCAACATCCGGCAATGAATGATCTATACCCATGGCCCTTATGTCCAACAATAGAAGTCTGATAAGAGGAATGCCAATCTCCTGGCCTAACCCCACTGAGCACTTATTGCTTCTGAAAGGCTACAGTTATCTGCCTGTGGAAATAATCCATGGATGTGTCCAAAATTAGGTTGTGAGAGTGAGGGCCTGCTTGGATTGGGGGAAGAAGAATTTTAACATCAATTTGTAAGTGCTCTAAAAATGCAAGCTACTTTCCCTCGGCGGAATGGCTAATGCATTACAAGATTTCATGACACCCAAACCAGTGAGTGTCAGAAAGATTTAAGTTCAAATCAACATGCATTTATTCTACGGTTTTGCAATATGGAAGGCTGATGGCGTGAATATTTTACAGTAATGCTTCAATATTAAAATTCCCATATTGAGATTCTAGAGTCAGATACAAATTATATTTAACCACCAGAAAATTCATTGAAGTACTTATTAGAGTATCAGTAATAATAGTCATTAAAATTTTATGATCACTTAAGAGAACACTAAATAAAGACAGTTTAGCAAATGCCCTATTTACATATTTTAACAAGATTCACATAGCAATATCCAAATCACATTGAATTTGAGAGTAAAATTAAACTTGCCCTCAAAGGGACAGATAGATATGTGACGGATCTGCCCTGGTAGGTCTGTGTCTTGGTGTAGGTTGCACTGATTCTTCCCACAGCTTTTATGGACCAGCTGGAGTATACAACATTTGTCCAAGAGTCAGTGACTTAGCATATTGGACAACAGGAAGGGATCTGCAAACCTACACGCTTCCCTTGGCACCATGTGTTTTTTTTTAAGTTTTCTATATTTATGTGTGTGTACAAACATACGTCATATCTGTGCTTGTGCCTTTGGAAACCAGCAGAAGGTAGTGGATCCCTGGAACTGGAGTGACAGATGGTTATGAGCCACCTCTCGTGAGTACTGGGAACTGAACTCAGGTCCTCTGGAAAAACAGAAGTTCTCTTCACTCCTCAGCCATCTCCCCAGTCCCCCAACACCTTATTTTTCTAATCTAAAAAGTTACAGATATATTTACCTAATTTTGCATATAAATTAATAAGCGATCAGTATCTATTGATACGTATGCATATATGTGGTACATTGCTTTTTAAAATTAACAGGATTTGTTTTCTTTGGCATATGTATTTAATGCTAGGAATTATCATAGGAAAGCAGGTGAACTTGGGAGGTTGGTAGGTCCCTGGAGACTTGATGGGGGACGTCCTTCTATATATATGTTTCTCTTATTGGTTGATGAATAAAACACTATTTGGCCAATAGCCAGAGTAGCCAGGTAGGAAGAGAGGCGGGGCTATGAGAGGTAGGAGGAAGGCAGAGAGAAGCCATGAGATGCCATGTGTCGAAGGAGTAGCAGGCCAGGGTGTTGCCGGGTAAGCCAAGCCTCCTGGCAATACATAGATTAATAGAAATGGGTTAAACAAGAGAGAACTAGCCAGTAAGAAGTCCTAGCCATTGGCCAACAGTTTAATAATTAATATAAGTCTTTGTGTGCTTATTTGGGGCTGAAGTGGCCATGGGACCTGGTGGGACAGAAAATCTCATTCTTCAGAGACTCTTAAAGGGAGATATGTAAGGGCATCTGGCAAAGACGAGGACCCTGGAGTTAATCATCAAATTCTGTGACAGGCCTGGCATTGACCTGTCTCACTTTGGTTTCCTTGGGAAATGATTTACAGGCCAGCCCATCCATTAGAACCCCGTAGGCCTTGTCAGAAAAAGTGGCAAGTTCATCTGAAGTGAAAAACTTCCTGATGTCATGTATTGTTCTGGTGTGGCAGAATTTTGGGGAGTGGTGCACACATGTTTGCAAATGAGTATGTGAGCACATTACATATGTGTGTTTATGTGGGAGGGAGGTGTGTGAAAACACTCAATGCAAAAGAAAATGCCGAATGATGTTTCCAGAAGTTCACCTAAGGAGGCCAAAAACAAAACAAAACTGTAAAAGACCGTGGAAAAATATTTGAGGCTACTTTTCATTCTACTGTGAATAGTGAATTCTTTAAGAAAGCCAAGCTCTCCATTGTTCCCATTTCTCCTTTTCAGAGAAATGGGGATTATCTAGGAGTGGCTGCACGAGTTTATAATCTCAGTACTAGGGAAGCTGAGGCAGGAGAACTCCAGTTATGGACAGAAATGGCTACACAATGAGTTCTAGGCCAGCCAGGGATTCTAGCAAGCCTAGTTCTCATGAAACTGGGGGGGGGGGGGGAAGGGGACAGAAAGACAGAGAGGTACAGGAAGAAATGGGAATTAAAAATTCTTCCAGTGTCTCTGGCTGTTACATAAGTGCACAAGACAATAATTTACACAGGAGCATGAAACTCTAGCAAATAGTAACTTTTTTTTCGGAGACAGGGTTTCTCTGTGTAGCTTTGGAGCCTGTCTTGGAACTTGCTCAGTTGGACAGGGTGGCCTGGAACTCACAGAGATCCGCCTGCCTCTGCCTCCTGAGTGCTGGGATTAAAGGTGTGCGCCAACACCACCCAGTTGTTTTTTTTTTCTTTCTTGTGTTCTGAGCTGTATACGACAGTAATGGAAGACAAAACAATACAGATAATAATACACAATGCATTATGAGTCCTTCCTCCAAAGTTTATTGACAAAATCATATTCTTGGGTTAATAGTAAAATCTGACTCTACTTCTTACAGCACAGAATTATTTTAATTGTAAAGCTACTATACGCCTTGGAAACAGTTGACAAGCATGATTTGCAGAGTAGATTCAGTGTACGTGACCAACAGGGTCAAATTTAACTGTAAGTGCCTAGCAGCCCAAATCCATGGAGAGGCCTCACAACTGAAATTGTCCGGGGTGTGAACTACCAATATCGTGAGTTACTAGCATCCAGTCAAGACGGTGCAAAGCCCATGCCTTCTCCATCTGTGCCACCTCCGCCCCAACCACTCAAAACTGGGAATAAAGCAATCCTTCTCTGTTCCCATAATTTAGGGACTCTCCACTCTATCTAAACAGACAGTGTTAGGTCCATTTTGATAGCCTGCGCTGAAAAGTCAGATACTGGGCTTAAATCTCTGCACTGTAGCTTGCCAGTTGCCTCATTCTGAACAAAACATTCTCTCTCTCTGTCTCTCTGTCTCTCTGTCTCTGTCTTTGTCTCTCTGTCTCTGTCTCTGTCTCTCTCTCTCTCTTTCTCTCTCTCTTCCTCCCTTCCTTTCTTTCTAAATAACATGTCATGGTGGAGCACATAGGGCCTAGCACTTGCCAAGCCTTTCAAACACAAGATGCATTTAGAAAGAAAGAGGGAAGGAAGGAAGGAAGGAAGGGAGGGAGGGAGGGAGGGAGGGAGGGAGGGAGGGAGGAAGGGAGGAAGGAAGGAAGGAAGAGAAAGAACTTGATAGTCAGGCCCAATTTCAAGTCATCATTACATTACTACCTAACACATTTTAAATCATTTTCTCCTCCCATGATGAATTTTCCAATTCAAAGTTATGTTACCCTCAGATAATCCTTCATTGGTTCACAATTTTATTCATTCATTCAATGACACACCAATAAAAGTATAGATAACCAATGAAAATAACTAGTGAGAACCACTCAGGACAGTAAGTGTGTTTGTTGGAGGGCTAGGACCACTGGATAATACACACCGATTGATTCTCACATCTCCTCAAATGCATTCATATGAATCTGCCTATATCAGTGAAGACAGACTTAACTATGTGAAAATACTCACTATATATTTGATTTGACCTCAACCACCAATGGAAGAGGATATTCACAAAAAATATTCCCCTAAAAGGTGGCCATTTTCCGTCTTCCATTGTTCTGTGACTTGTATGCATTGTTGACCAACTACAGCTTCTTTCCAACCTATGTCAGGGAAGGGTGTCAAGGCAGGGCAGCCCTGTGGGAGACGTAGAGATGGGGACCGACCGCTCAGGGTGTTTGGGCTACCTACACAAATCTGCTTTCCCTTGAGGCAATATCTATAACAATATCATTTGGATGCCAGCTGTCAAGATGCAGAGCGTTTTCCAATGGACACTCCCTTCCCATTTTGCTTTTATATCAAGCCAATGAATATGGATAAGAGGCTGGACACAGTTCTGGGTATGTATCCTCAGCAAAAGTTAATGTAAGTGGCACATAAGTGATATTTATGTATACATTCTGCTTGCTTATTCCAGACTAACACACTCAGAGCACTAACCTTGACCTACCCTCTCCAAATGGACAAAAATCCAATTTATTATCCAATTTAAAGAATTTATTCTCTTTATGCTGCACTGAGAAATTATGTCTATCTAGCTCATGACACTACAGAAAGAAACACCCCACTGATGTGCTCAAGACTTTGACAAAGAGGTGTGATATCAAAGGTCACAAATGATGATTATTTTATTTTCAATTCTACATATCTAATATAAAGATGCCCGTTGGCTGCAGTCTTGGGTTTTGTTGCTAAGAGGAGGGATAGGAGATGAAAACTCTCACTCATCAATAAAGCTTGGTTCATTAGAAGAAATGACTCTTTGGCTACCATGGGTCTATACTTAGGACCTTAGAGTCTCAACTGTCTCGTGCCCACATGAACCTCCCTAAGAAATGCCTATGATCATTGGGGCATTTGGGGAAGGTCACCAACCACAGAAGGCAAAATTTCCCTGACTGGTTTGCCTCGATTTGTCTATTCAGATGTACAGGCTGATAGCATGTGGGGATGAGTCTCTCACAATATGTGGCTCCATGAATTTTCCTGACAAAATGATTATTGATCCTTCTAACACTATCCCCAAATCCAGTCAGACACTGGACTAGGTAGATTCGTGCTTCTCAAGCCTGTCTCTGTCTTGCTACTGTCACTGTCCATGGATATGGCCTGTCCTTCCTTGACATTGGAATATCTGCACCAGGGTATAAGCTAGACCTTCTGATGTCCCCACCTTTGCCATCTGATGCTACAAACACATGCAAACCTGGGTGTTGATCAGGTGGTTAATGTCTACAGGACTAAGAGCAGGTGTTTGGCCTGGAATTGAGATGAGCAGGGCCTATTCTCTTGCTTGATCTTTCTTTCCAAATTCTGCCTTTTATAGAACTGGGCCCTGAAAGCCCCATTCCTCTGGTACCCATGAGAGTCCGTGGACCATAGTGACCTCCATGGAGAAAGTCACTGCTCTCAACCTCTCCAATTCTAAGAACAAATTGACCTTCCAAAAGACATGGAGTTCTGCATGGTTTCTTCAAACATTCAGGCCATCATTATTCAGCCCAGGATCTGAATATAGGCAGATGCCACCAGCCATATTTATATGGAATCTTGTCTAGCCTCTCTTGGACTGTTTAGTTTTCTTTAGGCATTGCTAGACCCTCCTTAACTGGATTTCCAGCCCTATTATAAGAGACATATATGTAGGGAGAGATCTAAGTACACATAGCACTGGCCATGCCCATTTGGGCGTGGTCACAAGCACATGAAATGTACTGGGGATAAAAGAACTTGTGGGAGGAGACTCACTCTCTTTTGTGTTCCAGTCACTGTTCCGGTTGCATCCTGGAGAGCAGCTTGCAGACCTTTGGCTCTCGGCCTTCTTGGCTTCTCACGTGAGTTATTTCTCCCTTAATAAAATACCTTAGGACATCCCTATTTTGTGTAGCATATTATTTTAGCAATGCAATTAGATAACAGAAAATGTATTCACTGTGATATTAAGAGAAATGTGGCCTGGCAGCATGGCTCGGGGCAGAGCACCTGTGTGGCATGTGTGACACCTGGTCTCAATCCTCATCCCCTGAAAGGGGTGGGGCAGAAGCAAGGAGAAAGAGTGAGAGGCGGCTCTCCTATGTGTTCAGTAGCCTCAAAGAAAAACAAAGAAAATTACAGACATATTGTATTACATGCGCACACATACGTGCACACACACGCATACACACACACACACACACACACACGCACATACATGCACACAGGCATGCACACACGCACATGCACACACACATGCATGCACACACACACGCACACACGCACATATATGCACACAGGCATGCACACATGCACATGCACACACACATGCATGCACACACACACACACACACACACACACACACACTCTTTTCCCCAAGGCAGCGCACATAATTATTTCACTAGCAGGCCATGCCTTTCAGCCAGTTTTTGTGTGTGTGTCTCAGAAGCTTAATTTATAAGCCCAGAATTTTCTGAAGAAGAAATTTAGACATATGTCAATCAGATTTATTACATCTTTCCCAAAATATTCAACACTGGTGTGAGCATTCTCATACGTTACTGCTGTATTGTTTTGAAAGGAGTTTCTGTGTTTTAGATTTTAATCATAATATTTCAAGAAACAGAAGTAAAGAAAGAAGGCAATTATAGCCATGAAATGATCTAAGTATTTCTGATAGAGGATATTGCTTAAAAACATTCTTACTTTCCCCCTCATGGTTAAACTATTTACTTCTAAAGATGTGCCCAGTGAAACGTATGACTGAAATTGGTACAAGTAAATACATTAACTCTAAGTTCTTAAAATCGAGATAACACAAGGGAAAAATACCTTTTCGTGGTGTTACATGGATTAATGGTACCCATGAAGATGATAGCATTCCTATCCAGCTAATTACCAAACCCCAAAACCACAGCAGCACACGTTGAGACTAGAACACACTAATCTAGAAGAGTTCCAACTCCCACTTTTCTGTGAGGCAGGAAAGGTTTCAGGAGACAAAACTCTGCTCTGCAGAGTGCAAGGAATTTGAGGTTGAGAAAAGAAAGAGAAAAGAAGAGACACTTTCGCACTGCCCAGGTGCTCATAAATACTAAAAAGCTAAGAACATCCAGTGCAGTGAACACTTACCCAGGTCACACTACCTTGTGGACTCCTCTCTAGGAGCCCTGGCCCTCTGGATAACACTTGACAGTAACTGAACACTAAACCTGTTGGAAATGAATTCAAGTTGAAGCTAATATGGGGATGGACAGAGCTTGTGTGTGAATGCATATAAACAAATACAGAGCAATGGGCGGGCCACATAGAGAGCAGGTGTCCATTGATCTCAGTGGTGTACACTCACATGGCCAAAGGCATCACTTGAAAGGAGTATCCGCACAGGGAAGGTACATGTGTGGGGCCAGGGTGTGAATGTATTGCTCACATGTGGAAGTCAGAGGAAGTCTGAATGTCTGCCCTTAGATGCCTCTTACATTTTGTTAGAGACTGGGTCCCTTGTGTGCCTGAGAATTTACCAAGTAAGCCAGGACCGCTGGCCAGGGAGTTCCCAAGAACATGCCTGTCTCCGCCTTCCATCTCTCCTCACTGGACCCCCCCCAGCACATGCCACTGTGTCCATCTCCTCACAGAGGTTCTGGGATATACCTTTGAGTTCTTGTGCTTGTAAGACGTGTGCTTTATAGATTGCGCCATCTCTCCAGTCCACTCTCTGTGATTCAAATTCTCTAAGACGAGGTCACGTTATCAGACTGACAATAGATGGAAAATGCCTGGAACACTCTCATTTGCCAATACCATTCCCACCAAGGCCTAGCAAGGAGCTCAAAGAGGCACAATGTCCCTAAGGATGACTTCCAAATGCTAGCCCTGTTCTTTCACAGTTCCCAAGGATGAGGGGGAGTTAGCAGCCTAGTCCAGATGTGGAATACACCTTAGATCCATGACAAGAAAATGTGTTTTGCTCATTTCCATCAGCATTTAGAGGTTCTGCTCTTGTAGTCACCCACCTGTCAGTGCAGGGAAGGAAAAAACTCAAAATACTTCACCGTCTAAGTAGGCCATTTGGAGAAGAATACTCTCTCTGACATCTAGGAAATCTGTCCAGTTCTCTCAAAGACAATAGAATATAGATAGATAGATAGATAGATAGATAGATAGATAGATAGATAGATAGATAGATAGATAGATGGATAGATAGGATTATTGATTGATAGATAGATGATAGACTCACTAGATGACAGATGGATATATATATAACCAGGGACCCACATGGTAGACAATGGCCATGCTCCTAAGGTCCAAGTGTTAACTCCAAAAAGTGAGATGAGCTATTTAATGACAGCTGATCAAGACATCAGCTGCACTCCCTACCTGGGACAGATAACAGGGTTTGAAATGAATATTCAGCACCCCTGCCTTGGTGCCACATGGGCGTTCACATGGCCATGTAAGGAAAAGAGTTAAGCTCTTCACGAACAAACACAGGACTCCACCCCCTCGTCTCTGTATGCCTCTCAAGTGCCTGCTTCTCTCTATGAAATTCTTACCAAGATTTGGCTTCATGCTTCCAAATGCTTTGCAAATCATGTTGTTCTCATCTCTCTGTCTCTGCCTCCCTCCCTCCCTCCCTCCCTTCCTCTTCCCCCACCCCCTCTCTCTGAGACAGTGTCTTACTATGTAGCCCAAGCTGACCTGGAGCTCACCATATAACTTCAAACTCATAGTAATTCTCCTGCTTCGGCCTCCCAAGTACTAGGATTACAGGTATAATTTACTATGCCTGCCCCCATCTCTCTTTTAATCTCTCTCTAAAACCAGTTAAGACACACCTATCATTTCTTGCCACCAAAGGTCCATAGTGCCCTTTGATCACTTTTGTACCAACGTTAGCTGAGCAGACTCCACACTGAGGCTTTGATGGAGAAAAGAAAATCCAAGCAGTGTCAGGGATGGGCTTACTCTCCAGGCATGCATTTTAGGCTACAACAGTCATTGGATGGTCAGTCCCTCACCCCAGCACATTCCATAAGCAGGACACACTGTAGGCTGAAGGTTATGTGGCTGGCTTGGTGTCCTACTCCCTCCACTTGAAGCCTTGCCTGGTTGCAGGAGATGGCCTGTTCAGGTTATGTATCTACCATTGCTAGGAGTCTCGGCTGGGGTCACCCTTGTAGGTTCCTGTGAGATTCCGTTGTGCCAGGTCTTTACCTGACCCCCAAATGCCCCACCCCTTCCAGGGGTCTCTTTAAGTACTCTGCCTTCTGCCCCCACTCCAACCTTATCATTCATGTTCCCACCCCCACCAGCCTGCAGTTCCACTCACAACATCTCTTCTATTTCCCCTTCCCAGAGAGATCCGGGCATCTTCTATACTCTGTAAACTTGATGTTAACAACAAAAAGAAAGAATTGTAGATTTTTTTTAAAAATTCCAAATTAACTACTGTTTATAAAATATGTCAAAACACACACATACTGCTATACTCCTCTTGATTTCCATTTCCTTAGAAACCATAGCTACACTAAATATCTAGTTACCTATTAAGGAGTTCCCACTTATATTTCAAGACAGCTCAAGACACTTGTTTACCTGAGGCCCCACAGGAAGGGGAGGGAATGTGCAGGTGAATTACAATGCTTACCTAGTCTCTGAAGAGAGACAGTGACTCATAGAACAGAGTGTTGGTAGTTCACTCCAGGGCCACCCAGTGACCGGTAAGAGCTGATGCTGTAGTGACCACCTCTATGTGTCTAGGATGATGAGCTCAGTTGTGCTTTGGTTCCTTCCTTGGGCCTGTTTTCCTAGCGTTTCCATTGGCAGCTGAGCGACTGGCCTTCCTGCCCAAATCCATTTCCATTCAGCTTAAGTTAACTAACATTGATGTCTATTGATTGCTGGGAGTCCCACTGATGGAATACTGTAACAGAACAGATGGCCATGTGACGGCAAAGTATTCTGTCCTCACCATTCCCCTCCTCTTTCTTCCGTTTCCTCCACTGAGGAGAATTACTCCTTGGCAGAGCAGGAGAAAAAGCAAGCCAACCGCAAACAAGCCCATGAGGGACAACTATGTCTCCGGGGTTCGGGGAAATCACATCCAAACTTCCAGCATAACATGGTCACGGAACTAAAGAATCCTTTCCCTCCAGTTAAGAAACACGGAGCAGAAAGGAGTCACATGGCATGGCAGATAGGGTCCTGTCTCTAGTCTCCAGAGAAGGGAAGACCAGGGCTCTGACAGAGGATGCATTCCTGCCGTGCTCCCTGAGCGCCGTGCTCCCTACCACATTTCAGTGTAGATTAACATCAAATCCTGAGATCCAAAGCAATGTAAACAGAACTTGCTCCCTCCAATGCGTTTTTATTCCTTTTCCTATTCTGTATTTTTATATTTGTATTACCTGATGACTAGCTAGCTCTTTTTAGATGGCACAAGAAGGGTATGATTATATGCCATACAAAACCATACCCTGTTGGTTGGGGTTATTCTCTGAACAGGAGAGTGGAAGGCTACAGACAAGGGGATAGTGTTTTTAAAACTTACTCAACAAAATCAGCACCAGATCCTCTGAGTAAGACAGAAGCCTGTGGAGAGGCTAAGAGTGAGTTCAGAAGAATCCGCAGCTGAGCCGCAATGTGGTCCAGCAAGTCTACAGGGGCTGCTTCATCATCCTCAGGTGACGTGCATTAATGGACCAGTGTCAACAGGCAGAGAAAGAAACCTCTAGGGATTCATGGGGAGGTCCCATTCAACTTGAACTGCAATGACTGGAGGACAAAAGCCCTATTCTATTATGGTTACTGATGACCCAAAGAATTAGAAGATATACCTAACACAGGATAGCAAGGGGACTCTGTAGGGAACAATCTAGCAGTGGAAAACAACATAATCCAGCGAAATACAAAGTTTAGGATGAGCTAAGGAAACAATTGGGTACCACAAACTAAAATAGCAATTCGATACTAGCTAACAAAACAGCACTTAGTAAAGTTGATGAGAAAGTTGACTTGAAGACAGATAGTATCAATAGTACGAAAAGATATTGACCTTTTTAAAAGATCCAAGAGATCTGGGTGAACCACATTCACAAAACACCGGGACTCCATGCAGACGTGGAATCATACTTTGAATATGGATAATTACTGACTGTAAGTAACAAATGAGGTAACAGAGGAAGGGGTGAGGAAGAGTCTGTGGAAGAGGATGTGGGAGACAGTGTAGCCTTAAAAAGCCGGATTAGCAAAAAATACCCAATTTCCCACTCTTGCACACAAAATAGAGACTTCCCGTGAGTAAAGGGATCCTGGGGTCAAAAGAAGGGAGGGTCAGCTGCTCTGTTAGACAGTCAGGACCAAGGCAGACAACCCAAGGAATTAAACAGAGCAGTATGCTTCCGTATGTTTATAACATGGAACAGCAATTTTTCTTTCATGTTCCATGTCTTTGTGTCCAGTGGTTCGGTCAAAACCCAGAAGACTCGGGTATAAACCATCCAACAGTTCTGGGGGCTGGAGCCACTAATGCACTAAAGAGCAAGAAACATTCAAAACAAAACTCTTGAAATATTTTCAGCATGTATACTTTCATTCATTCGTGAGGGCACGTGTGCCACAGCACATATATGGAGGTCAGAGACGACTTGCAGGAGTCACCTCCCACCTTCTACCATGTGGGCCCTGAAAACTGAACTCAGGACATCAACCTCATTGGCTGAGCCATCTATCTCTCCAGCCCCCAAGAGCTGACCTCCTCGTCGATGCTCAAGGCTTTCACATTATAACTGATACAAAGTCAAGACAGCATGATCTAATATACAAAGCATGACTTCACAGACAGTAAGCAATCGGCGCTGGGAGACAGTTCAGCATTGCAAATATGAGGTCCTGATTTCAATGCCCAGAAGCCACATTTTAAAAACAAATAATGAGAGCTAGGCATGGTGGCATGTGCTTGAAATCCTGCACTGAGGAGATGGAGTCACTGAAGCTCAGCGACCAGCCAGCCTAGGCAATGGGGAACTCCACGGCAGTAACAGATTCTACCTCAAAAGTCAAGGTGGACAGCACCTAAGAAAAGTCATCCCAGATTGACTTGTAGCACACAAATATGCATGGTATGGGCACCCCTATATAAACACACACACACACACACACACACATACACACACACACACACACACACACGGTAAAAACATAAAAAAGGTTCATAAGTTTTTATCTGTACAATTGGAAACCCCTTCATTCCTTGTGCATTTATCTCAATTTCTAATTTTTCTGGTCACTCATAACCCATTCTCTCTCTCCATATCCCACTACTCTGGCTCCTCACACTCTCCAGCCCCAAATTCCTCCTTTCCTATCGGTCTCTGTCTATTTGGTCCTCACTCCGAGATGCCCGCTCGGCTCTGTCCACGTATCTTGCTGCCACTCTGCTCCATCTAGTGGAGTGCTGGTCTCTGCAGTACTATGCCAGTTTAAAGAAGAGGAAAACAGAAACACTCGCTGTGCAGGGTTGTGGACTACACACGGGAAACACACCCACGCTTAAGCTTTTATTAGGGTAGCTAAATGAAATCCCATTTCCCAACAACCTGGACAGGATCCCATAGTTTTGACAACCTAGTTCTTTGAGAAAGCAAACGTGTTACGCCAGGGAGTTCTTCTTGCAGGACTCTTCTACCAGGAAGGAAGAGAAGGCAAATATTCACACTTGTACAAGTTCCATTAGCAAAGCCATGTAAATTCCTATTTGATAATTATGAAATATTCTCTAGGGGTGGCTGAGACTGGCTACTCCTCATGATTCATGATAGAAATTTCAAATATTAAGATAACAAAAGTATCCCTGTGCTTTCTCTTTTACACTTACAGAACATGAGGTGTGATAGAACCAGCTAAACATTGACTGCCTCACAAAGCAGTGACTACTGTTCTTTACGAGACATATTCTACATTCCTTTATGAGGGATGCTTTTTTATAATTGTTATAGAGTGTTTACTGCAGAAGAAACTCAGAGGACAGGCTGGAGAGATGGCTCAGAGGTTAGGAGCTCTTAACCACTCTTGCAGACAACCTGAATTCAGTTCCAAGGACCCATGCCAGGTGGCTCACAATAGCCTGTAACTCTAGTTCCAGCGAATCCTAGGCTTCTGGCCTCTGTGGGAACCTGCAGATACAGCCACGCACGCACGCGCACACACACACACGCATGCACGCACACACACACACGCACACGCACACACACACGCACACACACACGCACACACACACACACACTTAAATCTAAAAGAAGATAGAATCCTAGAGGCAGCCGTACACTTTCTTTAGATACATTCTCAGTAGTGTGTACATATGATTCATATAATTAGTAGGTTCTAGGGCTGGGAAGGATCATACTGTCCATTGTCACTTGTGTTAATTACAGTGATTCTGGGCTCATGGAAAGTGCCATGTTCATGAATATAAATCACTGTTGAATTTGACAGGATCATAGTTTTTAAATGCCCACTGAAGAGCCTGCCTGGAGTTGACTCTGCATGGCCAGCTCCTGGGGTTAAGGCTGTACCCCCTGCATTAAGTTTCCCAATTAAAAACTGACTATAGACAGAAATCACAGAAGTAAACTAGGACAGAAAGTGGCACAGTTTTTAGCAGTTCTCGACAGTTTCCAGACATTAGAACAACCCTGTTCATTCATTCCCCAAAGGAATAGCCACAGCATCCTTCTTAAAATATCAGTCTAATCTTCTCCAAATCAAGGCAAAAGGAGTCTTCAAAAAAATCACCTCATGCAAAATCCAAAACCCTTCACTGGAATTGAAAATCGTTCATTGTTCAATTCCGAGCTGCATTGCTTCACAAGTAGCCTCCCTTTGTGCATTTCTCACATGAGCAAACCTCTAGTCCTTTGGGATAGAACATGTGATGATATCTCCTCTTGGAACACTTGTTGTCTTTCCCCAACTTCACCAACCCATTTATGCTCCGGGCTTCACTAAACACTTCAACCAGAGCAGGTCAAGTACCCTGGTCGATGTTTCCATGACACTAACACTCTCTCACCTCTCAACAACTAGACAGGAAGCTCCTAAAACTCTGCACTAATGTTCGTCCCAGCACCTAGAATACTGCCTGGAAGAACTGAGGAACTCAGTAGACTATCTAGAGGCTTTTGTTGGGCGCTTAGATGAATGCTGAGGCAGGAGACTACCATGCTAGGGGAAGCAGATGCAGACCTTCCCTCATGGTAGACCTTCAAGGACACAGACAGCTCTACTCAACACAAAAGTGGGAAGGAAACCTTGTAAGACAACCTAATGTTTACCGGCTATGTAGTTATGCTTGCTGGGTCTATACTGATAGAAGATATCACTGTAAGAAATGAATTTAAGACCCAGCTAGTGAGTTAGATCAGAATGAAATAATTCAGGATGATAAGTAGGATTTCTCTACTGCACTTATTAGCTTCAATATCTAAGTCGATCCCAGGGGAGAATTTGGCTCATATATAGGAATGCTAACTTTTTTTTCCAGTGGAGCAGAGTCTAATCAAGTGTGTAAATGCTGCAATACACCAAATGGCAGGGAAAATTAATGGTCCTCTGTGGGTCCTGCAGCATCTCACCACTGGGAAGTGACTCAGGCAGCGAAGAGAACCAGGATTACTGCAAGGGCTTATGCAACCTATGGGGAATGGGAAATAGCCTTGCTTTAGGTGAAGGGCAATGTCGGGGGGACTTTTGGAGCAATCTTGGAGGTGGAGCCTTAGTAGAAATATCCAGTCTGATCCGAAAAGTGCTCAAAAAGGAAAACCTGAATAATATATATGTGTAATTGTGCACATGCGTATGATATTTTTCTGCACATGTGAAAGTGTGTGTGTGCGTGTGTGTGGTGTATGTGAGATGTGTGAAAGTGTGTGTGTGTGTGTGTGTGAGAGAGAGAGAGAGAGAGAGAGAGAGAGAGAGAGAGAGAGAGAGAGATGAACAGCACATAAGCATTTAGGAAGTCAATTCTCTCCTACTCTGAATCTGAGGATCGAACTCAGCTAGTCAGACTTACAGAGTAAATGCCACTAACCATTGAGCAATATCGCCAGTTCTCAATGTACATAGTTAAGTTAGTTAATTCTTCCTTAGTATTAAGAGGAAGAGGAAGAATTTAAAGGCTACTCATCCACAGTGCTCCTGAGAGCCAATGGACTCTGCATTAATGTAAAAATGAGAAGCCAGAGATTACTAATAGGAGCCAAATCTAGGAGACCTTACTGAAAACACGAGGGAGATAACTTGGCTAGCGAGCTCTTATTGCTTTTTAACCAGTAAGTTGTGAGTAGGTGACAAGTGCCCAGGAACACAACATGATGGACCAGAGCAACTCTTAGAGAGGTGGCTCAGAATGTAAGGGGTTTTTTCACTCTCAGATCTCTGTATGTAGAGCATCGGTGCCCTGAGTCAGGATGACAAACTGTGGGCCCACATTCTCTTCCCTCGCAACACTGACCATGAAGGACAGCAAAGTGTTGCAAGTTTTGTTTCCTTGATTTGGACAGTTGCTTAAACTGTTAGTGGAACTAACACACACACACACACACACACACACACACACAGCGTCATAGTAAAAGGCCTCGACGACCTTTGCCAAATTTCAGCCGGCAGCATGTTTTTTTTTTATGGCCAGTTGATAAACCTACTGCAAACAGGGGTTGATAATGGAAACCCGCTCCAGCCCTTAACTACAGCGTGCGCTGCTCTAATAAAAAGAATTAATGCAGTCAATTTGTACCACTGTTCTTGGAACAAAAAACCCTGTTTCTACCACAATCTTTTCAACAGCTGATTGGCAGCCCTGTCCATTTCCCCTCTGCTGTGTTGTCAGGAGTCTTCAATGTGATAATGAGCCTGTCACCATATTCAAATAGCCCTGTGACAGCATGTTTTGTGAGTGTGACGTCCACTGCAAAGGGTCTGTCAAAAAGCACCTTTCACAGAGTGAAAAGAGAATGCTCTCCTGATGATAAACCTCATTTCTCCACAGATAAAAGACAGAGATTTTTCATCAGATTTTGTCAGTGTTATGTTGCATTTATCCCTTCAAATGTTCCTGCTTTCTTTCTTTCTCTCTTCTTTTCTTTAATGTACATAAATTTAGATTTGTCAGTGGTCAGGAAAAAAATGATGATGAAATACATTCTCTGTTTGACGAAGCTGAGTCCATCGAGTTAACCACAGAAAAGAGAGGGAAAGGAAGGTTGATACCCAAAGAGTGGGAGGCCACCTTGCTACTCATTGCCCAAGGGGTTTCTGCCTGTGGAGCTCCGATTCCAAGTGCTTCACACACCAAAGCCAAGTGTCCTTGAGAAAATACCCACCGGAAGTTGCGGTCCTCAAACTGTGTCTCCATGTGGCCATTTCACCAGTGGCATGAAGAACCCGTCACTGTGTCACCATGTTGGGATGTTCCTTATTAGAGATCCGAGCATCACCTTGTCTGTGTCTTGTGAATACTGGGAAAATGTTCTTCTATGCCATTTCAACTTATTAAAGACTTTTGTGTATATCTAAGATGCATGAAAGTGCTGTTGTTCAGGTCATCCTATAATAGTATTATTTAATATATGGATTGTATACCTATACATAAAGCATAGTTTAAAAATTAAAAGTTCATACAGTTGTCTCCTCAAAACCCTGACCAGGATTCAGACCCAAAGAAAACATGATTCACTTTAAAACATGAAGGAAAAAAAGAAGAAAATACAATTATTGTGGGGAAACATTTTGAGTGGCAAAAAACTATGCTATAAAAAAAGGTTCTCTAGAACATGATTTAATTCTATTCTTTGTTGCCCCATCTGATACAGGCCAAGTATGAATATGTTCAGCATGAATAGCAAAGTCTTTGTTAGGCATTTTCTCAAAAGGGATCTGTGCCTATGAACATGAATGGTTTTACACAATACAAATGTATATTATCATACATGTATACACATACTGGTATAGGTACTATGTATACATACCAAATACAGCACAGGGGCTGTGACTATGCATCGTGAATACCAGAGTCTTAGATTATAAAATCCACCCACACATACCAAAGAAAAAGTAGGAAGTACCTGCGCTCCGAAGGCGGGAGAGGAAGAGAAGGCCAGCTCATGGAAGCAGGAACAGGAAACCAGCAATGAACTGGCAACTCTTTAGCCACTTTAGGCAGATACACACATGCAAAAGGTCTGGAAATCCGCTAAGTGGGGAAAATGGAGCTAGAAATTTAAATCTAATACGTATTTTCACCTCAGCTTCTCTGACAACCAAGAACCTTATGTTGCTAAAAAAAAACATGGGTAAAATGTGGCATATAGTGATACCATATGATTTCACTAACCCCCCATTAAACTATGGTCAAGCATTTCTAAAGCAATCATTGAAGACAGGTGTGTGGTCCCGCTTCAGCGCCTCCCTGTTCCACGGTAGGTCGTGGAATCCAGCCCATGTTCACAGCCAGCTCTCCTTTTACATTGTCTGATCCAGGCAACTTAAAAATCTGTGTCTGGTAACAGCACTTCCAGGCCCTGTCAGTATTCAGGAACAGGGAGTTTACTGGAATTTTCATCCCCACAACTTCACATGACACAGCCCCGGTTATATTTCATTAGAGTTAAGATCTAAGTGTTCCAGAATGGCCCACCTATTAATTAAAGAAAAATAGTGCTTTTGCACGTGTAATATCACACACCACCACACCAGGCAGGACTAAAACTCAAAGCAAAAAGGATATTTTTAAAATATAATTTGTTTACTCGCCAACAATTAGTGAAACTAAAATAACTGGTGAGCCTTCGGCTGTTGGCTTGTTTTTCTCCACTGCAGAGTAAGGAAAGGGGGCCAACCAGGAGAGGACGTGGGGGAGCTGCCTGATCCGGGAAAGCCAGAGCCTGAGAAAAGGAGACAGTAATTGAGGGCCAGCGATTCATTCAATGGACTTAAGTTCATCAAGTGGAGGAAAGTGTTTCAAAGCCAATACATAAATCTGTCAACAGCTGGGCCTTCAAAATGTCCCGTTCTTTAGCCCAAATGCTTAAACCATTGGTTTATTTGGGATTAAAAGCAAAGGGGGGGGCGATAATCTAACTGAGCTATACCCAACACACAAAGCTCAGTCCAGAACCTCGAAGACTTGCATTGTCTCTGGAAGTCACTGTCACCACCCAAATCCCCTCATTAGAGCTAAGAAAATGCTGGGGTAGCATTTAAAAGGACGAAAACCATTTGGAGGCACCTCGGGCTCACAGCTCCTCCAAATGAAGGCAGGCACATCGCATAATCCCGGCAGCAAGAGCTGCTGACAGGCGATGATTTATGCTTATAGTCAGAAGAATCGGAGGGCCTGCAGAGGAGGCAGCGTGAGCAAGGCGGTGGCGAGACAGATGCTCTCAGTGGGCTTGCCGGGGCTGGCAGGCTCCAGCTAGCTCAGGTGCAGCCTGGACATTTAAGTGCTGAACTCCTATCTCCCACACTCCAAAACTTGGACGTGTTGTTTGTGATATTATATGCAATGTACGCAATGAATAAACAGTCAAATGTGGGCCAGCACCATGTGCACACTGCATGCATTCCCTACACACAGGCTGTGTGTATGCGTGTGTGTGCATGTGTGTGTGTGTGTGTGTGTACACTGAGCATCGGAGTGAAAACAACTCTATTTGTAGAATTATTAATATGCATGTGGAAACACTCTATAGCTTAAGGCTGCATGGCCCTGGAAATATTTAGCCCAGGTGTGGCTAGTGACGGGTGACAGGACTTCCTAACAATTGGATCGATATTAAAGATTGCACGGTGGGATTAGGAGAAATGCACCTCAGCAGAAAACCGACATCTCTGTCAATTATATTAATTATTTTTCAGATACATGGCACACTTTCAAGACATTTCATCCTGAGAATGCATTTGAATATTTGAGAGGAAAACGAATAGGGGACAGACAGATAAGAGGAGTCCCCAGAGGAGATCAACTGTTTCGAAATCAATCCTTAAAAATACTTTTCCCGAATTCCTGTCCACAGCCCCAACAATAACAATCTGGTAAAGATTATGGTATTGGTTGAAAGGGTAGATAAACCTAATTACAGCTATTGATGACGAATTACTGCTCCTCTGATCTCTAGCAGAAGGCATTAGCCAGCATCTGCATGGTCAGCATGCATTCATTGCTGATGGAACACCAATGGACAAGAAATTCACTCCACAGTTCGGTACTGAACTCTCATCACAATGTGTCCTGTTGAGCCGGGTAAACGGAAGGCACAGATTTCAGACGCCAACAAAGGTGACAGGCATCCAAATACATCAGCTTCAAGCTCTCTGGGATGAAATGTCTTTACTTTCAACTCCCAGACATGAGAAGGTCAAAGGTAGATCTACCTGGGAGAATTAAAGACCAGGGCATCCCTTTAATTAGGTAAGAACATTCAAAGACATGCAAATTCCCAAACAACCACTTTGCTGCTGCGGAGGAGAGTTATGGCATTCTTGGGGGGGGGGGGGAGGTGGCCAGTGGGCTTTTCTCTCAACTATGCTCTACTAAAAGAGCATTTTTGAAAAGAACAAAATGGGATACATCCTAAGTCATTCAGAATGCCTCTGGACTTGACGGTTCTCCCGAGAGAAAAAATCAGATAACCTGACGTCTTCACAACTGCATCCAAATCCCTTTTCTAACTTCATTAAGCTCCAGCACTTAGAAATCATCCACACCAAGTACTTTAATTAGAGACAAGCCGGCTCAGGAAGGGCTCAGTAGTACATCCACCTAGGCAGTGAGACCCATGGGGTGCGAGTGTGGGGGTCTGTAACTCATCACTGTGGCCAGCTGGTGGACAAGAGCAATGCTGACACCTTCTTCCCCCGCCTCCCAAAGTAATGGGATGGTGTGCCAGGTCAGAAGACAGAAAGACCGAAACACCAGGTCTCACCTCATCAGTACCCTGGAGCTTTGAGGCTTTCTGCTCAGAAAGGGTATGGAAGGAATGAAGTTTGAAGTGAGGCTGATGGCCAAGCCATTTGTAAAGCACACGCCTCTTTTCCCCTTTTATTTCCTTTCTTTCCTCTTCCATTCATTTCTTTTTTCTTGTTTCTCTAAGACTTCAGTAAACCTCCCACCTCGTGCTTCAACATGAACACCCCCTACCATGACCTAACCTGGAACAAAACTAGAAGAAAGTGGCTCAGGTGTCACACTGAACTGAGACCACATGTATTCGATAGTCTGTAGTCTATTCTAAGAAGGAAGGAGGGAGATAGGATGGGGAGAGAAGAAAGAATGAAAGGGAATCCCTCTTCCCTTCAGCATGAGCAATAAAATGCTTCAGCTCCCCAGCTAGAGAGATGGCTTCCATGAGGAACTTCAGGGGTCCCGGAATGACTGACAGCACAAGCTACCCGCACCTTAGAGCCCACGCTACCAAAGCTTAAGACGGCTAGAAGTTTTCAGGGAGAAAATAAAGTGAAATCTTTAGATAGAGGTCAGAGTCCCTTCTTCCCCAACGGTCCCTACAATTTTTATCCTGCTAGACAGAACCGAAGGAACACATCAGCATGTGCAAACCTGGCTGTAGACACCGTGAGCTACACCCGGGAGAAAGAGAGCACCGTCCAGGTAAAAAGCAATCGCAGAGACTCAAGGTCATTTGGTCCATGACAGACTCTCTGCTGTCTTCCCACAACTCACAGAGGGGTCTCTGTGAATCTGGCAGGCTATGCTGACCCTGCCTGTTACCTTCAGATCTCCCGGGCACACGAATGGGCTCAGGCCACAGCCACACGGTACATTACGGAGGACCTCTGACCCTAGCAAGTCATGGGGAGAAAGCTATGGGAAGACAACCCAGGCCTGCTGTGAACATAGCACTCTTTCACAGCAGAGGGAAAAAACGAACAAACACAGAGCAGCGAGATGACACTTAAGCCCAAGCAGATGCAATTAGTCTGCGGTAGGCGCAAAGCAAGGCCCTAAACATCTGGGTGACAGTGAAATCGCCCCAGTGGGGACTGCAGCTAATACACACATGTCAGAAATCCAGCTGGACATGCAAACCTTGAAGAAACTTATGCGATCTGTGCAGAGGAATGGGAACAGTGGCTGCATGCATTGGAGAAGAGTGGAGTGATGGGGTAATGGTCAATCTGCCTTATGTACATGCGTGACAATGCCACCAACCCATTTCATGGGGTAACGGTCAAACTGCCTTATGTACATGCGTGACAATGCCACCAACCCATTTCATGGGGTAACGGTCAAACTGCCTTACATACATGCGTGACAATGCCACCAACCCATTTCATGGGGTAACGGTCAAACTGCCTTACATACATGCGTGACAATGCCACCAACCCATTTCATGGGGTAACGGTCAAACTGCCTTACATACATGCGTGACAATGCCACCAACCCACTTCATGGGGTAATAGATGCTAACAGAAACATTTTTAAAGGAGAAAACTTACAAGTCACTGGCAACTCAAGAACTTGATAATTCCACACTGAAAGCCATAAGAGGATACATCCCACGTGTGTTTGGTATTTGTATTAGGTCCTTGATTTTTACAAAGCATTTCACTACTCCTGGAATTTTGCAATGTGAAAAAGAATGGCTGGCCGTCACCGACCCCACGCTCCCATTTCTCTTAGCCTTGAGTTTCTTTTAAAATACCCAGCCTTGGACCTAGCTCAGTGGGTAGGGTGCTCACTTACCACATATAAGGCCCTGGGTTCAATCCTTGGGGTCGTATAAACAAAGCACAGTAGTGAGTGTCTATAATCATAGCACTTGAGAAATGGAGACACCAAAAATGTCCTTGTGAGTCTGAGGCAAGCCTGGGCTATAAGTCCTTCTCAGAAACAAACAAATGGTTCTTAAATTTTACTGTTAAAAGGGAGAAAACAAATGAAGCACCGTGTCTTGGGTTTGCCTGCCCTTTTTATCAGGACATTCTCCAGCCACGCAGGAAGGAAGACAGAAGGGACATGGTCTACCTAATTCCCTGCCCATTAGCTGCTTTCCGATGTGCAAATGACTCTGGTCTCCCTGGACCGCTTAAGAGTTCGGCTGACTCCAACCCTGTCTCCTTCGGGGTTTCGGGTTAAAATCAATGCATTAACTTCGGCTGCTGGTCAAAGTCAGTAAATGTAAGTTAGTGAGAATGGTAAGAACAGGACAAATCCGAGCTCTATAATCTTGGGAACTTTCAAAAAGGTGAGTCCCCAACAAAAAAATAAACTAAAAGTGGAATTTGAGATAAGTTTTCACCACTAGAGCACAAACCAGACCTTTAAAGATCCATCCTCCAGCTAGCCGGAGAGTTTCCAGCGTCTGTTTGGACACATGACACTGGGACAGAATTCCTGGCATTTTACTTTATCACCAATAGTGAAGTTTAGTTTTTAACCTTTTTTTTTCAGGCAGTATCCTGTCTAGATACTAACTGACGACTTCTTGGGGGTTCCAGAGAAAGTTCTGGATCATTGAGAAATGTCTACTTCACACAACACAGACCTGGACCTGCTTATAGGGCAGAATGAAAGAAAGGCTGCAAGCAGGGTTTGGGATCAACAGAGGACAGTGCCTTCGTGTCTCAGCGTCAGGTGCTGGCCACCAGCAGAGTCTCTACCACTGAACAGTGGGCTGCCAGCCAGGGCTGTACAGAGATCTGAATCATCCACCCGCTTATTCACAGCATTTCTAAGAAATAGTAGGAACATCCTACACACAACCTTTAAGAAGCAATTGGGGAGGGGGGAGCTGGAGAGATGGCTCAGCGGTTATGAACACATACTGTTCTTGTAAAGCGCTCAATGTTAGTTTCCAGCACACACATCTGGCAGCTCACAAATGCCTTTAACTCCAGCTCCAGGGAATCTGACGCCCTCTTCTGGGCTCTGAGGGCACCTGCACTCACATGCAGACACACACATACTTACAAACAAAATATTTTTAAAGGATAATCTGGTTCTGTAGAGAATAATAATACTTGCAAAAGTCAGGGAATATTACCAAAGAATGATTCTAGAATGTTTAGCAGCTGCTAGGGCATTGGAATCATCCCCTCACAGAATTCTTTGTCACTATAGTATACTATCTGGTGAATCAAATAAAATAAAGTCGATGACACATGACTACCGAATCAAACTACTAAAATCAAATCAAATAAAGCCAATGACATGTGAATACCAAATTCCACTTGGTCCTGGCCTCACATATATGAAAGGAACTCTGTGTGTCTGTGGGGGGGTGTTTACAATTTAGATAGTATTTTCAGTTAAAATATATTATTTATGGAAAAACTGTTTCTGTGCCCAACTTCCAAAACTCTGACTTGAAAAAATACAAAAGTAGGTGAAAAGGAAGGTGGGCTGCATTTTAATGAGCATCTATTATGCAAACATTATTGAATTAAGTATCAAGAGGTATGAAAATAGAAATGGAAAGAGTGTAAGGTCCCTTCATGCGTTTCACACATTGTTTCTATTTTGCTCTGAGACACATTCAGTGCAGAGCAGAAAGGTAAAACTTCATAGTATCACCTCAAGTTTTCTAAATGCTACTATGTGATAGGTATTGTACTGAGAACATCCCATACTACTCCCACTTCAGCCTAAAAAATCAGCACCCCTCAGTATATTTCAAATTCTCAAACTCCATTCCATGGATAAAGCCTAAAAAGGTAAAGTCACTGTGAGCATATGGGTAGTGGTTGACTTTTTAACCTAGTATGAGGATACCCTGGATTTGGATCCAACACCACAATAACAACAACAACAATGATAATATTAATTTGTTCAAAGATAAAGTTACCTGTTCGATAGTCAGGCTGGGCTGCAGCCACCATCCCCTCCCTATAGGCAACAGTCCATGGGACTGTCTAATTTAATGAGAATTGAGTAAAATCAAAAGTTGTCTCTGCAGTCATAGTGAGTGTATTTCAAGCACTGAAGGATTCATTTCAGATTACCTTTGACCCTAGAGCTTAT
Source organism: Mesocricetus auratus (assembly GCF_017639785.1). Lineage (NCBI taxonomy): Eukaryota > Metazoa > Chordata > Mammalia > Rodentia > Cricetidae > Mesocricetus > Mesocricetus auratus. The sequence continues at coordinate 6,604,384 of NW_024429266.1, forward strand.
GTTTTTTTATCTATCTGTCGTACTTCCTTTCTGGAAAATGTGAAGTCAAAGCAATAAATCATATGCAACAGATAAGAGATGGTGGTGAATTAACAGAATTAAGACCTCTGTGAACTGAAACATTATGAGTAGGACTGTGACTTATGGGGACAGGAACGTCCTGCCCGTTCACCCTTTCTCTTTGTGTATGCATGCATTTGTTTCTTTTTCCCTCCATTCCCGACATGTCTAATGGTGGAAGCTAAGAATGTCGCCAAGGATAGCCTCTGACTTCTGGACTAAAATCATCCTTCAGCCTCGGCTTCCCAGGAATCTAGAAACAGAAGCACATCGCTGTTCCTGACTGGGTCATGTTCACTTTTAATACCCACCTAATGCTTGAGAAAGCTATCAGAAAGGGTGGATGGCCAAATAAAAGTGGCTGGATAAAAGTCATGACATGGACCTAAAGTGCATATAAATTGGATTGACAGGGATAAAAGATGTCTTAGGGGGGCACAAACTTCATCCCTCTTTTAGATATTATAAAGAGTAGGGTACATTTGTTGGAGGACGCAGTGACAGGTACTTCTAAAGTCAAGAATCCAGTTTCCCTCCAAACAGTTCACAGTTGTGCAGGAATTGATAATAACCCAGTGCCTGGCCTGAGAAGCATTTATGAAATCAGAACAAAATCGTGGTTAAAAGTAGAAGCAGGTGCACGAAGCTAGCCCAGGCACAGTAAACAACCTCGTTCTTATATGTCTCTGCCTTTCGTCTCACACCATCAAGAAATCTAGAAAATTCAGAAGGATAGTCTGTGCATATGAGGATGATGACTAAACAGTTCCTGGGGGAAACGTGAAAGGAAGAATGAACACAACAGGATGCTTGGGGACACAAGGGAAGACGATGAGATTTTGTGGCCTCTGGATAAGCAGGTGAGCCTTGTCATGGAAGGTCACTGTTTTTTTGTTTTGTTTTGTTTTGTTTTTTTCAGTCTTGACTTCCCTTCCATTTCATCTCAGCTGATCATCTACAAAGGAAGGCGCCTTTAAAATAGCAGAAGTCCTACCAGCCCCATCAAAGGCCCCCACGATGCTCTTGCTTCCCAAACCTTGTGTGCATACCTCTCTGTTAATGGCATAATTCATGTTCATGTCATTCAGCCAAGTGGGGAAAAAGTGAGTCTATGAATCAGCTCCACATCTGAAGTCCCTCCCAGCTGAGGGACAGGAAGGACTGAGCCCTGGTGTGCTGTCTACTTGGATAACATTGAATAGCAGTGGCAGGTCCTCGGCCGCTGTTCTGGTAGCCACAAAGCCACCCTGGCTCTCAGAAGGCACAATCTGCTATTGCCTTTGGTCTGGTTTGCCAGGAAGCCCAGGATGGACTCCCCACCAGCACCATCAGGCTCAGGGAATTTGGCTAGCACCAGGCACCTAGACTTCTGCCAGGTAATTGGCTTTGGGGAAGCCGCTGACCTACTCTCCACTGAGTGGCTTTTGTGGACCTGGAACCCAGCCTGCCTCTCATCATTGATCAACCTTGGCCAAGCCAGCTGGCTTGCTCCTTTGCAGACAGCTTGCCTTAGGGAAGCTGGTTGGTGGCTTCTCTCTCAACCTACTGAGAGAGAGAGAGAGAGAGAGAGAGAGAGAGAGAGAGAGAGAGAGAGAGAGAGAGAGAGAGAGAGAGAGAGAGGGAGGGAGGGAGGGAGAGACAGAGGGAGGGAGGGAGAGACAGAGGGAGAGACAGAGGGAGAGAGGGAAAGAGGGAGAGAGGGAGAGAGGGAAGAAAGAGAGAAACACAGAGACAGAAGATAGAGTAAGAGAGACAGAAAAAGAGAGGATAATGTCACTTGACTGGGAAAGGCTGAGGACACTCGTGACAATCAGAGTGTAGGGGCTGACGATCTATACAGCTTTAAGAAGGGGGCACATTAGGTGTGGAGCCCTCAGAAGTAAAACCACAAATGAAGCCCTTCACCAAAGGAGTCTTAGGAATACAAAACCAGAACTCATGAATTAATATTAAATTGCAAGAAGCTCATCCAAGCCTACACACACACACACACACAAACACACACACACCTACCTCCCTGGATGAGAATTATGAAAACATTATCTGAAAACTTGTAAGGAAAAATACACTACAGCAGAGTCTAACAGAACACTGCCCCGTGCCTCCCCTCCCCCCACCTCACCACTCACTCTATTACTGGCTTTTCTCCCAGCAAATGGTGAAGCAGGTTTCCCTACCCCCTTGGGGCAGAATCCATTGGAGATATTTTATAATTCAAAAGGAATAAAACTGTAACGTATTAGTTCAATGTTGGCTTCCTACTTCATGCTCACCAGTGGAAATGACAAATGGAGAACAATCAAATGATTAGCTTGTAGTAGTATTCTAATTAATAAAAGGGGAAAGGAGAGAGGAAACTCACACCCTATGATTTCCACCTTCTTCTGTGTCCTGTAGGACAGGAATCATGTTCTTGGGGGGAATTCTTAGTGTTACACTTAGTTAGCACAAATGCTATCCCACATCAAGTTTAATTGATTTTTTTAAAGGAAGTATATCTAAATATACAATTGTCTCTGAGAGTACTTATGTAATTTTCTCATGTGGAATTGTATATGCAGTAACACGCAAATTTCTACAATACCAGTATTTAAATTTTCCTCCTTTAAAAAATGGACAAGATTTGAATATCCCAGCTGGGTATCATGGCCAGATCTTCAAACTATCAAGGCAAAAAACACTCAGATATATTCCTGTCCTCAAAGACTCATTTGGACAAAATGTGTCTCTCAAGTTCAAGTTCTAGAAACTGTCCCAAGGAATGAAATTTTGTTAGCAGGTGAAATTTTCTTCTCTGCTCCGATTTGGATTGAGACAATGTCACAGACTGTCAGACACAGACAAAGGTCTGTGAAGAGGATGTGTGGGGAAATCACAACTTGAGTATTGCTGGTGTGTGGTGGCACTCGCCTTTAGTCCCAGCCTTCAGGAGGTGGGAGTGGGGTAGATCTCCGTGAGTTTGAGGCTAGCCTAGTCTACACAGGGAACTACAGGACAGCTAGGGTCACACGGTGAGACCCTGAGACCCTGTCTCAAACAAACAACAAACAGAGACAAAAAACAAAAATTCAAAGTACCTAAGTTAGTTCAAATCCAACAATAACAACAAAAGGTGGTTATTTAAGGACATATATATATATATATATATATATATATATATATATATCAGATCAGCTTCTCATAATCCACAGCCTCCAAAGAGTTATAAGTAGCTGGGCCTGAAGCACAAGCTTGTCATCCAACACTTGGAAGGCAGAGTCAGAGACATTCCAGTCTAGTCTGAGATACCCAGTGAGTTCTACAATGACTTGGGATACCATGTAAGACCACCACCCCCTAATATAATAAGAAAAAACTTCATTCTGAGCTAAATATATACTCAATATATTTATAATTCATAAAGGAAATAACTCCATTAATAAACAGGATGGGTGACAGACCCAGTGTTCCTGCTATCAACTTCCCTGGAAAGTGAAGAAATTTGGAAGACTCATTTCTCTAAGCTTCACTTTCTCTGTGCAAAGGTAAGCCCCTACTGGGTATGTGTATAGGGGGTGGGAATGATCATTATAAAGATTAGCCAAAAACTAAGAATCAAGTCACAGAACACAGCATAAAGCCCAAGGCATCAAATCCTCAAGACATGGCTGCTAGTGTGACCTTCTGCATCTTGCGTATTCATTTGGAGACAGACTACTCCAGTGGCAAAGCCACAAAAAAAATTTAAAAAGGAAGAAAGAAAACGAAAGGAAGAAAGAAAAAGAAAAGAGCCCATCTGACAACATAATGTCTATACATGGAATAAGTTTCCGTGGCACCTTAGATACATTCCCAAATGGCTTGAATGTCAAGACAAAGCTTACAGACAAGGTGCTCTCTGCCACTGCCTATATTATAACTTGGGAGTTGTGTTTAATGTTCTGCATTAATGAGGGGACTGCTTGGGACGGGATTACAACTGTGACTGTAAGAAACACCAGGGAGGTCAATGTAGTTCTATTAACTGTCACCCAGCGCAGAAATATTTTCCGTGAATACCATTAAAGCCTTCTCCTCTCCTTTGTTCTGCTTTTTGAAGGCAGTAGGAACCCAAACTTCCCTAGCAATAATTTCTGTTTTAGACTTGGCAGCATAATGATATTAGACTTGAGGGGGAAAAATCACCTTGGCAATGTCTTCTCCGGAGACTTCTTTTTTTTAAAAAAAAATTGTTTTGTTACAAAAGAGATTTTGTTAGGATAAATTACTAAGCAGGCTCATTCAAGGGGTAAAAACAAACCTACTTGTTACTAAATGACCCCGCTAACTTTATATTTTTTAAAAAGGGGAATCTGCCTGGAAATTGCTACACCGTCTCAATGGCCATTTGATCACAACGGGAAATGTGGTAGCCAGGGGTAATTAGAGAAATGGCTGCTTTGTGCACCGCCTGCTGATAGGGCCAACCTAGAAGATGCTTTGGGCTCCCTGGCCATAGACGGGTCAGGCGAGAGCCGGGGCTGCAGCAGAAACTGTCCAGAGAAAATTCTGCTTTATGTTCTGGGGTGCACAACAACTTAACGGAGAGCTAGGGCCAGTGGCTAGGCGCATAGATCCCTAGCTTCTGCCCTGTCCCACAGATCTGTGCACACGCTTCTCTCTCTCTCTCTCTCTCTCTCTCTCTCTCTCTCTCTCTCTCTCTCTCTCTCTCTCTCTCTCTCTCTCTCTCTCTCTTTCTCTCTCTCTCAGGTTGGGAATAGGATGCTTACATCCCGATATTACAGCCTTCTCAACACAGTAACAGCCACCCATCTTCCATACTGTTACCTTTCCACCTACTCAAAGGTCTCCTGAGTACTAACTCAGTCCTGTAACTCCACAACCCAAAGGAAAAGCTGAAGGTTTTATGCTGCATGTGCATTGACAATTCTTGATTCATTGGAGATCCACCAGGCTGGAAAACTTATGTCAGACATAGATGGCACGGCCCTGTTAAGACACAGCATCCTTGAGCTCACCATTGATGATCTCAAGTTCCTCCATTCAAACTCCGCAGCCAGAAGTCACACTCTAGGTCTGGGGTGGGGGGCACAGCTGAGGGGTAGAGTTCTTGCCCAAAGTGAATGTGGCAGCGCTGGGTTCCAACTCCCTTACCACATCAGACAGAGACAGGTAAGAGAGAAGGAGGAGGAGGAGGAGGAATAAAAGGAAATGGAGGAAGAGGATGGAAAAGAGGGGAAGAGAGGGAGGGAGAGAAAAGGAGGAGGAGGAGGAGGAAGAGGAGGAGGAGGAACAACAGGAAGAAATGCAGGGGGCCAGGTCATGAGTCCCTCTCCTAGGTTAGTCCCCATCATTGTCCATCTCTTGAGCTATTCCATCCACGTACAAGTAGCGTCGCAGATGAGAACTATAATAATAGAAGTCCCTTGCTAGGAATATCCCTCACATGTATATTTGAGGGTCCAGCTACCTGGTTTGACCCATAACCTGGTTAATTTTATGGTCATTAGAACCCTTCCATATAAACGAATGTTTGGGGTGCTGCTGACAAGCAGTCAGCTGACCCATGTGCGGAACAGGAAAGATCCCTTGACGATCACAGCTGTAGCAAGCTTAACCTAGACAAGGGATGGACCTTGGTCCACCACAAACACACCTGACATTTGATTCTGTGCCCTCTTCAGCTATAACTGGACCTTGGAAAAGTCACTGCAATTCTCTGAACCTTGATTTCCTTAGCTACTTAATGAGAATCTGATATCTGGGGTTCCACTGTCCTATAACAGTGGTTCTCAACCTGTGGGTCACAACCCCTCTGGGGGTCAAGTGACTTTTTCACAGAGGTCACCTAAGACCACCAGAAAACACAGACATTTACATCACAACTCATAACAGTAGCAAAAAATAGACTTATGAAGTAGCAACCGAAAATAATTTTATGGTTGGGGGGGTCACCACAATATGAGGGACTGTAATTGGGGTCACAGAGGTTAGGAAGGTGGAGAACCCCGTGTGGGACAGTCACTCCTTCCAGATATTGATTCCCACCTTGTTTTCCTGGTTCTCTGTCGGTTCACAAATGCCCACCAGAAACCCTCTGTATTCCCTCAGGGTTGTGAAGAAAGACAGCTGAGTAACATCACGGACCTCCACAGTAGGAGATCTCACTGAAACACAAACAGGACATGTGATGGCCTGATCCCTCATGTGTTTGTCCCAGTGAATGGCTTTCTCCAGTTTCGGACATACTTGACTGAGCATCTCTGCTCCTACCATTGCCGGTGTTTTTACCTCAAAAACATGACACTGAAACTTCAAATAGTTTCTGGAAACAAACGCAGCAGCCTGTGATGAGATTTCAGATGCCCATAGGGAAAAAAAAACATACTGACTGCCCATCACTGAATTGACAAGACCTGGTTAGAGCTATGAAGAAATACATAGCAAAGCATAATGACCAATGCTTTGGCCCTGAGAATTCAGACACCTACCAACTGTCCCAGTGTCCACGCAACTTTCAGTTCAGTTAAACATGCCAAAATAGCACAACCCTTGTCCTACGTATGGGTGAGTGTCTGTGTGTATGTATGTGCATGTGTGTAGAAGTGCATGCACATGTGTGTGTGTGTGTGTGCGTGTGTAGGCCAGAGGACAAACTCACTTTGCTGAGAACACCACCCACCTTATTTAGAAACAGTTCTCAATGTAGTTTATCAGTTAGGCTAGATCTCAGAGATCTGGATTTTTATGTGGGTGCTGGGGGCTGAACTCAGTCATCAGGTTTCCAGGGCAAACAACGAATGGAGGCATCTCCCCAGCCAAGCTTCTATCCTCCCAGGAAACATAAAAACCATTTAAAGAGTGGACAGTCTGGGAGTAAGGGAGTCCCCATCCCCCCAGGTGCAGATGGGGTTTGCTTCCTGTGGCTTTCTCCCACAAAGCCACCTCTTCCTTCTTCCTCTTGGACCTCTCCTACACCCTCTCCCCGCCTCCCCCGTGCTGAAGCCAAGTAAGTGTGAGAAGCATTCTTCACGTATAATGTACATAGAAGTCTCTACTCACTTTAAAAACTGTAAAGCAGGGTCACGGGCCAGGTCTTGGTATTTAAGTACCAATATGATATACATTTCTGTACACATCGTATACATCTACACACGATGCCCAGATTCAGGCTCCGGGCATTTCCTGCTTATTGCAGCCCAGACTGTGTCCACTGAGCTCCAAAACTCTTGTTTGTCATAAGAAACTCTACAGGCAAAATCCAGCAAGTTGGAGAAATGTCATAACTCATCGCACTTCCAGGAAGCAAGTCCAGGAATCCATTCAAATTCAAAGCCTTGAGTCTAGACCCACCTGACCCCAAAGTCTGGGCTTTACTGTCTTTGGCAGCATTAGCTGACACGGGGCTGCTCCTTTGTGTGGGCCACAGGGTATGGTGTGTGGGGAATATGTGGTCCCTTCTTGATTGCAATGCTAAGGATGGAATCCAGGAGGCAGAATATGCTGATCTGTATACAGCACCTCCTGTAATATCTTCTTCAATATCCATAGCTCAGATGTTGAACCTCATAGTCGCGAAACATCAGTAGCAGGTTTTCAGGGCTGGGGCATTGTTTTGGTTTTTTGAAAGTGGGTCTAATGTGGCCCATGCCAGCCCTGAATTGATGCTCCTGCTTCTGTCTCCCAAGTGCTGGGATTACAGAAATGTGCCATAAGACCCAGCCCTAGTAGTTTTAGTGTCAAAAAGAGAAAAAAATCCCTTGGAATGAAACATTGAAACTGGCCCACTGTATTGCCTGACTTGCTCACACTTTACATGGGCCCTGGCATGGCTAGGAAATGTGTTATGCACAATGCAAGAATAAGAAAAGGCACGGGCTACCCGGCTGCCAGGCTTTAATCCTGGCACAGGATATGGAAGCAGGAAGATCTGAGTTTGATGACCACTTTCCAAAATATGTTCCTGGCCAGTCAGGGATACTGAGATTCTGTCTCGAGAAAGGACATACATGCGTGTGCATACACAGGAGCATGCCCATTGAAATCAAAAGTACCAGTCGAAACAAACAAAAGGATTCCAGCTAACACTTGTGTTGGAGATGAGAGAGAGAGAGAGAGAGAGAGAGAGAGAGAGAGGAGAGAGAGAGAGAGAGAGAGAGACAGCCATATGGATTCCCTTGTCTATACTTCACCAGTTCTAGGGTTATAGGCCTCTGGTATGCCCAGATTTTTGTGGGTTCTGGGGGAATAAACACAGGTCCTCATGCTTGCACAGTGAGCATCTTACTGACCGAATCATCTCCCAGCTTCCTCAACTAGTAACAATTATTCGATTCAAAAATTCTAATCTGTGGTCTGGAGAGATGGGTCAGCAGCGAAGAGCTCTTGCTGCTCTTCCAAAGGACCAGCGTTTGGTTCCCAGCACCCAGGCTGGACAGCTGACAGTGACCTGTGACCTCAGCTGCAGGAAGCTTATGTCTTCCACTGGCCTCTAGGGCCTTCTGTCCTCATGTGCAGATACACGCCAAGACGCATGATTAAGAAATCTTTTTAACAATCTAATCTCAAGCATCAAGCCTAGTGCTCTTAGGTAAGCTTCTGGGGTCAGCTTACGGGGAGACGGAAGTCACAGGCATTTATCCCTGTGTATTCTTCTACCCACAAAGCCGTCCATTCCCCTTCACTCCCGGACCTACATTTAGCTAGCCTCTCACAGGGACACACCTCAGTTAGTAGAAATGCCAGACAGTACGACTAAGAATTATCACTTTTTAGAACAGGCAAGACCTCGTTTTCTTCTATAAGCTTGCTTTTCAATTGCTGAGCCGTCTCTCCAAGTCCTAAGCTTGCTCTTCAATGAAAACCTCCTCCATCCCCCTCAGGCAGCACTTTATGGTACGCTTGGCGAATCGAATAAAAGATACCTGTTAAAGCAAGGAAGGTTTCCTTCGAGGCTGTTGAAATCTGATTTCATCTCAAACTCGAGAACTAATGTTGTTTTTTGTTTAACTAGATTTTGCCTGTCAGTTTCCAGACCCGCTGTTCTGTCCGCCTGTATGGACCACTGTGGTCAACACGGGGGTTGTAGCAGCAAATTTTATTATGGACTGGTAATTGAATTGAACAGGTTTACATTTGAATAGATTTACTACACCATGATCTCTGACATACTGCACGGGACTCAAATCCCTGCACATCCATAAAGATATGTTTAAGAGGGTATCACCCTTCCCAGGCTTAGGGAGTGAGCCTTGAGCCACGGAGATGCCCAAACATAATTGTGCATTTATATGCAGGGTGCAATGCTATATTTCACTGTATTCTTTAAGCCTGGAAGAAAATAAAACAATATTCCATATTTACTCACACCCATCCTATCTCTGCTTTTGGAGAGAAGGTAACGGGGCTCAGAGAAATTATGTTTTGCCATTCTTGTGTTCATAAGGAAGTAAATGGAAAATAAATTATTATTTGCGCATGGCAGCAACAGCAGCATTCCTTTGAAAACACATCCTCTAAAGGCTCGCTAGCAAGTGCTGAAGAGGTGCGAATCACAGATAAGCACGGCCCGATCTACTCTGAGCAACAATGTTTAATTAAACGCGCTCACACATCTGCCTGCGCTCTCGCCTCCCTTCAGACCCTCTCCTAGAGACTATGAGAAACGCGGTCTAAGAAGAAAGACGTGTCCCTGTTCATCTTTAAAGTCGAAATGGCAATCAGATGGGTAAATTACAGTATTGAAATCAAACTAATCAAAACCTCCCATCTGCCTAGAAATGGAGGCGTGTCTCTACACACTTCACTGTTTGAAAATAAAATGGGAATCTGAGGTGTACTCACAGAGGGCTTTCATTGATATATGACTTCCATTGCATTTAAACAAATGGACTGCTTTTAAATGTAATGATTATTCGATTTTTCAGGGGGTTGAGATCTTTCACTAACCTTATTTTTGAGCAAAAGTTTAGCTTAAATCTCCCCAATTGGGGTAAATGGTAATATAAATATAATGACCAAGATCAAAACCAAACTGTCCATCACATATAATTCTGAATTATGTTTTTAAGGGATTTTCTACAGCATGGGGTGGGGGTGGTCTACCCTATGAGTTAGTTTCTGTATGCTACTCTGCCAGAGGGCTTAAGACATTGGCTAAGCAAATGTCTATAACTTTAAAATAGTTCATCATCAGCATCATTGTCATCGTCACCAGAACCTAAAACAGCAGTTCGTAGGGTCTCGATCCCTTTGGGGATCAAATGAGACCATCAGAAAACACAGGAATCCACATTATGATTCATAACAGTAGCAAAATTGGTGATGAAGTAGCAACAAAAATAGTATTATGGTTAGGCATCACCACAGCATGAGGAACTGTGTTAAAGGGCCACAGCATTAGGACGGTTGAGAATCACTGACCTAAAGGACTCTGGCTTGTACTTCAATTAAGTGGGTTTGCTTGGTAAGTAATGTGTTCAGTTTTGTCAAAAATTAGCCTTTGGATAATTTCATATACATATTTGCCAACAACCAAACAACTTGTGCAGCATGGGAACCCCAGGCAGTGTCTGGTGTGTGGGAAGAGCTACCTGCAAATGTAGCAGATGGGTGGAAACCAGAGGTCACCAGTGAGATCTTCTAAGGGGACCAAAGGCCTGGGAATGACAAGGGCACGGTCCCCGTTTTAATTTCCAGTGTCACTGCCAGCGGTCTTCACGAACACTCCTTCCTCATCCCTGAGCTTACGAGACCCCCTTCATGGGTCTGCCTCTACCACTGTTCCCCTCATGGGGTCTCGCTCTCTGCCTCACAGTCATAGATGATATATGGTACATATAATCAAACCACTGCACATCTTCTTCCTTTATTTTTTCTGTTTGCTGTTCTATCAGGGTCACCTGACTGCAATAAGTTTACCGACAGCTGTTTTCCAAGGAAAGCACCAAGCTGGAGATAGGATAGAGAAACTGAAGGGGTCTTTACTTTTTCCAGTAGACAAATAGGGCCAAATGAGTAGGGCAGGAATCCCATGTCCCTAAATTCGATCTGTTGCACTCATTTCCCTACAAGATCTTATATCAAGAAGGTATTGGACAGGTGCAAAATAGTGAAACTCTGCAAGTCTAGTGACTATGCACTAGTGATACCATTACTTCTCATTTGCAAATATGTGAACTTAATAAAAGGACATGGTGAGAGATCGGGGTCTGTAGCGACAATACATACATTCTGATGTAGCAGAATCTACGCATCCCTGTATGTAGTTAACTTTAGTTTCAGGTGTCCTTCCATGACCACATGTTCATCTTGGTGCCTTATGAAAATATCATATCCACTTAAAACTCCAATGGGCTTTCTGCATACAAAGAGGGTAGACCATGTGCAGTATGTAAAATATCTACAAAACAAGCGCGCAAAGAGATTCATTAAAAAACTAGGGGTAGCTGGGTGGTGGTGGTGCACGCCTTTAATCTCAGCACTCGGGAGGCAGAGGCAGGCGGATCTCTGTGAGTTCGAGGCCAGGCTGGACTGACAGCCTCCAAAACAATACAGAGAAACCCTGTCTTGTAAAAACAAACAAAAAAACCAAACAAACAAACAAAAAAAAACTAGGGGTAGGTAGGTTTCTCAGAGAAAAGGAGAAAATTTGACTCCATCTCCAAGCTGAATTATTACTTTGTCTAAGTAAGCTGAAATATACAAATACGTCAGGACCTCTGACCCATGCGGGAGAGCCGAATGTCCTGCACAGCCAACGGGTTCGCCTCCTGCTGCAGGAGTGATCAAGTACGGAAGCTCATTCAGTGTGATTAGCACAGAGTTCGCATTTCCTGACTCCACCTTCTTTTGTGGGTGCCACTCCAGCTACAGCCAAGCACAGCAGTCACAGTGCCAAAGCCTGGGTGTGTCCTGGTGGGGAAAGCTTGCGCTAAGGATAAGTTTGGAAAATAACACGGAAGACTCTAAGTCCAAAACTGGTTTACAGACGATGAGAAGAGGGGGGTGCAATGTGAGAAGCCTCTTGGTTTGTCTCCATCTTTTTCCCTCTATAAACTGCAAGGATCAAAGGGCCAGGCCCGTTAGCACAATTCAGTTCACATCACAGGGTCCTACCTTCTGGTGGGTGTCAAGCTGTTAGCCATGAGGTATTAGCAACTCTTTAAGTCTTCTGCCATCAGATTCGAGGTACCTACTGACCCACCTTCTCTGGTTGACTTGGACCTGCTCTTGATCCCTCTTCTGGTTGCCACCCCCAGGCTGCCAAACCCAGGGCACAAATTCTACGCAGAGCCACTTACCTTCCTTCAGCATGCCCACTTTGAGACACTTCATGAAACGGCAGGCCTGGCAGGATTTGCGTCTGCGCTTTGTGATTTCACATTCGTTCGTGGCCGGGCAGCTGTACTCTATGTTACCTATGGCACAGAGTGTGAGGGAAAGAGTAGTCAGATTGGCAGGGCAGGAGAGATGGAGGCATCCCAAAGGAAAGGTTAACTTTGGCACCCCCAACCACCAAGCTCATGTGAGTCATCATGAATGCGACATGTACCAGGAAGCTGGATAAGCTGCTGTAGAGCAGCTTGACATAAATTGGCACTTCCAGAGAGGCTGAGGCAGGAGGATTGCCACAAGTCCAAAGCAGCTTGGTCTACATAGTAAGTTCTAGGCCAGCAATGGCTACACAGTGAGACTCTTTCCAGAAAAGGCAGTGGCGGGTGTTGCGGGGATGGTGGTGATGGGGTGATATTAGCCTCTTAACATCATACTGTACTTCAAAATTTTTTTTGTTAGAACATTCTGGAAGACTTTTATTACATGTGTGATTGGGTCAACAAACAATCACTAAGCAAAGTTGACTCACACACAGTACAGTCTTTTAGAAGAGATTCCAAAGCAATCTGTACTCATATAAATACAGACACCAGAGTCTAGAGAGATGGATCAGTAGTTATGAACACTAATGCTCTTACAAAGGATATAGCTTTGATTCCTAGCACCTACATGCGGCTGCTCACAACTGTCTCTAACAGCAGTTCTACAGTATCCAGTGCTCTCTTCTGGACTCTGCTGGCACACACAGACAGCAGGGACACACAGCTACACATAAAATAACTAAATTTAAACAAACAAACAAACAAACAAAAAGTCACATCTGGATCGATGTCTATGAAGACTCGGGCTTTGTGACTCTGGCTGTATAAACCTCTCAGGGGTCAGTGCTCTAAAGTTTAATATGGGCACTTCTGTTAGCACCTGGCCTGCAGGCCAGCAACATAACTCTTCTGCCATTCTGGCCAGGCGGAGCTTCCAAGGATGCTCCCCAGTGATGCTGAGGGTGAGGATGGTGGGAATAATGGCTGCCATGGCTATTGCCATGTTCACAGTGCTTGCTACATTATTTGTGTAAATAATTGCAAAAGCCATGGAGTTTCGATGACAAGATGACAAGGAAGGATGCAGCTACGCTTTGAATAGTAGATTGTATCGTTTTCAGTGACATGTAACAATCTGAAATGAAAGCCGTGTAACTGGAGGACCTAAACTTGCAACGTTTCTCTGAGACAATGAAGTGTGTGTGGGGTGCGTTCCGGGCAGCCACAGCCTTGTGGGGAAGCCGCCTTGAAAAATAAAGGCTGAATCCACCGTCAGCCCCTTCGCAGAGTGCTTGAAGGTCTCCGGCTACTTCCTAACCCTTTCCCCTGGTGATTAAGTGCATTAGTAACCTAATGAAAATGCATCCTGCTTACTGCCCTCTTGGGAAGGGGGAGGTCATCGCACCGAATGCATAAATTGTCATAGGAGACGGTCCGGGCATAATTGCAATTTTGCTGTTCCACGCTTGCTGTACTCAGGGTCCATCGAGTCCCCTGAAACATGCGCAGATCCAAGTAATTAGCATAGAAGGCTGCCTGGGACCACAGCATTGATGAAATATTTCAGAGTTAATCACACTTTGTAAACACTGATTTATATTGACTACCTTTCCGTGGACTGATGCCCCCTCATTAAATATCGCATTAGTGCTTTGCAGGATTGTTCGGCGACTCCACTACTCGCCAACTGCTAATTCACCAGGAAGTGATACCTAGCCACTTGGAACTACAGAAAATTGGTTAAGTATGCATGACTTACAAAAAAAAAAGGCTTGAGCATTATAACCTGAGGTAAATTGACTGGCTAAATTAGCATTCTAATTCAAAGCAACTACCTTTAAAATGAGGTTAGATAATAGAAGTGATATCAACTGCATTAACAGGAGTATTCACCATCACCTTCTTCAGAAACATCACTCAGAGGCTGGCGAGATAGTTCATCTGGGAAACTGCAATCTGCACACGCTAACTATGTGAGTTCAATCCCCAGAAGCGGTGTGAAGGCAGAAGGGAAGAACCAATTCCACGTCATTGTCTGCTGGTCTTCACACAACAATGCCAGCATCCACTCTCCTCATATTAACTAATAAACATGTTTTTAAAGAAAAACCTTACTCAGGAAAAGGACTGGAAAAATAGGTCAGCAGGAAAAGCTGTATAGACCTGAAAACCTGAGTTTCATCACTGCATACCACAGTGGAAGGACAACACACATACACGTACACACACATACACGCACACACACATATACATGTACACACACATAAATGCACACACACATATATACACATACACACACATGCACACATTTGCATGCACACACATACATATACACACATACGCACACATATACACATAAACACATGTACACACATATACACACATACACACACATGTACACACATACATGCACATACACACATGTACACACATATACATACATACACACATACATACAAATGCACAATACATACACACATACACAATACACACACATACATGTACATACACACATACACACATGTACACACACATATACATACATACACACATGCATATACACATGCACAATACATACACACATACACAATACATACACACATACACAATACACACATACACACAAACAATAATAGTGATGATGATGATGATGATGATGATGATGATGATGATGGAGACAGCCAATGGTAAGGTAAGTGAACACTAGCTTGGCCAAAGCTGAGAATAAAGAGATTTGGAATCTGAGCAGTTTCTTTCAAATGTCCCCAGAAATCTATTCTATATCAAAAGAAAGGTGCTACAATTTTGTTTGTTTGTTTGTTTCTGTTTGGTTTTTGTGTGGTACTATGAAAAGAACTTGAGACCTTGCAAAAGTATACCAGGCTAGCACTGGGCTATCCCCAGCCCTGTTGAATTTTATTTTGAAACAGTGTCACGAAGCTCCCACTGGCTGGCCTGAAACTGGCATTCTTTCTGCCTCAGCCTCTTGAGTAGCTACCACACTGGCTGCCCTCCGGTAATTTAGTGCTCAGCTACCAGATCCTTATAGTCTCTATGATTCTTCTCTATATTTATTTCAAAGGAAACTAACATTTTCTCTCTTAGAGAGAACTGAGCAATAATTACAAAGGCTGGAAAAATTCTTCAAAAAAATCATTTCTGGCCATTTCACAACTTTAAAACTAGTCTGGGGTAATACATGGTTCACATTCCCATCGAGGCATACATGCTCACCCCATGTCTTCAACAGTACAAATGTCTGCCACACGACACACCACTACACACAAGTGTGTCACTCCATCCCTCTTGGGTGATGATGTCCTCATTCTTCATGGCAGGACACTTTGAACAGGGGCACTGTCAGGCAGGTGCAGGCTCACGCCTGAACCTGTACTGTCCTCCTGGTCACTGGTCTCCACCCTCCTTTGCTCTCTTCCCGTGACTGCCTTGAGCATCAAATGAAGAGCTAAACCTGGTGTTCACACCTATGCATCCCAGCACTTGGGAAGGAAGATGAGGCATGAGGATTGCCATAGGTTCCGCGCCCTTTTGGACTCCATAATAAGTAACAGAATATATAAAATAAAATCACTTCTCTAACACATGTAAGGTCTTATGTTTTACACCCAGCACCACACATATGTGCGTATATGCAGACACACACACACATACACACACACACACTACTGCTGCCCTTCTGAATTAAATCTAAGCTATCTAACTGCCACACAGGGTCCTCTCACAATCTAAGTCTCATCTACTTTTCCAGCAATATAACAATTATTACCTCACATGAACTTCCAGATGCAGCCAATTTGATTTATTCATTTTTGCTGCATGTCCTTCAAGACTCCCCTCTGAGAATGATCTATTTCTGCCCCTCTTTTCTTCTTAAAATTATTTCCAAGACTCAGTGTTCAACTCCAATTCCATTCCAATCATTTATGAAAACTTCTCAGACCATTCTAGACGGAAATGACTTCTGGGGATGCCTAACTTGTGAAATGCTGTCACCTAATGCAGACAGGTCGCATTGTGTCAGCCCTTTGCATATGCGTGCCAACTGCTAGACAGGAAGACAGTGGAGGACAGAAGCCAATTCTTAGGAAGTGTGAACATCTCCAACCAAGGGCTGTGGTGACTCAGGAGGAGATGGAGGCAAGGTTGGTGGTGGCAGCCTATGCTTGTAACCCCAGAGATGGAGGGGTAGAGGCAGGCAGATCTCTGAAGCTCACTGGCCAGCCCGTCTGGCCTGATTGGCAAGCCACAGGTCAGTGGGTAAACTTATCTCAAAAGAAGTGGACAAGTGTCTGAAGAGTGATTCCCAAGGTTGACCTCTGTCCTCTGTGGGAATGTGTACACATGTATGCACACACACACACACACACACACACACACACACACACACACACACGTGCTCTTATGCTCACAGAGATTATGCTTAGGAAAATCAATAACAACTTCTTATAGGGGAAAATGTCTGAGCTATGCTTTGAAAAAAATAGGTCAGTAATGACACTGGTGTAATGGAATCTACCCAAAGTCACAGGAAATACAAAACTATTTTTATAATAATGGCCCCACAGTGGTGACAGGGGTGCATCTTAGTAGGGAGACTCTGGGTGCAATTCCACCAACACTCAAAAACCAGACTTGAAACCTGGAGGTGGAGGCAACAAGAGAATCAGAGGTTCAAGGTCAGCCTGGGCTACAATGAGCCTTTATTAAAAATAGTCCTCTTTTTTTCACGAAACAGTCTTAATGCATATATCATTCATAATATATATCATTCTTCAGTATATATCAAATTTAGGTGGGTAGAAGTTGTTTAAATGGATTAAGTATCCTTGTGAACATTTCTGTCTCCAGGAAGTCTTAAAACATGAAGATGATAACCTTGATCTCACTAACTAACTCTGGTTTATATTTGTGGAAACAAATTAGCATCACTCTCTAAATAAGATATTGCTAGAGGGAAATCTAATTTTTGAGGCCTCCCACGGAGTTCCTCACATCGTGGTTGTTATCTGTGGACACCCAGCTGCCTCTATCTTTGATCCATGTTACAGGCTGGGAAGACTGTACCCTTCAAATACCTTGCCTGTTGCTCTTAGGAGTCAAGTGAAAGGAGGAGTTTTCTACTTGAAATGTGCCACCCCAAGCACCAGGATAACAATGTAGCAGACACTTTGGTCATAGTTCAAAGACTTTCTTCCCACTGGACCACACACGGCCTCTCTATGGGACACTTGTTTTCCTCCAAGGCACTAAAAGTCGAAACTAGACAAAAAATAATAATAATAAAATGTTTCACAGTCTCCAATGTGTTTTGGGTACCTGAACCATTTATCCTGGATAAAAACAGCCAGAGGACAGCAGAAAGTTCTGTCCCCAGCCCAGCAGTCTCGCTGAAGACAAAGAGTTTTCACAGACTATAGCTCATGATTCTCTGGAGCACATGGGTTAGATGGCACTGGGAACTGAGCTGGGCAGCTCCTAATGCCAGGGCTGGAATTTTCCGGGTTTTTTCACTAGTTGGACAAGTGTGCTATGTTGTAGAAGAAGGGGGATCCACATGGAAGCTGGGGGGGGGTCCTAAAACCAGGCTGACCAGACGGAGAGAGCAATTTATAATATCATTTGGCCGCTCTTCGGAACGTCGTGGGCTCTGGTTACTTATTTCGGAGTCTTTTGTGCAATTAGTTTGCGGGCAATATAATTTTCTCACTTACTGCTTAATAGAACCTTGCAGCTTCTGGCGGATGGAATAACAGGGTGTGTGCAGAGCTCCAGCCTAGAGTGCCAGCGGATAATTTGTAGATTCCTTTCAGTCACTTAATGGACTTTTACACTTTGGCAGTGAAAGGCTGAATGATGGAAATTAGCATGGCATCTCAAAATAAAAATACACGTCAAGTCTTCCCTCTGGTTCACCCCACTCCCACAGGGCAGCCATGCTAAGTTAGCCTTCTTTTTTCAGTCATCCTGACATCATCATGATGAGGTCAGTTCCAAAGCCACTGTCTGTCCGTGTCCCCCCCCCCACTTGCTTAATTTTATTAACAAAACCAAATGGCTGCAGGTGACTCCCAGGACACTACAAGTGAGATTTAGACAATTGTTCTGCAATATTAAGTGATTTTCAAACAATGGGCTTTGCTTTGGTACCCAATTACAGGGCATCAAAAGTGGGAGACAATCATCTGTAGCAGTTTTGTTTTTAAACACTCTAAAACAGAAAAGGAAAGAGAAGAGAAACCCTTTGTGATGTAGTATCCAAGTTTGTGGGTTTGTTTGTTTTAGTTTTGCTTTCAGTTTTAACACAACGGGACTTTGTTTTTTTTTGTTTGTTTGTTTTTTGCTTTTAATTTTCTTTTTGTTCCTAGCTGCTCTTTCTGTTTGTCCTGCATTAAATAGGAAACAATGCCACTGCCATCTGTAGATTAGACAATATGGGTTTTTTATTACGTGCCTGTGACTTTTCAAATGTCATAATTGCATCATGGCACGTGGCAGTTTGGGGGAGCACTCGCATGTATGGGGGTGAACAAAGAAGGATGGCATCATAATTTTTATCACTCTCCACTGCATTTCTTTGAGACAGGGTCTCTCACTGGACCTGAGTCTCACATCTTTTCAGCTAGGCTGTGGGCGGCAAGCTTCGGGGACTCTCGTAACGTGTGTCCCCTCTTCCCTCTTCTTTCCCTGGCCCCTCTGCCCCCCCATCACTAGGATCACAGGTACAGGTGGTCACACCCTGTGCCGCGCACCCCCCTCCCCCACTGCATGAGTTCTCAGGATCTGAACTGTAGAATAAGTGTCGTAATGAGCTGATAGCACACAGGGCTGAATTTTAAACATGAAACACAGGCCTAATTCCTGCACAGAATGAAATATGCCCTACAGAAAGGAGACTACAAAATGCCACCAGCAGGTGGTTGGCCGAGTCAGAGACAAGGCCAAGGGTAAGGTTTAATGGGAGAATGCTCGCCTGACATGCATGAGGCCCTGGGCTCCAACCTCAGGCCCGTATTAGTCAGGCAAGATAACACACAACAGTAACTCAGGCACCCTGAAGGCAGAGACAAGAAGAGAGAAAACCTCAAGGCCATACTCTGCCACATGGGGAGTTGAGTTCAAGGCCAGCCTGGGCTACAAGAGATTGTCTAAAATAAACAAAAAAAGAAAAAAGGCAGCTCTCTATCCTTCATATAGAATGAGACATCACTATCAGGAATAACATGCCATAAAACAAGAGCAAATTATTTGGCCTTGACTTTTTTTTTTCAGTTTAAATAAGATATACCTTACTTCAATTGCCCTGAATGATTATTCCTTTCTGTTGTAATTCTTTAATAGTAACTGGGTGCAAAGCATTGTGATTACAGAGAAACTAGAAAAACCATGTATGGCCATTGGAAATCCACCATTAGCATTTTAGCTGGCCTGTGGTTTAGGAAAGAATGCAGTGACAATGAGTGAGGAAAGATTCAGGGGAGACAACAGTAGGCTTTGCTTTGCATTCCGGCTGCCTGGTTTATTTCTAGGTGAATGTAAGCATAGAACCCTCAGTTTTCTCAGTTACAAAAAACCACACTGTTTTGTGTCTGTGTTAAGAATTATATGAAAAAAAAAACTTAAATCACATTGCTTATTGCCTGTCTCCTCCTGAAGACCTGAATCTGAGTTTGAGAATGATGTAAAACACACTCTCAAGTTGGCGTAGTGATATACATCCCTATAGTCCAGGAGGCAGAGGCTGGAGGATCTAAGCAAGTGAGTTCTGAACAGCTAGGGCTGTACAGCGAGAGCCTATCATTAAAAGCCAAACAACACCAAAACACAAAAACAATAACCAAACTTTCTACAAATTAATGCAAGGTGTGAGAATGAATGAATATCACTCCTGGGAGACATGCCAAGAACATTGTTGTCTTGCTAACAACTCTACAGCTGATACAGCCATTAAGGAGGAAACACGGAGTGCATGAACGGAAGGTCAGAGGACCAAGTCATTGGTTAGGCCATCTATGAAGTGAATCTTAGGCATATGAACCATACCTCTTTGTGAACACTCCCTGTCCCCTCACAGAAGTCCAGTCCAGTGACTGTCATGGAACATGACCTGCCTATCCCTGTGATAGAAGGTCTTCAAAACCCTCACCCCTGTTCCAGTCCCAAATCAGTTTCTACTGATACCCCAATGTCCACCACCTTGTCTCACACCTTTGTGGGGTAGCGTCTTGGGGCTCTGGGGAGCATCATTCTCTAACCCCCATCCTCTGAATTTGTATCTTCACAGCTGTTCTCCTCGGGCTCCCAACTTTGAATTAATGGTCCTGTGCTGACAACCTTATCTGATGCTCACTTTTCAGGAAGCTTTTTCCTACATTCACTCTGTGTCTGGGAACTGCCCTTCACCCCAGCTATGCATTCCTTTAATTGCCCAGCTTGACTCCGTGTCTGGGAAACGCCCCTCCATCCCAGCTGTACATTCCTTTAGGACACAGACATTCTAGGGCTGTGCTGAGAAGTCAACAGACCATAGGGAGCACTCACTATTAATTGTTGTTTCAAGACAGCATCTTAATATGTTGTCTGGGTTGACCTTGGCCATGTGAACCTTTTGCCTCAATCTCCTATGTAATCAGACTTCAAGAAGTATTATCCCATATTAGCTCTGCTATCTGTCACATTTTAGGGATTCTGTTTTTTCCCGTCCAATTTTAGAGTTTACTACCCAATTGGTCATCATAAGAAAATGGCAAGAAAAGAATGAAAGAAGGAAAGTTTATATTCGGAAAGAAAAGAAACCCTGCCTTCTCCCTCATGTGGGACCCAGCCTATACATGTCTATATGTATGACTGTATGTTTCAAATGTGTGTACACCATCTCGGAGCAGACACAAAGGGTAAAGTTTTAGAAGATTACATGCTTACTAATGAGGTCTCAAGCTGAGCATATTGCTCATAAGTTGTCTTCAAAGAGATGCTACTCTCCAGTTGTTTCAGCCCTGTCCTTTGGCAGTCCACAGAGGGATGGCTGTACATTGATTTGTTGCCTTTACAAGATATCCTGGCATCTACCCCAGTGATTTCTAAAGGTATCCCTGAAAATTCAGGTGCCAACACAAAGGACAGTAACTGTCCAGGTAGCAAGATGTCTCTGTCAATCCTAGTGTTTATATATTATCCTTCTGTGGTCTTTGATGGAGTTGAAGACAAATAGCTATAATTATAGTTTTCCTTAGTTATGATAAGAGATAAGCTACATATAGGACTTTGGACTCACAAGAATGAGATAGATGATATTTTCTTTAAATCTTGCTAAAATATTGTAACTATGTTCTTACTTGATAACTGTTCTGTTATATACAATTTGACTATGCTAAAGTTAAGACCTTTCTCTTTGTTTAAACAGAAAAGAGGAGATGTTGGGGACGTCCTGTGCATTTGTCAATAAAGAATAAAGCACTGTCTGGCCAATAGGGAATCTAGATAGGAGGGACTAGGAGTCCAGAAGGACTCTGGGTAGGAGAAACACAGAGAGTTCGAGATATAACCGCCATTGGGTAGAAGCCCGGAACTATTCTCCGGTAAGAAACATACTTAGATTAACAATTATGGGGCAATTACTTAAGTCAGAGCTAGCCAGTAAGAAACAAGCAAAGGCCAACAGCTTCATAATTAATATAGCCTCCTGTGTGTTTATTTGGGACTGATGCGGATCTAGAAGCAGGCTGGCAGAAAGGCTTCTCTCAAGGAAAAGACTTCTCTTAACAAATAACCACAAAAACTAGGGGTGCCTACCTTTGAATGTGCACACAGGAACCCATACAGTGCTGATGTGAGCTTTAAGCCCAGGGGACTAGGAGACACACTCAGAATCACAAATGCCAGAGGCAGGCTTTGAACCCAGAAAGCGTGGCTCCAAAGCCTGCACTCTAAGTACTTGGCAATTCTGCTTAACTCAAAAACCATTGCTGACTGTCATTCAAAGTAGAAGAAGGCATTGTGCCTGCCCGTAGTTTCTTTCTGTAGCTCCTGTTGTTGCCACCGTGCTTAGACAGAAAGGACCTTTGGAAGCCTGACACAGAAGCCCAGGAATGAGAGGGTGAGGGTGGATCTTGGCATTGTCTTTTACTGTTGTCAGCCTTATGGGACCAGGGCAGCTGTGGGGTAGGATAAGGTTGCTCTTCAGAGAGTGGAATCTCTCAACACCTCAGGAAGAAATCCTTCATCTAGTCTCAGTGCCTCCACGGTCTGTGGCCAGTTTAATTCCACAGAAACCAAACAAAGCAAGTCACCAAAGCAACTGGTGTCATGTTGTACACAAAGCATTTTGAAGATCCCAGAATAATGCTATTGTTCACGAAGGGAAAGAAAGGACTCCGTGATCACCAGGGCATGATCTAAAATATATTTTAGGGGTATGATAAATGTCTAATAAAAATGTATTTGTTGCAGATATGTATGGTGCACACACCTAGTACTCCAGCACTTTGGGGAGACTGAGGCAGCGGAATCTCGAGTTTGAGCCTAGCCTGGGCTATGCAATGTTATCCTATCTCAAAAATGAAAATAATAAAACAACACAGGGCCTTATATTTGCAAGGCAAGTACTCTCCCAGGGATCTCCCACCAACCCTCACCTCAGTTTTTACATTTCTATAAGGCTAAGGAAAAAATTCACAGAAGTCCTTATAGAAGGGTCACCACTACTACAAGGAAGATGTCATACCAGAGCTGTCAATAACTCCAATTTGCTATGTTCCATATCCCACACCATCTTTTCTCTTCCCCGCAAGATGTAAACAAGTCTACATGTCCATCTTCTAAAACACCTAAGCTTATAAGAAAAGATGGACTAGGGAGATAGGCCAGTGGCTGAGGAGCATACCGTGCAAGCATGGGGTGCTAAATTTGCATTCTCAGTATTCGCTTTTAGAAGCCAGGAACGGAGGCACCTTCCTGTACTCCCGGGGCTGGAGACGTGGACCCAGGAGGGTCTCATCCATCAGCCACCTCCAAGTTCAGTGACAGAAGAGATGACAAAGGCAGGAGATGCAGCCCTCCTGCTGCACAAGGGCACATACTGTGTGCTCTCAGGTCCCTGCGTCTCTCTGGCCTTCCTTAAATGGAAACCGAGTGGAGAGGACACGTAGAGAAGTCGTCCGGTCACAACATGGGACACACTCTTATTTACTGGGAAGGGATGCTCGGAATCTAGTCACAGTCTCAGGGTGTAGCCCAGTCAGCAAGATGCTTACTTAGCCCGGGTGCCATCCTAGCACTGTATAAAATCAGGCCTGGTGGGAGGTGAAGCCAGAGGTTCAGAGGTCATCTTTCGGCCACACACTGAGTTCAAGATCAGCCTGGGCTGCAGGAGTATTCCTCAGGGACATCTTCACAGAAGTACCTTAAAATGTGGTTATGTCTAGATAAACCAAACATAAGACTGGACTTGATGCTACAGAATGTAATGGTTTTCTTTTGTAATAAGAATTGAAAGTTCTCCTCCTTCTGAATTATATTCATTATTAAAAAACAAGAAAGAGACAAGACACCAACTCTGAGCTGCCCACTGCTGTGGTTGCAAAGTTTATATGAGCAGACTGCCATTCTCACATCAAAGCCTGGGAGACAGCCAACTAGAATTCTCAGGGGGAAGGTGCTTGCTGTCAAGCCTGATGACCTGAGTTCCATCCCTAGAAATTCACAGGTTGGAGAGAAATGAGTCCTAAAAGTTGTCTACTGTCTGCTATACATGCACTGTGGCTTATGCACACACACACACACACACACACACACACACACAAATACACACCAATAAATAAATACCAACAATTAAATAAATTCCAACCAACAAACAGAATGCCTTGGAGAGCCAGGTCTGGTCCCTCCTCCCTGCAATCCTGACTCTGGAGAGTCCGAGGCTAAGAGATTGCTCCAAGTTCCAGGCCAGCCTGGGCTACAGAATATTGTCTGAAATACCAAACAAACTGAGAGGAAAACCAGCCTCTCCCGGGGAGAGCTGAAGAAGGAACCTGTGACACACAGAAGATGAGGACACGCATTCCCACGGTCAGTCTGGGACCAGCCGAGCCAGGTGTGGAAATGAAGGGCAGCGAATGAGGCCTCAGGGGTCACAGACAGAAAACCAGGTGGTGACATGGCAGCGCTGAGCCCTCCAGTTTTACACTTAAGGGATTTCTGGAAATGAGTGATAAAACAGTAGGTATTTTTAAGCCTTAAGCCTGACTGTCTCCTTTCTAAAGACCCTTAATATTATCTAATCATAACTTTTGTACTAGTCTTAATTCCCTACTTTCATTTTATTTTAACAACTTAATGGGAAAAAAATTGTTCACGGACCACAATCTCTCTAGAAAAATAGAGCCTAAAATTACCCATTGCTTTAAAGTCCTTTAACATGTGCAAGACAGTGTCACCGCCGTGGGTTCTGATTCTCCTGGGACCCAACTCTTCCCACAACACTTCGGTTATTGTATCTAGAAAGTAGGTAGTGTTGGTAAACCCTTCTGTCCTGGGATGCTAAAGAATTAAGGCTATGAGACGCATTAAAACCACATAGGGACATGGTAAAAACTAGTATATTCAGTATCAGGATGGACACATTCTCCTCTTGCAGAGGAACTGATTGTGTTCCTGGCAACCATGTTGGGCAACTCATAACCACCTGTAACTTATTACTATTTCAAGCAATGAAGACTCCATCAATAGCTGCTATAAAACATGTATAGAACTTAGAAAACTATACAGACTGTCTGCTTATGTCTATTTACCTGTGAGTAAATCCAAAGAGGTAAAAGATAAAAAAGCAAACTAACAACAATAAAACAAACAAACAAAACCTTTAAATTTGGGCATATGTGAAATTCTTCAAAAATATTAAAACAGTCACCTCAAAGCTATTAGGAAAGCCAATAAAATAGGATAAGAAGAAATGACAAGCAGTGTGTTAGTGGGAGTGGGAGCTGGCAAAGTGTTGTGGAAGGTAGAAAAGCTATTCCTCAAAAACTACAAAAAATAGTTACACACAGATGACAAGTGCATCCTGGGAGGGGTGGGGCTGGGATTGAACTCGGAGGCTTATATATATATCAGGTAATCTATAGCTAAGCTACATTCCCCATCTTGACACAGGAAGTGGTAACTTGCCCAGGGTGAGTTTGAAGATGCTATGCAGGTCCAGGTAGGCTCTGAACATTTGGATCCTCTGGTCTAGCCTTCAGATCAGCAAAATGGCATCTTGTGTAGCTAGGTACCCAATGGCACACTCTTTATTTCAGTAGCCATAAGGTAGATACATTTTAAGTGTCTATCAAGAGATGAATGAATTCTTAACAACAAAAAAAAAGCTACAGGTACATAATGAGATATTGCCCAGTTTTCTAAAGGAAGTGCTGAAACATACCACATGTTATGGATGTACCTTAAGGATATTAAATAAATACCAGCCATAACAAAAGACAAACACTACAGATTGGGATTTAGCTTGGGGGTGGAACATTTGCCTACCAATTACAAGGCCTTGTGTTCCATTCCTTGGCACTAGAATAAAAATAGTGCACAGTCCTCCTGGCTTTTGGCTATGCCTGTGTTCTGTGTATGGGTTACGTTCACTCATAGAAATAGACTTGTGGCAGGAGGACAAAAGGAGCTATGTCAAGGTCACAACGTGTGAGGGTCACAAGATGAAACTCTAAAGATCTGCTGCTTAGCCCTATGAACACAGTCAACGCAAGTGGCTAAGGTTCCCAATTTATGTTGTTGGTTTCTTTTTTTACCATAATAAAGTTAAGTTTTAATATCATATCTACTGATTATAATCTTAGAGATTGTGGGTGGACTCCATGGAGGAACATGAGTGTGCAAGGGCCTGGCTTCAATGTCCAGTACCAAATACACAAATGCACATGGATGTACTTCAGCCGTAAGTGCCAAAATCCTTCACCAGAATCCTTCACTGAATTTTATTTTAGGTGAATTTCTAGAACACTGGAAGTGATCACTAGTGACCAGGACTGGTGGTTTCCCATGATAATGACTGAAAGTGGATTAATTCAGCTCATAAGAGGGAGATTAATAACCTTTAATCCCTAAGATGCTATCTAAGTTTATTAAGTAATGAATCAGAAAACTGTAGCATGACTTTGAGCTTCATCATGAAGAGAAAACAACCTGCCCTGTGGCTCAGAATTTGTCTGTTTCCTATCGGTTGATTAATTGATTAACCCGTTGATTGACTATTCTCAGGATAGATCAAGACGCCATTTTTAGGAGACAAGGACTCTCTCCCACTGAGTCATGCCAGCTTCCACGCACTTTGACTTTTGGAAGAGTGTGTTTGCTTTCTTCTGAGTCTGAAGAATCGTGTTAACCCACATCTTCTTCATTAATCATCAGAAAGTCACCCAGACCAACGGGCGCTCTGGACAGCCCCATTCTCATGACTTCTTTTTGTGTCCCCATGTCCTTCAAGTGGACAGTCTCATCTCCTCCAACTCTATTTATCTATGACTAAATTTGACTTTGTTGAAGGAAGGGAATTGTCCAATTATATAAAAAAACAAGCATTTCCAAAGCCACAAAGCATAAAGGTTTATTCACACCACCTTACCCTACAGCATTTAATGTGTGTGGGGGCTATTCCTAATGAGGTCTAACTTGTCATGACTAATCAGGTATGGTAAAATGGGGACAAAGATATCACTGCAAGTTCAAGACTACACAGCAAATCTTTGACTCAGAAAAAAACAACAAAACTTCTGGGAATAGTGTACCTGTAAACCTCTCAGAACGCTGAGAATTGAGACAGGAGGATTTCTCCAAGACCAAAACAGGGCTAGGTGTGAAATTTTTGTCTCAAAGAAACTAAGGATAACACACTCTTAAAAGACTTGGCTTCTAGTCAAGGGAGAATAAAAGCTATCACCGTGTCAACAAAGATACGAGTTCTTTTGTTTGACTTTATCTTGTAATCAAAGAATAGCCTCCAGTCTCTTCATCAGTCAACAGATAACACTGATTATAGTGTCAGGTGCTGAGGAAAAGGGCCAGGGAACTGTAGACAAAATACCAGATACACCTCACTTCCTGAGAAGTCCCAACACCAGGGAAAGAATTCTACTCTGCAAAACAGCCAGGAATTGAACTGACCCTCAATGCCCCTGAGACTTGGAAGTAGCAACTCAAACCTCTTGGTGCTCTGGGGTGTTCAGGCAGTAGACTACACCAGGCTAAAGCTTCTGAAGTCCCAGGGAAATCTTTGGCACGAAAAAGGCAGAGGTGGGGGTGGGGTGGGGGTGGCTTTCTTCCAATGAGAGAGTGCCTCAGAAGCAGGGGTGTGTGAGGAGAGGAGAGCACTGAGATGACTTCTAGGGGAGGAAGCAGGCCTCCTGCTGGCTGGAGTCCCAGGACTGGATCAGAGATTTAGTGAAACAAAGGTTCACAAGAATGAATGAGAGAGCTGTGATTGTGATTGCACACTGAGGCCTGGGAGCTGGAGGGACAGTTCCGTGGTTAAGAGCACTTGCTGCTCTCACTGAGGACCTGGGTTTTCCCAGAATATACACATGCAAAGATAATTTATTATAAATTACATCTTTATTTTTCCTAGATCGTATAGCATAGGTCCTATTTCAAGGGCACTAATATATAGAGAGAACATTCACCCATATTAGAGTTTCATTTAAAAATACAAAGTCTGAATTAGGCTTTTAGAGATGACTAAAAATTTTAGTACTTTTTTTCAGTTATAGCTATTGCAATTGTGTCATTGCAATTATAATGCGGTATTTTTGTTTTGGAGACAGTGTCTGACCTATCCCCATTGGCCTGGTAATCACTGCATAGATGAGGAAATTCTGATGAGGAAGTTTCCACCTTCAGAGTACTGGGAGTCCATGCATGTTCCCCCATGCCCAAATTTTATGTGATGCTGGGGATGGGACCCAGGAGCTCATGAATGCAACTGAGTCATATCCCCTGCCCTTTGTATAATGGTTCATTTTAGTGCTGGAGATGGAAGGTGGGACTTTGTGTATTGCATGGAATGTTCTACCACTCAAATATGTACACTCCTCCCCTAAGATACTTTAAAAATAAAAATAAAATAATAATAATACATGTTATATAACATTGTGATATGACTCACTTCTTTTCAAACACTTTGAAGGGACACAATGGTGGGACATAAGACCAGATGCTTTGTACATATATTACTCAAAAAGTTAATGCTGTTGCTTGATTTGACGGTGAATTCAGTTGGGCATTTAAATGTGGTATTAAACGTTTTGTTACAGCTGAGAGTATAGCTCATCCTACAACATTTGCCTTGAAGGGCCAAGACCCTTGGGTTCAATACTCAACACCATAGAAGGAAATAAACCAGAAAATGTTTCACTGTTGGTTGTTAGAATTTCTTCTCTGAGTCTCTCACACACAGCTGAGTTCTTATCTAGTGACTCCCAAGTGGGACAGATGCTTTAAAATCCAGACATCAGAATGGCATGCACATTCAAGGGGCTTTCAAAAATACAGTGTGTGCATCGTGTTCTTAAAGTGCAACAGAAAGAATACTAGATGTTCTTGCTGTCAAAGTGGGAAGTTTCTCTCCTAAAAGCAGAGAGGCAAAAATGTAGTGAGGGTCACTGAGTTCATATTTTCCAGTCCTAGATCAAAGACTGAGCACATGCAAGAGATAGTGAGTGCTATTGTAATCCTGACACTCTGGAGGCTGGACAGGAGAACTGAGAGCCTGAGACCAGCCTTGGTTACACAGTGGGAAGACTGCATGGGCAATATAATCTGTGAGAATAATCACTTTGGCTTTATGTAATTAAAAAAGCCAACATTCTAAATCAACAATTAATTACTGTATCTTAATTTGCAATGATTTTGTCTTATGCTTCACTAGCTAATGTACATACATGTTTACATGTAACTATACTCATATAAGTGTAGCTACACTATCACACATATGTGTATATGTAGTCATATGTATATACATGTGTATATGCACACACATACATGGGTATATATACATATGTGTATAAACACACATACATATATACTCAAATATATATACATATACATATGTATGTATACACATGCATGTATCTATATGCACACACATATATTTATGTGTAGACACATACATATGAACATAAATGCACACATGGACATATATACATGCACACACATACATATACAGATACACAAATGTACACAGACACTTGTATCATGACACTCACAGGTGAATAGTCCACACTGGGCTAAAATAGTAAGAAAATAAAAACATAAACAGGAAAGATACTAGAAAATTCTGATTCTGTTTTTCTTTCTTTTTCTTTTTCTTTTTGTTTTTGTTTTTTTGTTGTTTTTTTTTTAAGACAGGGTTTCTCTGTGTAGTTTTGGAGCCTGTCTTAGAACCCACTCAGTAGACTATGCTAGACTCGAACTCATAGAGATCCATCTGCCTCTGCCTCCAGAGTGTTGGGATTAAAGTGTGTGCCACCACTACCCGGCAAAAATTCTGATTCTTAAGAAAGTAAAAATATCCACAAAGTTGGGGTGGCAATTTAAAAGAAACAACGTGAACTTACTTAAAGTTTGAACGCCCACTTAAATAAAGGACACACATATCCACTGCCTAGGAATCCTGCAGTGTGCACCCAATTGCTCAATACGCCTACATAGTTGATAGCAAAGTGTTTGGGTCTAGACAGAATTTAGCCTACTATAGGGCCAGGAAGTCCAAAGGAGCCCTGCCCTTAAGCTCCAAGCTTGGAGTACTTTTTTTTTTTTTGGTTTTTCGAGACAGGGTTTCTCTGTATTGAACTGGAACTTGCTCTGTAGACCAGGCTGGCCTCGAACTCATAGAGATCTGTCTGCCTCTGCCTTCCAAGTGCTGGGATTAAAGGTGTGTGTCACCAACACTTTTTGATTTTTAAACAGCTCAAGAAATAAAACAAAGCAGTCAGTGCAAGGCAAAGAAGGTGTGCCGCCCACACACTCTCATTTAGCTAATATCCTAAACAAATTAGGGTCTGCTGCCCCATCCATTCCCGTGTAAGTCTGTTGACCAAAGACCTTCAACCATCTGAGCAACAGAACAGCTTCCCCGAGAGTCTGAGCAATCCTGGAGACATGCATCCCTAGCTGCTGCCTCTCTAAATCAAAACTCAGAAGTGAGTGGCCCTGTCATCAGGACATTCATTCACATATTATCTCCCCGCACACAGTGAACAGCAGCAATACTCTTCCTATGAAAATACACAGCCAGGGATAATGTAGGCATGAGACCACATCTGTAACTTAGAATTAATGCATTTCAAAACAGATTAGCCAGAATTAGCATCAAATGCAAGAAACAGTGGAAGAGCCAATTAAACTTACCACAAAAACTAGTTCAAGTTCTCAGTTAAAGTGAGTGAATTACAGACAGCAATTCTTTTTGAAAAGATTGCTTCTGTCTTCAATTCTGCCTCCAAGCAGATAATCACAGAGATTCATCAAGTTAACTCTCAGACATTCCTGTATTATTTTAGATTTTAATTGTAGAACACAGTTGAGTTTTTAAGTTGACATTTACTATAAAGTTCTATAATTACTTTTTTCCCCATGCACTATTTAAGTAGGAGATGTTTTAACACATCCCTTTGGGATCGCGTATGATGCGTCCTCGAAGTATGTGAATTCTTGTGTTCTCTACTGCTGTAAGTAAGGCCTGTTTCCACAAAGAGTTGCACAAAATAATTCACGGTGCAGAAACCATTGCCAGCACCAGATGCAGTGCCAGCCTAGATGCCATTCCTCTTCAACACAAGCCCTCGGGCCAGTGTCTAACCTTCACATTTAGGGTATAAGTTGGGATTCTATCAACACACTTTGTACCTGAGGCCTTAACCACTGAAGAATGACCCTCTTATATAGAGTTTGAAGATACTAAGGAGACAACATGGAACAACTTTGTTATATAGCTCAGATCCTGAGTGCCTGTGGGTCTCAATTTGCCTGACTAGAGGGTACAAGCTCAGCCAAATTCTGAGCAATCTCTGCCAAGTCCGTCTTCTGGAAGTGTGATGGGACTACGTGCCATGGCTGGTGTGTACTGTTATGGGATCTGTGAGGGGGGCCTGGGGCAGATGTTTGGAGGGGGATATTGGGCTTGGAAATATTGAGCAAAGCTTTCAACACGTGAACAGAGCAGGATGGTGGGACAGAGGTGGGAAGAGAAAGCGGTTGAGCTGTAGGCCACTGCTCGATGCATCTCCCACTACTGCTTTGGGACACAAACCCTCCAGGAGTTCCAAAATGAAAAGTGCACTCTAAGGCACTGCAAGTGTATTTGGTCCTAGCAGAAAATCGGAGACTTTTATTCAGCAGCAAATCTTGACATATGACCTTAACATATTTACACATATGGGATGTCATTTCTTTGGTTGTTGATGGTGTGGTCAGAACATTTTGACAAATATTGGACCAAGCAGAGATTAAGGATCTTGGGATAGTAAGCATGTCTTAGGATGTGTGGTCTGTATTTGTTTCACTGTTTCACTGAATGTTTAAAGCTGTTTAAAAATCTGCAAGTTGAAAGTACTTTCTTGAGTCCCAGTGTTCAACTTAAAATCCATCCCAATAGTGTTCTCTCTCTTTGCAGCCCTTAAGCCCCACACGGACGCTTTTTTGTGTATGTATGTGGTTTGCTTTTGTTTTCCACCAAAGAGTTATTTATTTGTGAGGCATGAAAGATACAAGGCAGTACCACGCATGCCAGAGAAGTGCACTGTCCCTGAGCTACACTCTGAGCTCTTTGTCTACTGACAGAATGTCACTATGTAGTACAAGCGATCGTTGAACCCCACGCTGTCATTTCAGCTTCCAAGTTGGGGGTGGAGGGAGGTTGGGCTTGCTAGCAGGTAGCACATTCTCAGTGGGGAGCTCAATGTTTAATGCAAGTTCCGAGATTGTTTTCTTTGTTTAATTTTTCCCATGCTTTTAGTGTCTGTGTATGTGTGTGAGTGTGTGTGTGTGTGTGTGTGTGTGTGTGTACTGACAGAAAATGAGCCTACATTGCTAGTGCCTTACATATGCTAAGTAAACTTCCTGCCACTTGACCAATGAGCACCGTCCATTTCATTCAAGTCCCGTATTCATTTTTGTTTTTTGTTTTTTGTTTTGTTTTTCCCACACAGGGTTTCTCCATGACTTTGGAGGCTGTCCTGGAACTAGCTATTGTAGACCAGACTGGTCTGGAACTCACAGAGATCCGCCTGTCTCTGCCTCTGCCTCCCGAGTGCAGATATTAAAGGTGTGTGGCTCAAGTCCTTAAACATATAATTTCCTGTTTTGAAATGGGGGGGGTGCTTTGTATATAAAACCAGTTTTCTTTATTCTAATACTGGAATAAAAACTTTAACAACCAAGTGTTTTCTGTTAAATGCATTGATGTCTTTTGTGTATGTTTTATTTTTCAAAAGAAAAAGAATCCACAGAAAATTGCTAGGGACAAGGAAAAGGAAAAACAAAAACAAAAACCTTCCCCACTGATATATGAATTGCAACCAAAAGTAGAATTATAAAACAACAAAACCAAGAGTAATGGCATCCTACCTCCCAAATGAATAGCAGTGGAAACATGGCGGCCACTTCAATCCTATCAGTTGTTAGGTTTACATTTGACAGCAAAGTCAAAGTTCTTGCAAATACTTTTTGAGTATCTTAATGGCTGGGTGTGTGGCCAAGTGGAGAATACAGTCATAGCACAAGGCCCTGGGTTGTCTCTCTAGCTCCCCACAAAACCAAGGAAAAAAGTCCCCCATAAACAGTCTTGCATCTTGCCCACTTCTGATCTTACCCAGTAGTCCCTTGGAAAAAAAATTAATCAATAGAATAGGCCTTTGTAGTTGTCGTTCAGTGAAATCCATAGTTAATTGCCTTTTCAAGAGCAAAATTCCATAGTCAGCTTTGAAAGAACAATTCTCAGGATTTTTGTCAAAGCTTGCCTGGATACAAGTGTAGTTCCAAATTTAAGAATTATTTGGTCCTTGTTCTTGTTGCTTTTGTCTTTTTTCTTTAAGGTGTGTTCTTATTATGTAGGGCAGGCTGTCTTCAGATTTACAACCTCCTGCCTCAATCTTCCCAAATGCAGTGTAGTATATAGCACCATGTGCAGTCTTGTTTTGCTTTGTTTATTTCTACAACTTTTAAAAAATATGTTTTTACTTTCAAGATTTTAATTGGTTTTATTTTCACTTTTAGAGTTGGGCTCCATTTTATTCCATAAAATAGGATGTGTTTTCTTGTCCATTCTTTTAAGCTCATATTTATTACACATCAGTAATCAAATAAATCCACCAAATAAGTCACTGTAGTAAGAAGAAAAATTCTTAAGAGGCACTTCTGCCCACAGATTAGCCTTTGGATACACATGTCCCTCAGGAAGTCAGAGACCAGAACCAGACCCTGGTGAGGCAGAAGCCACACTTACATAACACCCTGGCCATCGGGGCTGTGAGACAGAAGTAGGCAGGCCTGGTTCTCAAGGGGAGTTATGCAATCTCTGCTCATCCCTGGAGAGTTCACAGGGAGGGGGGCAAACACTACTACCTGTCAAGGATAATTTGCTTCGATGCTGCCCGGAGTCCCAAGAATCAGCCTCCGCCCCTTCCTCACCGGAACACAGGGGCAGCAATACTCATGGGCCACTTTCAACATCTTTGGAGTTCAGTCACCACTGTTTGGCCACAGAAAGGTGGGTCCGTTCCAATCTTCCTTACAATTACCGCCCTAATTATTACATTATACTTTCACAATTTAATCCCTTTATTTGCCTCACTGCCTTTTCGGGGCTAAGTGAACAGCGCAGTGTGAACCCTGCTGATAAGGCTAGCAGGGTAGCCTTACAGAGTGTGGCCCAGCTGCCAGCTCCGAGCCCAGCCAGGTGGGCAAGACCAGAGTGCTAATCGGGACAGTGACATCTCTGTCTCCTACTCAAAACCCTTGAAACCCAGTCTCTCCAGTGTGGAGGAAAACCCAGCACCCGGCATCTACGCCAAGTATTACCCCATGCCTTGCTCTGCTGAGCTTTGGGTAACAGCCGACATCCTAAAAGATAATCACACCCAGAACACTGGTGGCTCTATGCCAGAGGCTGCTCAGCCAATAACTGTTTTGCTCACATCAAAGTAATAATCTGCTAAAAAAAAAAAAAAGAAGAAAAACCAAAAAAACCACTATTAGTATTTTTCCTCTGATATAGTTTTTCTCAACAAAGTATACCGAAGAATAGACTTAAATCCTTTCCACTACTCTAAGAAGTTAGTGCCCCCACAAAGCAAGAGACATGTAGAGGAAGAATTCATCTCAACCCATGAGCTTGAGGAATAGGATTTGCAAGAGTCGTTGAGAAGATGAAATGAAACTCCAGCCAGCACACTGCCAGGATCATGCTGGCTCTGAAAAATCTTTGTTGGTAGATGGTACTGGATTTACTGTAAGAGACCACGGCTTCTATCAGACTAGATTGCACTTGTTACTTCATCCCAAAATGTTTGTCTTCATGCCAGGGCAAAGGCTATATAAATTTAACAAAAACTACTAACAATTTGAATTTTACACATTCTGTAATCCTAGGATTATAGAAATATCAGCCAATGGCTGCTAAAACATCAAAGATTTGAGGTGCTTTAATCCTTGAATTTTGCACTATAGGTGAATTGGATGAACATATTGTTCATCCAAATGCCCCAGTGAATACGCTTACATATTTCATTGTTGTTTCTGGTGGTAGTTAAAAGAATTGAAGCCAGGGACTTGTCCAAGCTAAATCCATGCTAGGTCTTCAAGACCTTGCATTTCATCTGTCCTTAAGCATTGTACCAACTAGGTATGGGTGTTTAAAAAAAGACCCAAGAGTTGGGGGATTTTCAAAAGAAAAAAATGAAGCCTGGTCTTCTGGTCCAGAAAATGGGAAGATGGATCTACTAGTATTTAATGAATTTATGAATATGCTACATGCACCTGGATGTGTTTCACTTCAAACCACAGGAGCCTATAGAAATATCCACTCTATTATGTAAGAGCCATGATGTCCTGAACAGTGTGTGGTCTTTGTGTTTTGTTTTCTAATGTCTCAGTGCTAGGATTGAACCTAGAGTTTCAGACATGGTAACTACGAGTCTGGAAACGAGCTTACACTCAGTGTCATATTTGTGTGCTGTCAGTGAGCCCTGTGTTCTCAGACACAGACGAGGACACTGCAAGAAAGAACACCAATGAAAGGGGACGCGGAGCAGTTCAAAGGGCGAGCCTGTGCTTAGCATGTGCGCCTGAGGCTTGGCTTCCATCCCAAGAACCCAAAGTCAAGCACAACAAAAAGCAAGGCCGGGGGGCTACTCCACATACGAAGAAGAGGCTCTAGAATCACCTTCTATTACAATATGTATTAGTGTGCAGCAAGAAATATCTCTTCTATACCTTAAAAACCAGCTTATCATGGCCCTTGAGGTTCTCAATAACTTGATTTTACTTATGTTCTAGAAAGGGCCTTCAGAATCCTGGTAGGATGTTATTGGTAGATCAGCATCAGTGTGATTCAGAGTTGCGTTCTCCAGCCTCAGCACCTAGAGGATTGTGGAGTCCAATTTGTCAGGCTCATATTAGAGGCTCTCATTGACTTAGCCTAGGAGGAGGCCCAGGGTTTGCAATGCTAACACATTTGTTAGTGATGCTGACAGTTCCTGCCCAGCCATCACACTCTGAGGACCACTGGTACATTAACACAGCATAGTGCACTGACTCATCACCTTGGCTTCACTTTAGGGATCACCAAGGAAGTTGACAAAAATCCCCCTTGGCCCTGGCTGTATCCAAGACAAATTAATGCAGAACTTAGGGATTCGGGCTCTGGAAGAAATATTTAAGAACACTGTTTCCAGGAAGATCCCAATAATCAGAAAAGGTTGGGAAGTATAGATACATGAAAAGTTAGACTTTGTGTATATGACTATCTGTTGAACATTCATGTATTAGGTTCTAGAGTATGGTTCAGTGGTAAAGTATATACAGAAAGTCCAGAGTTGAATCCCAACATAAACATATTATTATTTGCCTGTCTGTCTGCCTGTCTGCCTGAGTGCCTGCCTACTTGCCTACCTGCTCTATCTATCTATCTATCCTTCCATCATCTATCTATCATCTATATATTATACTTATCTATTTGTCGATCTTTACCTACTTCCTGCATGTGTGTGTGTGAACTCCTGCAAGCACAAATCTATACACCATGAGCAGAATAACTAATATGCTTTAGACCCTTAATATATCATTATTCTTTCTTTCTTCATGGACTTCAGAAGTATGTCACAACGGATCAAAAAAGTGAAAACTAATTTCTTTTAGAATATATATATATGTATATATGCTGAGTTCTATATTTGTAAATGACTAGTTTAAAAGAATAGGTACAAATTTCAGTCATTCTATAATTTGCATAGAAATTAATCATATTATTTCTAAATTCAGAGATTTGTAAAACTAGAGATTTGTATATGTCACTGGCACTTGTTCAGAGAGATGTTTTATAGTTAAATGCAATTTCCTTGGCATAATTTTTATATAAATTCATTCATAAACATGGGAAATATATACTCATCTACAATGAAATGGCATTGAGTTCATGATAGACATGTCTAGAGTGTCACTGTGACCCTTGGACCACCAGGATCAGCATCCTTTGTGATTTTGGAGGGATGTAAATTCTCAGGCACCACTAAACATCTAATGAACTAGAAATTCTTGAGACAGGACACAGTAATCCATGTGTTAGTGGGACTGCCAAGGAATTTTAATATACAAACATAGTAAGAAACATTGGTCTAAATACTCATTGCTTCCTTAAATCTATGAGAAAAGCAAGGTGATGAATGGCACTGTGAACCTAGTGTGCACCACTCAGCTGTTTTGCAGACCTGCCATGTTCTATGAAACTTCTTCATTAATACTGCCACAGAGAAACAGGAAGGGGTACGGTATATTCCTGGAGAGGAGTTATTCCATAGATTATCCATGTATTGATGTTTTCTACCTGACATAGTACTGTCAGTGTGCATGGTAGGAAGTAGGAGAATCAGAGAAAAAGAAATAGAGTTGGATGGGACAGGCACTCACCTTGAATCGTCCTCTTGAAGAACGCCTTGCAGGCTTCACATGATGCAACCCCATAGTGGTAGCCAGAGGCGATGTCGCCACACACTAAGCACAGTCTCTTGGGCATGGAGTTGAGCATGTATTCGCACTTGGTCTGGGGATCCTCAACGATGGTGCTGGAGCAGTCGTCGTACAGTTTCCGGACAGGCCCGCTACCTCCCAGGATAGGAGCAGAGGGGTAGAGGGGTGGAGAGTCCAGTCCGTTCTGATGGCCATTCATGGTTGAACTGTAACTCCCACTGGCGTCAGAAGAACCACCAGGGCTGTGGTGGTTGACGCTGTCCGTCAGGGAGGCTGGGCTGGAGGGTTCCGTCTTGATGAAGGACGAACAGCTGGAATCAATGTGTCGATCTTTGTTTGACATTCTGCAGAGAAGCCTGAGAATGAAGGACAGAGAGAGAGAGAGAGAGACAGAGAGAGAGAGAGAGAGACAGACAGAGAGAGAGAGAGAGAGAGAGAGAGAGAGAGAGAGAATGTTACACAGTCCCCAAGCTGTAGCCACATAGACACATAGACACGTCAGAGAGTGGAGGGTGAAGAATGGGGAAGGGAGAGCAGCAGAGTTGGTATGTTAAAGACGCTGCTCTTTAAGAATGCTTCCTAAGGGCTGGAGCTACCCATCATTCACTCTCCAGTCAATACCTCTTGTTCTACAAGAAGGTAATCAGCATAAGGGCATGACAGGGTTACATCAAAGCTCCCAGACAGGCCATAAACAAACGCTCTAAAGGGGTCCAGTTGCTTTTATTTTATCTTTCTCTTGAAGAACCAGTTAATGCTACCCCCAGCTCTCCAGATTCTAAATTTATCAACAGAGCGGTGGTGATTTGTGAAGTCCCTGTCGTTCCTCAAATTGCATTTATCTCCACTCTCTGTTCCACTCCGCGTCCTGATGCTGTATTCTTTTTATCATAAACAGAATCCAACTTTTCTTTTGCAGCCAGCACAACACAGTCTCAGGCTCCATAACGATGATTTGCAAGCACCATCTCACCGATTTCAGAAAACTTAGTGGAAGACTGACAACAGTGGATCAGCAAATAATCTGTGCGAGTGCAAGTGTGTGTGTGTGTGTGCACGCACATGCTCGCACATGTATGAACATGTATGCACATGCCTCAGGCAGAGGGAAAGAGAACTGTTGAAAGATGACTCTGAAAAATTATGCTTCAATTCTACAGTACCTATGAGTGGAGAAATCTGAGACATCCTGCGCTGTAGCATAGGAGAGTATCTATCATTTTAGAAAAATGAGATTTACGATGGTCCTCTCCTTGACTCCCCCTTAACTTCACACCTTATTAAAGGCTCTGGGATGGAGTGCCTAACCTGACAAACTATTTCTCTAACCGAGAAGAAACACATCACCCCCTCTCTCCATCAGCCCCCTAAGTGGGTAGATTTCTATAAAGGTAATTAGATGCAAAGATGTAATTGGTCCTCTTGGCTTGCTGCCTCTCCATGTCTAAAAATCCCTCTTAGGCAAGCCTCTGAGAACCCCAGTAGCCACTATGAAGAGGTGACAGTTGAGAAAGGGACTTAGATAATTGCTTCCCAGTGGAAAGTTGATTTATGGGGATCCCACTGTGTGATGGTCATTCTCTAGAATTCGGGGGAGTAGTCACAGTATAACAGAATGGATGCAATTATCACTTTCACTATAAATCTAATGATATTTTATCACCGAACAAATTTCATGCTCTCCTTCATGTCCCCCTTCCCCACCGTGGTTTCAATTCCTTTTCAATAAAGGGAGGATGCTATGGAATTTCCTATCAGAAATGTCGCCTAACTCTTCCAAGTGGGAAGTTTGAAGAACAAAGCCCTAGGACACGATTTGCCTCTTCCTCAAGTATATTCACTGTGGGAACTTCTCTGATCCCTGAGGTCAGGCCACATTGTCACGGGCTGAAAGGAGGTAAAAAGCCACCCAAAGGCCCCCTTGCTTTCCTTTCCCCAAGAACTAGGGAAAGAAAATATTGTCTCCCTTGCCATCCCTGGAGACGGCATCCTCTCCCTCCTGCATCTGCTTGTCCCCGTCACTGCTAATGAGCATTGTAATTAATAGATCTTTCTCCTTGTCCCCCTGCCTGCACTCTGAGCTAAGCATACTCCTCAAGTCAACGTTTGAAAGGAAGCAGGTTGGCTTGACTTACAGCAGCCCCACGACTTCCTTTTAATTTGAAACTCTCAGATTGCCACTTCACTTATTCCCTTATAATTACCGGACTGCTTGCCCATACATTATGATCTTGGGCTACAGGTTAGAAGTTACTCGGCTACTAAACCATAGATGCTCTATCTCTCCTCTACTCTCACAACGACGACTAGTAAAGTTTACACTGCCCCCCCACCCTGCAGGGCACCTCCTTTTTTCCCATCCTCCTACCCACTCCCCCAGTGGGTCACCGCTTTGGGGTACCTGATCAGAGACCACACCATCTCTTCTCCAGGTGCTCCTTCTCAGTTCTCTTTAAACTACATGATTGCTCAACATTGTCCTGTACGGGTTGGGTTGTTTTTTTGTTTTTTGTTTTTTTTGTCATTGTTGCTGTTTGTTTGTTTTGCTTTGATTTTTCTTTCTTTTTATCTCTTTGACTTCTAAAATTTGTAGTCTACTAGTTTAAGGAACGGGGCCAGAAATTAACATGTCATTTAAGGGACAGATATTTGCTAAGTCACCAAATGTGTGCATGCCGAAGACACGTTGTTCAGACCCATTCATGAAAACTGAGGGAACCTTAGCCAGCTGTCTCCTTCAAAATCTTAGACCATACTTTACAGTAGTCTGGAAGCTAGGAGGGAGTTCAGGGGGGCACTGCTGCCAAGGAACAGGGACAGGTTATTCTTAATGAAATCTGGTCATGCTAGTCACAGAGGAAAGCAAACAAACTGGACTTGCGCTGTAGATTGTGTGTGGTTCTTTTCCAATGTAAGCTGTGCCCTTAATTAATTGCCTCATAGAAAAATGAATAAGATTGTCATTCATCAAAGGCTTATAGGTGCGCCTGGCATTGAGCTGAACAGAAGTCTACCTCATTTAATGTCTGACACATTCATCTTTGTGTGAATATGTGTGTGAGTGTGTGTATGTGTGTGTGAGAGAGAGAGACGGAGAGAGATGGGGGCGTGTGTGTGTGTGTGTGTGTGTGTGTGTGTGTGTGTGTGTGTGTGTGTGTGTGTACAGGCCTAGGAGGGGCTTATCTCATCTTTAAGAAATTAAGCATCAGATGTCCTGAAGTACGATAAAGGTTATGTAGCCAGGAATTGGAAGAAGTGAGGTTTGAACTCACATCTCACTCCAGACTTTGGAGCAGAAATGTCTAGAAGCCAACAGAGCTTTCAATAATGCTTTTTTACATTCTACAGCATAACTGAGAAGCTTGAGAGGCCTCTCAGTAGTTAAGGGCACATGGTGCGGTTGCAGAAGGCTATTAATTTGGTTGCCAGAACTCACAACAGGTGACTCACAACTGCCTATATCTCTGGCTGCAATGGGTTCCAGACCTCCTTCTGATCCCTACAGACCCTGCATTCATGTACATATAACCTGCCATGCCATAAACATATATTAATTATTTTCACTATAAAAACCTTTAAAACATACTAACCGGGTCCGAGGGTACATGCCAGTAACTATCTCTGGTGAGATTGAGTGCGATAAGGGAACCACAAATTTAATACAAACATGAGTTTAAGGCCAGTGTATGCAACTTAGATGAGCCTGTCTGAAAACACAAAATCCAAGGCCTGGAGAGACAGTGCAACCTGAATTCAATCCCAGGATCCACATTTTAAAAAATGATTGCTGGTCACTGGTGGCGTGCATTTGTACCCCCTGGCTTCAGGAGACAGAGTCAGGTGGATGCTGGGGCCTCCACAGACATCACCTTAGTCTACTTGCCGTGGTCCAGGCTAGTGAGAGACTTGTCTCGAGGGTTTTTTTTAAATAAAGAAAGAAATAAAAGAAGAGGAGGACAA
Organism: Mesocricetus auratus; assembly: GCF_017639785.1. Lineage (NCBI taxonomy): Eukaryota > Metazoa > Chordata > Mammalia > Rodentia > Cricetidae > Mesocricetus > Mesocricetus auratus. Next base: position 6,646,017 of record NW_024429266.1, read on the forward strand.
GGAAGAGAAGGAGGAGAAAAACCAATCAAGTAAGAGTGGGCAGCACGTGGAAATGAACAAGCAAGGTTGCCTTCCGGCTTCAACACACAGACCCACACATGCAGGCACCTGTAAACACACAAGTGTGCACACGTGTACACACACACACACACACACAGACACACAGACACCATCTTTCACATACAAATACACAAAATACACACACAAATAGAGGATGTATCTTAGCAGTCGGTTACTTGTATGAGTTCTACCCCAGAACAGCTAAATATATAAATAAAAATAGTAAGTCAGACAGAGTAGAGAAGGTATACTCACAGACCAGCAGGGGACGGGGGTATACACAGAGAGACCAGCAAGGGACAGGGGTATACACAGAGACCAGCAGGGGACAGGGGTACACACAGAGACCAGCAGGGGATACGGGCACACACAGAGACCAGCAGGGGATAGGGGGCACACACAGAGACCAGCAGGGGACAGGGGGTACACACAGAGACCAGCAGGGGACAGGGGGTACACACAGAGACCAGCAGGGGACGGGGGTACACACAGAGAACTTCTGCTTTGGCTCTCAGCTAACTCCTTTAGCTGTTGGGCTGTAAAGGGAAAGGGAACAGAAAGCCCCACCCTGACTGCTGACCCAGCCTGTTGAGTGACGACGCCCAAAGAGAATCCCCAAGGAACATAGTTGCCTCCTAGTCACAGCTGAGCTCATTACAGCGAATACTTCCTGGACGCCATTACATTATAACCCAAAACCACAGCCAGTCTTAATTCCCCAGCTCTCGGTCTCTGCAATTCAACAGCTCTATTATTCAAGCCTGAAATATTCACAACTATCTATAAATTCAATTGTCAGCTGGTGGGTTTTATTCTAGACTTCACTTCAATCTAAAATTAGAGGCACTAAAATTCACATTAACTCGAAGAGGAATGTACTGAATAAGACTTTATTTCAAAAGAACACCTTTTTGTCAGAAAGAGCCGTTTTCAAGATGATGGCTTTATCGGTAGCCAAAGTGAATAAGCCCAATTCCACGTTATGCTGTTAATGCAGAAATTTTAGGTCACATTGGATTAATAAAAAGAAAGGTCTAAATTTAGCTAAGAACTATGAATAGAAATAACACGTGTCAAAACGTGTAGGAAATATTTATTTTAAAGCTTCAATACAGTTTACATTTATTTCATTATTTTGGGTGAAAAGATGGGGACAAGGAAGCAGGTAAAATAGCTTTCAGAATCCCTGTGAATGAAGTAGAGGGGAACCTACCTGAACACCATTGAGGGTCCTGGAGATACAGCGCAGGGGTACAGGCCCAGTCTAGCTAGCATGCATAAGGTCCTGGGGCTGGCTCTCAGAACCGCTTATTTTTTAATGACAATGAAATTTATATAAAAAACAAACTTTGAGGAATTTAACAGCCTTCCTGAAATGCAAGGACGTTAAAAAGAAACATAAACTTGCAATACAGCTTGAGACATGCTCTCAAGTAATTCTGATTATCATTCCTCGACAAATGAATACTTCTCAGCCTTGCCTAGGGGATCTTCAAGTTGTTATTATATATTTCATATCTTGCTTATAATTATACAAAGCATATTATAGTCATAATTATTTGCATATTAATTTGATTATATAAATGATTATATGAATTATTTTGGTGTTCAATGTTGAAGATGAGGAAAACCAAGCTTTGTGAATGTACTTGTTTAACTATGGTGTACATTTGGGCACAGAGAGGGAGAAAGTAGAAAAAAAGGAGAAACAAGAGGACAATTTGTAAGTTAGTATTCAATTTACACTATATTCATCAAGCTAATTGTTTTTAGCAACTCTCCCCAGATCCAGGTAATACGTCGGCTTGAATGAAGGCCCACCACGTTTGAGTTCCCACACTGTTACGGCCACACACATTTCAAAGAAAGGATACAAGCTTGAAAAACATTTTTGTTTGTTAAATGCTGATATACAAAAAAATTTCAGTGATATTAACTTACTTTTAGCAAATTCCTCAAAATATGAGTTTTTCTTTAAATATAGGTCAGACTGTTATGTCTGAGTGTTTTACATACATGCATTATGTGCTCCGTGTGCATGCTAAGTGCTGGCAATGTCAGAAGCACGTGCCAGGTCCTCTGGAACTGGAGTTACAGTCTTCAGTCCCCATGCAAGTGCTGAGAACTGAACTCAGGGCCTCTGCAACAGTGCACTTAACTGCTGAGCCATCGGTCCAGCCCCCAACCTAGAGTGTTTAATGTATTACATTTATGCATGTATGTGTTGTAAGGCCTGAGGCATGTGTGTGAGGTCTGAGGGTAGCTTGCTAGTTCTAGGGCTCAGGTTCTAGAGAGAAAATTCAGGTTGTTAAAGCTTCTACTCCAAATACCTTTACCCATAATCTGTCTCCCTAGGCCCAAATAGGAGTTCTGAACACATCCATGTCTTATCTTGCTTTGCTTGTTTGCTTGTTTGTTTTAAAACAGGGTCTTATGAATTAGCCCAGGCTAGGCTGGGACTGTGATCTATTCAGGACCTCGGAATTCCTAATGTTGGGATGACAAGAAAACAGCTATATTTTAACAAGTGAATTCTGCACAAAACTTGAGCACACTTCCTATCGTAGAAAAAGAAAACAAAACAAATGAAAAAGGGTTCATAATCCCACAATCCCTGAAGTCAAGGCTGGAGCACAAGAGCTGGAAGCCATTCTGGGCTAGGCATCCAAGATGCTGTCTCAAGAGAAAAGTGAAGTTCATATTTCTTATGGGACACTGTGAGTGGCAGTTTCTGTACCCCATCTTGATTGTCACACCCAGGAGAAATCTGAAACTTTCCTTACATGTATTCCAGTGGCAAACAAACACGGGTTACTTGATGATGTCACAACTTTGCTTCTTCGATGTCCTGCCATCATTAAAATCCAAAATGTTTCAAAAGCATCCCTCCGATGTGTGTGCATGGGAACACAGGAGCCAGAAATGGGGCACGTTTACAAATGAATGACCAACTTCATGATCAGAAAGGAGGGTGACATGGCTGTCATGGAATTGCTCCCTAGTCACAGACAGACGGGGACTGGCTGGTTTTCTACCTTCTGAACTCACCAGAGGAATTATTGAAGTACTTTTGTTTAAAAGAAGAATGAAGCTCTCAGCGGATATAGTTATTTTTCATTAATGCTTTTAGAAGAAGCCTCTAGTCTAAGGCCGCAACCCCACCAGGGACAGGCTGCAGAGCCGGTGACCCCAGCTTGGCTCCCCTGGCAGCCTGAGTTACAACTTCAAGAAATACTTTACAGTGCGCACCCCCTCCACTAATTGCTCTCTGTAAAGTGGCAAAATGTGAGTCACTTAGTAACGAAATGGGCAGCAGCTGCTGCGGCGAGAGAATGGAGATGCGGGAGACGGGGGAAGCAGCCGAATGAAGTGTCATGTCAGAAATCAACGGTGCAACGTGCGATTTGAGAAAACATGACTACTTTAGAGAGACAGGGTGTCATTATGGCTTCACAGTAATACGGTGCTTTGACAACCGCTGTGTCTAACATACCATCATTGCATTAAGGTACGCTGGCTTAGTTGGGGAAGGATGAGAAAAGGAATTTTTCTGTTAATAGAAAAGATCTCCAGGTCTGCCTGGTTAACCTCACAGAAGGAGATCGCTGATTGTAAACGAAGAAGCATGAATCCTGACCCAGGTGCTCAGAAGGACAAAAACACAGGGGTCAACATATATGCGTGCACACCAGTGTGAGTGCCCAATTGTGTAAAGAGCAGCCAATTTACTAGCATAGATTTTTGATTTTTGTGTAGCACAATCACTGGGTAATGCTGCTGCTTCTTTTTTTTTTTTTAACGAGACAGGGTTTCTCTGTATTGTTTTGGAGGCTGTCGGATCAGCAGCCCGGCCTCGAACTCACAGACATCCACCTGCCTCTGCCTCCTGAGTGCTGGGATTAAAGGCGTGCACCACCACCGCCCGGCTAATCCTGCTTCTTTAAGAGAGGTACTTGTATGTTTAATCCAGAACACTAATTTAGCCCATACCAAGAAAGTGGCCTAGCCGTGTAGCCTGGGGATAGGGCACAGCACCCCAGGAAAAATTATTGGGGCCTTACCTGACAGGGAAACTCTCTCATCTCTGCTGGAGGTTCCCCAACATTCCAAAACGAGGAGAAGAGAAACTCTGAGCACAGAAAGCTGGGCTTTCAGCTCCTGTCTGGATGGTGCTCCTTCGGTGAACTTTGACTTCAAAGAGAGCAACATAGCCCTTCCATCCGGTAGTCGGCCTCACTCCTTCCCCTGACACTGAGTTAGTTCATGGCCTCTTGGGTTTAAGCCCTAAGGACCCATGTGTCTCCAGTTATCTTCCAACATTAGAAGCCCAACCCAGAGGGCTGTGAGGACTTTCTAGCTTTAATACCCAGAACAAAGGAAGATGGGAGAATGCTCCTTTCTCTCTCTCTCTCTGCCTTGAAGGACCGGAAAGGGAAGTGACGTGAGAAAGCCACACATGCAACCTCACAAGTGCTGGGCATGCTAGAACTGTGTAGAGATTGCTGTACAAACATCTTTCTACACCTTAGAGCAAAACATCACCACTGATGATGTTGTGGCCCAGACTGCCTATTTACTTATTCAGTTGTTAATTTTCAAATCAATTTTTAAATTTTTTACACGATTGAATGCCTTGCCTGGACGCATTTTCATGTACCCCATCCATGCCTGGGGCGCCCAGAGGCCAGAAGAGGGCTGGAGAATCCCCTGGAACTGGAGTAACAGACAGTAGTGATCAGACATGGGGTCACTGAAAGTGCTCTTAACTGCTGAGCCATCTCTCCAGCCCCTTAATTTCATTTCTCAGGACAAGGTCTCATGTTGTCCATGCTGACCTTGAATTTACTATGTAGTTGAGGCTGGCCTTGAACCCCTGATCCTACCGCGTCTACTCTTTCAACATTGGGATTGCAGGCCTGCACTGCCCACCGTTTCGTGCTGAGCTCCGGGCTTCTTTTGATGAAGAAAACCCCCGTTGTTTCTGTACTGCTAGTGATTTACTCTGCTTCCCGGTTGATGGGCATCATGGATAAGGAATGGAATGGTGCTGTGATGTCACCCCATGTCACACTGTATGCCCACTGGTGGCTTCCACATTTAAGGATTTGATCTGACTCCGATGTGCTGAGCAATGTGATTTATCTTTAGCCTGTTTTCCTGGACCTGTTTCAACCTGGCGGTGAGCAACTCTTCCTTATAACGTCTAGATACAGTGAGTGGGTAAATCAATAACACTGCTAAATGCATAATAATGCTAGGTAATTGTATCCATGAAGTTTTGCATAATTAACTGTCCCAGATTTTCTTTAATATAATGGGCACTCGTGTAACATGAGGTAAAATTTAAGTCTATAAAATATGCTGTTTACATGAACCATGATTCTGCTTGAAACTCTAGCTAATCTGCCACCTCGACTTTGAAGGGAATACTCTCTCCCACTGCCAAATCCAAATCAATTCTTATGATATTACTTCATAACTAACATGATATTTAACTGATGATGGCTATTAACTATTTTACAGAATCACATTCAAGTACTGGAACATGGTGTATGTGTGTGTGGGGGGGATACCATTTAGTTTAACAAACTTCTGCCATGTAGTCAATACTATTGAGGCAAATTAACTGTTTTAACAAGTGTATATATTTGTTCTTAATGCAGCTTAATTAACTCTGTCCTCTAAGCTGCCCAGAGACATGATAACTGTGGATCTTTAAGAAATTTTCAAAGTGGCAAATCAGACACTAAATATGCAGTACACATTGGAAAACAATCATTTTGTCTCAAGGAATAATTCTTATTTTACACAAGTTAGTCTCCTGGGAACCAAAAGATCAAGGATCAGAAGGGCTTTCAAATAGAGTGCCCTGCTGTCAACCCATGTGGGTATAAGTGTCCCAGGGTGAACTGGGTCACCAGCCAAGGGTAGCCCGAAACAGCCCTGGACATCGGGTAGGGACTATCACTAAAAATGAAGGTTCTCAGAGTGCAAAAACTACCTAAGATAAATCATCCGAATGAAGCTTATGATGTACTGAACCTAACATTTGCTCGGCCTAAGAGATTTACTGCGCCATGAGCAGAACCCCTCTGTAGCCAGTCTTCAGGAAAGAAAGAGCTGCCTGCTTCTACAAATCTCCAGTCTTTCAAACAGAAATATGTATCAATAAAGTTTGCTCATGTTTAGACAATTCTGTCTAAGGAGCACACGGCCGAGAAGTCGACACAACAGGGGACTGACAGCTAAATGAAGACCTTCTCACGAATCTCGCTGGAGAAGAAACAAACAGACACTCAACTCATAGGAAGTCTGTATGCTGCTCTTTACAAATGACAATCGAATATAGATGCTACACACACACACACACACACACACACACACACACACACACACTCCAATGATGGAGTTCACAAATCAAACCCAGGTCAATGAAAGCTCGGCTGCCTGAATGTCCCCTCTGATTCTTTTGGCTACAATGAAACAGGAAATAAGAATTGTATCGGGAGTGCCTGTAAGTGGAAGTCACCCTTTGCTCATTAATAAAATATTTTTGCAAAAGCAGTTACAATTACCCATAGAGCAGCTGCCTCCAGGGAGACAGGCTAGATACTTAGAGGGGGGACTCAAATCTACTCAGAAGCGGAAAATTGTGCTAGTAAGACGATCTGAATGCCGAGTAGGAATCACTTTTTTAAAAAGTTGCTTTAAGCACATAGAGAAGTTCTGTATTCAGGGAGACTTGCAACACAACTTGAGATGGCTTATCACATATGCTGGACGGTGCTTAAATTCTATTTATACTTTTAAGGCAATAGCTTAGTCGGCAAGTCAGCATCTGGGTAAAAAAGCAGCTGGTGTTGGGGGCTATGTGTGACTGCAGACTAAGTTAGGGGACACTCTGTTGGGATCAGGTGTGGTCCAGCTGAAGCCCAGTGGAGTGTGGTGGTGGAGATGGGGGTCAGCTAATGATTCATTTGCAGACTCTGCCCATGTCTAAGCACCTCCTTGAGATGGCTGCTTCGAAGAGACCATAAAGCTAAGCACACAGGTCCCCCCTTGCAGGCAAAACAAAGTACCCAAGTCCACACCTCCATTTAATCCAGGCCATGGGGGTGACTGAAGGTTTGCCCTGCAGCCCACGGACTTGGCAAAAAGGGATTTCTTCTGCATCAGGCAGGGCAGGAGAAGCCATCAGAGAGCAGGATTCAGATCAGAGGGACTCCTGTGCTGTTTGTCACATCCAAAGGTCCAAATACTAGCATGCAAAGGACAATTTCTAAATCTTATCTGTCATTCAAAATACTTTATTTTTAAGAGAATATTCTATGGCAGGGTTCTGTGGATCTATTTGGACCTCAGACTTGTCAGTGCTGGACTCAGTAAGAGACAGCAGGTCTACCTGCCGACCTGGCCTTGTCACCCCGGGCCACGGCACTTGGACTCTCAGTTTCCTCATATAAAATGCACACTTCCCGAAATTTCTTCTAGCTCTTCAAAAAAAAATGCACCTGAGCAATAAAATCATAGTGATGGGCCTCAGAGTAGACCTGGAGAGTAAGACCTGACATAAAAGAACACTCAGTTAACGTTCAGATCATGAGTGCATGTGTGCACATGTGTGTCTATGTATGTGTGTGCACATGTGTGTTTGCCATGTGTGCCTGTGTGTACTCGTGTGTCCCCGTGTGTGGCTTTGCATACTCGTGTGTGTGTGTGTGTGTGTGTGTGTGTGTGCACCTGTGTGTTCCCATGTATGCTTGTGTGTACCTATAGGTGCCCTTGTGTCCCCGTTTGTAACTCTGTGTGTGTGTGTGTGTGTGTGTGTGTGTGTGTGTGTGTGTGTGTGTGTGTGTGTACATGTATGCTAGCAAAGGATCATTACAAAAGCTTGCCCCATTTCAGTGAAGCTGAAGCAGCCACATTCAGGGAAGAGCAGCGACCATCTGAGGTGGAGTGGACGGCCAGATTCTTGGTGTGTTCCTAGAAATGACTGTCTGCTCTGCCCATTCCCCTGTAAGGTGGGAGGTGCTGGTGGAAAGGGCAAGTCTGTGCAATCAGTGTTTAAGTGGTTGTTTGTCCCAGTGTGTGACACCATGCTGTCAGCTAGCAGCAGGGAGCCGCTGAGTTGTTGCTACATTTGATTTGACTGCCAGTAGGAACCTCGGTTCCCTCCGTGACTCTTCATTTCTGTAGATTGTTTGGGCCCCTCTCTTATGTTTCCTTCTCTGGGATAGGTAGAGAGCCTAACTGCCTGGATTTGCAAGAGGCACCTCCAGGACTGTTGTTCTGAGTGCATCAGACCCCAGTGGTCTTTGTAGACCTGACCACACAATTTGTTTGCTATTTCCAGCCATGTAGAGACCCTGTGCCTCAACACCGTATTTTAACTGATTTCCTAGGTTGGCACAGGTCAGTGCAGAAGCACTCTGCCTGGTCATGTGCTCTGCACACAAACTATGACTGAATGAATTAATTTTGCCTGATGGTGGATGCAGCTTGTATTGCTTAACTTTTTAATAATTATTATTTTTAGTCTGTATTGCTTAACTTTTTAATAACTATTATTTTTAAAAACTATTGCTACTTTTAGGGGTTGCTTCTGCCAATTTTCTCTTTTCTGATTTGGGAACTTCACTATGTCACACTTTTCTCCTTGAAATGAGTATTTCAGTCAGGAGATGGGGAGAGAAGAGGTAAAGGGATGCTCGACCCAAAAAGTATATGTGAAACAGTCACAAGGAAACCTGCTGTTTACATGAATTGAAAAACAGTTTTCTTAAAAAAAAAACTCAGAGTTAATTCTTCATTAATGAATTTGGTCATTAGGATTCTCAAGGAAATCCTCCCAAAGAATGCCTCTGACAATTCTAAAAACAAATAACATTTTTTGGAAAAACAGAAAAGCGTATGTATGAATCAAACGGGCTGTGGGAGAAAGAAAATAAATCCCTCGGAGACGTTGGGAAATACAAAATTGAATGGAAAAGTAATTAACACTAGAGAGCTGAAACTGTAATTAAGCAAAGTTTCATTAGGAAGAGGTGGGTGAGGCTGGTTTCTAAGGGGGGAAAAGGTGCCGGGTAACAATAAAAGGAGGCAGGTTTCCGCACAAAGCAGGCAAGCCATGTCTTTAACCAGATCAAATTCTTGAAATTGGCTGTCAAGACAGGATTGCAGTGATTTATACCCGTCTATCAAGTGCGAGGAAGGGAGCCTCCGAGAACAGAGGCAAGCTGCTGCCACACGGCCGTTCGCAAAGAGCCTTTAATTTCCACAGCGCCATCTGTTACCGAATCTGATCCACAGTCCCCTCTAATCTGGGTTACCTTCCATAACACTAATTCTTCCCCAACCCTTAGGAACGGGAACCACAAACAAGTAAATAAATAAATAAACCTCCCGCTGTCGCTGAGTGAGAAATTGAATATTACAGGGTAAAGGTGTTAAGCCTCAATGGCTTACAGGAAGTGCATTTTTTCCCCATTAAAATGTATTCCTGAGAAAGGGATTGGCTTTCCCCACCCCAATGCTGCGATATGAAGTTGCTCATATTTGAGGAGGGAGAAAAAAATAGTGATGATTTAAAAGTAGGCTGGGGACATGAAAGCAGAGGTTGTCATAAGACACAATTGTTGTCAAGTTTAGTCACTTTCAGAACTGGCTATGAAAATCACTTTGTCATGGTCTTCGCATCTGGAAAGCCTGAAATTGTACTTTTGTTAGGGAAATCCAAGAGGGTGATGAGTGTATCCAGGAGGAAAGCAGAAGGGCAGAAATCAAAACCTGGGAGAAAGGGGAGTGGGAGAGTCTTAAAGTAAAGGGATGTGCACGGACGCATGCACACTCGCCCCTCTCTGGCCGGGCTTCTATTAGCAAGCGCCTGCGATTCGCCAAGGCTCCGACCCTTTGCCAGGATAATAACCAGCACACAATAATGAGCCTGCCGAGCTATAAAATTATAAAGTGCTTTCTGCATCAGAGAAAGATTAAACTATGCTCAGTAAAGATTTAGTGTTAAATGCATTTTATTGCTTCCTAAGTCTGTGAAAATTTGTTATCTCTAAAGGCAATACTACATAAAGACCCACGGGCGGGCGTGCATCACAAAACCAGGGGGGAAAGTGCCCTTTGCATAGTGGCCCTGATTCTGATTATGCTTCCAGCCACTGGGCTCACTCCCTAATTCTATTAGCATCAGAAGAAACACCAGTTTTTCTTGTAACCTTGTGTCACGTGGCACATCACCCGCGTGTCAGTGACTATCCTGCAAGAACGCGAGATTTTAAAAACCTTTACATTGATCCTAGGTATGATTAGCACCCATAAATACATTTCTGTAGGGAAGGCTTTAAATAAAGGCTGACCACAATCTGGTATTACCTTAAGTCCTAATGCTTTAAAAATCCTAGTCTGTTATGTAAACGACACAAGCTTTCAGGAGGGAATTTTTCATTTTATGGATGGATATAATGAGATATCTAGATCAGAACAATAAAAAAACTTATTTTTAAGATGCAAATTGTTATGAAGATAAACATTTTAGATTCAAAAACACAAGGTAACTTGAAACCGGAAAAAAATATTGCATACAAAAATCCTACTATATATATGTGTGTGTGTGTGTGTGTGTGTGTGTGTGTGTGTATAGTGGGGGTGGATTTATCACTGAAAATATATCACTAGTTATCATAAATTTAAAGTATTAATGATTGTACAAATGATTCTACAGAATACAACTGTTAAAAGTAAGGAATATAGTAATTTTGATAGTACATAGTTTTTAGCATTTCTACTACAGGTATACATAAAAGAGAGAAGTTTTAGTTGCTTTACACACACACACACACACACACACACACACACACACACAGAGAGAACTCCAGACACACATTACAACTGTGTCTCAAATATTCACTAAGAAGCATAACACTGCATAACCAAGTGTGTGTCGTCACAGTATTTGTAAGAGTCTACACCAGAAAAGACAGTCCTATAACTGAGGGACAAATCATGTTACATATATTCATACATATGCAATTTACATATAGACACACACATGCATATTCTCACATGTGTATACAGATGCCTACTCACACTCACAGATACATGTACATACCTATGTGCACAGATGCACACATACATACATGCTTATACATATGCTTACACATATGTATATGTGCATATGATTGCATGCATACTCACATGTATGCATACCCAGAAGACTGCTAGCCAACAATACAAGAAAGGAACTGTGATTAAACGGCATAGCCGATCTCAAAGTCACACTGGCAGAAGAAGCAACCACATCGGAGTTGTGCTATCCAACTCTGGGTCTAGAGAATGAGGAAGCTGCTGCATATTAATGAGCTGTGCATCTTAGAGTTGTGGATAGACTTGCTGAAGAGAATTGGAGACTGGTGGCTAGCTCTGTGTGAACCGAGTCACACTTGTCACTGAGTTATACAACACCTCAAATACTTGTTTTGTTGCATGTAAACTTCTCTTCATAAAGTTTATTTAAACCCATTGTTCAATGGGTTAAGTGTAACAACTTGGAAAGACCAGAGGTTTCCATTAGCTCCTACGCCTTGGAAAAAGCCTTTCTGTCCTTTTTTGCTTTTGTGACAAGGTCTCAGTCTGTAGCCCAGGCTGGCATCAAACTCATAATCTTCCTGCCTCAGCTTCTTGAGTACTGGTATTACAGATATCCCCCATCATGCCCACATATGTTCCCGCTCTTAAATACAGATCAACACATCAGGATGTAGTGGACGAAGGTTTACCAGTGATGCCTGGAACAACAGCAGAATGCAGACCAAGAGATACATCTCTATTTCTTAGGTCTTTTTAAAAACATAGGCCCTCAACGAATAAATCTCTAGTAATTTAAACGATAGGTTTTTTCCCTGTAACCTGCTATGAAACTCTGTAAAATATTCATCATCACCAACATAAAATAACCCCCAATATCTGGTGTACATTTTGGCAACAAAGAAAAGTCATGTGACTTCCTTGTTTCATTCCGTAATGAATGAGAAAACCCTTCAGTTGAAACATGATATGTGAATGTCAATAGAAGCAGATGGGCTTTAAAAGCTGGTTTGGGAGTCAGATGTGGTGGACCAGGAGGCAGATGCAGAGGGATCTCTGAGTTCAAGGTCAACCTGGTCTGCATAGGGAATTCCAGGGCAGCCAATACTATATAGCAAGAACTTTTCTCAAGCAAACAAGCACTGGCTTTGATGACCAGCACAGTAGTGCACACCTGTAATCCTAGCACTTGGGTGATGACAGCAGGAAGACCAGGAGTTCAAGGCCAGTCTCAGCTCTGCTACATAGTAAGCTTTCAACAAGTTTTGGTTACATGATGAGATTGTGTCTCAAACAAAAACAAACTGGAGGTCATGTGGGTAACATTCTTGCCATGCAGGCATGATGACAAGAGTTCAGATCCCCAATGTCCACATAAATGCCAACAAGGCTGGCCAAACTGTCTAGCTTTAGGTTGAAGTAAGAGACTCTGCTTTAACGTGTAACCAAGAAAGATACTCCATGTCAACCTCTGGCCTCCACATACATCTACATGTGCCCACACATACCATATGAAACTCACATGCCCCAACCCCTCTTATTTTTCACCTACAGATTATTTCCTATTCCCACCGACTTAAGTAGAACAACTATCCACTCATATTGTAATTCTTTTTAATATTCTCCTATTCCCAAGTTGTTGAAGGAATAAACAAATGCATTGATAAACCCATAGAGCCACAGAGTCAAACCTAAACTAAAGTGTTCTTCATACAATGTGAGACACAGCCAAGATTCTCAAGTATCAATGAACTAAAACACTAAGTACAAGAAATAGCATGTTCCTGTCTCCTTAGGTCCCAGGAAGCCTGCTAACAGTCTAGCATATTGGGTGGAACTGTACTGCATGGCCAACATTTCTAACTAGAAGGTCTGGTTTGGAGTTTACCAACATGGTTCATGGCCTTACATTGCTCTGCCACATATTCTACAAGATTCAGCTGCAAAAGGTGTAGAATGGAACCTGTATCACACTGGGAATTGTGGGAAGAATAAATAACCATCCTTGAATAAATAACAACGTTGAATTCAGTGACTCTCGAAGAAGAAAGACTAAAGCAAGCACTTTAGGAAGAGAGGCTGACCTGTTGGTGGGTTCAGAGTGAGGGAAGAGGAGCCATAGAGAATACTCAAAGGGCATTTGGAATGAGCCAAGGGGGGGTTAGAAAAGAAATGAGGGCCAGAATGTCCCATGTTTGAAATGTCGTATTACATGAACTAGATGCCCCTTTCCAGATACTCGGAGGGTATGGAGAAAGCAAAGAGAGAAGAGAAAGAAACAAATTTGTGTTTGCACCAAACCCTTCTTCTCTGCTGTCCCTCATCCACCCTAACCACAGGTTAGACCTATCATGTGACGAGAAAGAAAGATGAAGTGGGAAGTCCCAAGTGCATAGTCATTCTAGCAGACTTGAAGATGACTTGAAGCAAGCTGAGGTAAAACCACTGAAAGAAAAGGGACAGGCACCGTGGCTCAGCAGGTGAGCTCTTGTCTGGCATGTGTGTGAGGCCTCCAGTATGATCCAGCATTGCTCACCCACAGAGGGGACACTGTCCAGGGTGGGGGCGGCCGTGTCTGAACTTCAAGTAACCCACAAATAATATACCACAGTCAGTCAGGTTAAAATTACTTTGGAAGTTTTTTTAATTGACTTTTGTTTGAATCAAGCAAAGTACAAAATCAAACTCCAGGTGATGGAGCTGTTCCTTATGGGGATTCTGATAGTGCCTGTCGTCAAAGGCGCCTTGCATAAAATTAGATGTACGTAAAATTAAACGCAGAACTAGATGATGCCCACAGAGCAATGAAGGTGTCTGAACTGTCAAGTTGCAGAAGGCACGCAATATTACTACAGTGATGTTTTGTTGGGGTTGACGGAGCCTGGGACCTCTGCATGCCAAGGCAAGTGCTGTGTCTGTGAACTACAACCCTAAGTCACTTGTTTCCTTTCCCAGTTTCCCCCCCCTGGAGATAGCCCACGCAGGCCTGGAACTCCATGTAGACCAGACTGCCTCACAGAGATTGCCTGTGTCTGCCCATGAGTGCTGGGGTTGACGGCACATGCTGTTGTTTCTGGTCTTGTCAATTTGAAGTGCCTCAGTAAGTCCCCTTGGCTGTCCCTGAACTCATGTTGCCCAGCCTGGCCCCGAACTTGTGATATTCCTGCCTCAGCCTCTTGAGTGGCTGAGATGACAGACCTGTGTTGTCAGCTCAGCTCAGCTTCATCATAGTATTGCAGCACAGTTATGCAAGACCAATTTCTTCGAAAGAAACTGTATAGACAGAAGTACATAGGAATTCTCCTTGCTGTTCCTATGAATCTTTGCCAGTCTGAAATTATCTAAAGACGTTTCAACTAATTTACTTGTTGTTTAATAACTGTAATTGAATTTCATTCTGCTTCACATGTACCCCCAGTAAGTTTTTGCTATGCTGGGCAGATGTGAGCTACTGGATGAATCTGTAATTTGATATACATTTTTTAGATTATAAAGGCATGACTGTCAGGTGTTACATCAATGGAAAACATCATCTTCTACTACTGTTTATAACTGATCACATGATCATCTATTTCTAACTTGCATCTGTCTAGGAGATTCTCGTGAGTACTAAAACATTGACTGTGAACAACGGGAAGTGAGGTGATTAAAACACAGCACACACGGCCCTCCTAAGACCCCTTTCAGGGACGTTGGTAAGGTTGTCAGTTGAGTGTGGTGCTCACAACTGTAATCCCTGGGATTCAGAAGCCTAGGGAGGAGGCAGTAGAATTGCCAAGAGTTCAGTCCCCGCCTTGGCTATAACAGGATGCATACAGATTACAAAGTGAAAGCCCCATCTCCAACAAATAAAAATACCAAAGCAACAATAACAAAAGGCATCACTCTCAAGAACTACCAACATGATTCCTTAAGTCCCAAGAAGAGGTCTGGAAAATAGGTTTCTTTTTCACGTCAAGGCAGAGAGAGACATGAGAATCTGAACTGGTGACCAATGACCCCAGTGTGACCCTTTCATTTCCATTTTCTATATGAGGAAGCAGGACTAGGAGAGGGAGGATCACCTTGGATTTTTCTGAGCTTAAACTTTTTACTCAGGACTACAACAGGCCACAACAGAAATATATAATGCCAATATTTTAGTGAAATTATTTTTATAAATGCATAGGACAAAATATTATTTTTAATATTTTTAATGATCAGATCTTAAAGTGAGTGTGTTTGTTTTTGTTTTGAGACAGAGTCTTCCTATATGTATAACCCTGGCTAAATACGCAGACCAGACTGGTCTTGAACTCAGAGATCCTCCTGTTTCAGTCTCCACTTGCTTGAGATTAAAAGTGTGCACCACCATGCCTGGCTACATCTGAGTCTTGCTTTGGAATATAAATTTGTACTTATCTGGGACCATCACAGTAAGTACCCGGGCCTTTCTAGTTTTCGTGACTTGGGGAATGCACGTGGAGTTTTACTGACTATTCGCCAGCATCAGCTCACTGATTGTATGGGATTCCCTTCCCTTCTCAGAGCACGAGATGAAGGTGTTGTGAAGAACACTGTGGCACATTTTAATACTCTCACATTCACACCCTCCCTGCACTGTCTGTGACAAACATGGTGTTAAGCTTCAAAGGGAAAGAAAATGAAGTCTTTTTTTTTCAAAAGAAAACATGATATATTTTAGGAAAAGCCAAAATAGCCACCCTGAGCATTACTGTGAAGTTGAGTTCTTCTGCATCAGGTTCCATGTGGATAAAAAGTGACAGAGATCTGGGAGAGGATAAGTAGCTAGGAACAATTTCTAAACTAACCAACCATGTTCAACAGCCACAGCCACTGGTAACCTTACAGAAAACACGACAGGACTGACCCTCCGTTACCAATCCGAAAAGCTGATTTCTCTTCTGAGGCACATTCCCTGCAAATGAACCATAAGAAACACTATGGTTCTGCCCCACAATACACAGTACTAAACATCAAAGTTCCCTACCTTGGGGGGCAATGGGGTCACCCCCCAAAAGGCCATGGTTCCTTGTGCCCATGGCCCATCTGCTCTGTGACAATTAACCTGTGCATTGTGTGTAAGAATTCATCCACCTTTGTTCCGTGGTTGCCAATGAGGCAGATATCCAAGCTTTCCAGTCTCGTGAAACACAGGGACCTACAGGCAAACTCCGTGTTCATCACTACGTCTTGGTTGGATGCAAAAGCACTGAACACCTTGAATTGATGGCCCAGGTGCAGGTGTAAGCTGTATATGAGAATCTAGGGTGGAGACTAAGAAACAAATTCAGGGGGACAGAGAAATAAATGGGAAACAAGGATAGGGGGCAGCTTCACCCCCTTAGAAACTTCTCTAGGAGTGGTTCTGTGACTTGGGAAACTGAGGCCCAGGAACAAAACCAAAATATCCTATCTACACACACATACATATATACTGGTCCTCCACCTTCAAAATTGAACTGACAGATTAGCAAACACAGATAATGCCTTGTTCATTCCCTCACTACCATACAGACTCACGAAACTGGGTGGTGGGGGGCATGTCAAGGTTACAGCTGGCACAGAGAAGAGGTCTTCATGATATCTAACCTGCATCTCTGTGTTGAATATGTGGTCAAATTGAAACCTCTGTGGTCTATTGAAAACTCTGCCCAAGATTTTTCTAGTGATGGGGAAATGATGGTTTGTGATTGGTTGGCTGTAGTGAGTACAGGGGGTTGTTGCCTTCGTAGTTTTACTAAATATGAAAGCAAAAGATTTATGTTATGGGGAATAAGGGCAAGAATGCAGTAAAAATGAGAAAATATGGCAACCGTGTGCCGTATATCACCAGAGGAATAATTATTTATCTAAAAACTTGGCGTTGTTAGACTTCCAACATGCAGTATATGGAATTCATATATTCAAAGGGGGGACCATAATAAGCTGCCAGATGGAGGTGATGGATATGTGTTTAAACCCTATGACCAAAACCCTAAGTCTGCCTGTCACAAGGAGCCAGGGAAAAATGGAATTCTCCTTTCATAACTCTTGATGCTGTAAGAGGGAAAACCTGGACGAATGATGAGTGGCTCATTCTAACGGACAGATGGACACTGAACTCAGGGAAAACACATGAATAAAAAGTCATCTTCCTCAGCCAATGCCACTGTCACTTGTTACATTCAGAGAGTGAATGGAGGTGGGGGAGACTTCTGCGGGGGCTTGGTGTCTGGAAAACACAGACCCAACTTGCAACAAAGGCGGGAGAATCTTTATTCACAAGTTCATTTGCACATCACAAGTTCATTACAAATTACCTCTGGCTTAAAAGCCAGAGAAAGGACTGCTTATGTGTATCTGTCAACTGATATGTGTTGTGCGGTCCCTATGTCTCACAATCCATCAGAAAAGGTATGTGTCCTATGTATAGCATGTAAATCCACTTAGTATCAGGCATCATCCTTATGGAGAGAGAATGAGAGTCTAGTGTCTCAATGCATCATCTGTTCCTTCTGTTATCTGCCCTCCAGTATCTCCTAACTTGCCTGTCCCTTCTGTTATCTGCATTCCTGGGTTTATTGTTTTGGTTTTGTAGATGAGCTTCTTGTAGCCCAGGTTGGCCTCCAACTAACTAGCTGTTACAGCAAAGGATAACATTGAAGATAGATTCTCCTTCCTCCGCCTCCTCCATGCCGGGATGACACACATGTGATGCCTTGTCTGGTTGATGTAGTGGTGAGGACTGAACCAGGGCCTTCTTGCATGCTAGACTAGCACCATACCAACTAAGCCACATTTCCTAGTACGGGGTGGTCCCCCCTCTGCACACCCCTACACATACAACCTGACCGAACTCCCAGGCTCCAAGTCTGGCAAAGTCATGGTCTTAAAGAAAAGCAGAGTAATTTTAAACTAAAAGAAGATTCTAGCTACTTCAGAGTTTAGAGATCCATGTGATGGCAATTTTCTTTCACACTCAGCAAGTTTACAGTAGCAAGATGTTCCCCTGACAAATTAATCACGTTCTAAGCATTTCATCAGATAAATAAAATATCTCTACGGGAGGGTAAAATCAGCTCACTCAGTTGGTAAAACCTTTCCTGCATAAAAGTTCTTGAAACGAGTGGGGGATGGCCTCACGGGCGTGCTTGCACACACGTAATCATTTGTGCATGGGAAAAATGTCAGCTGAGCTGTCATGGTGTTGACCATAACCCAGAAGGCATTCCCAGCACCATGTTCAGATAACTTTTCACCTGCCCCTCAAAAGGCAGGAGAAATGGAAGGTGAGAGGGTCTCTTGAAACACTGTAATTGCCAGGCAATCTGCTAAAACCTAGTCTTTGTCCTCTAGGTTCCTTAGTGGAAGAAGACTGAGGCCTGTAGAGATGGTTCAGCCATTAAAAGCACTGGCTGTTCTTCTAGAAGACTTGGCTTTGCTTCTCATCCCCCACAACCATCTCACAACCATCTGGAAATCTGGAACTCCAGTCCCAGGAGATCTGAAACCCTCTTCTGGCCTCCTACAGGCACTGCATGGACTCAGTACACATACAAGCAGGCAACACACACACACACACACACACACACACACACACACACACACACGTAGAGGAAGATCCCTTTCCTTTCTGTTGCTCTCTCAGGGGTGATAACGAACTCTTGCTTTCTCATCACCCTACTCTCACCCCCGTTTCCTAGGCAGGTCAGGAGGCGACAAGCAGCTAGGCTTCTGCCTCTGCCTTGCTTTCCCCACTGCTAATTTCGGAAAGAGAAGCTGGCAATTATAGGTAGTGGGAGACTGATAAGGACGCACACATGCACAAGAAATAGGTTCAATTCGAGCTCCCTGACTAATCCTTATTATGACTCATTTCGCCTGCGGAATTTGTCGGTTGAGGTAAGAAGCTAATTTGGCTTTGAGAAGTGAAATCTCAGTTTGTACTTCCCCTCCAGTGCTACTAACAACCCCGTTATTAAGAGCAAAGTGGAGGGGAGAGGGCATGGGGTATTTATGGCGTGCACAGCCTCGCCAAGCACTTTTTGCTTAACGGGCTTTAAGCAGAGGCACCAATTTCTCTCGCTTCTGAGCCCACAGTGTGCACCATTCAACCTTGGTCCCTGGAGAAAGTGTATTATTTTTGAAACTGATACCCGATATGCATTCAGACATCTATGAATGGCCAAGCAGCCTGAAGAGCTTCCCTGGAAATGGCAACAAACAATAACAGTAGTCTTCTGGGCTGCTCCAACCATCCATCGTGTACACACGCTGTCTTTGTGTCTTCACTACTTTCCTAGTGGTCTCTTAGCAGGGCCGTCTCCCATCACATAGAAGTCAACATTACCAATGTGTTTTAAGACAATAAAGGAACCTGGCGTTGAGCCTGGGCCATCAAGACATCCCCAAGCCAAAGATGACCATGACACATTGTCTTCATTGCTTAAGCAATGCCATTCTGTTATTGTCCTTGCTTTTGGGAAACCCCACATGGTCACCTCACCTCCCCACTTATACGGCCATAAAAATCCCCGTGATTCATTATTACACCCCTCTTCTTCCCAGTGAACGGGGTAATGAAGTTCTTTATGGGGAGCTATTAAGTACCGCGGATGCTGTTTGCTTCTTATCCATATAATTAATAACACTATAACTGTGAGGAGAACCCGTGCTTCAAGCGGCTAGCTCACCATAAGTGCGGCTGATCTGACTGAACTGTCAATGGCAGATCCCATGAGGAGCCACTGCAGAAGACGGAGTCCTTTTGAAATCTACACTGTGTTGCACAGAGCCTTTTATTAGCCTTCATATTCTTTCTTTATTTTAGTTTTCATGATATCAAAAAGACTTACCAATTTACTCCATAATTACAAAGTCAGCAATCTGCAAAAGTAAGTCACAACACTAATTAATAACCTGCTGGGTATCTTCTTGAGAAATGATAATATTTTTTCTTTTAAAATTCCTAGCAAATATTTGGGTTCATGGCTTTCTCTAATAGACTACACGCATGCCTCTAAATAGCATGCCCCATGAACATCATAATCTGATAAAAAACGAAGTCCGCACCCAGGTTATATTCTTGACTCTTACTCGACTCAAAGGGGCAAACTGTAAAATGTTGGAAGGGTTGGTCCTGGGAGGCAAACTATGCTGCCAGTTGCTCACCGGTGAAGTTCCCATTGTCGTTCCACGAATATAGGTACATTCTAGACTCCCCTTACCTAAAGAAATATGCCTTGAGGTGATCTTAAGATAACAAAATACTATATGTTCCAGGTACCACCGAGACATGCATACCCGACATGACAAAAATCATCCCCTGGGACTTATCCAAGGCCCACACAGGTCAGAGAGACTCGACGTCCTTTTGTCACACTATTAACAGAGCCAGAGTCCGGGAGGAAGCATCTTAAATAAAAAGGTAAAACTTTGAAATCAGTCCAGCAAGTCTTGGTGAATACAAGTCAATTAAAGGAATATGCAGAAATCCAAGAGTTCTCCCAGGAGCAATAGTTTAGAA
Source organism: Mesocricetus auratus (assembly GCF_017639785.1). NCBI lineage: Eukaryota > Metazoa > Chordata > Mammalia > Rodentia > Cricetidae > Mesocricetus > Mesocricetus auratus. The sequence goes on from NW_024429266.1 coordinate 6,666,679, forward strand.
AAACCAACACTGTGTGTTGGGGGGGGGGGGTTGAACTACTTGTGGTGCTCCCCAAAACTGTCTTGGGAGCACTGAGTGGACCCCTTCCCTGGCAGTCAAGGACTACCACTGGTGTGGCCCCTTGTCAGTTCTTCCCTCTGCCCGCTGGGACGTTTACTCAGCAGCTCAGCAAGGGAGTTTCCCAGGAAACTATGGTACCAGAACACTCAGATGCGTCTATTATGAATTCTCGGTAGATGGGATGCGGAGAGGAAAGGGATTTCTTTCCACAGAGACAGAGTTCTGAGAACGGGCAAGGAGAGAGCTGCAGCATTGTGACAGGCAGGTGTGAGGCCGAAGTGGAACTAGGTGAAGAGGTGACTCGTTGCCTGGACTAGCTGTGTATTTTCAACTACTTGGCTGAAGACAGTATTTTATTTAGAGCCTCAAAGGCAGACATGAAGAGGAAGTTCCCAGCAGATTTTGGAAAGAGATGATTGTCAATCAATCACCATAAAAAAAAATCCCTTTTAAAATAAAGGAGGTCACCAGTCGCTTTTATAATTAAGCTATGCAAATTATTTCTGTACCTATTTGGCTGTAGATATAAAAATTGCTTATGTTCAAAAATAACTTGGGGCTTCACTGGCAGGGAGAAGCTGAATTATGTTTACTTTGCAGCTGAATAGAGAATGGAATAGGTCTGGTCTATCCTAGAGCAAGCACCACCTCATCCTTTCTAGCTGTGAGAGCAAGGGAGACACCAGCAGGAGACACCTTCTCACAGCTTCATTATAGGTTCGTCAGCTAAAAAAGAAGAAAGAAAAAGAAAAAGAAAAAAGAAACAGGCTGGGCACAACACAGAACACTCTCTATCTATGTTACCCATTCACTAATGTAAAACTGAGAAGGGAAAAAAGATATTAATTTGAATGAAGTCTCCTCCCTCACCAGAAAACAATACCACCCTCTGAATGACTCTGACACCACGATCCCAGACATACCCCTTACATTTCACGTATAACTCACAGCCATTTTGTACAAACCAGCTTCCCCTAGATGCTGTGACGATTACAGCCTCAGAAAATGACTGTTATGTATACAATGATGCCCACGAAGGTCTTTCAAGCCCATTTTGCTCAGGCTCTCCTTGTGTCAATATTCAGCTTGAATATAAGCAATTCACTGGACCCCAGCTTATGATTTCATTATTTCATTTTTGCATTAATCACAGTGCTTAGGACTATCGTGTGAACCTATCTGTTTAATCTAAACACAAAAACTCAGAGTTAGGCACAGATTTCTGTCTGATGACTTTTATTTCCCATTTAGAGTCTATTAATACAATCTACTAATTCATATACCCAATCAGTAAAATGAACTGTACCTAACTAAAATGGTTTTGTTTGGCCACATACATAAATAAAATTAACATAATTTTTTCTCACTTTTTAATCTAGCAGAAAAAAATCTGAACTCTATTAATTATAATTAAAAAGTCAAACACATGTCCCCCATCCCCCACCCCCCAACAAAACCCATCTGTTCCTAAAAGGACAAGCAGTAGCTTTACCCCTTCGAATGGATGCCTGAAATACACCATCCGTTATCAGTTTTACTGACTCTGAACTCTTTGAGATTCCCTATCTCCCGTGCAAAGCGGTCTGAGTTTTATCTAAACCCAGATAAATCTCATTGGTGTGTAATCTTCACAGTGATCTCCACACCCAAATCTACATGCAAATGGATGTTTTCAAGCATTAGAACATTCCAGAACTACAGACAAGGAGGGGGGCAGGCTCTCTTCCTCCCTCCCCTTGCTATTCTTCTCCCCTTCCTCTCTATTTATTTATACCAGCTACTTAAATAATTCACCCTGCCTGCTTTTCAGCCCCAGTGTTCCTCAGAAGAGGCCTACAATGAGCTCTTGCAGTCACCAGATGGACTCAAGCATGCAGCAGGTGGGCCAGATGGCAAGGCGCCCTGTCTGATGCAGCCTGCCTGGGCATGGGCTGCCTTTTCCTTCCAGGTACATTATCATCATCTAACGCCGAGCGCTGTGGAGTTCGCCGGTGGGGTGGGAGTGGGGCATGGGCAAATCCTTTGCAGCAGTACCAGAAGAATCATAAATTACCATCCTCTCTTCCACCACCCCAGCCCAACCCAGCAAGCCCTGATGTTTTGTGCTGCTGCTTTGCTAGCGGGTTATTCTGCTTTTGTTCTTTTCACTCTTGTAGACCTCTGGGGAAGGCTTTCGGGCGTCCTTCCGAAACATTCCATCTCAGCTTTAGGAAGAGAAAAGGATCCCAGGGGGAGTGATGGGTTAGAGTAGGGGAAATGGTGGAGAAAATGCACATTTTCACTGATATCTTTGTAAAAAAAAAAAAACAAATGCAGACGAAATGGACAGGAGGTTCTTGGATGCAGGACTACACCAGGGTAAGCTGTGCTTTGCATCTATGAAGAAGACCCAAGCCATGTTTTCATGGCTTCGTGGTGGTGTGGAAAATATTGTCTATGCCTCAGTGGTGACAATTCTTTGTCTATGTGTCTGGTGTCTTTTCTGAAAAAGCCTCATCTCCCTTTAAAAGTCCACCCTCCTACAGCACTGTTCCACATAAAACATTCTGTTACATAGCAGTTGCAAAGGAAGCTGGCCACACTGACCCTGAGCTATCCGGAGACAGGCCTCAGTAGCACAGAGTATAAATTTTAATTGAGCATAAGCACTTGACAAAAACTCTCCCGAGATGTTTTTGGCACATTCTGACTGGCAATGGCACCGTGGTACCACGGTTTGACCCTTCTATAAACTTCTGTGATGCCAGAGTAAATCTTACCACCTAACTTCACTAATCATCTCACTGGAAGCATCTATAGGTGTGGAAGACAATAATTTTAACGACCCGAGGCAAAGCAAGCTGCATCTTCAGGAAAAAAAAATTACATAAAATGCATCTGAGGAGTGCACATTGCAAAGAGAGAGGATGGCTTTGAATTCAATCTTCAAGTCCTCAAGCAAATTGAAATCCCTGGCTTTGGGGAAATCTAAAGGGCAGCTGTGCAGGAATGCTGGATGAAGACCCTAGCTGAGAGTAACACAAGATAAACGGACTCCCATCCATACGGTTCTGAGTGCAAAAAGTCTCACTTTAAAATGTGTTATGTGCACCCATGACCATCCTGTATTTTCATCATTTACATCAGGGATCCCGGAGCTAAGACTGCACCTGTGCACACACAGGGTTTCTCAAAACAGGACCCCAACTCTTAACAAGTTAAAAAAGTGCAAAGGAGTAACAACAACCTTTTTTATTTTTTGAGGTGACATGAGAAGTTACTATAGGCTATGGATTTGATACTAAACAGTTGGATATAAAGAACACATGTCAAAAATTAATTTTAAATTGGTATTTTCTAATCCCTATTTCATTAGCTATCATTATGAGTTGTGAGTCTCCAATTAGCACATTCCTATCAGAGTATTTAAAATCATAAACAGAAAAGAAGGGGTATTTCTTAGGAAAGAAACACTAGAAGACAAATGATGGTAAGCTACCTTCTTAGGCAATATGATAACTTGGAAATTAAAATTTAATTTTTAAGGGGTTGGGGTGGTGTACACCCTTAATCTCAGCACTTTGGACCACAGGCAAGTGAAATATGTGAGTTCAAAACCTGCCTCACCCTACAAAGGGAGTTCACAGTCAGTCACTCAAGGATATGTAGCAAAACCCGGCCTCAAAACAAAAAAAATGCAATCTTCAGAATTTACATAGCTCCTAATAACTTGGGAGTTCCTTGCAAATTACATGTATACTAAGACTTCTATTTCCAAACTGCCAGGCAATATAACTTCTACAGTCAAATTAGTGAAAGAAAGTTCTTTGCTTAAAATTTTTTGAAAAATGAGTAAAAACAGAGAAGAAGAAAATAAAAAAAGGTGAAGGAACAAGTCAATAACTATATTTTAAAATATGGACACAAATAATAGGAAAGCTGGTGAACATTTTGGGGGATCCAAGAAGGACTGACTGTTGGAATTTTGACCTTTGACATTTGAAAAGCGTTTTAAATCAGTGCATGCGATATTCTTGAACATCAAGATCTTATAAATATCTTAGGCACAGGAGTCCACGTAATGGTATTGCATATACACACACAGAAAAGTTTGTCTTTGTTCATGTTAAAGGTTTACGTGTGTTCATGTGTACAGTATATGCATGTGTACACACAACAGTATTTCTCCAACTAACACCTTGCTATTTCCTTATTTTATATGCCTTACTGGATGTGACCAAGTGCCAATGTTTCGAAATACTAATTAATTTCAACCCCCCACCAAAGAAACAGATACATTAATTTTATTCTAACATACAAAATAAACTAGATTTAGTATAGTGTAATGTTTGTGACTTTTCTCTATTCTAAACAAAATACTGACTGTGTCACCCAAATGAGATAAATTTCCTGCAGTGCTGCTCCTTCCTAGTCCACACAGAACCCTATATTAACAGTTGTTCTTATTAGCAGCTTTCTTATTCCTAAGCAGTGGCTTGTTTGTATGTTTTTTTAACAATTATAAGAATGGGGAATCTATTATTCCTTTTATTTATTTTCAGGCTTTTCGCTTTGGAAAAACTGTGAATCAAGTAATCCAATTAAACATAAAAATAACAGAATAATCTGTCAGTGGAACTCTTTAGAGATGAGAAAGATCACATCAAACGACTGTCCATCAACTTCTAATTTGGAAGCAATATCTCCATAACACTGACCTGCGCTGCCAACCTGACTCAGTTAACGACTCTTGCTTTACTTTTTACCACCTCCGAAAACAATCCCTGAAAGGTTTTACTCCCTAAGCTTTGAATGTGTGGTGTGAGGAGAGAGAATTCGAGAGTGAACACATGGTCCTTGCTTGTCTTTTCTGCCCTAAACAAAGCCATCTACATAGTCCATTGAGCACTGTTGGGGCAACAAGGGACACAGGTCCTCCCGCAGGGCTCTTGTCTTCCATCTCTCCCTGCCCTTCTCAGAGCAAGGCAGGGGTTCTGTTTTTAGTACACACTGCAGTTCAGTGTTAATCCTGTTTTATGTTGTTCACACCTGCTCATGACTGGCAGGCTGCTGATGGTCTGTGGTCCGTGTTGCCTGGGAGGAATCCACTCCCCCCTGATCACAGAGAAGAGCGACAAGAGCTACCGTCCACCCAGGACTGGAAAGAAAGTCATGGGATGGATCCTACAAAACCAGTGTCTGCTGCGAATCGGGGTCTGGCGTCTCCAGGTTTCTACCCACAAAAATTTAATTAAACCACTTGGTCTTTTTCCACAGAAAGAGTGAACTCTCTTGGCTGTTTAGTTCCTTGAGCTTTTATGTCTTTGGTAAAACTGATATAAATGTGGTGTGTGTATAGTTGGGGGTCGGAGTCACTCTAGTCATACGAGACAGACATCTTACACCATCACTTGCTGCTCTGTGTCTTTAGCGGTAGAATTTGGGCTTTAAATCGTTTAAAATAGTCTTACGGCATTCATGGAATTTCATATCCACAATGAATTTCAGAACAGATATATGTAGACATACACACACACACATACATATATAATATATGTACACACACAGACACACACACACACACACACACACACACACACACAGGTTGGCGCTGGTACCCATAGTGTGGCCAGAGCAGAAACATGTGCAGGCTATGGATGTTCTTTTCCCACCATGGCTGTGACCCCTGAGCTGCAAGTGAAATGATTTCTTTTTGGTAGCAGCAATAAATTTAATCCATGTCACAGACAGGGGAGAACAAGAGTAAAGAACACTCCAAGACTGACAAGGGAATCAGGCAAAGGCAGTCAGTCATTCAAAAAAAAAAAAAAAAGATCCAAGACACCACGTCTGCTCTGTACTTTGGAACAAGTTATAAACGGTTGTGGACTCACTCAAAGGCACAAAAACTCACCCAGTCCTGACGTGACCTCATGTGAAGATGCCCCTTGTCTTACACAGGTCCAGTGGTGGCCTCAAAGCCCTTCATGCCCCTGCAGAGCCAGCTGCTGACCATAGATGGGTGCAGAGAGCTCCTACTGGCCCGTGCAGGGCAGTCTGACGGGTGACCAACATCCAGGGGGGTCGGTTGGTGGCCTTGGGATCACTTCGGAACATCTCTGCAAACCCTTTGGTCACTGCTATGGCCAACAAAGCCCGTGGGGCCTCAGCACCAGCTTGAGGAGCCCCATGTACTGACTCCTCAGAGGGCCCAATCATTTATGGAAAACTTTTCAATCTTCTCTGTGGAAACAGGAAGAAGGTACAGCATAGTGGGGTTCTCAGAACACGGAGGGTGAAGCATCAGAGGCTCTGGTAGTCTCCTCAATTTCCTTTGAAATCATCCACTCCATGACCATTTAGCATCATGCCTGATGCTCTGTGTACAAGGAGAGGGCAGGGGAGAAGGAAATGGGCGAGAGGGGGCTTCATCACAGAAACATTTGCGTGAATTCTCAGGATAGTCAGCCTTGTTCCCACAGGACGGATACCAAACAAACCCTTTCCATACTCAGTACAAGGTACCGTGGGTGGCTACTCTCTAACAACACCGAAGAAATGCATTTGCTAAAATGATGTTACAATAGGCTTCTCAGAGTAGAAGACAGAATTCATGGATCTCCCAAATTCTGCTACAGCCCATCAGAGAATAAGGACTAGTTGTCATTTCCAATTTGATTATGGAATATGAACAGCATATAAATAAATTCAATTATTGGGCTGGATCACACAAAATTGCTGATATTTGATCATTTTTTTTCACCTACAAAATAGCAACTTCATATAGTTCAACCTAATATAATTAGAACCCCATTAGATTATTACTATATAAAATGAAAAATACTCTTATGTTTTCACAGGTAATTTCACAATTTGAAGTTTGACTTTGCTTTGATTTGCTAATTTCTCAAGGTTTGTTTTTTAAAGTTTCTTTTCTTTTTTTGGGGGGGGTTTTGAGGCAGGTTTTCTATATGGCTTTGGAAACTGTCCTGGAACTAGCTCTTGTCAACCAGACTGGTCTTGAACTCACACAGATCAGCCTGCCTCTGCCTCCCGAGTGCTAGGATTAAAGGCATGCACCACCACCACCTGGCTTTAAAGTTTCTTATAAAAATTATAGCACTTACCAGTGTTGAAAGTTGGAGCTGCACTTGGAGGAGGGGGGATAGCCCAGTGACAGGGTCTAGGTATGACCCACAGCATCACAAACAAAAGAAAACAAGATAAAAACAAAAGGACTGCAACCTACCTACCAGAGCCTTGGGTGTACAGACCAGTAGTCAAGAGCTCATCAGCAACCAGCTTACACAAGAACTTTCATTCACAGCCACACAAGACCACACGGCTACCCAGCCTGTGCTCAGCGCACAAGGGCTTACGAAACATCTTCTCCTTGAGCGAATTCACTAAAGGGAACTGAAATGTGGACTCCCCTCCCCAGCCCCCAAAACTTTGAAAGTTTGCTTGTGACAGAAAGATTCTTGCAGATCAAACAACATTTAGCAGGCTCTGTGTAGGGTTGGAGATGCGAACGCATCCCCTTCAGACAAGGAGGGGAAGAAATCGAACAGCCACACTTGATCAAGGTACCTGCTGCCACCTTCCAGCGCCGCTCCGGATAATGGCCGCTAGTGAGCAGACTTAAGACCACCTTATTTTGATTACAGGGTTTTCCTCGGGCAGAAATTTTTATTTCACTTTGAATCTTAAAACCATTCCGTTTCCAGCCATGCATTTTTATGTTTACAATTGACATCTTCATAAAAGAACGGAACCTTTGAGAGACGGCTCAGAGGCATGAAGGTTGCCGGCAGTAAGTGCTTAAATGATTTCACACCTAAATGGAGCCCAGTTGTTTTTAGTTAAAATTTAATAATCCTTAAACTGACGACCTTTCTTCTGCAGAAAGGCCCCGAGTTGCAAAAAACCGAACTTTCCAATGAGATACATTTTAAGAAACTAGTGCTGAACAAAGGCCTGTATAAACCCTCAACGCTTTGTCAATTCATCAGCGTGCGAACACTCTGTCCCTCAGTCCCCCACTGCTGGGGGCTCGTATGGAACGGTGGTGCCTCACTTAATCGAAGACTATTGATTCGAGTGTGTCACAGTGATCTCATTGAGAGTAATCAATAGTAATCCAAAATCAATCACTCTGATCTTGCACTACCATTTATCAAATCTGAATACGCCAAATTATTTGTAGGCATCAAATTACAAAGAAGAGAAAATGGTACAATTGGGAAAGTTAATGGCTTGTATTAAAAGCCAAACCAGGATCCCCTCCCCACAGTAAGGAAGAGTACTTTAAGATGGACTATTATTTAGACAGAAACATTTATCTTTTCATTAAAGCATCCCAAATTTATAATTAATCTCACACCACTAATTTTTTTAAAATAGGACCTATCTGGTTCAACACAGCAGATAACACACTCACTGAGTCCCTGAACTTAACTGTTCACACCATCATTTTATAAGTCTGATAAGCTAAAGTTTCAAATGCCTGTCACTCATCAGCTAGGACAGCAAGGATCCCCAATCGACACAGAGCATAACTGCATCTTGGAGCATAGAAATGGTGTTTAATCGAGCCAGGGCTGGTTAGGCAAGCTAATTTCTCCAGAGAATGGGCACCAGCATCCTTGTACCTGCTTATCAGAGACGCTGCTGTGGATGCCGAAGGTTCCTTTATCAACACATCCCCTTGTAATTTAGTCAAGGTAATAAATCCTTCTATTCATTAGCTCACACTCAAAAGCACCCCTCCTTATTTAACTTGAATGGGAAGAAAGGGGGCCCAGAGTGTCTAAAACATTTACTTTTGCTAATGTAAAAGTGCTGGCATTTTACTTCATTCCGATAAGCTGGTGCCACTGAAAGAGATTATTCTTTTCTTATTCAAACCTATCAGCGTTTTGTAAAAAGCTCTCCCAATCTTATCTGGAGTGCGAGCCAGCGTGGTTACTGAAAACAGCCTGCACTGCTCTTCTCTCCCTCTGCCAGGCTATCTGATAAGCCCCCAGCTAACGAACTGTATTTACACACAATCAAACAGAAGTTGTATCTCCCACCGCTCTGCAGCCAGGTTCCACGTTGCCATTGGTTTTTCTGCTGTGACATTAACTTAACAAAAATGTCAACAGCCAGTATCCCAAACTGACAACCATCGGGAAAACACTATAAAAAGCACTCGGGTAGAATGTTCGGGAAACAAAACAAAAGGAAAAGACACAAATGGGGGGTGTTGGAATTCACAGAGGAAATAAAGGGTGCTGCGTGTGTAGGGAGGGTACTCTTTCACCAAGCTGAGTGGTCCTTTAGCAAAGCAAATGGAAAGGAACAGAAATTTTTTAATGGGTGTATGTCTTGGAAATGGAGAGGGAAAGTGTTCAGAGAACACTAGAGCTACCAGGCACGCCCCCTCCTGCCACCTGGAGGCAGAGAAGTTCTACAAGGCAAGCAAAAGAAGACAATAGACATCAAAGAACTTACCCTGGAAACTGAAGAGAAAGTAATGCTGTCACATATGGTGACCACATCTCAGGACAAGTTTTCCAGTCATCAAAAGCCTCATAAATGCTCTAGACATTAAAGTTTTATTCAATATAAGGAAATACGTAAATACAATTGGAGTGGAACTTTTTACCCTCACATTATTTTTTTTTTATTTCCTCAGACTTAACCAACTGAATGCGTTCACTATAAACGTTATGAAAAAAAGAGACATGTCATCCAGGAGGTTAATTCTTCACTTTCATCTTGGAAAGGCCTCCCACCAGGTTGTGGTCCAAAGAAAGTGAGAGCAGGCGTTGGTTTTCAAGTAGTACTTTGGGGGCATGAGAAACAACAGGGACATTTCTAGAACATGAGAGAATTCTGAAATGTACTGGAACAACGGGGTCACAAGACATTCTTGTATGCAGGAAAGAATTCTATGCAGGAGCTTGTGTCTCTAAAACACCCATGGGTGCCTCACTTTCCTTGGACAACCTGCTAAGAGGGAACAGAGAGATCAACCCCATGTTTCCACCTGAGGCCAAATCCCGATGCTGTCTAGACTCCAGTGGGAAGAATCCCCAAGCATGCACCTCAGCACCCTTCAGCTGACAGTGGCTTCCCAGCTGAGGAGGCAGGTCTCAGTCAAGTCTACAGACAGAAGGATGCTCTGTCATTTCACGGGGTCCAGCACCTACTGCGTACAGTCACCTCCTCCTGGGGGAAAGGCATGGCTCATTCCTTTTCCCTGACTGCAGGTACAATGATCCTTCTCCAACTCTCATATCTGTTTTGACAAATGAGCGGCTGCCAAGAAAGCTTCTTTAGAATACGCTTGCATTTGGGGTAAAAATGAATGATATTTAGCATAGTCATCTTTGGGTTTGGGGGAGCGTTAATGTACTACAAGAACGTGGGATTATGGAGGGCAAAGGGCAGTCTGGAGAACAGCTCACAACTGAATGATTCTCCTGAAGAAACAGGAGAACTTCCGGTGTTTTTTCATATTGCCTACTGTTTTTACTAAGTTTGTATATAAGCCTTTTCATGTTTCCCAAGCTAAGGAAATTCTCATGACTGTTGTGTATGAACAACTTGGAAAGCATACCTGGGAAACGCAGTTTAACTAGTCTTGTGAGCATCAAAAGGAAAGGGAATGCAGGCTGATTGAGCAAGCCTTTTCTTCAATTCTCAAAAGCCACGAAACAAATGGGCAAAGTGTTTGTGGAGTAGATGAAAAGAGAATTATCGTTGGCCAAGATCTTATTCTGACCCCGGGGGTCAGGGGTAGAATTCAGCAAAGCCTCTGCTTATGTCTGTGCATAAATTCTTGATTTAGTTTTAAATGTTTCTCTGCACACTGACTAAGCCATGCAAGCAGAGAGCACAAGAGGTTCTTGCTTTACTTTTTAAGAAAATGTAGGCAAAAGCTCCACAAAAAGAGATGCTATTTGGAGTAGCCTTCCTAGGCGCCTGAGGATTCTCCACAATTTTGAATTTTTTTGTTTGTTTGTTTGTTTGTTTCCCAAATAAAAGTCATGAAGGTTTATCACCTCCGAGACACATGCCTCGGCTCCCCATCTCACAGCCTGCTAGGGGGATTTGAATAAACTACACACTCCCATCCATGTAGTCTATAATCCCTATGTTAGTTTTAAATAAGAAGCCAGGAGGGAGTCTGGCTCCCATCCCCTTCACCTCACCCATCCTATCTCTGATGTATGTGAGAATTTATTGTTTGCTTCCCTTATATTTAGTACCATCCTAGCCAACTGTTTGTGGAGAAGGTGGATGATGAAGCGGAGTCAAATTGACACGTCTGTGATGTGCCTGGCAGCCCTCAGCGTGCCCAATATTAATTTGTTTTCTTTGGCTAGGTAGGCGCTGCCAGTGTGTATTACACGTGAGATGCACTCCAGTCCCGGTGATGAAAATTCTGCATGCGGTTAGGTTGCACTGGAGACCACGGGAAAAAGCACATTTGTGATGATAATAGCTTCATACAATTAAAACATCAATTCATGTTTAGGCTCTTGTGGTAGCGTACAATCTAATCTCACATAAAGTCCTGATGACCATTCACTTTAATATGTGGTAGATTTTTAAATGTCAAAGCCAATGTTTTGTTCAGTACTTTAACAGCTAGCATTGTATGTTAAAATCTATAGTTAAATGCACATGTAGATCTTTGGTAGTATAGTGAAATAGATTTCAAGGAACCAGTGAAGAATCCAATTTTTAAATAACTGTACCTGTCTTTTGTTGCTTTGCCTTAACAAGTAACCTTCAAAATATAAAGGCCTTGCCACAATTTGTGATGCATACTGTTTGAAGAAATTAAAATATATAATGCCAGCTCCCTTCAAAAATATCTTTCAGAAATCAAAAAAAAGAAGTGCATGTATGCAATACACCCATATGTGATGCAGGAAAAAAAAATCTAGATCCTTTCAATTGAATATTTCACGAAAACTGGCAAAATACTGTTCAAAATATCAGAGAAAAAGAAACAACTGCCACTGTTGGAAGAAACAACAGGAAGGGGAGATCTGCCGGGAACAAGTCCGGCTGGAAAATGTTTCATTAGCTGAGGCATCCTAAGACCTCCGAAAGGGAAAGTCTAATGTGGATTTGAGATGAGAAGAGACGGTCAGGTAGGCCCTTCAAAGGGCAGAGGGCTGTCACTCAGCACCTCAGAAAGTGATGGGTGACCCTGATCTGATGCCTCCGAGTACAGGAGAAGCTGGCAGGAATTTTCCATAAACACCAGAGCAAGAATTTGATAAAGCGTTATGCAAATAAATAAAGGTAGGAAATGAGCCCAGCACTTCTAAGGCATGTATAAATTTGAACAAGAATTAGACGATCAGAAAAAGCAATTGCATGAATGTTTTCTATCAACACACACAGAGATTTATGAAAGTAAAAATCACAGAATTCTAAATTTACCTTGGAGAGTAAAACTTAATTAACGAAAACCCAGGGTTTATTTTATAGACATAGAGCACCTATTAGATTTATCCATTTTTCTCTTAGAAAAAAAATAAGCAAATGATTTATTTACTGGGTGCAATAATAAAAATTCACATTTTTACATTTGTTTGAGACCTACCCTGCTGTTTACTAACATGTATTTGTCAGGCCATTTGTATAGGAAAAGATGTAGCCAGGAGCTATTTCAAAATATTCTACTGGATACGGTCTCAACCCATTAAATTATGCATTTACCATCAGCAGTTGATTTCCTATTTTACAAATTATTTATGGTTACTAGATGCTGAATGCATAAGTGAATAAAATTTTTAAATTAAAAATCAGACAAAAAAATCCGTGCATTTTAGGTTACCTGTTCACCTGTCCAGTGTATAATAGCCAAATCAAATTTTTTCCAATTGAGCCTGATAAATACCTAAAACATGAATTGAGGGTTAAAACCATGCCTGGCAAATTTAATTGGCCGGTCACCATTTATGTATACACCTAAGACTTACTTTATTAGGCAAAAGCCTGTGAATAACATTAACATATCTAAACTGTCTATATATATCCCTCTCCCCACATGTATGTGTATTTCACATGCAGTTAAACATACAAACATATCCCCCCATGCATCCTAGCAGCTGCTTGTGATTTTAAAGGACCGCATGTGCATTTATTTATCAGACATGGCATCAATAAGCTATATCCATGAGATGTGGCCACAGGAGAAAAAAATAATCAATGACAAAACATGCAAAATGCAGCAAGAATGGCGAGCTGGAGAGACGCCTGGTGTCACAGGGATGACACTATCAAATGCACACGAATATGACTGGAGAGAGGTGAAATATTTCACTGTCAGGGAACAGAGAAGAGCGCAATTCATTTCTATCTCATGTGTTTTAGGACAATGACAATTTAATACAATACCAGTGGGTATATAAGAGATAAAAACTGAACAAACTGGCCCAACATAATCAAAGATTTTCTCCAGAGAGCTGGCGCGGCCGGAGCTCGCTTGCACTGTAACACGTCAACCTGGTATTGTTTCTCTCTCCTGTGAATTTGCTTGGGAGCTGGCTCAGAGCACAGCGTGTCTACTGCAAGGACCTTGAAGTTCTCCCGTGATCCTGTGTTTGCTCCCCTCTTCTCTCTAAATGCTTGCCGGGCAAATCTAGAAAGTTTATTCGCTATCAATTGGTTTCATAAAAATCACTGCTGTGGCAGGGCCACTTCTGTGTAAAGCACTGGCCAGACAGTATGCATTTTAACCTAGTCTACGGAATCATACAAAGTGGCTGACCATCTCTGGCCCTGCAACACAAAGGTCTGGTCTGTTTAGTCACTAGAAGCAATGTCGAGGAATTTCTCACAAGTCATACAGACTTGCAGTTCAGACACTGTGCTATCTTCCCGAGGAATACCCCCCTTCTTTGTCTGTACCTCTACCAGGAGGAAGGTATCGTTAAAGTATTGTCCAACAGAACCCTGGAGAAGTTAGCTGCTCTCTTTGATGAATAGCACCAGGTATGGAAAATTAATTGCCAAAGTATGACCCAGCTAATGAGAAGGCCCTTATCTTTTCTCAACAAGGAAACACAAGTATTTTTTCTGCCGGCTCAATATTTTACAAAAAAAAATGCCTAAAGTGTTATTAACTAAATAAAAATCTGATCAAAAACCTCAATCAAAGCCACGAGTGATCATACATTCTAAGGTCTGGACTATTTGAAGTGAAAAGTGATTTCCTATGTTATTTTCCTCCTAAGATTTAAATTTCCCTCTTTCACTCTCTCTCAACCTCAGGGAAAAAATCCTTTCCCCTTGCTAGCATTTTAACAGTAGAATTTCAATACCATTTTTCAAGAAGTAGCCACCATGCATTACAGGTCAGATTAAATTAAGGAAATATATCAAACACTATCAATGCAGAGTATATATTTTTAAAGAAACAGCGCTACCTTATTGGGGGGGGGAGATGCTAGAAAAAATGATCATCCATGCAAGAGAATTAATGGCTATCCACAAGGGTTTTGCTAATAACATGGGTTAATTACCACTGCAACACACTAGGTTCAGTAAATAAAGCTGCAGAGCCACAAGCACATTAAGATAAGAGGCCATCACTGTAGGAGAGAACAAGCCTCCACCATTGCCCTTGCCTCTGCTAAGATGGGAAGCTGTTTAAACTCACTACCAAATGTGCACCGGGCAATACCCTCATACCCTAACACAAAGGGCTAGTAGGACATAGGTGTCTGTCATCACCCCCATTCAACATGTATTGCATTAACTCAGGGACACTTTTTACAAAATTCTCTTTTGCTTACTTCAAAAGAAAAAAATAAATCATGAGTTACATAATAAAAATCACTTGGGGGCACACACACATATACATATTCACACCATATACATACATAGTTTAGGACATGCACCATACTCGTTTGATTCTTAGAAAAACAGGAAGGTTCTGTTCAGTTTTGTGTCAGGCAAGGTTAAGGATCTACAGCCAAAGAATGCTAATTGCTGTTGGCTGTATTTTCCAGAAAATTACCCAGATTGTCTGAGGACCTGACATCACCTACCTTAAGGTTGCAACTGTTTGCAACATATTTATACAGAAAGTAATGAGTTCTGAGTTAAGCAGTTTGGGTGTTCTACCTCAGAAAAATAAACTCAAAGTGCCTCTTGATGGTTCACAAATTATGTTGTATCTAAAGGAACCTGGGTACGTTCTTTTTTTTTTCTTTAAAAACAAATAGTACCCATACCTACTATGATTTAGGCTTTTGTCGCTGCTATGATTCTACACAGGTTTCTTTCTTATTTTTGTTCCTTGTATTTCCCTACGATAGTATCATTTTGGGAGAAGTCTATTTCAATTCAGGTTAGCTTTTCCTGAGAAGACATGAGTCCGAGGGGAAAATAAAAATCAACACCCTGAAACACAGGAAACCATACACAATAAAATTTGCATAGCTCTGAGCAGGGATCCTTACAAACATGAAACTGTTAATGTTCAGTGTCTAGATTTCAACCATCAAGCTGAAATTTCCTAAACTGCCACTTCCCCTCCTTGTCTGTTTTGGAGTGTTTCAATTGCCTTCTCCCAACAGCTGTGACAACTGTTAAAACAGTCAGTAAAATTAAGTCCGCTCTATAATCCTGTAGTCAATGTTACATTTTAATCAGAGGTTGAAAGGGATTCGTGTGACGAGCGCACTCATTTAGAATGATTACACAGACACATATGTCAAAACCAGCAGATACATTATTTCCGTCTATTTATGCTATCAGCTATTACTGCTACTCAATGGGAAACAAGCCTTACAGCATTGTGTTCTTGAAAGTGCTGGCGCCTTTCCTAAAATAAAAAAAAAAAAGATGTATGTACTTACATAGTTAAAGGTTAACATTTTAAGATCTCTTAATGGTGGTCAATAAATTGCATGAATCTTTTTAACAGCCTCCCAAGCAGAAATGGTCCAATATTTCCCTTGGAAACTGCATAACTCAGGTTTCATTTCTGTGTATACACACGTGATGGGGTTGAAACCAGCACAATTACTATGAATATTAATAGCATGTATAAATTCTGTGGTTTATTAATTGAGACAGAAAGACAGATGCGTTGCTCAGCCCTGGATCTTTCGGTCTGTCCAGTGAACCACGTAAACATCACAACTGCACCCACACAATAAATCTGTATTTTTTAAAGATGACTTTTAATTGAGCCAAAAAGAAAGGAAGAAAGGAAGGAGAAAGCAAGAGAGAGAGAGAGAGAGAGAGAGAGAGAGAGAGAGAGAGAAGGAAGGAAGGAAGGAAGGAAGGAAGGAAGGAAGGAAGGAAGAAAAACAGAAAGAAAGCTAGTTTGAATCTTGCGCCAAAGCCAAAAGGACATGTGCCCTGGTTTCATTTAAACATGTCTGCTCTAAGAAGCCTATCTAAACTAATTATTCAAGTTAGGTATAAGAAGTTAGATTCAAGGACACTACTTTTTTCCATGAACCCTTTGGAGGGATATAAAGTTTGCTCTGTTTATTTATTTAGGAGACAAAGTTCAGAATCGGCGTGAGCTTAAGGCAGTCTCACTGACATGAAGACATTCCCGTTCTCCAGCCCAGGTGCACCGACCTTCTCACGGTACCTGCATGGGCAGCCTTACCTTTGTTTGTATCTCATTTTCATTCTCGAGCATTGTAAGGTTGGCGTTTCCCTTGAGTGCTTCACACAGATGCAAAGACAGCCTCTCAGTGCTTCAGATCCTAGTCTTGGCTAAATAGTTCCTTCCTGTGAGAGTGTGAGTGTGTGTGTGTGTGCATGTGTGTGTGTGTGTGTGCATGTATGTGCATGTGGGTGCACTCACACACGCTCAGACGCACACAGGCAACCAGAGACTGGGAGTCACTTCTCATCTCTCAATCATGAGGCTAAGCCAAGGGCAGTCACTAAGAAGAACAGTTAGTGGACATCTACCACCAACACACAGCCCCGGTGCCCAGAGTTTCATATTTTCTTCACAACCTTTCAAGAGAAAGATTTGCCAAGAGCACGCTTTTAAAAATTATAACAGTTAGTTTACTGTGATTCGAAGCTAATCTACCTGACTGAACAGAATGCAAAGGAGATCACTGACAGACAGCTTCGTGATCCAGGGATATTCTAGCTAAACAGTGAGTTGAAGTTAAGTTTATGACCTATTCATTTACACAATTTGCTTTCCCTACCCCTACTCACTGCCCCTGGACCTTTAATAATCTAAATATATAGACTATCCAGGGAGGTGTTCATAAATATGAGTGAATTGCATTTAAAGATGTAAAGTGCCCCTTTTATATATTTCCGGACACAATATGATACATAATCCAAACCCAGGACATACACACTGCCTATTTAAGGGAAGATTTTTCTATTTTTTTAAGTCACTAATGTTTCCTCTTCAGTTTTCTCCCCTTTAAATATTTATAATGTGTGACAATCTCATGTTACTTAACGGACTGATTTGCCAGTTAAGTACTGACTTAATGCTAACCACATAAATACCATTACCCTAGCTCTGAGCGGCACAGGGCTAGTTGCTAAATCGTTCTCCGCAGGAGAATTAATAAATGTACAATTTTGCCTCTAACTCCGCGCAGTAAAGGGTGACAGGGAGTTTCAAATATCTGTCAAACTGCAAATACATAAGAAGCACTCAGTAGAATAAATCATTATGAATATTGTATTTTAAAACATCTTTCCTAGGGAAAATGGGTCCGGGTAAAAGATGCATTTTAACAGTTCACTGAGCATTGGTGCCCAGAGCCTATTCTTAGCACCTGAACGAGAAGTGACTGTCACCCAGCTGTTTTAGTGACAGTCACAGGGCTGCCTCAAAGGTAACACCGTAGTCAGAGAACAATTCTCCACTTACTGAATTAGGAGATCACCCTCCACACAAAAGGCACCAGACAGACACCAACAAGCACCCACGCACGCCGAACACCCAGGCCACTAAGTGGGTCCGCGTGCACACACGCCGCCCTGTCCACGCTCCCGCACACACGCACCCCCCCCCCAACGCCGAGTTGCAAAAAGAAAGAAAGAAAAAAAAGGTACCTACTCTTCTTCGTAGTGCAGGGAAAAAGATTCGGGCAGGCAAAGTTCTACCGAATCCATGTGCGCCCGGCAACCATTATTTGTGCACCCCACCTATAAATCAAAGTTTCCTTGACACAGCCCGGTGCAATTAACACGCGCGTTCTCCCGGTGACAAGCCCATAGGCACGGCCAGTTGGGACCGAGGCTCGCACACTCTCTCCTAATCAAGGACTTAAAGCCCCGATTGGAGCTTATTAATATGAAGTAGGGCTTTACATATGCAGTCCCACCGGCCCAGGAGCGCTTCTGATTGGGGGGCCGCTGCCCAATCAGGAGGGAGGCGACGCGAGGCCGCTGGAGCTGCAGCCCGCAGGTAGGCAGGGCGCACGCCCGGAGCACGGTGGGCAAAGCTGCAGCCGGGCTGCAAAAGCCCCACGCGAGCAGCAGCTTTCCCTGTATTTATTCTTTTAATTCCTACCCTCCCACACGCCCGAGAAGCTTAAAAAAAAAGTAAAGAAAAAGAAAGAAAGGGGAAAAAATACCGACCGTAACTAACTTAACTCACTGTACACCGGAGCGATTTGCTGTTGGTTTTTCTAACCTCAGACCTATTTTGTTTTTGCAAAGAAGAACTCATGCCAATTCGATAAATTTGGCCTACGGATTCTGCGGAAGGTGCTGAACGAAGTTTATCCTGCCTCATTCTGTGTATTGAGTGCTCAGCCGGGGCAGCTGCTTTTTATTTATTTTGTTTATTATTATTATTATTGGCGTGTGCGATCTACTTTCTCATTAGCTTCTACTAATACCTTTCCTTGCTGTGTCCTAATATAAAGGGCATTTAAAAAATAAAATAAGAGATTCTTCGACATGATTTCAGCCCAAGAACTGACTGGTCGAGCCCTCTGGGGTGGAAGGTAGTAGCTTCCTAGCTGTACAGAAGAGGGAAGAGTGCATGCATGCAGTTGGAGAGGGGTAAACATTTTCTATATTCACTCACTCTCTCTCTCTCACTCTCTCTCTCTCTCTCTCTCTCTCTCTCTCTCTCTCTCTCTCTCTCTCTCTCTCTCTCTCTCTCTCTCTCTCTCTCTCTCTCTCTCTCTCTCTCTCTCTCCCCACTCCCCGCCCCTCTCAGCTGGCACAGCCTTTTAAAGCAAAGGTAAATAAATGATAGATGCTGCAGTGTGTATTGTCTCTTCCTTTCTAGGTTTGGGGAGGAAGACTAGGGGCTGGGACTGGGGGTGGGGGACGCCAACACCTTAATTAAATATCAGTATATTTTGACCAAATGAACATACAGTTGTTGGGGGAGGAGCACGAAGCGAGGCAATGAAACTATCCTGAAGTTTGTACTCATTTCAATACCGGCTTCCTAACCAGGGGACATACTCATACATAAATGATTTCACCCAGAACATTTAGCACTGAGGTGAAGCACAGATTATGAGCGTCTATTCGCAACACACCTGGCTTGTTTTAAATGATCAAATCAGAAATATTTTGTGTCTCACCCCACAGCCTGGCCTACAGGAAGCGGTGTGAGACTGATAATAATATGCAAAAATTATGGGGGCTTGTTCAAAAGTGTAAAAATGATGTAAGAGGGAACAGTGTTTCCTCTTACAATAGTGTATAGGCTGTTTTTAATTCTCAGACAATGAAGAGTATATTTGGGTTCTATTTTAAACTATAGGATTTTTTTGTGCTACCAAATGTACATTTGAAACAGATACCAGCTATTTATGGCAGAGAGTTATCTGCTACCTTATGGGGAGTTGAAAGACCCAGGGTTTTGATGGAATTCAGCTCTCCTGTGTCTGAAGTCTTACGGGATAGAAATAGTATAATCTCTGAGATCAAAATAAAACAGTTCAGATATTCAGTGTGTGTTAAATTCACCACATCAGAACTCAACTCTCTCAACCCTCTCAGATTTTCTAGGTCCTGAAGAAACAAAGCACTAAAATAGAACAGCCACATTAAAATTCAGAATGTAAAAATGACAGGCACGATTTTGTCGTCTCCCCCCCCCCATGTATTTAGCTATACTCAAGATAGGTTTTCGACTCCTTCTGAGTGTGCTTCATATGTACACAAGTTTCTAGAACCAGAACTCACACAGAAAAAAAAGAAAAAGAAAAAAAGGAAGAAAGGTTATGCTTGAAAATACTATACAAAAACAGGTAGTAAAAGCTTAATTACCAGTAGCATTATGCTGTCTATATTGTTAAATGTGAACTCTGCAATTAAGATGTAAATGTGGTTGTGAACAGTGAATTAAAAGAGCTCTGAGATGGAGAAGAAAATTCTAGCGCTCAGTAGATACCCAGTTTGAAAAATAAAATAAAATAAGAAGCCTTGCCTCTTCAGTCGAAAATGAGGTATGTAATCAGTTTACAATTAAAGAAATAAATAAAAAGGCATTTTGCAGGGAATGTGATTTTTTTTCTCAAATGCAATCAGAGAAATGCAAAGACGTATACTGCTTTTTAAAGAAAAGCATATTGCCCTCTCATTAACCTGATTTTTTTAAACTAAACTAAATTTTTCAAAAAAGTTAGTAGATTTATATACCTATTAAATATACACACACATATACACACATTTCAATGAAAGTTTCATATTTTATCCCAAAATAGTTATTTAAATTTAAAAATTATCTTGTATACTTGACACATCTTAACAACCCCAAAGAATGCATTCCAGGACACTTGTGCAGTGTCTTGTAAGGCATTCAGTCTCCTTGCCTTACCCTGCTGTGACAAAACCTGGCTGTATCCTTTGAAATGGCCCTTTAAAGACAAAGTTTGCTGTCGGGTCTTAAAGTCACCACATGGCCTAGAAGTGATCTTTGATTTCTCCAAATTTTCCTATTTGGGGAATTTATTTTCATGTCATGACTTCTTTACTATATACTTTGAAAAACATACTTAGACTCATGCATGCATCAGCCTGCTCTCTGTGTCCACTGAGAAACATGTACAGACATGCACAGTATTGTTTTATGCCTTACCCAAACTCGATTTCACACTGAATGACCAACGTTTGCTCTTTGAGTACTACTGGATATCCCTGGACCGTAACCCTAAAACACCATGTGCAACCTTGAGTGCAGCACAGCCAATTTAAAATAATACCCAATTGCACTAAACTTGTAAAAATTTTATAGAATACCACACACACACAGACACACAGACAGACAGACACACACACACACACACACACACACACACAGCTGGAAGCATCCTGGAGCTCCTCTCCAGCCACAGAGCTCCCTCACCTTGGAAGAGGCAGGAACAGAAAATCATTAGTAATAAACATGCCACCTGCAAAACAGAATGAAGCATCCGAGGATCTCAGAGAACATAGAGAAAAATCCCAGGATGGGTACAGAGGGGCTCAAGCCCAGATAAATACGGGCTGCTCATCTGTGTATGTACTTTACAGCCTTACCGCAAGGAGTCCACCCAAATCAGGAAAAAATGAAGCAAACAAAAGTACCCTGAAGACTGTAGAACAAGGAATCTAAATAAATTAGTTACTGTCAGGGTCATTTGTATCAGGCCTAGGTTCTACGCAGGATCCAAATCTCTTCTTCATTAGACAATGTAGTCACAAATATCCAAACATTCAATACAGAGGCACCAAGCAGATGGTAGATTTCATTTCTACTTGAATAAAACAGTAACAAGCAATGCCTAAGTGGAGACAAAAGATAATTTCCTGTGAATTGCATATGGCAGAAATTTTACATTTCCATCAAAGTAATGTCCTAAAGCATCCTGACACTGCATCTTAGGTTGGGCAAAGATGATGAGGAATGTTTGTCTTGGTGTCATTCTTGTGTTTTACTGTTTTTAGTTTTCAACTTCCTCCCTGAAAATCCAATAGGCTGAATCTACTGGATTGTTTAAAGTCACCTTTGGCATGTTTGAAGGTTTTTATTTGACATTGTACTGTCATCTATTACACATTTGAAAGCCAATGGCCTAATATAATGGTATTTCCAGTTTGCCTTGTAATCTGCCATTCCAGATTTCTCCTTCAGGTACTCAAACATTTGAAAGGTGGCTTGGCTTTTAGAACCACTTCCCCTACTATCTTAGACATATCACACGTGGTGCAATGAATCCCAGCACAAAAACCTAGCCAAGACTATCAGAAACTACTGTCCTTAAGTCCCAAAGGAAAACAATGACAATCCTCCTTCAGAAAAAAAATCAAGTACCAACCATGGAAGTCCAGGTGTCAGACCCCCTTCACATTCCCCAGAAACCCCGTAGCCTTGTGCAAGTCCCCTCACCCTGTTGCAGTATTTGCAGAATCCAGTCCCTATTGTGTCAGGAGACTGCTTAACTTTGCACCTTTCCCACAGAGAACACAGACTTCCATCCAAGTCAGGAATCCTACCTTCTATTACCGCTAGGCCTCCACCAATTCATCATACCACATCTTCTGTTGCTTTGATATTTAAATTATTGTCTCCATTGGCAAGAAGTAATCATTTCTGCTGAAAGTGGTTGCTCCCACAGAAGCACTAATAAAATAATAATAATAATAATAATAATAATGTCTCACTTACAAACAACACCAAACTCTTCTCCTAGTGCTTTTGGTGAAAGAGGAAGAGAAAAAAAAAAAAGGCAGGAAGAGTCAGAGAAACTACTAGAGGCAATTTGGTTTCTGTTTAATTAATTCAGGATTATTTTGCTTGCATTTTGTCAGGCTAATAATATACACAGGGAAGTGTCAGTAAAAATTAAATTATAAACTACAGTCAGTCCAGTGGGAAAACTGACTTTGGTTATATTGTGTTTCCAAGGCCCTCACTCTGATAAGATATCAAATGCGTGTTAGGGCATCCTGCAAGCTTTTGTAAGCTGCATGGCATGCATTGATGGAGACATAGTTAACATTGTGAAATTATACATTAACAAATGAGCTGCAGCTACATTCTTTCCTGAATGTTAAGCACCATGAGCTAAACACAGAAAACATTCAAGGTCAATGTCCCGTTTTTAGACCTTTTCAGGCGGCTGTAATATTATGATAATCAAGCTTAAAATATTCCTATAGAAAGGGTAAATTAGCCTTTTCACTTGAAAGATGATTATGATAAACAATAAACCCAAGAGGGGACAAAAATCCCTATTTTTAAAAGCTATAAATTGTTGACTCAATGATGTGTGTGATAGTGTTGTCCAAAATAAAGGGTAGTTTCATTCTGAAAGAAGGGAGGGGTGAGGAAAAGGTGGAGGAGGGGGCTGGAACAAATATGACAGACTTCTGAATAAGCAATACACGGTTTGATGCCAGCAAAATGATCAAATTACCTACCTTAGCCACCCCATTAAACATAAAGTACATTTGAGCCTGTGTGTGTGTGCCTGTGCCTGTGTGTGTGTGTGTGTGTTCACGAAACATTTAAAGAAAGCACATTTCCCCCTGATGATTATCAATACAATTTGAAAGGTTTCTACTCTGAGAGTTTCCATTAACCCTTTTTGTCCAGATTTTCAAAGGACTAGTTTAAAAAAGAGAAAAGAGTGAGATCGATCATGCCATCAGATAGCCACATGAACCGGGCGGAAAGAGCTCATTAAACTTTTTTTTTTAAGTCAGAACCTGACTAACTTCTAAGGCTCTGTTTCACAAATGAATATGCTTGATAAAAATCTGCTTCTCTCCACCAAACCTGATTAATTGGGAGTGTGTCTGTCATACTTGCAGAAGCCCAGAGATTTTCAAATAAAAGACCTTAGAGGAAGGTGCCTTAGCTTGCTCTGAGACAGGTAGGTCAAGGGTTCAGATTCCAATGACCTAGACAGAGGCTTTGGACTGAGTTGCTTTACCCAGAGAACTTTCTTTCTTTCTTTCTTTCTTTCTTTCTTTCTTTCTTTCTTTCTTTCTTCCTTTCTTTCTTTGCTTCTTTCTTTCTTTCCTTCCTTCCTTTCTTGCTTCCTTCCCTTCCTTCCTTCCTTCCTTTCTTCCTTTCCTAAATGGGAATCAAGAAAACAATCTTGCAGAACTGTTATGACAATTCAACAAATTAGACTAATTCACATAGTTATGGGGTAGAAGCCATGTGACCTATTGGGCTAAGGTTGCTCTCATTTGGACCAGTTTTCCTAGATCTATGAATGGCATTCTCCCACCCCCCCCTTTATATTCTTAAAAACACCGGAGTTTAGATAATAAATCTTACTGTCATCCTCCACAGCGTGAGATGTCTATCAATATTCCCGTTATTTTTGAAATCTAACTGGAAGAATCAGCACCAGAGAGTGGTATCATAAGCCCGCTGGACTCTATCTTTGAATCACTCAGGGTCTTAGAAAGAGAAGAAAATGAAATACAAGTGTGATGGGGGACAGGCCATGGGGCAAGACTGTGGGATATCATCTTGACTGCCTTAATGGAGACAAGAGGGACCGTGCACTCTGGGTGGCCCCCTTCCCTGGCTGGATCGTGGATGGACACGTGCAGCAGGGGCTGGACAGCAGCGTGTGCTCACCACCCACTTCTTCCCAGTTGTGGACGCGACACAGCCGGCGGCTTCAAGTTTCCATCGCCTTGACTGCCCCGCCATGGTGGACTCTGCCCTTAAAGTTTGGGCCAGGGTAAACTCTGTCTCCCTTAAGTTGCTCTTGTGAAGGTATTTTTTTTTTAAATCACAGCAACAAGAAGATATGTTTAAGAAGAAGAAGAGCAAGCATCTTCCCTAGTCAAATGATAGAACTTTTGCGGTAAGACTCTGTGAACCGCCTGTTATTCTACCAAGTGTGTGCTCTGTGAACCCAGTGAGCAGGAGTAAGTTACGCCTCAGCGTGGTCTTCTTGTCTGATGAGGAAGACTGCGGCGGGAGGGTTAGAAGATTCAGCTGCACATTGTTTCCCAAAAGGAGATGAGAGAGAGAGAGAGAGAGAGAGGGAGGGAGGTTTGATAGTCCCAGGCAAGCATAATTCACTTAGGTCTGCTGATCAGACACATCAAGAAGTCTGTTTCTTTGTAAATCTTTATTCTTCCATGTTGAATGGCTACCCACCCACAGCAGAGCAGTGTGCATGCACAATGGGGAATTATTGACAGGGTCAGACTGGGCTAGGAGTTCAAGTCTTTTACCTTGTAGGTACATGACTCCAGATAGCTAAGAGCTTTAACGTAAGTTGCACACCTAGAGGGCAGGGCAATCCCTAATAGAAACTTCGTATCTCTCCCTTTTCCTGGGCTTGGTTAACAGCAAACTACTAGTATTAATCTCACAATTGGTGACAATACACAGCACACTGAGATCTGGGACAAAGTCCCTCCAAAGAGTGAGGACACAATCAAACCCAAGAGGCAAATATCACAGGTATACTTGGCCCACATAGCATAGTAGGATCTCTAAAATCACATATTTTGTTTCTTTTAAAGATTTATCTTTATTATTCAGTTTGTGTGTGTGTGTGTGTGTGTGTGTCTGAGTGTGCACAAGTGCAGTACCCACAGAGGCCAGCAGAGGGCATCAGAGGCCCTGCAGCTGAAGTTATCAGCCATCTGGGAGCTGCCTGATGTATTACAGGAACTGAACTTCCCAGTCCTCTGCCAGAGCTGTGTACACACTAAGCTACTAAGCCATTTCTCCAGTCTCTTAAAGTCACATTTTTTTTAAAGAAGAGGGAAGCAGTGGGTTGTTGTGAATCAATTCTCTTTCTCCCAGCTAACTTAAGTGGATTTGGGGTGCCCGTTTTTTGCAGTTTAGTTTTTCCAAAATGCTGACTGCTGACTCTCTCACTCTTAGCCCTCTAAGTGCAAGTTGTGGAACCAAGCTGGGGTTGAGAGCATCTCCAAGGCCAGTAATGGAACCTAGTGAACAGTCTTGTCATGTTTCATGTTTCAGAAACATGAAGAATGAATGCATCCTGGATGAACAAAGGAATACATGAATGGATGAACAAATGAACTCATAATGACTGCTACTCCTCTGTTAATTGTGATTCAGGAAGGGGGGCTCGATGCCTAGTGTAATAAAAGGACATTTGAAAAACTGAAGTCATTTTTTTAATGAAGGTAAATAGAGAAGAGAAAAGAGGTTGGGAGAAAAAGACCAAAGAGAAGAAGAGGAAGAAGAAGGAGGAGGAGGAGGAGGGGGGAAGGAGGAGGAGGAGGAGGGGGAGGAGGAGGAGGGGGAGGAGGAGGAGGAGGAGGGGGAGGGAGGGGAAGGAGGAGGAAGAGGAGGGGGAGGGGGAGGGAGAGGGGAGGGGGAGAAGAAGAAGAAGAAGAAGAAGAAGAAGGAGGAGGAGGAGGAGGAGGAGGAGGAGGAGGAGGAGGAGAAGAAGAAGAAGAAGAAGAAGAAGAAGAAGAAGAAGAAGAAGAAGAAGAAGAAGAAGAAGAAGAAGAAGAAGAAGAAGAAGAGATATAAATCAAATCCCAGGGACCCATGGCAGCCCTTTGACTGCCATCTTCGGATGGGTTACTGGATAGTCAGGGAGGAACTGGGGTAGGGGTGTTGCTTTCTTTGCCTTTTTATTTTTCTGTTTTCCAAATATCCATATTGACTAACTTTTGGGTAATGAACAGCAGATATGTAACATGACTCCATTGCTAACCACCCTTACGACCCCAGTGGGTGACTCAAAAGTGCTCTAACGGGAGGAGAATGCTTTCCAACACATAAGCTCAGACAAGCTCTGTGACCAAATCATATCAGAGCCTTCAGAGCAGCTCTTCTGTGCCATATACAACTTCTGCGTTAAGAAATTGTATTTCTTAATTTCCATTCCTCTGATGTTTTCTTGGTGAAATGTGGACAAATGTCCCATGGAGAATGACCACACAGCTATTTCTTTGAGGTGTTATGCAAGCGAGAGCCGCAGTGGACACGAACACTGTCCTGAAAGGAGGCAGGCTGCTCTTACTGAGAGAGTAGGAGGGGGAAACCTAATCAGCAGAGAAGACAAAGGTCTCACCTCAGGCTTCTCTCTAGCTCTTAACGCCTTTCATGCAACCCTTCAAGGAAGCCTGCATGTTTGTGTGTGCATGCATATGTGTGTGTGTGCATGTGTGTGTTCATGTTTGTGTGTATGTTTGTGTGTGTGTGCACACGTGTGTATGTGTGTATGTGTATGTGTGCATGTGCATGTGTGTACATATGTGCGTGTGTGCATGTGTGTATGTATACGTGTGCATTGCATGTGTGTACATGTGTGTGTGTGCATGTGTGTGTGCACATGCACATGTGTGCTTACTTGTGTGGATGTCAGAGGACAACCTCAGGTGTTCTTCAGGTTTTCGAGTATCTTGCAGAGTAGGCTGGCTGGCCACTGAACCCCAGGGATGCACCTGGCTCCATCTCCCCAGTTCTAGGGTTACATGCATATGCCACTGTGCCTGGCTCTTCCACTTGGGATTGAGAGATCAAATCTAGGTCCTCATGCTTACAATTGCAAGCCGTTTACCAAATGAGCTTACTCCCAGCTCCAAATCCTGTTGTGTAATTTGGTGGCTTCATCCCTAGAGGGGGCCCTGATGAGAACACATTGCATTTGAAAGAGCCATTGTTTTTTTCCCCTAGAAAACCAGACTAAGGGCTGGCAGTGTGTCTCCACTGGTAAAGGTCTTGCCATAAAGCATGGCCACTCACCTGAGTTTGGTCCCCAGGGCCCTCATGATAAAATGTGGGAACCAACTCCCGCATGTTTTCCTCTGACCTCCACAGGCATGCCATGGCGTCCATGTACCCACACACAAAGTTAAATAATTAAAACTTCAAAAAAAGAAAAGCGAACTTGGTATATGAAATAAAGTAAGACAAGGAATTCCTCCTATCCCATTCCTCCAGCAGGTAAAGCAACTAAACTTGTGCTGTGGTGTGTTCAAGCTGTGCCCTGATGATGGCAGACTCTCCTCCCATTTGTGTCTCACGCACCCCAAGCGTTTCTAATCCCCAGGCCTGTGCAATAGAAGGGTGCATGTATTACAGGCTGACACAATTACAGAACCTGCTTTTTTTTCCTCTTCCAGAGTTTAGTTACCACTTGAATTAGAAAGCTAAATAAATCAAAGACAATTTTCATTAGGGAGAAAAGAAACTTAATTCACCCTTTGAGAAATTAGAACTCTAAACAAAGTGGTGAGAGGCTCATTGAGAAGGCTCAGTGTGTACAGGTGCCTGACATCAAGCCTAGATGCTTGACTTGAACCCTGGAACAGCTCGGCCGTTGACAATTTAAAATGCTAACTATCAGGTAGAGTAGTCACCTTTGTGCTTCTTTTTGCTCTTTACAATAATCTCGTATGACCTGTGGGAATTCCATTATTCTATTATTGTCGTCATCGTCACCACCATCTTCATTATACGGATGACAAAACCAAAGTCCAGGAACTCTGACTATTCAAATACATCCAGCTGCTGCATTGCAATGTCACAACCTGATTTATGTATTAATTTTTGAATTTTACATTGTTAGTACTTCCGGGGCTCAAGCTGTTTCTTTAACATCTTAAAAGGCCTCACAAGGAACATAGAAAAGCCAGCACTGGGCTCCCTTAACAAACTGTGCACCAGCAGGAAGCTTTGCTTGGGGAAGCATGGCAGAGTGGTCATTTGTCACCATTCTCTGAGCCAAGTGTCCTTCCTTCTTGACACACACGAACTTTTCAATGCTCTGTGGCAATTTCCTTCCTAAATGCCTGAGACAGTAGCAAGAACTCAGAACATAAATGAAGCCTCCAGGTCTGCATTTCTCTTCTCTAGTGGGGATTTCACTTGGTATCCTAGAGTTCTTATGGTTGCCCTGATGCTCCCAGTCTGATGTGGTGTGTCCTTCTGTATGCTGTGAATATGTGTTACTTTTATTGGTTGATGAACAAAATTGTTTGGACCAATGGCCAGGCAGAATGTAACTAAGTGGGAAATCCAAGCAGTTACAGAGAGAAAGAAGGCAGCATCAGGGAGACGCCATGTCACCGGGAGAGTAAGACGTGAGGTAACAAGCCAAGAGCCATTGTGGTAGAACATAGAATATTAGAAATGGGTTCATTTATATGTAGACCTAGCCAGTGGGAAGCCTGAGCCATCAAGTCAAACAATTGTAATTAATGTTAAGCCTTAGAGTGGTTTTTTGGGAGCTAGTGAGCAGGACAAGAAACCTCAAATGTATCCTCCGAGGGACCAAGAGGTCTAAAGAGGGATAGAACTGTTTTCGTGAAAACACAAACAACAGAACTGGGGGTATTGCTTGGTGGTAGAGGACTTTGCCTAGCATGCAGTAGGCTTCGGTTTCAACCCTCAGTACTACAAAAACCAAAAAACCCACAAACAAACAAAACCAAAATGCAGAAAATGCCAAAAGGCAAACAAAGTAAAAAACAAAAGCAGCAGCAGCAACAACAACCAAACTAGAATTGCCCCCCTTGGATTTATTTATCTATGTATCTAAAGGGAATTTTAGATGACCCCAGTGCCCTACAATTTCCCGAAGATCTTCTGTGTAACAAAAAGAACTCTGATGAATTTACAGAATGTGATATTGTTCAAGCAGGCTTCCTTCAGAATTGCCCTGGTTGGTTGCTCGACTTTTCAGAGTGCAGGTGAAGAGTGTTTCTACGCAAGGGCTATGATATAATACTTTTCTAGTGCCTGGGTATAACACTTCTAAAAAGATCCTGGAAGGAATATGGCCACATTTTGTTTGCTCTATTAGTACAGACGATTAAATGAAGACAAGGCAGACTTTAATGTGCTCCTTCTTTGGGTACAACTTTCCAATGCTGTCCAAATCTATCCTACCACTGGACTTACTTCCATCTATTGAGCAGTTAGGACACTTCAATTATCCAATGCCCATCAATATTTTCAGATGTGTAGAGAATAGACATAAACATTCTGTTTAACAATCTTAACTTGTGTGCCTATATTCTGGGAGAGAGTTATCTTTTATAAATAAATCCTGTAGTATCACAAAGAGAGAGAACCTTCCCCTGTGAGTCTGCCAGCAACAATATGTACTGAGACAGCCTATCTACAGATAGAAAATTCTCACATGTCCCTCAAGAGCCACCATATAGAACCTATACTTTGCCCTGTCTTCACCCCCCTTCCCCCCCTCCCCATCTCATAACATATTACACTAAGTGGTCTAACTGGTTTGGAGTACCTTGTACTAAGGTCCCTGTTTTCTATGCAGTAAACTATTGAGGTTTTAAATATCTGTGTTTCCCTAACACAGTAATCTGCCAGATAATTTGCTTATTTGGTCAAGTGTGTGTGTGTGTGTGTGTGTATTTTGACTTATGAAAAAGGGAATTGTTTTGAAGATTGAACTTCCCAAATCTGAGCAATAGGGTTAAAACATTTTTTCAGTATTTACTTTCTTTCCAGACTGGGTTACAAACCTATCAGAATTACTCCTTAGCTTCCAGTCCCTAACAAGAACTCTCTAACCAGTGTTGACTAGCCTCAGACAATGGAAGGATGTGGTTAAGGTGTGGATTAACTCTCACTATGAGTACTTTCATTCAGGTGGTAGTTGTTATACATTTTTTTTTGGTTTTATGAGACAGGGTTTCTCTGTATTGTTTTGGAGGCTGTTGGTCCAGCCAGGCCTCGAACTCACAGAGATCTACCTGCCTCTGCCTCCCGAGTGCTGGGATTAAAGGCATGTACCACCACTGCCCGGCGTTGTTATACTTTTTAGTTGCTTTAATGAGTAATAATTTTGTGTTTGTTTGCTTTGATTTTTTTTTTGAGGCAAGGTCTCATGTAGCCAAGGCTGCCCTGGAAGTCTGTGTTGCCGAGGATGGCCTTGATATTCTGATTTTTGCCTCTATCTCCCAAGAACATGCCAAGTTCCCAGACCTCTGTGCAGGAAGCTAGGAAAATACTCTACCAACCGAGCTTCGGGTCCCACCGCAGTACCGAGCAGTCCTTTTAGACCGTGCTGTCTTTCCAAGTCAGAAGTGTTAGTGGAAACCGTGTATGGCAACTCTTTCCTCTCCAAGAAGCAAAATATGGTAGAGACAGAACTGAGTCACAATGTCCCCTCTGGGCCACCTAGAGGCATTCCTGTTGCTAGGCCTCCTGGGAAGGTGTGCAACTAGGGCACTAGTGGTCAGAGAGGATCTCTACCGTACAATCACGACGCTCAGCCTGGGAAGGACCTCCAAAGTACCCTTCCAACACTGGGGAGGCCGGGGTAAGAAGGTCTGGAACTTGAAAGCATCCAGGTACACATACTGACCACATTTTCAAAAATGTAGCTATTTAGTTAAAAACTGCAAACTCTCAGGCCTGATTCGACTCCCTAGACAGTCTGGAGACAGGGCCCAGGCATTTGTTTTAACAGGTCAAGAGGGAACCTTGGGATTTCCTGAGTACTAGGGTATCCCTATGTTCTCAGCATGAAATTTAGAGCCGGCCACAAGAACAAAAGGCTCAGAATTTGTTTCATTTCCATGCACTGTCCCTTCCTTGTCTATACAACCTGCTCCAACACTGAGACTTTATGAATAAATTCCACAAGGAGAAGTCATACACATAGAAGCTCTTATTAGCTACTACAGCTAGCTCATTCAGACCAAAATTCGGTTGTGTGACTGGTGAGACAGCTCAGTAGGTAAAGGCGCTTGTAGCTTGGCCTGAAGATCTGAGTTCAAATCCCAATACCCACATGATGGAAGGAGAGAACTAACTCCTACAAGATTCCCCCTGATCTCCATACTCATGCCATGGTGTGTGTGCGTGTGCACGCACACACACACAAACACACTAACAATTGTTTTACAATCTGATTCTTGACCTTCCAGGAAGCTATACATTTATTTCCTCCTTTAATTTGCCCATTTTGTTCCCTCAGTTTAGTCTTTTTCACAATTTGAAGAGGAATAAAAGCTTCAATCTGTAAGGGGTTAATAGGTGGTTAAAATGCTGGAGACAGCAGTTTGCTCTTATTTTGTCCCTGGTTTCTGCCTTTCTCAAGCTGAGGGCCCGGTGAGCTAAGAGATTTGACTCTTCTATGTCTCTTTGTTTTTTAAAAGGTGACTCCAACCTCATCTGTGGCTAAGGGTGTCAAAGAAAATGTTCTTTATATCAGTGAGCCCCAGTACCCCAATATAGAGACAATTAATTGCTACTCTCCGGGTCAAAAGTTTGCAAAGCTCCCCAGATATGTTCTGTCTGCAGATAGCTTGGGAGTTGGGGGTGTAGCTCAGATTTTGCTTAGCATGTTTGAGTCCCTGGGTTCAAGCCACAGAGCTAAAAGCAAAAGCCAAACACACTAACAAACTAACACAGAGTTGGAGATGTTGCTCAGTGGGAGAAATGTTTCACCTGTGTGCAAGGTCTAGAGTATGATCACCAACATGAAAAAAAAGGCATCAGTTGGTTTGGGGGGACCTGTTTTTACTAATAGCTCTACAGAGGGCTGGCTGTGGGCTCTTACAAATTCCCAGTTCTCAGTTCTATTGTCTGTTACAACAATTAGAGCTTTGGAAGTGGGACAGGAGAGGTGTCTCAGAGATTAAGAGCAGTCAAGGGAAGGCCAGAGTTTGATTCCCAGCACCTACTTCAGGTGGCTCAGAAAGAACTGTAACTCCAACTGAAGGAGATCGAATGCCATTTTCTAGCTTCTGTGAGAACCCATACAATCAAGGATATTCTCTCTCTCTCTCTCTCTCTCTCTCTCTCTCTCTCTCTCTCTCTCTCTCTCTCTCTCTCTCTCTCTCTCTCTCTCTTCTCTCTGTCTCTCTCTCTCTCTTCTCTCTGTGTGTCTCTCTCTCTCTCTTTCTCTCTCTCTTCTCTCTCTGTCTCTCTCTCTCTCTCTTCTCTCTCTGTCTCTCTCTCTCCCTCTCTCTCTCTCTCTCTCTCTCTCTCTCTCTCTCTCTCCCTCTCTCTCTCTCTCTCTCTCTCTCTCTCTCTCTCTCTCTCTCTCTCTCTCTCTCTCTCTCTCTCTCTCTCTCTCTCTCTCTCTCTCTCTCTCTCTCTCTCTCTCTCTCTCTCTCTCTCTCTCTCTCTCTCTCTCTCTCTCTCTCTCTCTCTCTCTCTCTGTCTCTCTCTCTCTCTCTCTGTCTCTCTCTCTCTCTCTCTCTCTCTCTCTCTGTCTCTCTCTCTCTCTCTCTGTCTCTCTCTCTCTCTCTCTCTCTCTCTCTCTCTCTCTCTCTCTCTCTCTCTCTCTCTCTCTCTCTCTCTCTCTCTCTCTCTGTCTCTCTCTCTCTCTCTCTCTCTCTCTCTCTCTCTCTGTCTCTCTCTCTCTCTCTCTCTGTCTCTCTCTCTCTGTCTCTCTCTCTCTCTGTCTCTCTGTCTCTCTCTGTCTCTCTCTCTTCTCTCTCTCTCTCTCTGTCTCTCTCTCTCTGTCTCTCTGTCTCTCTCTCTCTCTCTGCTCTCTCTCTCTCTCTCTCTGTCTCTCTCTCTCTGTCTCTCTCTCTCTGTCTCTCTCTCTCTCTCACTCTCTCTCTCTCTCTCTCTCTCTCTCTCTCTCTGTCTCTCTCTCTCTCTGTCTCTCTCTCTCTCTCTCTGTCTCTCTCTCTCTGTCTCTCTCTCTCTGTCTCTCTCTCTCTCTCTCTCTCTCTCTCTCTCTCTCTCTCTCTCTCTCTCTCTCTCTCTCTCTCTCTCTCTCTCTCTCTCTCTCTCTCTCTCTCTCTCTCTCTCTCTCTCTCTCTCTCTCTCTCTCTCTCTCTCTCTCTCTGTCTCTCTCTCTCTGTCTCTCTCTCTCCCTCTCTCTCTCTCTCTCTCTCTCTCTCTCTCTCTCTCTCCCTCTCTCTCTCTCTCTCTCTCTCTCTCTCTCTCTCTCTCTCTCTCTCTCACACACACACACACACACACACACATTCAAGGACACACTCCGTCAAGGACACACAAACACTCAAGGATATGCATTTGCACACATGCACACATGCAGGCACACACATACACACTAAGATCTTTTTGTAAAAAACACCCCTCCCTCTGTCTGCTTACTTCATAAGGAAAAATGTTCCAAAAGCATATGTTGGGAAATAAACGTGTTATGCAAGACTACTGTGGGCTATGCAAATGTAAACGGAAGGGTAATCTTTACAAATGGCCCATGAAAATTATGCTAAGCTGGAAATGTCAGGGACTTGTATTAGATGCTAAGTCACTAGCTCAATGAACTTCAGGGGCTTGGTTGGTTCTGTTATTAAGGTGTCTCCTCTTAGCTTGTGAATCCAGGGCAACGGTCCCAAAGTTCAACAGAAATCCCCAAATTTGCCGACCCAGCTCCCTAGTGGCATTGCCCAGAGGCTGTCCAAGTATGGATTCCCCACCCACCGAGTAAGAGTATCTGTGATGGTGACTACCCAATGGCGCTTTAAGGGTGATTATAAACTGCAGCCAATGCTGAAAGGAGAAGGAAGCAGGTGAGGAAATGGAGTCAGGTAAACTGAAAGCCGTTTGTGAGCGGCATTGTCCTGGGGACCAAAATTTTTATGTCCATCTAGGAAACTTAACCAATATAAGTTAACCACAATAAGATGCCAAGGCGAGGCCATCAAGTCCCACAATGCTGACCGGTGAGGTGTGAGCATCACTTAAAGGTATATTGTAAGCCAGGCAGAGTGGTGCAAACCCATGTACCTAGTGATGGAAACCATAAGGCAGGAGGGAGGCTCAGTCACCACAGGTTTAAAGCCTGCCTGGGCTACACAGTGAGTTCCGGGATATCCTAGGCTAACAACTAACTCAGCGACCAGGTTACATTCAGGAAATGGAGGTCTAGTTCTATGGTCGAGCAATTGCCTAGTGTGTGTGAAACCCTGGGCTCAGTCCCTCTCTTCTTCCCTCCCTTTATCCTTTCCTCTGCTCCTTCCCTGCCTGCTTCCGTCTCTTCCTTCTGTTAGAATGGGGATGGAACATGGGACACCATTCTCTGCCAAAGATCTAACACTGAACCCTATGCCCAGCCTTTTCTCATACCCCATGCTTGTTTGAATGACATTGCCATGTGAGCAGTTTATCTGTCTAACAGAAGACAGCAGACAGAACCTGGGAAATCAATAGACCCGGCAATGGAAAAGTACTGACAGAAACACAATGAATCACTTATCAGACCAGCGGTGAGAGTGGGGGCTCATTTTCAAATGCTAAATTTTTAAGTCCAATGGGGCAGATTCCTGGCCACACAGCAATGTTTCTCTTCCTGCTGCCTTCCTCTGTGACTTTTACTCATCACTAACATTTATTCATCTTAGGGGGTCAGCAAAGGCTTCCAGAACAGAGACCTCAACTAAGAGTGACCACTATCTCCCTCAGGTTTGTCTGACTCTCCTAAGAGATAAGCTTCCTGTCAGAAAGACAACACTCGGGTCATTATTAGTTACCGAAACACTGACAGGCAAGTGCAGAAAGCGGGGCCTCCAAGGTGGAGGGAGAATTCTCATTGAGCAAGAACAAGATGCCATAGAGACCATGGCTTTGACCATTTCCTTTTAAAATTTTTCCTGAAACAAACATTTCACATAACTGTCCTCTGCAGCCTTTTGGACTTCCCACAGGAGGCAGGCAGTGGAAAGGGCTGTCCAGGGCTGGAGCTCGGGGATACACCTCAAAGCTATAGGTTCAATTCCCGTGCTACACACTGCACTCATGCGTGCGAGTGCGCGCGCGCACACACACACACACATGAACAGGTAATTTGACCCTTTGCCATAAACCGTGTGTAGTGGTTTGCAAACTCAACCCTCATCTTCAACTGGAGATACACACTCTCAGGTTGCAACTGGAGAAATCTGGGATGATGTCAGGCATGACCAAGTCTAAAGGCTTGCTGTGCAACTCTCTCTTCAAAGCAGGCTGCCCAGCTATAGCCCTTCCATATGTACCACAGACTATCCCCAAGCTCTTTTGAGCCAGTGTTTCAGAACCAAACAAGACACAGCTCAACTGTTGAAAACCCATCCTTGGTGAGCCCCACTATGGGGGTGAGGTCAGGGAGGAGGTGTAAGACACAAAGATCAACCCCTTCTCTGGTCCGGTTTGTCATGGGGAACATCTTCTTAGCCCCTGCACCCCTCCCTCGACCCTTTGTCAGCCATCATGTAAATACATCCAAAGGCCTCATATCAAGTCCCCAGCTGGCTCCTGGCCTCAGCCAAGGCTGCTGAAGACCAGCCCCTTGGATCGCTGGCTTGCTATTATTCTGTGCTTAATGGGCCTGACCTGCGCAATATTTTTTTATCAGGCTACAGTCCTATCTCTAAATTCTCTGTTTTGAATGAATACCGATTTTGTGACATGAAGTCTGCTATATAATGAAATGCAAACAATGGAAAGGCTAAATCAGTTTACAAAAAAATCTATTTGTCAAACAGTGTGGAGATGTTCCCAATTTAGCCCAGCAGTCCATGCAGTTCTTGATAAGGGAGCTAAACACCTAGCTGTTCGCCAAATGGAAAATAAAGGCGTGTGTGCCAGGCATATATTCTCCTTTCAAACGTCTTTGTTGTAACTTGTAACTAATTAAATGCCCTTGCACACGAGATGCACATAGCAGCAGAATCAGGGACTTTTCTTACAAGAGAGCAGGGGAGAAGAGCCAGCCCCACACAAGCTTCCTGAGAGAGCTTCTCTTACACCGAATTTACATTTCTATAAGGCTTCATCAGCCTGGAGAAAAAAAAAGGCACTAGAGGAGGCCTTTCTTGTTCAATTGGACCAGAAAGATTTCTAAGCCCTGTAAAGGAACGTGCTCAACATTTAAAAAGAAGAAGAAGAAGAAAAGAAAGGGGAAAAAAAGAGAAAAAAACAGTAACTCACCCTTAGATGCTGGGGATAGATAGCTCTTTCTATAAAACAGAGTAGCTAAAGACTTTTTAGGGACCCGAAGGGTTTGAATTTTATGTGTAGCATTTTCCTCATGCCTGGAAATTGTTGGCAGACAGTGGCATACCTGTGTGAAGGCTGACACTTATTAAAGGTGCTCTAAACTTAGCATGCCACGCTTACGGAAATGGGGTTGTGTATAATAATAGACTATCTAGATATTGGGAATGTGGGCAATGTGGGCATTCTTCACCCCTTCTGAATTTACTGCTCCCTTAGAGGAACCTGAATGTTAACCCTCTGCTGAATTTGAATATCACACACAACCTTCTTTCACACTCACCCAACAAAAAAGGAGCAGCACCAGATACGCAGAGCATAGTCCCTGCAGAGAGGACATTACCAGAGAGCTGATGTTCTTTAGGGTCTGGGTAGTTTATATCGCAATGATTTCCCTATGTCTGCTCACAGTTCATACGTATATCCCTCAGGTTTACACACCACCTCCAGAGTACCCTCCCAACACTCCTGACCCCAAGACATACCCCTGTGTGTACCCTCTGGCCTCTGGGATTCTCTCCTCCACATGGAAACCAAGAAAGGTCACCTCCTCCCAGGAGGCATCTTGTCCCTCCATTGTTTTGCATTTTCATATTTATTTATGTGTATTTTTACTTCTCCCGTGAACCTGAAAGCCTTATCTCTGGATGTTCAGAAACGAGCTTAGGACCTGGCAGATCATAGGTGCTCCATGTCTCCTTATTAAGGAGATGGATGGATACAGGGCAGGGCACCAGCCTTCAGCTTCATACTTTCTATCAGGTGAGTGATTAATGAATGTGACTCCTTGGGTCTTGAGAAGAGCACCCCGCTTCTGTTCGCCGGTTCACATCTGTCAGCTCTTACGTCCTGTTGGTTCTGACCCACACCACCTCCATAATCTTAACGTTCTGAGCAAGTGAGTGTCCTGACCAGCGGTTTCACTGATTTCCCTCCATTTCTCCTCTTGGTTCTAGTCCATTCCATATGCGCTCTCACACAGTCACCTTGCATTTCCCAATGCTGCAAACAGAGTTCAGGAGTTTTACACCCGAACACAGATCTGTTCTCAATCCAGCTCAAAGCCTCTTGGCTGGCCTCAGTTTTACATTCTGCACCCAATCAACACCAGGTGTAAGGAGCACCGCCTGACCTGAGCATGCAGAAACACGGCCCTGCCATTGTACGGGCAATGCTGGCCCGTTCCTCACACTCTGCACAAAGTGGACAATAGCTTTACAGCCTGGTTGCTTGGTTCGACAAGGCCACTTCCGCTTGAAGTCAAGAAAAGGAAACTGCTTTTCTGGGCAAAGTCTCTAAAAGTGATTTGGAAAGAAGTGTTCGTGGCAAATTAAATAATGTTTAATTGCTGACGGCAAAGGATTAGATTTCTCCAGTTGACTGTATGCTCCTTAAGGGCCAATTGTTTCCACTGTGCCTTGTATACAGTAGTTGACCAATAACTCTTTCATTCATGTGGCTTTGCCTGCTCTTGTACTAGCTTCTTCTAACATTTAATGTGATTCTCGGCGTACTGTAGAAACTCAATAAATCCCATTTGCTTGAACAGAAACGGTTTTGTAACATTTTCATTCTTTGCCAAAACATAGAAATTGAGTGAGGTATAGAAGGAGTATGATTTCAATTGCCAGGCCACAAGGAGCTTCCAAGCAAAATAAAGAACTATATTCTAATATACATAAAAACACGTTTATTTGTTTACACACCCCAAATAAACTATACATATAAAAAGCACTTAAAACCTTGTATTCACATCGCCCTCTGCTGTTGGACTGTCTTAGACAATTAAAGAGACCCTCAGATTTCCAATTTAGGTGGGGTGTTTCCCCCAGAGAGGTTTCCCGTGTTCTCCGATGACTACAAAGTGTGTCCAACGGTGAGTGAGAAGCGAAGGGGCTTTCAAGCTCACTTCAGCTGCTGAGGGTTGAACCCACACCTCCAACAAGGTACGGCGCCTCCAGTATATTTGCTTAATGCAGTGAATTCCCCCTTCTGTCAAGACAGTGTGTCATTAGAGAACCACAGCGTGAGGCTGCTAGCTGTACCACAGAAAAAAAGGTGTGCTGTAAAATCTAAAAAGGCACAACTCGGTGACAGTGGCATACTGTGAAAATGTAGCCCTTCCTCAAAGCACCACGAGACAGTGTTCATCAGACGGCAAACAAGGGGGGAACAGCCACAATCTGCGCACTTGCTCTTATCAGGAGAGCAGTGTGCCAGCGTGGCTGAAATAAAATCATACCAGCTATGTAGCGACCTGTGCCAGCGAGGCTGAAATAAAATCATACCAGCTATGTAGCGACCGCCGGTATCACTGAGAGAGCGCTGGAATAAATATCTAGGTAAGGAACTCACTTTTTTTTTCCTATGTGAAAGAAACAAAAATACTACTAGTCTTCAAGATAATTTAACACAGAGCACGGGTTAAAAGTTCCCCACAAGCAGGAATGCATTTGCAGAGAGTCTTAGACCCCCCTTCCAAAACACCAAATAGATAATAGATCTCGACACAATTCAATTGTTTTGTGGGGCCTTTGATGCAAGCCACCATGCACTCACTCCCGCCACCACTGGCTGCCCAGGTGTGTCATCGTCATCACCACTGTCATCACCCCTGATGGCCATGGGTCCTGATCATCACAGGCAACACAGCAAGAACAGTTAACAACAAGTTAACTCTGTCCTCAACATCTGCAGTCATCTGACTCAGTGGAATTCACAACCTTAAGATCCCACCTCCATGATGCTCTGGAATCTTCATAGTAGGCAGCTAGCAGAAATATCCCCGCCCTGCTCAGAGGACGCCCAGCTTTTGCTCTTGGTCATTGTTTTATACTGCCCTTAGGGAACAGCGCTTATGATACCCTGATTATGAGCGACATGCAATGTGACTCTGTTTACCTGTCACACACTACAGTCTTCTTTTTCTCTAAGTGAAGAGGGCTGGGAGAATCCAGAGAAGAAAGGAAGAGATCATGAGAGACAGTAAATACAATCTCTTCTGCTTCATTGTCTGAAGAAACAGCAATTAAACAGAGAATGCTAAACTTTGGGGTGTCAAGTCAATTTATCTATACTATATTTGGCAGGCATTTAACACATTGTTGTTAACACCAACTAGGTGCCAAACCAAATATTTACAAGCAAGGGAAACGCAAGCCTGTATCCTTTCCTTAGGACGGTCCAGCTAAGCAAGGCTCCTAAGGACATTCCCATGATGTTTCAATTGCATCTCTTAACCGAGTCCAGTACATGACTGTGCACACATGCACACCTCCCTGCATGCTCTTGTACACAGAGGCTCACCAGTGCCCACAGTGTACAGATTTGGGTCAAGGACTTTCCACATACGCAAACCATAAACACTAAAGTTTAAGAAACGTGCGCACACATAGGACCACAGGGGCTATTTCCCTACTTTTCTGTCTTTACCCCTGGCGACACATGCTGTGTTACCTAGGAATAGTTTCTTTTGGTTTGCAAATGTGTTTCCTTCTTCCATCTGTGCTGATAGCAGTATGACTGGCCGCCTGCCACGGGAGTGCCATCCGCCTCCGTGATGGCCTCAGACTCCATCTTCCTAGCTACTCATTGGTTTTGCTCTCCTGGTGAAAAACAGGTACAGATATTTTTTTCCTGTAGTTCACTAAGGTTTTAATTTTGGTTCTTTGTTAGGAAACATCTCTCTGCTCTATTTACCAAGCTTGTGGCCTACTTTGCTAGGGAAGCAGTCTTACGTCCCTCAAGAAACTGCTGGTGGTGACATCCAAGGACTTCATTGGGGGGGATCTTGATTTTTTTCTTCATGGACTGTCATTTTCAAGAGCATCTCTGAAAGACAGTAGCACTCCATGGAATTTTCCTTTCTTCAAAATTTTGATTTTCTGTTCTTTCTTTTTTCTTTTTAGAGTCACTTAAAAATGTTTAACCAGGTCCTCTCTGTCACAAGGATGGTGCCTGCCTTAGAATTTCTGGCATCTTCAGTTGAAGGCTGAGGTGGCCTCTGTTTTCCCATGTTATTTATTTGCACACAGGCCAAGGTTACTGTGTGAGTGTGGTAGTTTGAAAGAGAATGTCTCCCTTAGCCTTGAGTGTTCGAACACTTGGTCCCCAATAAGTGGAGATGTTTGAGGAGGTGATGTGGACTTTTTGGAGAAGTTCCACACTGAAGTTTCTAGGCTCACCGCACTCTCAGTTCTCTCTCTCTCTCTCTCTCTCTCTCTCTCTCTCTCTCTCTCTCTCTCTCTCTGTCTCTGTCTCTCTCTGCTTCATGCTTATGTTTAGGATTGACCTCTGTTTCCATGTTTTCCTGACACTATGGACTTATACTGCTTGGGGACAATAAGCCTAAATCAGCTCTTTCTTCCAGAAGTCACTTGGGCCATACATAGCATTTTTGTCACAACATTGAGAACAAAACTAATCCAGAAGGTGCTTAGGTGACATTCTTTGCCATTCATTTCTCCTTTCTAGAAGTTTATTCTTGAGAAAGTCCTGTCACCCCTCTTTTTCTATTTTATACATCTATAAAGGACACCGTCCAGAGGAGTGACTGTCATTTTTAGATCTCAGGAGGAGATGGCTCTATGGGTTGCCATGAGGACCTGAGTTTGGATCCCCGATATCCACATAAAACAAATAAACAAACAAACAAAGCCAAACTGTGTGTCAGTGCCCATGCATATCTTCAGCACCAGAGAGGTAGAGACAGGAGGATCCCAGGGACTCACTGGCTAGTCTAGCCAAGTCTTGATCTTCAGGTCTAGTAAAAGGCCCTGTCTCAAAAAATAAAAAATAAGGTGGAGAATGGTTAAGGAAGATGCTCAAATATTGACCTATGTCATCCATATGCACCATGCTACCTTGTGGGTACACACACACACACGCACACACACACACACACCACACACTCAACAGACCTCCTACACACATAACAATGGCTACTGTTGGTAAATCACATGCTGTTATCTTTAGTTTGTCACTCTTCTATGAGGCGACGGCCGACATAAGAAAATGCATTCTATCTTCTAGTCCCTGGAAAGAAGGACGCCCTGTAGAACGGTTAGTGAATGCAGGGCTTGGCTGAGAGTTTAGACTGAGGAGAAGTGGAATCCACTTGCTGAGCCCTGTCCTCAGGGTAGTGCTGAGGAATGGGCCCAGCACTCTGCGTAACCTCAAACACAGTCAATAAGGTAGACACCACCACAGACTCTTGAACTTTGTCATCATCTTATTTCGTCTTCACAGCATCTGTAAAGCACATGCTGTGGTGACGGACAAAGAAACATGAAGAAAGAAGTGAAATCCAGATGCTGACTTATCCAAGAGAACCAAGCAGAGGGTGATGAGGTGATGACGTGAGGCTCTAGGTGGCTCAAGGCTGTGCTGGTCCTGTCACACCACTGAGTGTGTCCCTGAACAGGGTAAAGGAGGCGTGCCTCAGCTCACCTATTAAAAGGTAAAAAGCACCAAAACAACAAAGCATTTAGAGTCAGAGGCAAAAGCGCCTAATCACCCAGGGCTGGTTTCACATCCACAGCACTGTACACCCTGAACAGGAGAGACCCGTCCCCCGAGAGCATCACTGCTGAAAACTTCTGTTTCCGAGGTGCATACTTCTTGCCATGGAACAGGAACGGAAGCACATTTGACCATGTGGGGAAATGTGAGATAGATGCATTTTTAAAGGTATCATTCGCAACACTGTATTATTTACAGTACTATCATCTGTGGCTGATGATCAGCCTGCATGAAGGCTAATCTAGTACCAGCTCTGCATGGATAAACATAAAAGCCACCAGCTTCTGGAGAAGTAATCAAGTACTCACTGATCCTTCATCCCCTCCTTAGAGACCTCAAACAGCTGTCAAATGCATGCAACAGAGAGTGGCCCCTCATCCTAGAAACTGCCTGCTCATTAAACAAATGAAGCACACACACACACACACACACACACACACACACCCATACACCACACATTACCCCCCCATATGTGCCACATACACATACACCGTATACATCCCACACATGCATACAACATACTACCATCCACATCCAACACACGGATACTCTGTTTTGCTTGTTGTGTGTTAAGCCTGTCTAAGTGTAATTCTAAATATTGTCCTTAAACAACCTCATTTCACCTATCTTTTATCAACAACATATTCAAAAGGGTTTAGATTATTATCATTAATTCAGGGTGATTAAGTAGAAGGGAACTATCTTGAAGAAATGATAATATGGGCTAAAAAGAATTAATAAATTTTATGAAATTCCTAGTTCTATTAAATTCAAGTACATATGTAAGATTGACTGACGCTTCTGAAAAGACCAAACATGCATGATCTTACTTAGTTATTTTACCTGTTTTCAAGGTAAATGATGTTAGTCTTCTAGGGTTATAGATTCTGAAAAGGACGCTGAGAGAACATTTACCTTACCTGGGAAATTTTACCCATTCCTAGAAGCAGAGCCACACTGAAGAGCAGTCACCTCACTCCACCAGACTTCCTCTCTCTGAGCAACCCCACACAGACACCTCCATCCTCATTCACTCAGTTACAATAGCATGGGAGGAAAAGACTTCTAGTGTTGGGCTGGGCTGTGGCTCAGTGGCAGAGCGCTTACCCAGCATGCATGACGCTCAGGGCTTGAATTTTTTATTTTGGTAATTATTAAAACAATGGCTGAGTTTGGATCCCCA
Source organism: Mesocricetus auratus (assembly GCF_017639785.1). Taxonomy (NCBI): domain Eukaryota; kingdom Metazoa; phylum Chordata; class Mammalia; order Rodentia; family Cricetidae; genus Mesocricetus; species Mesocricetus auratus. Next base: position 6,710,298 of record NW_024429266.1, read on the forward strand.
ACACCCACGTAAAAACTGCATTTTGTGGTACCCATCTGTAACTGCAACATTGGAGACCCAGAAAAGGGTGGAGCCCAGGGAGGGGCTGGCTGGCCAGATAGTCTGTCTATTCAACCCTTCAGCTGAGGGTTCAGTGAGAGCTAATTGTGATGACATACACTGGTAGGATTTGCTGAAGGAGGTGGAAGGAAGAAGATCATGAGTTCGAGGCCAGCCTGGGCTATAAGACAAGTTCCAGGATAGCTAGGGCTACACAAAGAAACCCTGTCTCAGAACAAACAAACAAACAAAACACAACAATGATAACAAACAAACAAAAAACTAAGCTGGAGGGTGATCAAGGAAGACACAGGTGCTGGGTCCTCACAAGATCATTCAATTCTGTGCCTCTTTCTAACCCCTGAGAACACTATACCCACATAGGAAAGGAGCTGGCCCCATCCCCTCCTCTGCCTCCAGCCACAGGCCTTCTATTTGGTTGCTGCAGGGTTCCCTGATAGAGGAATACAGGGGACCTGGATGGAAGGGGTACAGTGATGGTCCTTCCTTCCAAACAGATAGTGTGACTCTGCCAAAACATCTATAGACGCTCAGGACCCTCCCTGCCTGGAGGCCTGGAGAGATGGTTCAGTAAATGAGAGCGCTTGATGCACAGTAGAAAGACTCGCATATGGATTACGGCACCCACTTAAGAGCCTGGCATGGCTACATATTCCTGTAACTCAAAGACTGGGTGGTCAGAAACTGGAAGATGGTTGCATCTGGCTGGCCAGAAGCCTCACCATGGTATCAGTGATCTCTACAGTCTGTGAGAGACCCTGTCTGACCGGAAGATTGGATATCGCTCATGTATTAAAACGACACTTGGTGGAACTCAGAGTTTTACACTTGCATTCAGGAGACCAAAACATGACTAACGATCTCCACTCATACTTTACCCTGATACCTGTATTACATAGAACACTCGTTTTATCAACCTTATTTTGCCTCAGTTCCCTGTGACTGGATGAGAAGAGGATGCTGTGAACACCGTGGCACGCATTTGGAGCAACAGACACAACAGAGGAAGTCGTGCTCCTGAAAACCTTAGTGTGCCTGCTGGGACGGGGGACCTAATGAACAAGTACAGATTACGAAGACCAAGTGAATGGAATAAGTGCTGGGATCCCGGGAATGGGGGAAGGGAGGGAGGGAAGGAGAAAGACACACACACACATACACACACACACACACACACACACACAGAGAGAGAGAGAGAGAGAGAGAGAGAGAGAGAGAGAGAGAAGAGAGAGAGAGAGAGAGAGAGAGAGAGAGAGAGAGAGAGAGAGAGAGAGAGAGAGAGAGAACCTTCCCAAAGCAGCAGATACAAGCTGGACCTATTATAAGCAATAAGTTCTCAACCCACTTGTAAATACCCTTGCCAACACCTACACTCAATAGTTTATAAGAACATGCTGAGTTCCTCTAATCTGATGGGGATCTATCTATCTATATCCAGAAAGAGGAATAAAGAAAACATATAGGACAGTCAGTAAACATTAACCCCGATGCCATACCATGATTCTAACTATAAACAGAACTGCGGACGAATGTTTGCCACTTAGTGCCTCTGGTTACTTCTGCTGCCTCTCGCCCTCCCTTGGCACACAAGCTCCCTGGCTCTCCTTGAGTATTTCTGTGCTGGGGTATGCAGGTAAACTCCGGCATTTTTCTGTCCATCCCCCAGTTCCCCGCTACTTAAGGGGCATCTACCCTGTCTCCGTGGTTCTACAGTGAAATGTTTGGGGGAGATGTCACATACTCAGCTGAATTTTGTGAACTTTTTCCTCGGGCACCCTAATTTTGACCAGCGACCTGGAACGTGGCAAGGAAGAAACAAACCCGCGACTGGGTGAAGAGGCGTTGTAGACTAGAAATCATCACAGAGCGCATGCGTGTGGCCTGCTGGGTGTGCCGCCTGTCCTTGCAGACAGGGGCAGAGCAGGACAGCCACCGGTCCAGTTTCATTTGCTGCTATGCACTGGCAATTCTCAGCACCTGCTGACGTCACATTACTCATCTACCTCTTCAGTTCCTACCAGTACATGGTCTGTATTCCCATTCATTCTGCTTCTGGGCTGAGGGCAGGCTACAGATACCCCAGCAGCAGTCCGTTTGCAGAGGGCCTGCAGAGTGAAGGTGCCTAAGTCGTTTTTGTTTTGTTTTGTTTGCATTGCTTCACCATCACTGAGGCATCAATTCCCCGGCCTCTACTGTGCACGGCTGCTCAGGGCCAGGTGCCATCCTATGCACTGGGCAGACAGACAGGATGGCCACTATCCTCGACTGTTTGTCCTGTCTCTCAGGATCCCTGAGACCACGCTGAAGCACCTGTTAAAGCTGCTTCTGCTAAGCTGGGCTGCATTTGTTTGGCTGGATTTGGACTTCCTGGCTTTGTGACTGAACACAAAGTGATTAGAGTCCAGTGTTTGGCAACACACACCGTGGGGCGCATGCCGCGTGGGTCTCTGGAGCACAATGTGTTCTTCAGAGCTCCATGCTGGGAGCGCCCTGCTAAAGTCTCTGTGCGGAGGAGATCAGAATGGTCTCCTATGTCATCAGCTGCTCACCAGCAGCTGTTTAGTGTAATTCCAAATGATCCGCCTGAATGAAGTTATCGTTCCTTCAGTAATCTTTAATTTAGTAAAACACATAGCTAAGCAATACTATTTTAAATGTTATCTGAGCTTTTAAAATATGTTTCTGATCCTTATAGTTGCTGTGTAGACAACAGAGTAAAATCTAAGCTGAGAAATATAAATTAGAGAAAGGGGAAAACTAGAAATCCTTAGCAGTGTTACCCTCATCAAAGCCTGAGGTATCAGCCAGGAGTTATTGAAACAAAGATGACAGTAAATAAAGAGAATGAATGAAAGAAGTTTCCATCGCTCACCTCATGTCCACCACAACTAAACTGAAGTGTGTCTCGTGCAGGGTGTGGTGTGTCACGCCTGTAATCCCAGTAGTTCAGGGGTTGAGACAGGAGGATTGCCACAAGTTCAAGATCGGGCTGAGCTACACAGTGAGTTCCAGGTCAGTTTGAGCTAAAGTGTGGGACTTGTTTTATAAGCTAAAAACAAAACAAAGTGAAGGGAAGCCATATTTCTTCTGAAGAATAGTTCTCATGATAATAAATGCGATCAGGAAGAAGCATATTTAGTCACTCCATCCTTTCAGCACTCAGATGGATGGCGGCGAAGCACTTCAGGACCAACAGGCTAGCCTTTCCCCTCCCTCCGCCCCTCCCTCTCCTGCCTGCCTGTCTCCCTGGCTTGCTTCCCTTCCCTCCCCTCCCCTTCCTCCCAGCACAGTCCTGGTTCACAGAGGTGGTCTGTTTACAAGTCAGACACTACCAGGCTCCCGCTCAGGCATCGTCTGCATTTCTCCCATGAACAACAGAGGGCACTGAAGCTTCTAGTCTGGCAGCCATTGCCCGGGAGAGCGCAGACTGCTTGCTCTGCGTGTCCTTTACCCTTCCAGCTAGCCCAGCTCTTCACTGTTTGCTGCAGACTCCTCTCCTTAGCAGGCTGCTTGCATTCTTTCTCTGCCTATATTCTAGTCCTATTTCTCAAAGCGCCACCTACAAAGGGCTGCCATTCATTAAGACATGATGTGTTTAAGCTGCCAGCCGGAGATGCTGATTATGGGTAGCTGCCCTCGAAGCGCATCTTCTACCCAACCCCACTTAAATACAGTTCACTCCAAGATACACTACTACTAGTGCCTTAGCCTAAGAAATAAAAACCCCTGAGTCCACGACCCTCTGTTATAATCCATGTCCTAACAGTGGGCTTTGTAGTGGCAGTTTACCAAACGTTACACATCTGGAAGTCCACAGACACCATGCCACTACTTTTTTTTCCTTTTTTTTTGTTTGCTCAAGACAGGGTTTCCCTGTGTTGCTTTGGAGGCTGTCCTGGAACTTGCTCTGTAGACTAGGCTGGCCTCGAACTCACAGAGATCCACCTGCCTCTGCCTCCTGAGTGCTGGGATTGAAGGCGTGTGCCACCAATGCCCAGCTACCAAGCCACTACTTGCAGAAGAACACACTGGCATATCTTCCTTTACTACAGAGCACCCCCCACACACACAAAGCCATAACAAATTCAATTGTTTCACCTGAGTCACATGAAAATACCATGTGACACCCTTTGAGCAAGGAAGAAAAGCATACACAAGAAATGTCTAGGGAAAGGGCTATCTGTTTAACCGTTTTCTCACCATATAAGTTTAAAAGCTAAAACCAGCTGATCAGAAAACACTCTATCATGTTCACAAGTGCCCGTGATTCCGTCTAGCACTGCAGTAGGCTTTCATGGACCTCTCTTCAAAAAATGCCCACCCAGCTCTCTCATTGCTATTTGAAGGCAGATTTATTTCTTAGCCTGGAGTTGGGGATCTCAGCATGACAGATTGAGAAGGCACCCAACACCAAAGAGCGGGTGGGTTATTTTTAGTCTCCTTACACGTCGAGGAGAAATGGGGCCGTGTGTGGCTCTGTAGCAAGCATCGTTCTTTGGGAAACTGCGGGTTCAGCTGGGGCTAGTTTAGTAAAGTTGTATTTTACTAAAAATCAAAGATCAAAACCAATAGTGTTCAGAGCCCTAGTGAGAGACACCAAGGGACAGTGTCTTAGGGACTGTGTGGAAGAGTCAGGAATGTCACCAGCATCCTTCTACCTTAAAGCAAGGTTTGATTGGGCAAGGGGTGGAAGGAGTAAAGATACAGCTTAGCAGATGAGATGTTTGCTATTCAAGCTTGAAGACCAGAGGTCTGGTCCCCAGCAATCATGAAGAAGTTGTGTAGGTCACCTGTGATCCCAGTGGAGACTGGAGATCCTGGAGTGAGCTAGCTAGCTAGCTAGATTAATTGGAGTTAGCCATCTCTATGTTCAGTGAGAGACCCTGTTTCAAAAATAAAATGGAGAATATTGAGGAAGACACTGGAGTCAGCTTCAGGTCTACACACAGACACATACATGTATGTCCACATGTGGGTCCACAGGCCTACCATATCCACACCCATTCACTTACATGAAGAAAACAATTAATTACAAAAATAAATTAGGAAAAAAACCCCTTTGGTTATAGAAGTAATGGAATGGTTCCAACATCTTCAGACATCTGTGAGTTGGAGTAAAAGGCACCACTGAATTGCTGGAAGATTTTGCCTCGGCCCAGCTGTGTGAAAGGTTCCCATCATTCCCGCTGCCCCCAGTCCTCTGTCTGCCTTTTCTCTGCCTGTCCCCACTTTCCATCCATTCTTCCTCTTTATTGATCGTTTCCTGCCCTGGGAGTCATGAATGGGCTCCAAAGGCTTTCATCACCATGCCTTTCTGTGGAAAGTCAAGGAGAAAGCTTTCCCCAGACAACCCACCCTGCACCTTTCTTCTGTGTTTATAAACAAAGGCCAGTATGGACACAGACAATCTATCTTGTGTTCTTAGGCTGCTCCTCATGTCTAGGGGGAAGAGTATCAGGCTGGATTTTTCTTTATTTTGGGAAGAAGTTATATCTGTGCGGTGTCTGAGAGCTTGCTGGCAGCCAACTCCATTTCCCATTAGAAAGTTTCATAAACTACAAACCACCAGAGTGAGAGTCATTACATAGAATGGGCCTTGCCATCTGGTCAACCACTTCGATGTGATAAAGGCCATCATCTAGGCCCCATAGTTTAGACTTCAAAGGGGTTTTGGCCACAGCAAAGACAATAGATGCTTTTATTCCAGCTCACTGGCTTATGGGTTTATTTTATTTTATTCTTCTTTTATATGGGGGTCTGGGGTTTGGACCCAGGTCTGCCTGCCCACTCAGCAAGCACTTTACCAACTGAGCTAACAGCTGATATCCCCACATCCTCACATGGCCTTCCAGACCTAGGCTATTGAGACACTTCAAAATGTGGCTGTTACTCCCGTTTATCAGATGGACAGTTTTCAGACATGAAGTCAGTTGGAGAAGCAGGATTCCTTTCCCTGCTTCCTTTCTGCACCAAGAAATGTCACATGCATTTCAAGTTTCTGGAAAATTCCACAGTCATGTCACAGGCACTAGGAAGAGGGAGATAGGTTTCTGATGGAAGAGATAACAGGTAGGAAAGTTCAGCTCAGCTGCTACAGGAGACTGGGGTTGGGGGTGCTGCTCCAGAAGTTGACAAAATACAGAACAGGAATTAATTCTTATCCTTTACGTTGCTAGATCTGTCATCTACCTATCTATTCTTTATTTATGCATGAGGAGCTGGAACGCTAGTGCCATGGTGAGCTTGCAGCTGTCAGAGGACAGTTTGTGGGAGACGGTCCTCTCATTCCACAATATGAGTCTAGGGACTGAACTCAGGGCCTGGAGCTTGGTTGCAAGAACCTTTTCCTCTGGAGCCACCCCAAGGAACCCAGGGACAATTCAGTACATTCACATGTGTTTGTTTCCTGAAGCAAGGGGAAAATGCCCTCTGCATCTGGACCACATTGCTGGAGATTTGGTTTTCTCAGGCTTTCTTCTTCACCGTGTTGGGATTGAACCTCGGGCCTTAGACAATTGCCCTGCACGGAGCAATGTCTCCAGCCTACCATTTTCTTCAGATGAAAACATCTGGGCAGTAAAGTTAAAACTGGCCACATCAGGGTTTGTTGCATTCCTTTGATCTGGCTCAGTATCTTACCATGTGGGATGGGTTTTTGCTAACACTGACTCCATTGGGTTGCTGGGGAAAACAGAAAATTCTGTTATTTTTCCCCCATTGCTACTTTGTTTTTTTTCTTTCAAGTTTCTAATTTATCAGAATCCAAAAGAGGCCAGCGTAGGAAGCAAATCTCAAGCTTATTCCAATTTGATGATTTATTTCTACGAATCAAAATGTTACATTTGACTTTCTTGTCTGTACAACCTACTGACCTTACTGATTAAGATGCAGAGTAATGTCTCCAATGAGAAATTTCTGTGAATTCATAAACTTGTCTCTTGTCTCCAGTAGTTTGTATTGACAATTTAGAACTGCATGTTTGTACTCATACACACACACACACACATATAGATTTGACCACACATTTGGATGCCTTATGTGAAGGTTCAGAGATTTTTGTCTGTATCAGACTCTTGCATTATCAAAGAACATTGGTTTTTATGAAGCATGCTTGTGTAAACATCAGGGTGGAGATATTTACCTGAGCATAGGCCATTTACCAGTGACTACACTACTGAAGATAAATGAATCTGCCTCCCTCAACAGCCGTTACATCACCAAGAGCTCCTTGACTTGGGGGGGGCCTGTGCAACCCTCCCAGCCCTGGTTGTGAATGGTAATTGTCCCTATCTTATTTAGGAAACCATATCTTATGAATAGAGCTGTCATGCCATGAGCAAAAAAAAAAAAAAGTGTCTCATAGCTCTCTTCCTTATCCTCCAGCATTTACATCCTTTTCTTCCCCATCTTCTGTGATGCACCCCAAAGGGCATTTTCAAAGTACATATTAATTACATCACTGACACCTCCCTTACAAAAGAGTAAAGATGGATAGGAAAATATAATTAAGAATTTCACCTAGCTAATTGTATCACTGCTTGTATCAAGACTATATCTGCTTTTAAAATGTTGTTAATGATATTTCATTTCTTGCTTTTGAGATCGGGTCTCTTTAGTCCAGACTGACTTGGATTCATTTTGTACCCCAGACTGTCCTCAAACTCACAGCCATCCTCTTGCCTCAGCCTCCTAAATGCCAGGATAGAAAGTGTGAGCCGCACGCCCTGCTTTTATTTTATTTTTAATTGACGCATAATAATAGCATAAATCGATGGACTATGTTCCATTCCTAAAAAATTAATCCCATGGGTGCATTTGGCTTTTCTGCATATTTTATAAGAGTTTTAAAAATACATAAAAGTATGTCTATTCTTACATTCATATGGTTCTTGAGCAAAGCATATAGTACTGTAAATTAAAAAATAAACCCAGCACTTACATGACTTTCCAGATGAAAACAACTATTTAGAGGCAGCAGATACTTATGTGTTACAGCCTCCTACCAGACTTTGGGAAATGGAGGTTTTGAGCATCACGGGGTTGGATAGAGCTGAAGGCTATGTGCACATACACTCAGTTTCATTTACTGGGAACAGGGCTAGACAGTCACTAACAATTTTGCATGGGACATAAATCCAGGCTTCTGGGCCCCCTCTCAGCTGTGACTGCCTCACTCAGTGACAGCACCTCCACTAAGCATTTGGTTACCCTACTGTGTTGCTCCCAGGCCTTTAGTCAAACCCATGCTGATTTAACTGTCTTTTTTTCCCTTTCTAAACCATCAGAGCCTTCGAAAGTAAGCTACTGGGCTGCAGCTGGATCATTTAAAGGAGACGGGAGAAAGTCCTTCCAATCGCCTAAAAGCATAAGAGTGAGAAGAAGTCTGTCCTGACCCTGTTTCAGAGCCCTAGGGGACCCAAGTTCCCTAGGGTCCTTTGCACACCTCACACCTGTCAGTCCTATCTTTTACAAAAGAAAAGAAAGGACTGAGACTTAACTCCAGTGGGTGCTCCTTCGGTCCCCTTGCAAAGTTAACAGTGTCTACCTGGAAATGTCTTTCCTATGACTCCCCCAACCCCAACTTTCAAGCACCAACAACGAATGAGTTAGCCCTAAACCACTGTCGTGAAGATTCTGAGATCACTGTGACCTCCCCACCACTTACACACATGGCCCAGCCTTAACTTGGAGTATCATTGCTTAGCATCTACCTGTCACCATTTTTGTCACATTGTATCAACGATGGCAGAAGATCTGCTGGGGGAGTTTGAAAGGAGTGGATCACTGGGACTTTGTCAGTGATTTGCAGATTTCATCTCAAATGTTCCTCTCCTATTTCAACTCCACTAGAATGGATAATTGAGAACCGATGACACAGATGGGAATGGAGCCACCCGTCCATCCAACAGGTATTCCAAGATGACAAGAGCGACATCAAATTCCCTAACACATAACTGAACCTCCTCAAGAGAGGCAGATTATAACAGTATGGGAGGAAGGTGGGAAAGCCTGCGTGCTGTGCATTTCAGACACTCACAAACGGCAGCACAGAGGAGGCTGCACAGAGACGCACTGTGGATCCCAAGGCCATTCTTGACCCTAGCGTATCCATCTTCTTCAACTGCACTAAGATACTGTGATTTTTCATAATCATTTTTATTATGGTTTGATAATTTAATATATGCACTTGATATATTTTGAACAAATTCTTTCCTCTCCTCCAATTCCTGCATTTCCCACCACTACTTTTTCCTTCTTGATCTCACGTTCTCTTCTTTAAAATATTTATTTAATATTCATACATGCATATAAAATGCTTGGATAAACTATACCCCCACATTATATGTACTTCAAAAAAAATCCCCACAGAATCTACTTAGCTCTGTGTGTCTGTGCATGGGTAGAGGGCCATTTTTGGAGCATGTAAGTCAGCATTTATCTTTGTCAGACCCAGGCCAGAACCCTAGATTTCAGATCCCCAAGTCAGTTGCTATGTTTACTTATGCAAAAAGAACACTTTGTTGAATAAATGGCAGTGAATCATCCAAGGCCTGCATCATGTGCTTTGTTTCTTAATGCTCTTTGTTTTACCAAACAGGACACCACTGCGCTGCCTAGCTAACCTCCTCTGGTGAGCAGCCACCTCAGTTTCCCTAATGACTTACACTACAGATGCGTCGCTGTCAGTAACATGTCACAAGACTCTGATATGGAATTGATGTAGAATGTCGTATCCTGAGCATTAATCATGCATGCAGATGCACAATCTCCATCGCATTGGGCAGCACATGCATCGTTGTTGGAGAACATGAAATTCCCTTTGATTTACATTTACCTCCCCAGTTCCCACAGGTCAGAGAAGAAGGGCCTTCAACTCGTCACATGCTTTCAAAACCTACCCCATCATCAGTCCCTTAAACTATCAGGAACTTGATTGATGGCAGCACTTCATAGATGTTCCTAGAACCGGAATTTCCCTCTCAGGTATAACCGGTCAGTGATAGACAACAGGAAATGGAGTGCATTTTCACTCTAAGAATGTGTTTTGTAATTTATAACAGTCCAAGGCATTTCTACCTTTCCAGGCCAGGGGCTGTTTGCACCTGTAGATTCTAAGAATTATAGTTAAACCTGGTATTAAGTAGTGACAATCTAGAAATGTTGTCCAACCCTGGCTGATTGCAGGGAACAGTGAGTCTAATACAATTTTCCCAGGGTCTTGAAGTGCTCTGGATCTCCAGGTTGTAAGTATCTCCAGGATGTACCCCAGAGACAGGGAGCTTCCCACTGCCAGAAGTAAGGAAAGCTTGCACACTTTCATTTTTCTCATTTGAAAAGAAAAATGTACATGGCATCTGCTCTAGCTGACAAGGGTGCAGTGGGGAAATCGCTAAAACCCCTTCTCTTCCCCTGCAATGCTATCACAACCAAAGCACAGGGGATAGCACAATAAAACTATACTCTTTCCTGTGCTCCAGGATAACAGAATGCTATGTCAGCTGAACGGTACGCATGTTCAAAGTCCCAGGACATACTGGGTCCTTGAATAAGAGGGTGACTTGTGTTTTAACCTGGGAGGCATCCCTAGGCATCTGCCTTCCTGTGGCCACCAGTTGGAAGCTCAGAAATCTCAACAAGAACTGACTTCCCAAAGCCAAAAAGCTTAGTCTCTTCCTCTGTCTTCACACATACAGCTCTCAGAACGGGAGCAGCTAAACACTCCTGGAACCTGAGGGAGGTTTCCTCCAAGCTGCTTTAAAGCTCAAGGCAGGGAGTGTTGGGAGAGCCCCAAGCAGAGGCACAGGCTAGTGCTGAAGAAGCCAGCATCACCCTTAGATACCACAGAACGAGATAAACTCTGCAGGAGCAGAGAGCAGAGCCCACTCGGGGTGTGCCCCGTACAAAACCCACCATCCCTTCACAGGCAAAGGGTGGGCATTGCCAACATAGAGCCTGCCTCAGGGGTCCCAGAGGAAGTAGGTATCAGAGAACAGGCGGAAAGGGGTGAGCATGAACCCATTTCTTGCTATGGGTCACTTGTGGGGTGCCCATCAGAGACTCTCTCCAGCAGGGTGCTCCCCAACTCCTCCACTGCAACTTTGCACGGTGATCCCTGCTCAAAACACCTCACTAATTCCAACTGTAAATCTTTATTATCAAGATTTCTTTCTTCTCTGCCCTCATCTTCTCTGCTCCCTTCGTTGCGGTGGAGGGGGGGGGTGATTTGTTTTCTCTCCGTTCCTGGTTATTTATAAGATATCTACTCTAGATTAGTCCTGCTTGAGTGACACTCTAAATGGCTCCGCTCCCTGGCACTACTCTATTTCTGATGGGAGACTGACAACCCCTACTTAGAGTGTCTTTCAGGGAGCACAATGAAGTGTGAACGGCTATGAAAAGGCCTGTGTTTCAAAACAAACCATCTCAATAATCAGCACTTAAAACACTTTTCATTAATACATTTCTTTGTGTATAAAACAAAAGCTTAACACTGCAGCATGGCCTTTGACAATTTTAAAAAAAATAAACACTATTTCAATTTTTAGCTAGACTGAAATAAGGAAAATGTGAGGGAGACTTGTTTGAAATTTTACCCACACGAGATCAGCGCTGGTTCACATGGGGTTGTCTCCAACCAAAATATTAAAGCTCAATAAAAATGCAACGGCAAAAGCATGAATTAGTAAATATAGAATTGCAACCTCCTCCCTCTCAGCTATTAGCAAATACCTGCGGGTTAGGGAGATACAGTCCTGTGTAATCCTTATCTGGATTTGTAATTAAGACTTCAGAGCCACAGATATCTCTGCAGTGTGGTGCGGCGTCTCCTCTGCTCTCTTAATTTTAAATGACTGGGCCCAAATCAAATCAGGCTTCAAATGCATTAAAAAGTACACGTCTAAGGTCTAATTGAACTAATAGGCAGCACTCCTTAATACAGCAAATGCTTACTACCCGCTGTAGACTGCCAGAACTTGGAGGGTAGGAGACACGCACAGATGCGCAGCATTCTAAAAATACATGAATACAGGAAGACAGAGGAAAGAAAGAGAAAGCCTTGGGTAACTGGTTAGGAACTCGTGATCCCCTGAGCCTTGCTGGAAATGTAACACAAGCAGACTTATAATGGTCTGTTGCTACATACCTCGTCTCTTGGTCTAAATGGGCTCTGTGCTAGACTCCATCCATTCCCGCTAATTGTCACCTCTAATAGAATGCTGTGAGGGCCTCAAAATGAAGCACTTATGAGTGTTCTTTTTCAATCTCTTGTGGGCTTCTCTCAGTTTATCACAAATGAACAATCATGTTGGAAGGGGCTCCGTCTGTTTAATGTCATTAGCGATTGTTTCATAAAACAAACAGCCGCCGCACCATTCGGCAGCAGTTAATCTTACATCTAAATGTGGTGGCACTCAGGGTGCGCCTTAGCCTGGCTTGTTCTCACTGTTGCAGGCCTCTTAATCTATTGCGAGTCAAGGCGCTTATCTCTGCTCTGTTCAGAGCAGGGATTTCTTTCTCCAAATACTAAACCAAACGCAGTTAACATTGTGTGTCCAGCATTGCTTTTATTTTTAACCCCCGGGCAAGCTTTTTTCTTTCTTTGAAAGTGATTCAAAGCCTACAGTATACTCACTTATTGGCTGTACTATTTTGCAAATATTTCCTCAATAGTGACCAAGTCAAGTTCTTTTACAGGTTGGCGCCTGCAAGGCTGCCTAATCAGTGAGTTTGGGAATCCCGTCTGATAATCGGCTAGACGGTGAACAGAAACACATTTACAGAGCAGCCGATGATGGGTGCCTGGAAAGTCAAAGACTTCAGGGGAGAAATACCCATAGCAGAGTTGACTTATCCACTACGTGTTATGCTCAGCTGTTACTGTTGCAATGCCTATATCATGACTTAGTATTTATTTTGTCATGCATTGTCCTAATCCTTTATATTATATTAATTTTCCCCACTGAATCAGTCAAACAACCTTATCACTATTTTCAGATGAAGTAACCGAAACTTAGAGAGGTGAAATAATGTTCTAGCAGTGACATTGCCAGCCCACGGCAGACCTGTCATTTCAAACAAGGTCTAATGACCTTTGAACACGTATGTTCTTAGCCAGAGTCCCTTTTAGAAAGTGCTATCCCACCAAGTCCAAAAGTCGCACCTATAACAATCACATGTCCCGGAATGTCCAGGAAATTCTAGCTTATAAATTCTTGTACCTCTATCAGATAATACACACCAGGTTTCCAGAAAGAAACACAACTGGGGTACTAGGCTGGAGTCCTGAGGAAAAAATCTATATCTTGCTGCTCAAACCGAGGTCATGAGGGTCACTTCTTTACTTAGAACCAGTGAACTTCTGAATTTCACCACCAGAGAGTAACGGGGAAACGGGTGCTAAGGCCAGCTTCTGTAGTAGTTCCCATGGGGGAAGCTTTTGAGTACACGCTATGGCACTACACCATATCAAACCTCCTCAACTCCTTTCCCTGCCAGCTGTCCTTCTACTGACTTTGTGTGTGATATTTCTAACCCCATAACACCAAACAGAGGATACTGCAAGGCAGAACCCCAAGCACCAAGCTCATTACACTGCATGGAGTAGCCACTCACTCAGTTGATCAACCAGAAAATATTGAGTAGTAGTTACACTCCCGTGATGAGGTAGCTATCAACTAAACTAATATTTGTCTCCCAATGTAGCTATTGTACTAATGGGACAACTCTTAATCACTGCGATAATTGGTTAGAAAGAATCTGAAGGGCATACCTCATTCATTTTCCTCTCCTCTCTCCAGGGGCAATGTTCAGTTATTCAGCAAGGATAGCCACCTTTACCTTTGAGCATTTTCTAGTTCTCTAGGTAAAGGATGTCACTCTTCCCCACGTCTATTTTCTAATCAACCTACCTTCGGCTCCCAAATAAACTTTGACTTCTCCAGGGCTATCACCCCATTCACTGTAACTTAAATGATGTGGCACTCTGGTGGTTTTCACAGACTCCAGGACTTCCAGTTTATAGACTATGTACAAGTGTTCCTTCAAATTGTAAGTACCATGAGACTTGGGGGACTCTTCCATAGCTGCCTGCCAAGCAGGAAAAGCAATGTCTTGTAGGGAGGTGGGGTCCTACCTGGAATGATGGTTGGATGGATGATGGATGGATGCCTAGATTATCTCATATTAATAACCAATCAAAACATGAAAACAAGTTTTTTGAAATAGGATGGACACACATACCAATACATGTAGAGATTCTTGTGTGACATTAACTGAGTTTCACTGCCTGCAATTTTTGTTCTCCTATCACTAGGACTGAGGAAATAAGGACAATTTTGGTGGTTCTACAGAAGGTAAAGGTGTACTTCATTCAATAGAAGGATCAGAAGACAAGACATATATGAGTACACTTCACAAGTTTGAACAGGGAAATTGGTATTTTGTTAAGATACAGATTCAATTCAATTTAACAAACTGTCTTTGGCCCCTACCAGTAGGACAGGGATTCTGCTAGGGATTTCGAGGTGGTCAGAAATTATTAATTAACATATTATACTTTTAAGAGTGTACAAGTCAGGAGACAGAGAGCAAGGCATAATTACCAAACACACAGCAATTCTTTTGATGGGTTTCTGGGATCTATTGAGTCTCCTTCCATGATACAGCTCAAAGAGTAGCCTCAAGACCACGAATTCTGTTCCCCAAGTCCACCACAAGCCCTTGCTGGGAAGGAACATTAGGGTTAAAAGGAGAAAGAACAGGTCTGGGAAGAATGTGTCCCGAGATTGGCTTCCCTTACACTTGCTCCCTAACACACACCCGCTGAACTAACATACAAGTATTCCTTACTCCTGAAAGTGAAGAGAAGTACATCCCACTCCCTAAACCTGGCTGCTTTTCCCTCAACAGTTAGCATTTTCCATGTACAAGCTTGAGGTCTTCAAAGCTCGTTTCTGGATTTGTATGATTAAAACCCTGTTTACTCACTGGGTCCTCACAGTCAGAGGAAACTATAAAAGTCAATGACAGAAGCCAGGAAACAACATAACAGAAAACTCTTAGAAACATTCTTAGTTCCTGACATGGAGTTATATTTTTACAGAACTATCTACATAGTATCTTAAAGCAAAGCAACAAGTAAGCAAATAGGGGAGGGAATTTTGTTTTCATTTCTTCTGCCAGTACTTACTATGTAAAACAACAACAAAATACTTAAAAAACAATGTAATAAAAAATATCGTGTCAAAGTAGCAATGGTGATCTATATGAGCAGTCCCTCAAAGCTGGTGTTTTGGTACAGGCTTAATCATCACCACACTGTGAACCATCTCAATACTTGTCAGGTACAGGAAACCATGATTAAACCCTATGATACACCATGCTCCCTTTCAGCTGTTACATAGTCAGCTATGGATTACAGTTTACTGCTTGGAGATGCCCTTTCAGTGAATTGCACAGGTTCATGCCTTGAAGCACCCACTACACCCCAGGTTTATCTGGAGCATCTCAGCTGGCTGACTCTACAGGACCACAGTGACAGGGTCCTCTGTTGACAAAGGAACAGCCATAGCAGCCCCCGACCGAACACAAAGCTGCAGGCACAGCGTTCTGTTAATTCTCCTAGTAACACTCTAGATGGTTGTTAGACTACTAAGTGATTAATGGTGTCCCCCTTCCCTCCACAAATATTCTGGGAAAGGAATCTTTGTGGGGAGGTGGGCTGTGTAGACTGCTGGTCTCTGCAGTTATTAAGAACTAGTTGCAGGCCGGGCGGTGGTGACGCACACCTTTAATCCCAGCACTCGGGAGGCAGAGGCAGGGGGATCTCTGTGAGTTCGAGGCCGGGCTGGACTGATAGCCTCCAAAACAATACAGAGAAACCCTGTCTCGTAAAAACCAAAAACAAACAAACAAAAAAAGAACTAGTTGCCAGTTGAGTAGAGATTGAGTTTATGGGCAGAATGCTTACCCAGTATGCCCAAGGCCCTGAGTTTGATCTGCGGTGATGCTATAGGAAGGAAAGGGGGAGGGAGAGAAGAATAAAGGAAAGGGGGACGGGAAGTGATAAAGGGAAGGGAGGGAGGGACTGATGCTCTGTAGTAACACCTTTTCCCATAGTTCTTAGATTTACAGTCTAACTCACTAGCCCCTAAGTGTTCTCTACAATGCAGAAGCAGAATGGCATATGCAGACTATGACTATCTCCAGGGACCTGAATGGTCATTTTGGACAACATTTATGCAGACAGGCTGTGTCCCATGGATGGCTTTCCATGATCAGTTCTCATCACTTAGAGATGAAAGGGGCTACTGAAAAGTGGGCTAGCTAAAGGCAGAAAGGACACAGATGTACCGGGAGCCATTTATATTAGCAAATAGGTCTTGTGAGAAAATTAGTTTAGCTCATTTTTCTCATTTTGGTTTCTTTTCTAAATGCATCCAATGATCTAGCATGCAATATTTTAAAATGTGTACAGGGAATTAATATTTTCAGTTCTCACTGGGAGTACCATGATTTCAATAAATCGCTAAGAAAAACAGAACCTTGAGTCGGATGTGGTGGCTTTTACCTGTGTCACTGTAGCACTCAGGAGACTGAAGGAGTTGAATTGAGGACAAACTCAGTTACATAGTGAGTTCCAGGCCAGACTGAGCTACAGAAAGAGGCCTTATTTCAAACTCTCTCTCTCTCTCTCTCTCTCTCTCTCTCTCTCTCTCTCTCTCTCTCTCTCTCTCTCTCTCTCACACACACACACACACACACACACACAAGTGCCTTTACTAAGTGAAAGGTTACTTGCTTTCTATTCCAATGGTAATGATAATTTTAAATGTATTCTGTTTTAACAAGTCCGGTTTATTTGAAATTTCTAACCAAGCAGTGGGATGCAGGTGAGGGTAAGAGAGAGGGAAGTTAGAGCAGGGAGAGATAATGAAAGAAAAAACCTTAAACAAAGTCATCAAGGAACGCTAGTGAGAGGGGCATGAAAATGACAGGGAACATGGTACGCAGAGCTTTCCTGTACGGTGGGCGTGAACTCTGTCTGAGGGATAGAGCCAGTACAAAGCCGGGTGGGCAGTGGGATCAGTCTCAAATATATCTACTTTGTTTGCACTTCCTCTCTCCAATCTCCTCCTGAGCCTCCTTACTGGGAAGAACCTTCTAGAAGCCAGAATTCCCAGGTTTCCTGCTGCTGTGGCCCACAGAACTCGCCACACTAAGCACAGAGCCACTAAGAAAGGCAGGGACTCACTGGGAGGTGGAGCAGATGGGAGATGTCCGTCATGGAAAAGAAAAGGTGACAGACCTGGAGGAAGACATCACAAAGAAAATGGCTGTAAGGTTGAGAGCGACCAGGACATAGTCCACAGGAGCAGTGATGATGGCAACAGCTGCATTTCTTTGGCCTTTATATCGTGTCTCATTGTTCTAAGGACCAAGGACTTAAGTCAATCACTCTTTATAGCAGGGGCCGGAGCTGGAGCTTGGATGGTACTTAACAGGTCCTGGGTTTGATCCCCAGCGTTGCATGAACTATATGGGGCACAGTGCACCCTCAGTCTCAGCACCCGGAGGTGGAGGCAGCAGGATCCCAAGTTCAAAGTCGGCTTGTCACAGTGCATTTGAGGTCAGCCTGAGCTACGTGAGACCCTGCGTCACAAAGCAAACCAAATCTTTAAAAAAAAGTCCTCACAGGAACCTCATGAGGCAGGACCCACCATCATGTCAGGCTTTCCGAGGAGGCATTTGAGACATTTGAGACATTTGAAGCATTTGAGGGCCCACTCACCTGCCCCAAGCTATGACATATAAGCAGCAAGGTGCTACATGGTGCTTTCTGGAAAGCTGCATGGTCCTGCTCTCTCAGAAGGTACTCAGGGAGGTAAAGGCAGTCTCAAGCTGAGTGGGGAACACGAGCCCAAAGCAGACGAAAGTGCCCAGCATGTGGGGAAACGCGAGCCACGGTGTCACAACCAGACAACTAGAAGGTAGAGAAAGGATCGGGCCCAGCGTCATGCCTTGGAGCCCTCTCGTCCCGAAGCAGTGGGATGCACCACTTCCCCACAAAGCTTTGAGCATGCTGTCCTCACAGTGTGGCTTCTGTGCTGGCCCCTGAACTGTGGCTGAACTCTGGCTACCAGGCTGGGAGAAGACAGCTCTATTGTCACCCGCGGGTGGAGTATCAGAGATCCCTACTTTTTCACCTTTCATTTCTTGCCACTGATATAACTTTTTATGTTGCCAGCAACAGGAGTACAAACTGGAAATCCCCCTGGGCAGCAGAGGTAAAAATAGAAAGCCACAGTAAAGCGGAGGCAACCCCGTCACACATCTTGCAAAGCATGCCTGTTGGCTTTTGATCTCTTCGTTCAGCAAACCTGTGCTCACCAAGGATCAGGCATAGGTGTACCCATGGAGAAAAAAAAAAAGACAATGCCTAGGATTAGGTTAATACCATGTCTGTCTGTCTGTCTGCCTGTATATCCACCTGCTTTTCATTCTCTTGATATGTCCTCAACTTACCATACGGATAAAGCCAGTGACTCCCTACAAGCCAGAGATTCAGGAGATCATGCTTATAACACAGGGAGTTGTATGTGTTCATGACATTATGTGAGAAGGGAATTGAGGTGGAACCCTTGCCTGTCTCTTAAATCTTCTTCTCAAAACTGAACCAGGGTCCTCTGCCTCAGCAGCAAGAGCTCTTCACCACTGAGTCAGGTCTCCTGCCCCTTCTTGAGTATTCCTACAAAGGTCACTTCTTTCTTTTTCTTTCTGACTCTCCAAGTCAAGAGCTTGGGACTGCTAAGACTTAGAAACCAACAATCATATGAAGAAAGTTGTTTGTTCATCTTGTGGTGCCTCCCCAATGCCACACGAGCTTCTCAGGGACAGTAGCACTGTCTGGAGCTCCAACCTCTTAATACTTTGACAACTTGTAAAAACGTATTGAGACTCTAGTACGTCATTGAACAGCAAGAGGAAGGTCTTAATGTCTATGAGGAATGACACAGAGGCCCCGCTCACCAGTAGCATTTATATAATATATAAAGACAGAGTCTCTTCTGTCTATCACTGGCCTCAATTTCTCTGTTCTCTCGGATCAGACATGGCTCAGACCAAATGCCTTTGGCTATAGATTCAGTGTTCTCTAGTCATGATTAGGTTAGTGTAGATGTTCTGTATTTGATTATGATTATTGCATAATCACTTTTCTGATCTAAACCAACTTCTCTTCCCTTTTACATAACCCTCAGTGAAGCTCCTATCATTCAGGACCATTGAACTTCAGAACAATGGTCCTCAGTGATTCCCTCATCCTAGGATGCTAGGGCACCTACGAGACTCAGAGAAAGGAAAGGCACGAGTCCAAGGTCATATCAAGGAGAGAGCCTTACTGGAGAGGCTGTGTTTGATTCTTCTTATAATGCTGACTCAGAAAACCATATCCCTTAACAAGTTTTCCCCTTCTTCCCTAGTCCCACATGTTTTAGAAGTCACAATACCTTCTAAAAAGAGAAAGAAAAGAGAACATTCACAAAGGAACAAGGACTGGTCAAAACTACAAAGACATCTTCTCTAAAACCAAACACAGGGGTGTGGGTGGGTGTTCTTAACTATACAGATAATGTTAAATAATAACGACAACATGCAGAACTCAGCTCCTGCTAACATTTTCATATATGCCCTTGCTAGAAGCGAGAACTTTTCTTGCCTGCTGTCTGAAATGCCACCCAGATAGGTGGCCCACAATCTAATCATCTGCAGTGTTTGTCATATGGCAACAAGGAGTTTAAAGTTATTTGACTAACAAGATAGTGGGTTTTTGTCAGCTATAGCTCCATGATGTCTGTGATTTCCAATATATCTCATGATGGAAAAACAGACGGAATCTTTAAGCCTTTGATTGCCACCAGCACAGCCTGCTTACACAGATACTTAACTTGTGTAATACACGGCCCATAGCTGGGGTAGAGAGCGGACATATGCCTGTGACTAGGTGACAGTGTGAATGACTCAAGACAGTCCTCTGTGGTTTCCTTCTTTGGACAGGCTTTCCCATTAGAAAGGTATCATAACCCCACTTTCCAGGTACAAATTCTCTGAGAAATACTTTGTGACCACAACCAAGTCATGAGTATGGAGTACATAACCTACCAGCATATGTAGGAATAGTTTGTTCAAAAGAACAAATGACATCCTTACTGCCTCTATCATATCTGTGAAACACACTGTATCAATAAATTTAGTACAGAGGAAGTCTAGTCTCAGAAAGTTAGCGACTTACATAGGATTACAAAACCCACCAAAGGCCCCAATTTCTAGCTCTAAAAGAAAATACTGGCATGTGTTAGGGTTTGAACCTAAAATGTTTCCCTGTGACATGTGGAAGGGATGACAGACATTTTAAAGAGCACAAACTATATGAAGATATGAGGTGGGTTGTAAATGATTTATCTTAGATTTATCCCCTAGAGAGATGATGGGTAGATAGCATCATGGGATCATTAAGAAGGAGGGCAGAGAGATAACAGTAAGCAGGAGCCAGTGAGGATGAGTCTGCTTTTAGGAAGCAGAGAGGAGAGGTACCAACATGGCTGAGAAATGGGTTAGGGATGGACAAAGGGAGCAAAGGGAAGGCATGGCAGGTAAAAAGGGTGCTTAGGACATAAGCCAGAGAAGGTGTTGGCGCAGGGAAGGCTGCAGAATGAGGGAAACGAGGTCATCAGCAGACAGGGAAACCCCGACTTCTGCTGGTGGGCTAACAGCTAAGTGAACACCAGCTACTGATACAACATAGAAAGATTCGGCTCAAGAGCATAACTGAGTACAGATAGGGTTCCATTTTTATCAGTCCATGGGAGAATTGCCTGCATACGGACAGGAAGCAGCCTGAAAGTTAATGTTATCACTCTAACCAATCTGCTTTCATTAGCATTGACTCATGCTTCATTCTACAAATATTTACATCTTCTTACTAGTAAACATTGTAAGCATGTGCCACGGCTTTTTAACCCTGGGTAAGGGGTCAGTATTTACTTTTGTTTCTTATGTGATTTTAAATGATTATGGAAGGTCTGCATTTTTCTTTCATTGATCACATTCTGTACATGCATCTATTTCTCAGATATTTAAACTTTTAAAAAGCTAACGCAAAAGGAGTAAACAGAGTTATTTAAGATAATGACAAAGGCTAGGCAGAAAGAGGCCAGCACTGAATTGTATGAACTAGCTAATCTCTAAAACCCAAATCGTGAACAGCAAATACTTAGTTTGGGATATTATATAACTCAAAATATCTGTCTATCCTTAAAAAGCCAAGAATATATTTATATATTTACTGTCGTGTCCCTGCTACAATTACTTATTCATCTCTTTATCTGCTGACCTATCCACTCACTCATGGATCCATCCACCCACTCAGCCTTGAATCCATTCATCTAACCTTCCTTTCCTAACCTCCCTTTCTCTCCCCCTCAGTTCCTTCTCTCTCTTATTCCCCTCATTCTGGCCTCATTCCCAGGGTTATCGGGTACATCTACTTATTCCGTGCTAGGTTCCGGGATAGGTAAAGAATCAGCCTTGATTTGTCAGTTCTACTTTGCTACAAACATTTTTTATGAATACACATTTTTGTCAAATGAACCTAAATGCCATCGATTCAATTAGTATAATTTTTAAAGTCTAAATAAATAAGAAAATACTTGTTTTTCTCTATTCACTTTACTAGTCTAATAAAAATGCACAATAATTTTTAGCATAAATATACATATGCTTATAGCCACATGTAAAGAAATTCAATTGGAAAATTAAAATCAGGCGCACCGCTAATTTAGTGCCTTATTATCTTTGTCATAGCATGTGCACACAGTTACCTAATAAGTAAAATATGTAGAACAAGGCGAAGAGCCCTGCCCTCAGGGGATTTATAATATATTCTAATGTATTCTAATGGTGTGTGAAATATATATCTAAAGTCAGAATTTGTCAAAATTTTGTAACTGGGAGATGCTGATAACTATGTTGGAATAGGCATTTAAAATATTCCTGCCACAAGAAAATAATATACGTCTTTATTTCACGATGCTCATGTCTTGTGTTGAAAAGCTTCCTCCTGCTATACAAGGAACACAGTTAATGGGCCTAGAAACATACAGAAAATATTTTCAAGAAATACCACAAGATACGCCAGGCACGACAGCAGGCAGCATACGCCTGAAATTCTAGTCCTTGGGAGGAGGAGTATCAGCAGTTCAGGGCCAACCTTGGCTACACAGTGAATGTTAGATCAGTCTGACTACACACGAATAAAAGGTGCAACAATGGTGAAGTATCAAGAGTCAGATGGTTTAAATAGATACTTTGTTTTGTTTTGTTTGTTCGAAAGGTTCTATACTTTTTATTACTGGACAAACCATTCCCCCAACTTAAATGTGATCAAGACTCCAGGTTGAAAATGTTGAACTCCATCTGGTAGGATAGATGGGCGTGACCATGAGTCAGTACAAACTGTCAGTCTTGCCATTGTGTGAATCCTTGCAGGCCCAGCCTGGTTCTCCTCCGGGGTCTTCTCTTGGAGTTGGACCTGACTTTGTTACCATTTTTCTATCCGAATCCACTGAGGAATCAGACGATTTTGCTTTTGTTTCTTGGCCTTGAATCCTTTGATTCCGAAAGTCTTGTGAGAAGACATGGTGAGAAGCCTACTCAGGCTTACGATGCACGATGGTGGAGGGAGGGTGAGGAGGAGCAAGAGATACGTTTATACACCGGGACATTCTCCTTAAATGCGAGAAAGTTAGTGTTGATGTCTAAGCTCGTGCTTTGAAAGCTGATTGGTTTAAGAACGTAAATTCCGGGCCTTGAGAGGTGTGGTTACCTATGCAGTGCCCTGGACAGAAGGTCCGAGTTCCAGGCTTAGCTCACAGGACAAGATGACCAGGAACTTTCTCACAGCCTCAGAAGCCAACACTTTATCCAGAAACAACTGCACTGTCACCAACCGATGATACACTGTGATGGTGGCAGTTCAGAAATGTCACTGCTTGTCGAAGCCAGGCAAGTTGAAGAAATTCAGAAGAGTGGGACTTATGCAGAGCTGAAGATTGGCAGCCCCACAGCAGTGCTCTTCAAGTCTCATGCAGCCATGGGTTGGGTGAAAGGGTCAGAGGGACTGCAATTCATGTGCAGCCCACTTGGAGCCAGTCAGCACAACCAGAACTGCAGGACTGCAAAGGCAGTTTCCAGATCTTAAGTACGGGGCTGGGGAGTGGAGCTCCCCAAAGAACTTCTTATCATCCATCCTTAAGGAATCCAGCAATTTGAGTGGAAGCCATGCATAGCTACTCCCACAAGATTCAAAAGCACTACAGCCTGGGGAAAAGCAAAAATCTTCTGGATAGATGGAGCTTGACCTGTGTCCATTGTTTAGAGCAGAAGGCAACATAAGCCATATCCTAACATTAAGGCACCATTGCTGAAGGACCAGATTTCTCTCCCTGACATAATTGTTGAGCTGTTAAAGCTTATTTTTTTGCAATTCTCAACATTGTAGAACAAAATACTTTGCTTGAAAGGTCCATGTTATCAGCCAGTGGCCTCAGAGAAAATTTTATGAAGGAGGGAGGCACAGTGAGTTGGTTTTCACTCACCAACGTATTTTCAATTTGGAACTGGATTTCCAAATAGCTGAGTGACCTGGTCTGGTGTCACATTACCCACAGAATAGTTAAGAAATGTGTTGGGACAGCAGCAGCACACCAAGGACACTCTTCCTTCCTTCCTTCCTTCCTTCCTTCCTTCCTTTCTTTCTTTCTTCTCTTGTTATCTTTTTTAAATAAGCTGATATTTGATGTTCTGAGAAAAGAACTAAGAAGTAACCCTTGGTAGAAAAACTAGAACTTTATTGTTTTCATTAGTTATCTTTTAGTTGGCTATTATGTGTATTTCCTGATATCTCTGGGTTATCGTGGCCAGTCTTTTTTGTTTGTTTGTTTAGTTTTTTGAGACAGGGTTTCTCTGTGTAGCCCTGGCTGTCCTGGAACTCACTCAGGCTGGCCTCAAATTCAGAGGTCCACTTGCCTCTGCCTCCCATGTGCTAGGATTAAAGACATGTGCCACATCCTTTTAATACTCAGTAAGGTTACTAAGGGATTTAACTTGGCCCAAAGATGACCACTTAGACATCTAAATTTTAGATATAAGAGTCCAACTGACAATTAGAGTAAAACACTCAATATAGACTGGGCCTGGGGGTGCATACCTTTAATCCCAGCACTTGGAAGGCAGAGGTAAGTGAATTTCTATGAGTTCAATACTAGCCTGGTCTACAAAGGAAGTTTCAGTCCTGGAAAGGCTACACAGAGAGACTGCCTGCCTCAGAAAACACCAAACAAACCAAAAACAACCAAAACCAAACCAACCAAGAATACTCAATAAAGGAACCCCAAATAAGAAGAGAGAAAATCCCTTAAAATACTTATATTTTTTCTGTAATACTCATAGTAAAATGACACTGTTCACTGTTTTTGTATCAAGATATAGGAATTTAACAATTGGATGGGTTTATGAACCAGATAAAAGACTCACAATGTCATTTTTGAATTTTGCACACAGATATAACTTGGTTTTGGTTTGAAAACTTCCATTAGAAAATCCAGGAACCAGTTCAACTCTGCCAAAAGCACAATTTAAAGATGAATGCATTTATCCTGTAAGAATTTCATTGCTTCAGGGTGGGAGAACCAAGATTTGAATCAAAACAATACCCTTTTGACATAGGGACCAGCATAGATGGCTTGCACATATTTTGGAAAGCTTAGTGGGAGTTTTCTGTCATAGGCAACCTCATAGGTGCTCCATGGTTCTCATTGCTTGTCCCTCTGAGAGGCAGACTGTCTGTAGAGTAACTTGCGAGAGCATTGCAGTACCTCTGAAGGTGATAATTTACCTCACATTGGGAGTCAGTAGTCAGGGCCATAGCCACACAGGGTTTCATACATGGTGTGGCTGGAAGTTGTGAATGGCAAAAGCCATGCGAAGTTCCCCTGTGGCGTCTATCATGCTGCACTCCAGTCCTCTCACCATCTCACTTTACGAATGAATGTCGGTGCCTTGGCCTCAAAGCTGTCTCTCTCCCCACTGCACACAGAGAATAGAATGTCCCCCTAAAGACACTGCCATGGCTAAAGCCATTGTTTCCAAACAAAGCCTCTGAAGTCACACACAAAAGTACGCGTGGAATATGTTAGCAACCATGGCTGCAATACAGTGTTGAAAGGACTTTCTCTGACTGTCTGAACTGGGCCTATGGGGGAACATGGAGACAATTAATGAAGGCAGGGAGAAAGCGAAGTACTTGTTATCTTAGCTTCTCATTGCTGTTGCACTTGTCACTTGTTTAAAAAAATGAAAATATAAATAATGCTGTCTTCAGTTTTCTATTGATTGGATGGCATGTACCCTGTATCTAAGAGCAGGTCTCCCCACATCACATGGGTGCATGGACCCCTCCCTTTGGTTATCCCCACAACCTGCTGTGCAGTTGAACACTATGTCTATATGGGTAACATGCTTTGCCTGTCCAGTAAACCTTCAATGTCATTGTCATCAACCCCTTCCTATGGCCTTCTCTTCCTACACTCCTCATATTTCTGAGACACGTGACTCTATTCTTAACCGCTCAAACTGATGCCATGAAGTCTCTAAACGAATAGTATGACTTGTTTTCCTTCAGATGTCCATGGGTGTAGTGTGTCTGCATGTTGCATATGAGTTCTGTGTGGGCTCACGTGTGCAGGTACACAGGCCCACGTGGACACGCATGTGGAGGTCAGAGGCTGATGTCAGGTGTCTCTCTTGGTTGCTCTCTTGCCGAACCCAGAGTTCACCCATTTGGTTAAGTCTGGCTAGCCAGCTTGCCCCAGGGAAGCCCCGTGTCTGTCTTAAAAGCTGCAAAACAGGATGGCCACCAGGCCCTTTTATGTGAGTTCTGGGATTCCAGACTCTGGTCACATGCTTGAGGGACACACACTTTATCCACCCTGCCATCTCCCTGGCTTGGAAAGGGCAAATTTTTAGTAAGTATATTTTATGAGTTTATCACCCATTTCTTCCCTCACCACTGAGGCTGCTGGTTGCTCCTCACTCACACCAAGGCAGAAGACTCCATCTTGCCACTTTGGTTCTCACCTTGATTTTGTCTGACTGAGCCAGTCTGAAAATTCTTCAGCGGGGAGCTGCTGTTGCTCCTCTATGCAATTCTTTATAACACTTTGCTGTTGTTCTCATTGGATGAGGGGTGAAATATTTAATGTGTCCTTGCAAGTCACCTTTGTCCTGACCCAAGCCCACATTCAGACCCCTCTCTCATGGCTGTCCCAGTCATTAGTCATGCTTCCTAGGAACAAACACACCAGCTGCCAGAAGTAGGTTCCAACCCTTCAACTCTTTCCTTTTGAGCATGTGCTGACTACTGTCGGTAGCCCCAATATGAATGTGCCCCGACTTACCCTAGGTCTCTTTACCTCCAGGGCTGAGTTAGGTACAACCCAAGGACCTCCAAGGGTCTCCAGCAGTCCCTGTGCTGGCAACTAACCACATTTACATAACTGCCTGTTCTGGTATCTGCACTCCCTTCCTGGACTTTGAACTCTTAAAGGTTTGGATGGAGCCTCACTCACATCCATGCCATGTAGTCTAGCATGGTTCCCACTATGCTTTATTATAGAGTAAGTAAGCATTGGAAGGCAGTTTCTAAAAGTTGTGGTCTATTCGAATATCCTAAAGACTGGCAAAGAAAAGCCTTGCTGTGTTGGTCGCAAGGAATTCCCCAGCATTTGGGAGGTAAGGGAGTAGTCCAGGACCTCCAAAGACTACAAGATGCAATGAACAGAGTCAGAAGACCTCTCCTGCGGCAGCTGAAGGAGATGGTGACTGAAAGGCAGGAGCTGTCACCAAGTCTGATGGGGAGCAGGGGATCACCAACGTTCACATCAGTTGGGAAGGAAGACAAATGATGACCCAGGAAATCAGAAGATAAAAAGGGTGCTGCCAGGCTGTTTTTACTGGAGGCTTGTCTCCCCAGCCAGTCATCTCCTCACCTTTTGAAGTTTATTTATCATTACTTTGAATTTATCCTTCTTTCTTTCTGGCCAGGTACTACAGGTGTGATCAATGGGAAGGTACATAATTCACTCAGGGAGCTTCCTATGCAGGCTGTAATCAGTGGTGACGTGTTTTGTGACAGCTCTGTGTAAAGGATGCCTAACATAAATAAAGCACATTGTGTATTATGGAGTAATAGAATATCCAGCACTGCAGATCATCTCCTCCAGCAGTGGGGATCCAGGATTTAAGTCCATGAGCGATGGTAGGCTAAGGTAAAGCTAAAATTCTGCCTAGCAACTTATCTCATTACCCAGTGGCAGCTTGGCAGTTCATCATGAGGAGGTTCAACATGCAGACGGTCTCTGTGGGATCTCAGGAAGGTCCTCCACAAACACGCAAGATATCATAGGCAGGATCCAGGGCATCATTTAGTTTTCACAGTATTTATCTTGCCAAGGAGGATTTCTTTGCAATGCATTAGACAACAGTGCAAACAACTGGAAGAATCATGTAGTGGAAGCCTGGCGTTGGTGGTGCACGCCTTTAATCCCAGCACTTGGGAGGCAGAGGCAGGAGGATCTCTGTGAGTTCGAGGCCAGCCTGGTCTACAGAGCGAGTTCCAGGTCAGCCTCCAAAACAATACAGAGAAACCCTGTCTCGAAAAACCAAAAAAAAATCATGTAGTGGTATATAAAGAAACATATTCCTGGAATCAGTCTGATCCTGGAGTTTGATCCCATTTATGAATAATAATGTTCTGATGTGAGATTCAAGGACATTAATGGTGGCAAAGTCGTTAAAATGGGGTGTGTTGCCCAGCAACAACACCATACATAGACATGGCGACTCATTCATGTTCCGTTCCCTACTTCACCTGCAACATTGCATCTACTATTTTGATGACTGAGAGGACTATTTCCCTGAAAAGCAGCCACACCATTCAATTTTTGTGCTATTGCTACTGAGTGGCACACAGATATCTATCCAACTTGCTCTCCCAGGCTGATGCTGACATATGCCTATGACCAAAACAGGCATCCTAGCAGTGCCTGAAGCCAGAAACTCCAACCTTGGCTGCCTTTTCCTTTGTGGTACTTGTCTCTGCAAATTAATCATCAGAAGAGCAATCACAAGGAGATCTTTGAGAGTCATGTGGGATAGCTGTTCTCAGATCTGTGGAACTTTAAAACTTCATCAAACAGAGATTATTGAAGGCTGTCCTAACTTGGCTCCTCGGGAACAGCTTTTGATATTTGTGCGCAGGGGACTACGCCACAGTGTTCCTAGGAAATGAGTGATTAAAAAAGTAGACACAGGCAGGGAACGACATTCACATGTAGCACAGTAGATCCTGGAGAGAGCTCCAAACCACAAATGAACCCTGAAAGCTGTCTCTATTTGAGACAAAAGAGCTAGCATCTTACACCTTCCTACAGACAGGTCATAGGTGCTCTGAGAAAGGATGCTTCTGGGGAGGGGTTCACTCCTTTAGAAGAGTTCACCTCTAGAATAGTGTCCAGCCTTAACTGATACATCTACAACAGAATTCCTACACCTAAGGCCTGGAGAACATCCCTGAAGAGGGGCAGGAAGAGTGTAAAAGATTATAGGAGCCAGAAGCCTGAGACACCTGCTGTAAGATAGTGTCTCCAACAAATGATGATCCAAGGAATGTCAATAGGTTGTCCAAAGAAGAGCGAACAACAAGTGTACCAGTAGACATGTCAACGTTGGTGGAGGGAAATCTCACAAGCCCCAGCCCTAGGTGAAGAGCTACAGTTAAAGAATGACTGCTAAGAGAGAGAGAATCAGTGTTCTCCAGGAATGAGCCCCTGGTAGGTTATCTAATCCCGTGAGGTAAACCCTAGACATATACTACACATATACACACATGACTCAACAGGCAGGCGTGCTCTCTCTCTCTCTCTCTCTCTCTCTCTCTCTCTCTCTATTTATCTATCTCTGTGTGTGTGTATGTGTGTGTGTGTAAATAAAGAAAAGGAGATAATGAGGGACTGTGGGAAATGGGAGGACTTAGCAGGGATCGAGAAGTATAAATAATGTAAATATGTAGCTCATGCATGTAATTCTCAATAACAGTAAAAAATAAAAATGAAAAGCTTATATTGTCTTGTGAGAGTATTATTGACAGACTTATATTTTAATGGAAATATATATGTTAAAATTTAGCACTTCTTCCAGGCTATTCAGTCTCAAATGTTGAACAAATTATAATTATCTTAGAGATTACAAAATTGGAGGCAGTTCATACAGGTAAGATATTAGAAGGCTGGATTAGAAGGCTAGGATTCAAATTCCGCACTGGGGGAGTGACCTTGAACAACTAGCTTTTCTCCCTAATTTCGCTTCTTCAGCCTGAAGATGCCAGTGCACCACTCTGTCTGTGTGAAAGGTCAAATGAGACGGCTCATGGCAGGTCACTGACTCCCACTGCATCTCCCCAACCCAGCACCTAGGCAGCTGCTCCTGCCCTGTCTTCTACATAAGCTACCTAGGGCATCTGTTAGGAAGAGTTAAAAGAGAGAAAGAAGAGAGATGGGCATGCTCCTGAGCTCAGATCTACAGACAGAAAAGAGTGCAGCATGAGAGCCCACATAAAGAGACTGAGGCTCATATGCCCCAGCCAGTGATTAAACCTTAATACAAGTCGAAGGCTTTAATTTTATACCAATATTACTAGGACCTATCACTCACATTGTGGATTCCGAGCTTAAGAAATACAATTTCTTCAATATAGCCTCATCACAGGGCTGACATCTCCAAAATGGAAAATGCTTCTGTGTGTAAGCATTTTAAGAGGAAGTAGGCGGAAACTCCCTGAAAGAAATGGTTGGGATGGGCCCTGAAAACGCCTCCGTTGGTGAAGTTCAGGCAGCGGTAACTGGGAAGGATTTCTCACAGAATTCTAAATTTTTGGAGACAGGCTAAGAGTTAGCCACGGTTAAATTTGCTAAAAAGCTAAGATGGGTGCTAGTCATACGTCATGATTTAGTGGTCACACAAGCTGTGCATCTGTGGTCATCATCGTCTTCATTTTATCCCAGAGAGAGTTACAGGGGAGATGACCTGGGACGCCCGTGCTATTAACTCCATTGTTCTCTGCGAATCTCCATTTTCTCCATATTAGAACAAGCCACACAATGGCAATGGGACTCTGCAGAAGAGACAAGAGCATCCAGAGGAAAGAGAGAGCCTCCAGTGACAGGGGGAGTACGGAGGCAATTCCCCAGAGGCAGGAACTTTTTCATATACCTCAAGTCCTTCCTGGGAGGTCTGGAGAGTATGAATTAGGATGTTTTCAGAAATGAAGCACCCTCACTTTACCTGCTTGTGGCTAAGTGTTTAGGCTTTAAGATCACCAGTTTATTAATTTTGGTCCTATACCTTTTATCTCAGTACTAAATTTAACCAGTAATCAAATTTTAACAAACACAATTTGCAATTCCATCTAACACTGTACATCAAGCATTTATACTTTAAACCCAAGTTAATCTTAGTAACTTTCCCCAGATCTACCCACATTGTGGGCAAAGGATTCATAGACAAGAATTGCATGCTACTATTTTCATTTCTATACTGCATCCATTATTTCACCCAGAAAAATATTTATTAAGCTTCTATGGTGCACTGCTTTTCTCAGCATTAAGGAGACATCCCGGGATGGGGGAAATTGAGAATAACAATCTCTTGCCCTCTGCCCCAGTCCTTGTTGGAGAGTAAGAACAGAGAAATTTGGCAAACATACTCAGTTTTTTCCCTCGGCAAGAACATCAGTTTGTTCTTAAAAAGCCAGTAATAAATGCTTTATTTGCAAAATAGCCTTCTTATTTTTCAGTGCCCAGTAAGAGATCTTACCACATGAATAGAGGCTGAATGGAGTCCATCAACAAGTCAGTTAACATTTTTATTTGAAGGCTTCTGCACTCCTATTCCTAACTCAAATACACTGTCCTGTCTCAAAAGAGCTTAAACCTTAGTGGGCTAATTCAAGTAAGTAGAAACAAGTTGGTCAACATACATACCCCCCTGGAGCCCCAGTGCAAAAGAGACCACCTTTCCATGCACAAATATGCCCCTCTTCTCTTCTGCCTCCTTCTGTGGCAACCTAGGGAAACCAAGCATGCAAGCCAGTAAGACAAACATCACAGAGGAATGCAGCACCTGACTCTAGCTGATTTCTAGGTGACTCTTAGGAACTGCTAACGTGCAGAGTAGGAGACAGACTGTACAGGTTCACATTTGTGTCCTGCACGGTGTAGATACACACCATGGGCAAATGTTGGCAAATGCAAGGTGACATGCCTCTGAAAACTCTGAAGGTCATGGAGTCTTCCTGGAGGTCACCTGGCCTTGCTGGCACCTTGGCTGGAGGAAGAAGGGTTTTAAAAAAATCAGCCCTAATAAGCTTTTTAAAGGCTAAGTCTCTCTTTGCAAATTAATTACAATCTACTATCTTTTTAAGCTTTAAACAAAAGAAAGGTGTAGTTTCACATGTTTCTGCTATTTGCGATACTTGTGTAAGAGCAAACCGAACAGATTACAAAGGCCTTGGTTTTTAGACAAAGCAAGTGTGCTCTTACATGTAATAAAGGCTGGTGGAATTGTCCTTTAAACACGCCCGGTATCTGGGCCCAGGGACAGATCTGCACTTGTTACGGGATGACAAAGTAAGCTACTCATGGCACTGCCACTTGTGAGTAATGGCACAATTCCTGCCTTCTTGGGCTGTTAAGTATTTTCTCTCCGTCTCTGTCTCTCCCCGTATATATTAATATCTAATTTCCATGTTGGTTATCAAAATGCAGGCAAACAGTTTCTCCTATTGCACAAGGAAGATAGAGGGCATTTCAGAAACTCCAGGGGAATTCGCACCTCAATCATGCTCTAACATTGATTTGTGTGAATCAATATGCATTTTTGCAAACAATCTTTTAGCTCCTTTTTTTTTCGAAGTTAGCACTTAGCAGCAGAATTAGGTCATTTTCATTAGAACGAGCCTCTGATTAACTAGTTCTTTATTTAAAAGAATACAAGCCCAGCTTTCAAGAATGTTATAACATTTTGTCAATAGTTCAGGATGGGGCTAACGATCATGCTTAATGAAAGCCTGATGCATGTTTGAAATCTCTACGTGGCTTCTGTTATCCAACTCTGGGATGCCTGCAAAAACAGTTTCTAGTAATCATGTTCTCCCTCCATATAAGTAAAGGAAGCATGCCGAAGAAATAATAGGAAACGTTTAAGAAGCTTAACTGGCATTCCATCTAGAATGAATTTGGAGGAAATATTTTTTCCTTCTGTTTTTTCCTCTCTCTCCTCTTTAAGAAAATTCTCTTGGGGGGCCGGGAGAGAAGACATGGTGGTTAAGAAGGCTTTCTGCTCTTGTAGAGGACTGGAGTTCGGTTCCCAGCACCCACATCTGGCAGTTCACAACCACTTGTATCTCTAGCTTCAAGGGATCCCATGCCCTCTTCTGGCCTCTGCAGACACCCACAGGCATATGTGCACACACACACACACCACACACACACACACACCAGTAAAAAAATAAAAGCATTTATTTACAAAAAACCTCTTGCTTAGATGCCTCTTGTTAGTTATAAGTAATATTATGTACAGTGCTAGGCAGACAAGTACAAGAAGACAAGGGTTCACTTCAGCGTGACTTCCCTCCCTAATAAGGGTTTCCGGTCCCAATAGAATCTTGTGGGGTGTGGCTTGGGTGTGAGGGCCCTTTGGGAATTATCTGCAAGTGACTCTGGTGTGCTTCTGCTAGAGACTGATATTTTCTTGCATTGAGAGATCACATATGTCAATCAGCTCTCCATGCCTCTTAATCCCACTGCATAAGAATAGTGCCTTTGGCAGGAGGCGGAGTCTAACTGCTGGGGTCCTTGGAGGATGCCTGTGGCACTGTTTTATAAGCTTCATGGTGATGATGTCCATGAACTCAGCATTAACAAAATGTCCTCCTCAACATTAAGCTCCCTCAGACATCATCCAGTCACCACTGACCTTTTAATCAAAATGAAAAGCTCGGACTATCTTTACCTCACAGAGAATCATAGTGCCTGTCCCTGCCTTTCTACTTTCATTACCGCTTAGAAACACATCTCCTCCTGCAGTCGAGTCACTCTTGGGCTCACGGTTTCGCACACTCAGACAATGAATGGCTCCTGTCTCTGCTGGTCACACATTCCTAGCAGAAGTCTGGACCTCAGGATCCTTTACTAGGGCCTCATCAACACAGCAATTGCGAGTTATCAAACTGCCTTGGAGGGGACCTCCCAACACAATGCTCATACTAGGCACTTGGTTGGTTTTCTGGTTTATAGTCGGTTTCAAACATTCCCCACCATTGAACAGTTAAGTGTCTCACATTTGTCTCAACATATCAGGGTTGAGGAAAAAAAGGTAGTTGTGGTTCTAAATACCATCCTAACTTGTAGTCTGTCGTAACTCCCATGAGTGAGTCCATTGTGACTTGGGGGTACTGGGCTTGTTCTACACACTGCCTCTTGCCTTTGCTTCTTCACCTCTTCCTTAAAAGAGGTTTTCCTGGGCTAATTGTAATCTTATTCTATTAAACAAGATTATTAAATGCTGTACCAGTAGAGTCAGAGGTGTGTATAACCCCAGAGTAGAGCGTGGGTTAAGCATGCAGAGACTTGGGGTTCCAGCCTTAGCACCAAAAATAAACAATAAAATCTGTATTTGTTCACTCTCTCTATGGGTATAAAGTTTCCATCGGTTCATTGCACTCCCTGAGAGCCCCGCCCCCATCACGTACGCCTTATGTCTCTTTCCTGTGTTTAGGCTTCCGTCATAACTTCACAGCTTCCATATACTTTCCCTTATCTCTTAAATAATCATGAATCTTTCCATGATCCCAGAGTTAATGTTGGTCAAAATCTTTCTCTTTTTATCTAGCAGTAACTCTGGTTTGGGATTAAAGTAAGTTCCTTGCCAAGACCTTCATTCTTTTCCACAGTAACCGCACCCTGGGCTCACAAGTTATCATGAAAATATTATGGGTTAGAGGTGAAGATAAATTGGCATCGGTTTTTGCCTAAGTCACACAAATCCAGGGCAGGGTGGTACACACTTGTAATCCTAGCACTGGGGAGGCAGAAGCAGGAGTTTAGGTCCATCCTGGAGTATACACTGAGTTTAAGGCCAGCCTGGGCTACACGAGACCCTGAAAAATATTGATATAATTTATTTCATTAGATGCAGGAGCAAACATCCACTCTTCTTAAATAATTATACACAGAGTAGTAGATTCAAATTTTGTAATTCAAAAGAGAGTTCAGAAGGCAGTGCCGTTAATGCCAGTGATTAGGCAAGGCAGACACATATGGATGGGTTTGTCTCAGCTCCGTAAAGTGAAAAATTAGAACACAGGTAATCGGGCCAGTAGCTCAGTGAATGCATGTCACTTAAAAAGACGACTTCTTGGCCCCAGCTTCCTCCTTCCCCTTTCCATCATCACTCCAGCTCCCCAACAAAAAGCTTACCAGTTGGTGAATTTCTGTGTTATTAGTTCATGGAAATGCTAGTATTATTTAACATTAAAAATAAAAATCACACTCAAGCGAGTGCTGAATTATTCATGTGCTCTGATTTTACATAATTTGGCCATCCCTCTCTTTATTGTTATTTCAGTTTCCATCGCTAAACAATTCTTTACTAGGTCTACTTCGGATTCCTGTGAACAAGGAGATAACACTTACAGAATGTTCCTCTGACACGATGTTCTGAGCTGATGTCCAAACATTTGCAGCAAAAGCCTAAACAACTCAAAAACAGCTGGGGAGATCCACAGAGCCAGGAATGGGGAAAAAATCAAGCATTAACAAGACCATTTTAATTTTTTTTAAATCAAATTTCTTCAGAATTTGAAAATCTGTGGTGTCACAAAGGCTACCGAAATTAACCATCAGAAGAACAGCCTTCAGGGCTTGTATTGTCACTTGGTATTTCCATCAGAAGTGCACACCAACCTAAGACATGATTTAAAATGCAATTAAGGTCCTTCGTGTGGCTCGAGCATTAAAAGTTACCAGTGAGCACTCTCAGCTTCTCTACTGAGAGCATGGCAGGGTAGAGG
This sequence comes from Mesocricetus auratus, assembly GCF_017639785.1. Lineage (NCBI taxonomy): Eukaryota > Metazoa > Chordata > Mammalia > Rodentia > Cricetidae > Mesocricetus > Mesocricetus auratus. The sequence goes on from NW_024429266.1 coordinate 6,745,600, forward strand.
GACAGGATGGCAGCTAGCTCTTTCAGCAGAGTGACAAACCACAACTGAAGTGCTACTGTGATCAGAATTCCAGACGTCGTAGCATTAGGGACAGTAGTTGACCCTGGCCTGGAACTTGTGCAGGACAGAACTTGACAAGAATTCTGTCCATTGTGTGTGTGTGTGTGTGTGTGTGTGTGTGTGTGTGTGTGTGAGTGAGTGTGTGTGTGTGTGTGTGTGTGTGAAGCCTCAGCATCTGTATCAGAGAAAGCATGAGAGACAATATTACAATAGATACAACCACGTCAACTGCCGGGAACCGCCTTCTTGAACAGAAGAAGGGTGTTCTTCAAAAAAAAAAATCACTTTTATTGTTTGACTGTTTATTGTTTTGCTCATTTCTGACATATAATTTTTTAAAGCTAATCATTAATGTAAGAGGCTAGAAGTGGCAGCTAAGCCTTCGTGGTGGCATTCTTCAAATGTTTAGTGTTAAGTGTGAGAAGGAGAGAGAGAGAGAGAGAGAGAGAGAGAGAGAGAGAGAGAGAGAGAGAGAGAGAGAGAGAGAGAGAGAAAACACAGATGGGAAATACTATAATGAACCAACATGTTCTATTTAAAAACTGTTTGTCAGCTGTAGTTAAGTTGACACTGTGAGCATAGCAACATATCATAACATTTTGCAGGTTTTCCTGCATGCTTGAAGCAGGCAGAGCACATGTCCTCCCAGATCACGGTGGTGGGAGTTTAGGAATGGATGGGGTGGAAGAGAGCATGTGAGACCCACTGCCTCCTCAAAGGTCAGCGGCCACAGAAGTAGGCCAGGTCTTTGAATATTCCTGCAGGCACCGAGCAATGTTCAGGGTTTTTTTTTTAAAGGGCCGTGTGTAGCCCAGCAGCAGTTCTGAGAAATCCTCCCTTGCCTGAGTACGTAATTTTGGATTTCACTTAGAGATTGGTGCCGCACAAGGACCGAGTTCTCCACCGGCTTCCCTCTGAGGCTCATATATGTAGAAATGAGCTAAAATAAATGAAGTTGGCAGAAGCAATCTGACCTCAGAGGCTAATATCAGAGAGAAAAAAGGTGAGGATTTATAAGGATAAGTCATTTGATACCATGAATGGGAAGTGACCTTCTCTGTGTTTAGCTCTGGATTAGCAAACGAGGGGCTAACAATAAATGATGAGGGACTGTGTAGGTGGCTTAGAAGGTAAACATTATTTGTTGCCATGCCGCACAACCTGAGTCCACTCTCCAGGGCCTCCATGGCAGGAGAGAACTGACTGCCACATGTTGTCTTCTGGCATCCATGTGCACACTGTGGCGCATGGGCACACACTCACACACATCTCCCAAGTACACATAAACAAATGCAGCAAGTTTTAAAGAGAAAACGTTAAAAAATATTCTGTTTGACACATTCAGAAAGCAACAGAAATATGTACACTACAAGCGTGGGTCAAGCTCTGTGGAATCTAAACACTAAATTTAGCTAACTGTAAGAGGAGCTGGCTAAACCATAAATAAGTAACACATCTGTCTCTCTGATGCCCGTGCATAAGTGCATCTTATCAATAATCTCAGTTTGAGTCTGTTTTCCTAGACTTGCTGGATAATATTAAACTGCATTATCTAGGCAGAAATACCATTAAACAACAGATGCATCCCCTAAGACCCATCCGTCCGAGGCCTGGTGACCAGCCTTTAACTACAGGGAAGATGCTGGAACCTCTAGGAGGTGGGACTTAGCAGAAGGAAGTGATGTCACTGCAGGGTGGGGGGGTGGAGCTGTTAGGACCTGGTCCCTTCCTTCCCTTCCCCTATTTCCCAGTCTCCATGAGAAGGTGAAGAGGCCTCCTTGGGAAAGGGTTTCTCCCACATTTCCTTGAGATTGAGTCTGCAGGCCAAAACCTTCCTCCTGTGAGTCCCACTGGCTACTAAGCTGGGAGACACCATGCAGCTGGGATTCAGAACCTGTTTACTCCTTTTTCTGACTCACACAGAAAGATCTCCACCCTAATTTAACTCTTATCGCTCATCTCCCTCCCTTGGCCAGAATGACCTAGGCCAGATGCAACCTCAGAGGCTACAGGCTGAAAACTGAAAAACTTAGTTTTGTCTGGAGCAGCCTGAGGAGCCCAGAAACCAAGGCCTGGAGCTTTCTTTTTTTTCTTTTTTCTTTTTTTTTTCTTTTTCTTTCTTTTTTTTTTTTTTGTTGTCCATGGCATGAGAGATAAATAAGCATGATTGATTGTGTTCTTTTCTGTTGTTTTTGTTTTGTTTTGAAGATTAGCTCTTCCTATGTAGCCCAGGCTAGCCTGAACCTCAGGGTGTAGCCCAGGCTGACCTTCAGTATCCCAAGTGCTGAGGTCACAGATAAGTGCTACCACATCCTGCTAATACTTATATTCTTTCTTGCACACCATTTTTAGGGAATGCTCATTGCTGGTGTTTTATTCCTAGTTCCTTCAGGTCCTCCCAGCAGTTGATAGCATGATGTCATCACCAAGTCACTCAGCTCACTTGCCCACCTTTCATCAGCTAAATAGTCATCACCATTTTTTATTATTTTGACCTAATTAGAATATGGGCATAAATCAGTCTATAAAATACAGGTTATAAACTTTCTTAGAAACATAAAGAACAAAAATCCTTCCCGTTGGAAGGATCAGAGCAGACCAGTGAAAATAATTTTAAATGAATTTTAGTAGTACTTGGGGAGGATTTTAACTTGCAGAGATTATGGAGAAAAGGCATGGTGCCAAATAAAAAATGTATACAATTCCTATTGGTCACTCATTCCAAGGATTTTGTTGGAGTGACAGAATATAGCATCTCACACGACTCTGTGCCTTGTCTACTGAAGCTGCCTGCTGAATGAACTCATAAATGTGAGTACCCGAGAAGTTTCTGGAATCCAATGTCTGTACTTCCCAAGGGTACAAATGGTAGTCTGGAGTGCTGGTGGCTTTCCTGCAATGAGCTCCTTCTCATTCCCTTGTTGCAGAGTTCCCTCCAATACTGTACAAAGGTTGGTCTCTATCAACAAAAGAACACTTCAGAGGTATTCTTACATCACATCTGGGATAAGATCATAAAAATGTTGCTGTTCGTACACTGGCACACACCTCCCTTCTCTCTGTCTCTGTCTCCACCCCCCCTCTCTCTCATCACTTGTTCCTGTTCAGAGGGAGGTGAGATACCATGTTACCAGTAGCCATGTGGACAGTCTATGTGGGAAGGAAGTGAGGTCTTCCTCTGACAGCCCTGAAGGGATCTTGGGAGCAGGCCTTCTTGTCCTGTGGGAGCTACAGGTGTCTGTTGTCAGTAACTTAGGAGAAATTTCAGCCAGAGCCACTACTCAGCTGACCCTGACCATACTGAGCCACCTGTCCTCACTCCTGGACACTAAGATTTGGAGCATGACTTATTTTAAGCCACTGGATTTTAAAGTAAGTTATTGTGTGGTCTAGTGCTGATGACAGGGTACTTCATGGGTCTCTGTTTCGACTTTGTTTTTCTTCTCCCATTTAGGGGACTTGAGGATAGAAGCTATGTCATATCTGCCTCTAGGGTGAGCAGAATGGCTGAGGCCAATGGCAGACCCAAAACCATTTTCTGAATGAATGACCATCTCCTTCCTGTTTGTAATCATTAAAGTAAATTCAATGACAATTACACTTTCTGACTTCTGGCTTAACTAAGGCATTTTTTAAAAAATTAATGTGGTTTAACTCAGAATGTGGAAAAGGAAGAAAAAATCTAGAATGAGATCACCTTTCAGAAAGTCCAATTTTTTTAATGCTCTCACCATTAAAAGTTCAGTATAAATTTGCACTGAGGTTCAGTGGACGCTTTAGGGCAACTTGGCCTCCTGCCTTTTAAGCATTCATGATTGCAAGCTGAAACTTGGCCCAGGAGTGAAGACATGACAGCATGATGGGAAAAGGCTGACGTAAGTGTGGAAGAAATAAACTCCCACAGGCCTTGGGTTTAGGGGACAGTAGAGTCTGCAACAATAGGACTCGTAGGATCCACACCTAAAGTTAAGCACCCTTGGGTAACTCACTGCTATCACTTAAACCAGGTGGGATGCAATTATTTCTCAAATATCTACCAGCTCTTACGGGAGAAGCATTTAAACTCCTTTCTTCGGGCTTCCTTTCTATTTTTTAGGATTTGTTTTATTTCCAATTATGAGTCTGTGTATGGGCTCCATCACATGAGTACGGGTGCCCATGGAAGACAGAAGGGAGCTGGTTATGAGTGGCTGTGGGTTGCCTGACACGCATACTGGGAACTAAACCCCGGTCTTCTGAGGGAGCAGTGCATGGTCCTAGCTGCTGAGTTACCTCCAGCTTGGTCTTGTAGCTTTCAGGAAGTGTGTAGCACATCGCGGACATCTATAGTCACCCCACTATGCCACAGCACATCAGAGTTTTTTCCTCTCTAACTATAACTCGGGGCCCACACAGCTACCTCTCCCCAGCCCTCCTTCCGTCTACATACCCAGTGTGTTAACATGGCTCTACTCTTCGTGTCTATGACATCACCTTTTATAGATCTCACATATGAGTGAGATCATGTGGAACTTGTCCTTGTGTGCCTGGCATATTTCATTTAATAAAAGAGGCTTCAGAGAATCAGGGACCAAACACCTTCTGAGCCTCTGTAGGTAGAAATTACATTCTGTAGTTAATGACAGCAACTTCATAGTGTACTCCTCCTTCCAAATCCACCAGCCCCGATAACCTAATGTACTCCTAAAGGGGAAACAAGGTACATAGGAAGTTAAAATAGTCTCATTACCGTGTATGGGGAGTCCCCATAGGGATGTGTTTCTTGAAGCTGGCATTTAGCAACATTGCCATAGCTCTATTTTCCTAGGACTGACCTCATTTTTGAGACAGTGATCTCCCCGAGGAGAAAGTTAGTGACGTCACACAGGAGGAAGCAGAGAAGTAGCGGCCATGCTCAGCACCAACTTTCACCAAAGGATAATTCAAGTTCATGAGTGAAGGAGACAGACATGGCCAGGAGACAGCTTCCCTGCTGGGTATGAGCTCTGATGTAAGGGACCGAACACCTGGGCAATCTCAGCTTTTCCTACTCAGGGAAAGAAACTCTTGTCTTCTTTCCCCAACCAGGAGCCATAGATACCTGGGTACAGTTCAAGAAGATGCCTCAAGACAGCAAGGCAGAATCATTTCTCCCTCCCTATTCATTAAAAAAAAATAGTACTACAATGTAGCGCCGATTAATTTTTGTCAACTCAGACACAAACTAGAGTGGCCTGCAAGGGGGAACCTCAGTTGAGGAACTGTGTGGATCGGATCGGCCTATAGACATGTCTGTGGGGGAATTCTTTGATTGATCGTTGCTGTAGGAGAGCCCACTGTAAGTGGTGCTACTTCTGGGCAAGCGGATTGTATAAGAGAGCAGGTTGAGCAAGCCATGGGGATCAAGCCAGGAAGCATCCTGTCTCTGTGGCCTCTGTGGCCTCTGCTTTAGCTCCTCCCTTCAGGTTCCTGTCATACGCAAGTTGAGCAAGCCAAGGGGAGCAAGCAAAGAGGCAACATGCCTCTGTGGTCCCTGAGGCCCCTGTGGGCCCTGTGGCCTCTGACTTAGTTTCTGCCTCCAGGTTTGTTCCTGCCCTCAGTTCCTGCCACACTTTCCCTGTGATGGGCTATTACTGAGATGTATAAGAGGACATAAATCCTTCCTCCTGAAGTTGTTTTTGGTCAGTATGTTATCACAGCAACAGAAAACAAACTAGGACAAAGGTTAGAAGAGAAGAACCAAATGCAGTAGTACAAGGAAGGCCTTGGGTTAAGCTGAATTCCTTTCCAGAGAGACAGCCTGGTTCCTGCACCACTTGGCAAGACAGCTTGCCTCTTGAAGATTTGAGTTCTACCCTAAAGGAAAAAAGCAATATATGTAACGTGATCAACCTCAAGCTAATCCTTCCCTAACTCTTCTCTCCTAAGCTTGAGGTCTGACTCTAGGACCAGCTCTTCCACAATTTCTAACTCTTAAACCCAGACTCTCAGCTGATCCTCTTATAATGGCTTTAATTTCCCAGTTGTCCATACACAAAACCTCAGCACTACCTTTCAAAATAATTTCTGTGGTGACTGCTCAGTCTAGGTGTAATCCCACACAGCCTAGGATGGCCTTGAATGTGCTACATAGGCCATTTTGATTTTGATCTCCCAGTGTTGATCTTCCTACCTCAGCCTCCTGAATGCTGGATGACAGATATTTGTTACCATGCACAGTTGGCTAAAACAAACTGAATTTCTGAATCACTGTAGACTTACAGAAAAGTTAAAATTATGATAGCTTTCCCATTGGCCCATGCCACATCTCTTCTATGATGTGGTACACATCTCTCCTATATGTGGTACACTTGTTGCAACTATAAACTTGTGACACATTGTCTAGACTTCAGATATTATTCATATTCCTTTAACTTGGACCCATTGCCTCCTCCATGTCCCAGGACCCCATCTCAAATACCACATCCAATTGATTTGCCATGACTCCCCTGGGTTCCCTGGGCTTTCACATCTTCTCAGATTCCCTTTGTGTTGGGTGTCTTAAGACCTGAGAAGCTGGACCTGTGTTTTATGGATTCCTTAGTGAAGAACTTTTCCCCATTGAGAAATAGACCAACTTTATGAGTTTGGAGAGGGTGGCTACAGAGGCAGAGTGAGTCTTCACATCAGCATGATGTGTCATGGATGATGCTTTCCTCGTCCCCATCCCACCCTCCATAACTGTGTGTGATAAACCATGCAGTGGAGGGTTGCTTTGCTCCAAACTCACACTTCAGATCAGAAGTTAAACTTCATATTCACGATTCTCAACTGGACCAAGAGAGGTAATATGATTATTGCTTGAACCTCAGATCTCCTTCTCTCTCTTCCTCTACACATCCATTCCTTCCAAGAATACTCATTGTCTTTTGTGTGTCAGATACTGTACCAGCCTTAAAAACACAACCATACCTCAAACAGACAAATGACCTAAGGGTTCACAAGCTCACAATAATGGCATCCAGTTTTGCTAGGGAGGCAAAGAAGACCTGCCCAGACAGGTCTCCACTCTTGCTTATTGTTCTGGATTAGTTTTGCAATTCTGGGGACTGATCCCAAGTCTTTATGTGTGTCAGGTAAGTGTTCTACCATTCAGAAACAGAGCTTCCAGCTTCCATAACTGATGTGACGCCCAAGGACATAGGGGTCACTGTTACCATCATTATGACTGTGAATCACAGAGAATTTAAAATCATTAAGAATGGATCTTGAACACTGATGCAAAAATACTCAATAAAATACTGGCGAATTGGATCCAAGAACACATCAGAAAACTCATCCACCATGATCAAGTAGGTTTCGTCCCAGGAATGCAGGGATGGTTCAACATACAACAATCCATCAATGTAATCCACCATATAAACAAGTTAAGAAACAAAAATCACATGATCATCTCAATAGATGCTGAAAAACCCTTTGACAAAATCAAGCACCCCTTCGTGATAAAGGTCATGGATAACAGGGACATACCTAAACATAATAAAAGCTATATACAGCGAACTAACAGCCAACATCAAACTAAATGGAGAGAAACTCAAAGCAATTCCTCTAAAATCAGGAACAAGACAAGGCTGCCCACTCTCTCCATACCTCTTCAATATTGTACTTGAAGTTCTACCCAGAGCATTAAAACAACAAAAGGGGAGCAAGGGAATACAAATTGGAAAGGAAGAGGTCAAACGTTCACTATTTGCAGATGATGTGATAGTTTACATAAGTGACCCAAAAAAACTCTACCAGGGAACTCCTACAGCTGATAAATACCTTCAGCAAAGTGGCAGGATACAAGATCAACTAAAGAAAATCAGTAGCCCTACTATATACAGACTATAAAAGGGCTGAGCAAGAAATCAGAAAAACATCACCCTTTACAGTTGCCACAAACAGCATAAAATATCTTGGGGTAATGCTAACCAAACAAGTGAAAGATCTGTATCACGGAAGACACCAGAAAATGGAGAGATCTCCCATGCTCTTGGATAGGAATGATCAACATAGTAAAAATGGTAGTCTTGCCAAAAGCAATCTACAGATTCAATGCTATCCCCACTGAAATCCCAACACAATTCTTCACAGACCTTGAAAGAACAATTCTCAACTTTATATGGAATAACGATAGACCCAGGATAGCCAAAACCACCTTGTCCAACAAGACAACATCCATAGGCATCACCATCCCTGACTTCAACCTCTATTATAAAGCTATAGTCCTGAAAACAGCTTGGTATTGGCACAAAAATAGACAGGTAGACCAATGGAATCAAATAGAAAACTCTGATATTAACCCACACACATATGAACACTTGGTTTTTGACAAAGAAGCAAAAATTATACAATGGAAAAAAGAAAGCATCTTCAACAAATGGTGCTGGCATAACTAGATGCTGGCATACAGAAGACTACACATAGACCCATATCTATCACCATTCACAAAACTTAAGTCCAAATGGATTAAAGACCTCAACATAAATCCAGTCATATTGAACGTGTTAGAAGAGAAAGTGGGAGGTACCCTTGAACAAATTGGTACAGGAGACTGCTTCCTGAGCAAAACACCAGTATCACAGACACTGAGATCGATAATTAATAAATGGGACCTGCTCAAGCTGAGAAGCTTCAGCAAGGCAAAGGACACAGTCAACAAGACAAAAAGTCAGCCCACAGAATGGGAAAAGGTATTCACTAACCCCACATCTGACAGAGGGCTGATCTCCAAAATCTACAAAGAGCACAAGAAGCAAGTCTCCAAAGCACCAAAGGATCCCATTAAAAAGTGGGCTATAGACCTAAATAGAGAATTCTCAATAGAGGAGACTACAGTGGCCAAGAGATACTTAAGAAAGTGCTCAACATCCCTAGCAATCAGGGAAATGCAAATCAAAACAACTCTGAGATACCATCTTACTCCTGTCAGAATGGCTAAAATCAAAAACACCAATGACAGTTTATGCTGGAGAGGATGTGGGGAAAGGGGAACACTCCTCCACTGCTGGTGGGAGTGCCAATTCGTGCAGCCACTCTGGAAATCAGTATGGAGATTCCTCAGGAAAATGGGAATCAGTTTATCACAAGACCCAGCAATTCCACTCTTAGGCATATACCCCAAAAATGCACATTCATACAAGGACACCTGTTCCACTATGTTTATAGCAGCACTATTTGTAATAGCCAGAACCTGGAAGCAACCTCAATGCCCCTCAACTGAAGAGTGGATAGAGAAAATGTGTTACATTTACACAATGGAATATTCAGCAGAAAAAAAAAACAATGGAATCTTGAAATTCCCAGGCAAATAGATGGCACTAAAAGAAACCATCCTGAGTGAGGTAACCCAGTCACAAAAAGACAAACATGGTATGTACTCACTCATATATGGGTTTTAGACATGAATCAGGGGAGTGCCAGTCTACAATCCCACTGCCAGAGAGGCAGGGTAACAGGAAGGACTCTAAGAGAGACATACATGGTACCCCAGAGGGTGGAATGAAGCAGATCTTCTGAGCAGATTGGAAGCACAGGGTGGGGCAGGGGAAATGGAGCCAGGAAAAAGAGAGGGAGAAAAGAGGAAGGAAGAGGAGGACATGGGGGATCAGGAAGGCTGAGTTGGGAGAAGAATAGAGGTGAGTAGGAAAGGAGATACCAAAATAGAGGGAGCCATTCTAGGTTTGAGGGGAGATCTGGCACTAGTGAGATCTCCAGAGATCTACAAGGATGACACCAACTGGCAAACTAAGCAGTAGTGGAGAGACTACATTAAATGTCCCTCCCTAATAATGATTTTGACTACTGTCTTACATACATCCAGTCACAGAAGGAAGCAGAGGCAGACACCCACAGCTAAACACTGAACTGAACTCCTGGAACCCAGTGACAGAAAGGTAGGAGTGATGAGCAAAGGGGTCTAGTCTGGGCTGGTGAAACCCAGAGAAACAGCTGACCTGAACAAGGGGGGAGATCTTGGACTCCAGGCTGATGGCTGAGAGGACAGCATGGGACTGATCCAGACACCCTGAATGTGGGTGTCAGTGAGGAGACTCAGGCAATCTATGCGGTTTTTGGGTAGTAGTTCAGTATTTACCCCTGGCACACAAATGGGATTTGGGGACCCATCCCACAATGAGGGATGCTTTCTCAATCTGGAAACTTGGGGGAGGGCCTGGGGCCTCCCCGGAACGAAATGACAGACTCTAGAGATCACCCATGGAGGACCTTACCCTCCCTAGGGAATGGAGTGGGGATTGGGTGGGGGGGTTGGGGGGCTTGTGGGGGAGAGTGGGTGTGGAGGGGGAGGGAGAGGGAGCTGGGACTAACATGGGCAGCAAGCTTGTTCCTAATTTAAATATATAATAAAAGTGTAATAAAAATAAATAAATAAAAAGAAAGGATCTTGTTGGTTGGGGTTATGACTCACTCAATAAAGTGCTTGCCTCGCAAGCATGAAGACTCTAGTTTGATTCCAAGAACCCACAGAAAGAAGGCAAGTGTGCTGTGTAAATGTGTGACCCACAACTCTAACAAAATAAACAGCCAAATCACAAGGACTCACTGACTGGCTAGTCTACCCAGTCTAGTCAGCCCCAGGTCCCAGGGAGACCTGTATCATAAACATAAGGTAGATGGCTTCTGAGGGATGACACCAGATTTTGTCCTCTGTACTCCACATATATATTCACACATATACACAAACACACATGTGCATCCACTTAAACACACACACACACACACACACGTACATGAAAATATCTAGAACAAAGAAAATAATCACATAGTCACATCCTCTGAGATCTTGATCCTTTCCCCCAGGGCTAATCCATACCCAATAAGACTGAACATAAGATTACAGAAGTCATGAATGAAGTCTCAGTTCAGTCCTGGCAAGTATCTTAGGAAAGAGAATGAGGAATATGGGATATCAGAAAGGAGCCAGGGACAGTGGGAGTTTCCTGTCAGTAAAACCTTTTCCAATCACAACCAAGAGAACAAAACTTTTCTTCAGCCAATACCTGGCACAACACACTCAACATAGCACACAGACTAGCACCAAAACAGAACTGGTTCAGGAACTTCCTTCAACAGGATGGATTTATCCCCAACTACTACAAATGTTTCATTTTTAGGTAATTTTGTATTATAATATATGCAGAGCCCTAGACCCATGTCCAAGTCCCCAGGTGTCCACTGGAGATTGGTGTCAGATCTACTGAGGATATGGAAGGCTGAGGATGCCAGAGTCCTTTATATGCAACCCTCCTTTATATTTCCAACAATCTATGGATTACACAGAATACATAATAGAATATACCATAGAGTAGAACATGATGCACAGTCATCATCCTCTGTTGCTGAGGGATTGAGATATGGGGAATTTCTGTATGTCTTCAGGACAGGCATGCTTTTTCCGAATGCTAGGAAACTGCAGTTCTTTAAATCATTGGATGTGAAATCTGAACACAGATTTCTTGAGACGAGGCTACCCCCATCCAAACTTCCCCACTTTTTAAGTGGGAATATTTTAAATCAGGGGAGAGAGGAGGCAGGCTTCAGCATATCAAATGAAAAGGAACTTAAGATGGAAAGAGCCGCTGAAAAGAAAGGTCGACCAGATGCTCAGTCGTAAATGAGCTAACATTACAGGTAAATGCAAATTAAAACGAACAGACAAACAAAACAACAAACAAGCAAACATCCAGATAGTTCCAGCAACATTTACCACCCTGAAACCATTCAGGAAACCATTGACATCTGGTCCCCATGCTCCAAGCCCATCACCAGTGGTTGAAGTAAAATCATCCTAGACCATCACTCCACCCAGGGCACACGCTGGCTCTTCCAGCTGCACTTCCTGGTACACAGCGACACACTCGAGTTTTGACCAGGCCACCAGAACACAGGAGAGACAAGGAAGATGAAAACACAGCTAACTCTCAAAACTGAGAAAAGGACTTCAGCCAACACTTGAGATGATTCACAAGCTGGTCTCTGTTAAAAGCGATGAAAACATCTTCTCAGTAATAAGTCATTAGAAACAGTGCTCCATTTTAAGAAGAGAGAAGCATCGTCTGGTCTGTTTGACTTGAGACATCAAAGCAGGGGTCTTTAATCGCTCTTGGGCCCAAGGCTCCTTTCAGAACCTAGTGGAAGCCAGGAGTCTCCCTGGCGGGTAAGAGCCTGTACTCAGGGACTCAGCACTACCTACCAGCCCTTGCATGCCATCCTAGCCCCTCATGCTATGTGGGTTCTCTGTTTCCTCGGGAGCCCCTGTGTTAAAAGCTCACACATCCACGAGTTTTCGTTAAGCCCTCTGTTAAAGAAACATGCTCTAGGAGCTTGAAAGAAGAATTTAACAGTTTTAAGTATAACAAATTGGCCAGGAAAGAGAGCTTCATCTCACTTAGTCTGTGATGCACAAGTTAATTTTGTATCAGTTCCTAGGTTTCTTTCTAATTTCCCAATTCTCATTTCACAGGGGAAGAACACAACATGAAATCTGGTACCTTAATGGATTTTTGTCACGGAGACTGGAGATCAAGCTCAAACCTTGGCACATGCTAGCAAGGGTTCTACCACCGAGCCACACTCTCCAACCTAAGACTGTGAACTTAAGAGGACAAGATGGCGTTACTAACTATAGGCACGTCTGATTGGCACCTTCTTATTTTCCCTCTCCCATTGCTGGGTACCACCATCTGCCGCTCCTGTCCCCATGCATGGTATGATTCCACATTCCTCAGAAAACTGGAACCATGCGGAAGTAACTCTGTTTTCACTCAGCACTCTGTCACCAAGGTTCACTGATGTCTTCATGTAAGTGTATCGTTTCTGCCATTTAAGGGTGACTAATATTCCATGATGGGAACACCACATTTTCTTTTTCTGCTCCTCCTTGGGTAGGCATCTAGGTTATTTTCCTATCTTAAGGATTAGCAAGAAAGATGTGATGATCACAGGAGTGCTAATACCAGTTTGGGATTTTTTTTTAAAAACCTGTGGATAAATCCCCAGAAGTGTGACTGACCAGGGAACTTCTACTCATAATTTATTTTCTTTTTAATTTGTATTTACTCATTGTATATTGGTGTTTATAGATCCTCTGAACAACAGTTAGGTCCTCTTAACCACAGAGCCTTTGCTTAACTTTTAAATTAGGTTATTGCTTGTTTCTCATTTCTGACTTAGGATTCGGGAGCTCACACATGATCAGACTCTGTACTAAGAATCACAGCTCCAGCCCAGCTTGCCCATTCCTTATATTTATGAGTCAATTCCTTCCTCTAAGACCATTTTTCCCATCTAGTTTCCCCATCTCAGGCATCTGAGTCACCCTGTTACTCAAACATACTCCGCATAAGGAATCAGAAATAACTTGTAAAATGAAGAGGCCAAAACGAGTGGCTGCTTCTCTTCCCAGCCCTGGACATCAGTGTGTTCATGTCCTCAGTTTAGGGTCCTCTGAATAGCGACCATATGCCAGAATGGTGGGGTGTCAGCGGTTTGAAAAATACCAAGACTTCTCTTTAAAAAGTTTGCTACCCAACAAGTGGGTATATAGCAAGATGGTGGGAAAGCCTCCCATGTGCTTTCATCTTGGGAAAGCGGGGAATGGGAACTGTAGGCAGGAAGGAAAACCAACATCTGTCTTCCCAGGGACTGATGACTGGTGAGAAGGAAAGACGAAGAATGATGGTGTTGCTGGAACACAGTGCACAGTGGGCTTCACAGGAGAGGATGTGGTATCCACAGGGTGTGTGTGTGTGTGTGTGTGTGTGTGTGTGTGCGTGCATGTGTACATGTGTGTGTGTGTGAGAGAGAGAATTACATGTGTGGGTGTGTGTGTGTGTGTGTGAGAGAGAGAGAGAGAGAGAATAAGCAGTTACTCTATCCGACACTACCATAGTTAGCTTAAGTTGCACAAAGCATATTTAGTTTGAAAGCAACAACAATAGTACCATGTGAACAAAATTGGCTGTACTTAAGAGCAGTTATATGATTCATAGGCTGAATTCATTATAAAAATGCAGCGTCTTCTACACACAGCCTTCACCCCAATAGACGATTGTGCATGGTACTGGAAGGTACTCACCACTCTACCAAATGAGAAAGGTAAACATCAATCCAGATACAAACACATGTCTAAAATGATGACTCATCTGCCAGAACTTCTAGTGAAATAGTGGCAAAAAGACTGTGGAGTAACCAACCCAATATCTGATTGGACTTAAGGTCCATTTCATGAGATGAACCCATCTCTAACACTGCTTGGATGGTCAAGAATCTGAAACCAGATAGGACAGGGACCTAATAGAAAACCAAATACTACTGCCCTGCTAAAGGAATGTAACCACAACATGATTCCTAATGATATTCTGCTATAGTTGTAGATCAGTGCCTTAATCAGCCATCATCAGAGAAGCTGAGGCGAGAGGCTTTTTTTGTTTTTGTTTTTACAAGACAGGGTTTCTCTGTATTGTTTTGGAGGCTGTCGGTCCAGCCCGGCCTCGAACTCACTGAGATCCGCCTGCCTCTGCCTCCCGAGTGCTGGGATTAAAGGCGTGCGCCACCACCGCCCGCCTGAGGCTTGCCATCAGTTTAAGACCTGGAACACTTCGTGAGATCTAGATCCCTATGGCCCCGAGTATCAGGAGCAACCCTGGAGTATGAAGGTCCACAGGTCAGCATCCTAGCTACTCCCTCACAGTCCTTTGTACATAGCCTTAGGTGGGGATGTGGGGATGCACATTGGGGAAGCCAGTCCCCTTAGAATTGTATTTTCAACACAGATACAAAGAGAAATTCTCTTATTCTTATGAGAGATTATACAAGTGAATGGCATATATTTTTTAAAAAGTTATTCAATCTCCAGGCCATACAGTGGCATCTGATGTCTTCTACAAAGGCCCAGCATTAGTGTCCAGGTTCTTGCGAGTCCCTAACACAATCTCACCTCCACTGCATTGTCAACTGAGGCTAGATAAGCAATCTCCGGCTTTCAGTGACATCTACATTTCCCGTTTAAAAGTAAAAGCAACCATGATCACAAATAAACATCAGCTTGGTAGCAATAACCATTGAGTCTGAATATTTAATAAAACTACAAAATATTTATTGAAAAATTTTAACCTGTTTGCTCATCACCCCTTCTATGTTTTGCAGGGGGATGGGTTAACAGACTACCCTGGGCTCCAGCTTACCCTCCGTTCCCTATTGTCCCTGCATCCTTACAAGCCTGTGTCTGTGATCACCATGGGATTAATAGCCCTGCCAACCATGACCATTTAAACACCTTTCCTATGTTATGTCTTTCTTTCTTTCTCTTTTTATTTGCACCCTGTTTCCTCTGTCCCTGCCTGTTCTCCTCAGCAGAAATTACTCTCTGTCAGAATTTACTTACTAGGCCCAAGTCTGTTAACTGTATTCCATAGTGTCTTGTTGGGGGGAATCTGCTGTTAAGTGGAAAGCAGGAGAAAGCCAGTTTGAATTAAAGAAACAAATGGCCAGAAAGATTCAACACCAATTAATAATCTGTCAGTCCTTCTTTCCTCCTCCTACCCCACTACCAATTTCACAGTCACACTTTTAAGATAAAAGAAAATAGCATTCAAGTCCAGTCCCGCACCCCCCCCACACCAAACAACTGGTCCTTTCTGCTTATTACTGAGCAATGGGTCCGAATCCAAATGCCGAGAATTATTTTGTCAGGTCTTTGAAAACTTAATTAAATAACCTAGTCCCTCCACTCTCCTCAGTATCTCAGGTGGAGCATGGAGCAGCCTAAGGACCAAACTTGCTGGAGACTGACACTCACCTAACTGAGAATGGTTTTCTATGCCCGGAGTGGGTCCTGACTGTACAAGAGGCAACATCCACAGAGAGATGCAGGGAAGAATCCAAACAACACAGCTTCCACCTTGTGCTGAGGCCAAGGGAACCCACCCTGGGTCTGCACTTTAAGGGGTTCCAGTCCTGGCACACCACACCCCCTCATCATTTGCCTTCTCAATAAACCCTGGGATTTTCTAGGAAAATCAGCACATTAGCACACTTAAATCACACACCCTTGTACAGTTTAAAAGGGCTACAGAAGACTTATTAACTTGTAGGAATAATCATTTCATTGCTAGTTGCTACAGCACACACACACACACGTCCTCAAAATGAGCAAATTAAATCTGCTGCATGCATTTACGCTTTCAAGTTCTTGCAGAGTCTGTTCCTTTGAGGGGTGATAAAAAAAAAAAAGTGGAGCAGACGCGCAGTCCTTTGGTGTAGATGTCTGTACACCGCCCTTTCCCCCATCCCTGCCTTCATGTGCAGCAGCCAATCATTCTCTACATGTCTCGCATTCGTTTCCCAAGCCAGACTCCCAATTTCCCTCTCCAAGGCCGATGAAAGCCCAACAAGCATTTGCACTGTACTCACAATTCTGGGGTGTGTAATGCCGCTGTGTGTCTAAGGGGAAAACTGCTTAGTTTACTGTTGCTTTCCTTCCTGTTCAGGGCAACAGCAGCCTCTCAGTGCAGCTGAGGAAACTGGAGAGGAGAAAGTCCTTCCCACAGCAAGCACTGACGTATGAACTCCATTCCCCGGGAACCATGCTTCCTGATGGCACAGTCGGCTGGTTGTTTGAAACTTGTCTCTGAACTCAAAGTCAAACCGAGAGCCCTCAAGAGAACAGACCATCTAAACTCACTGAACTTGGTGACAGGTGACTGTGGAGCCAGACATGGAGAGTCATTTCCCAATTTACAGGAAAAATGCTGAAGACATGGGCTGCAGCATTGACGCACACCCTCAGACCAGCAGTTAGCAAAGAAGGTTCTGAGCCCAGTGGATAACTAGACCACATAAGAGCCTCACAGCCAGAGTGTCTGTCTGTTTTTTTTAAGTGCTGGACGCTTCTTCCTTGGATAAGACCTCTGTTCCATTGCATCAGACACCCAGTAACAGGATAGCATCAACCACCGTGAGCCTCAGAAGCGCGGGCAGGTCACAAGTGAAATGCTTTTGGCTGCCAATGGAGATTGACATGTGCTGTTGTCAGGAACATCACGCTGTCCAATTTGGCCAAATTGGCAGGCTCGAGAATAATCCGAGGTACACACTGTCAAATGGAGAGCTCAGGAATGAGCCGCTCTCTGTCATGACAGGCAGCTCCGTCTCTGTGGATTAAAATACTCCGCTTTTGTGATTGGAAATTTAAAAAAGGAATTTTATTTTTAGGCATTTGGTTTTGTTTGGACTCTGTTTGTTTTGTGGTAGACTTTTTCTTTTTAAAGCATTTATGTCCTGAATACTACAAAAAGCCCTGAGTGGGACATCTCCAGTTGGGACTTGAAAGTGCATAGGATTGGAAGGAAAGGGGGTTCCTGGGAGACCTTAACCAGAGACGGCTAGGCTGTTGCTTCTCTTCGGGGGCCTTCCTTCTTCTCCTCTGTGGGTCATGGGAACCTGGGAGCTCTAACTGAAAGCCTGTGTATTCAGCAGAACACACCACACACCAGTGTTAAGCCAGCCTCCTGCAAGGCTGCCTCCTAACAGCTCTGCTCTCTGTCTGCCTTTAGGATGTGCAGGCAAGTGGAACGGTTGCACGCATTGCATGCGAAAGGCCGCAGCCTTTGTCTTCTCCAAGTTCTGTCTGTTTCAGAGGCTAACATGCAGCAATTAGTCTAATTAATGTGAAACAATGAGCTGTGTTACCACTTATCAAATTGATTGTTCCCCTATCAAAACAAAACAGGCTGGCTTTTTGATGTAATTTCAAGAGATGATTTGAAATGTCATGTTACTGCAAGCCAATTACGGTATGACTGGAGTCACGGTCAACAGAATACATAATTAGCATGAGTTTGGGAAGGCTGCTTACCACCGGTATGTTAATTAACTCTCTTTTGTCATAAAACAAAAAGGTTGCAGGGGAGGTTTTGAAATAGGTGTTTTTTATTTACTTTTCTTTGTGCTTATCAATTCCGGGCATGACGGTGCAGAAGAATTGTAATTCCACTACTTCAAGTAAGCACTCAGCCACAAGGTCACGGGCAATGTCCAGGCTGCAGGGCCAGCCATCACACTCTCGTCCTGCCCGATGTGTGATATTGCTCAGGGAGTGAAATGGAGCACTGGACAAAACCCCATCGCAGGAAACACCAAGCTCCTTGAGACAAAGCTCTCTTCTCTGGGAAGCTTGCAAGCTTGGGCCGCACTCTGTTGGCATGGGAATTGCATCCAGGTGTCACCTTTCTGTGGTAGTCTTGTAAACTGGAGAGAGGAAACCCATCATTGGATGAAGCCACAGTCTTTACCTCCCTGTGGTATTGAGGGAATGCATGCCAGCTACCATGTGACTTTGGACAGAAATCCTATCTGCAAGACCAGGGCTCTGGGGGGGACTCTTGGTCATAACAGTAGGGCAACTTTCACACTCTTGATGAAGGAGTCAGTTCTGTAAGTTCATTGAACTGTAATGCCTCCTGGAATTCCTCTAATCAGTAACAGACTATTAAGAATCAAGTTCATAGCAGCCTTAAGAGGTTCATTTCCCTGCATGTATGACTATAGCAGTGACTGACCTGGAGAACAAGTTGGAAGCTTCCAGCAGTCTCCCCTTACTTTTCCTTGTCCAATCTAAAGACAGATGGGAGGTTCCTTCAGGCATCCCACATTTCCTTATGAGAATAGATACTTTGCTTAGGAGTTCTCTTCTCCTTTTCTGAGGGTTGGTTTTGGTTTGGTTTTACTTGGAGTGGTCTCCAGCAGTCAGAAAAGGGGCTTATAATACAACTCAGCAGGCAAAGAGCATCTGCACACACCTGACAACAAGACCTCGCTTCCTGGAACCCACACGAAGGTGGAAGAAGAAAACTGACTCCACAAGAAGTTGTTCTCTGACCCACATTCACACATCTCACACACACACACAGTGAGAGTACGAATTTTAAAGAGGCCGAAAAGTATAACATTATACCATTAGAAGACTATCAAGCTTAGAATATAAATTGGATTAGTTTTGCTTCAATTCATAAACATTGATGGTTTTTTCTGTTTCCTAGGTGTATTAATGAAAATATTAATGAAAGAGATGGAATGTGCTTTTTTTTTTTCTTTTGCAAAGGATGAGTGTCTGGTCATGTATAGAGGAAAATAACCAGGGTCTGCAAAGATGTCCTCTGACTTCCACTTACACGCTGTGACCCACATATCCATGTATGCCCCCCCACACTAACTAAATGCTTAGAAAAGAGGTTTGCCTCATGAAGTACAACCATCAGTCAGTGTTTGTAAGTGCCGGGTACATTATGGCCCAATTACAATCAAGGGCTATGTTAGATAGCAATAGAAGTGGACTAAGTTCATGGCTGGCCATGGACTAAGTGACAGTAGATGCCTAATTAAGAGCCAAAGGTTCACAGGACTCTAAGTTGACTGAGACGTCAAGCGTGTGCTTACCCAACACCCATTCCCCGAAATGGCTCTCTTGGTACATTAGGTCTTGAAATGGAGCTCCTTTCTCTGGAAACATCTCTTTAGTAGAAGTAAGGGAGACTGCCAAATATGCTTCATGAGTGTTTGAATCTGTACTACAAGGAGAATTTCGAGTTCTCAGTGCTTGGGCGTGATCACTGGGTTAAAGCTAAAGCACAGATTGTAGCATGAGAGGCCTTGACAATGGATCTCAGATTTTAAGTCAGGAAACTTATGACATCAGGGTTACGAGCAATTCTTTCTAATTCATTTCCTCCTGGACCAGGTTCTAATCTCAGCACTGGTTTGCAAAGCATCAGAAAGAACATTGAGTCATGTTTATTTTCAGTGTGTGTGTGTGTGTGTGTGTGTCTGCACCCGCGTGCGCACATACATGTATCTGTGTCTGTGGAGGCTAGTGGGCAGTCTCAAGTCATCAGTCTCCTTGGAGACCACAGCTCATGAATAGATAGGCTGACTAGAGAGCCCTAGGAATCCTCTGTCTCCAGTTCTCAACACCTGAGTTACAGCGCAAGCTACCATGTTGACATTTTTGTATGACTTCTGTGGCTCACACTCAAGTCCCCACATTTGCAAAGCAGGTATATCGCCAACTAATCCATCTTGCCAGTACCAAAATTTAACTTCCATACCAGAAAATTCTACCACAGGATTTTGTCTTAGTAGTTTTCTTCTCTAAGGGAGAGGAAGTGTGGGGACACCAGACCTTGAGCAGAAACCCACTTCCCCTTCGGCCTGGGAGCAGGCAGCTGTGAGATAATGTTTACTGAAAACAATTCAGTGCTATAAAGCTCTTGATAGGGCTCAGATAAGGGCTCCCTCACTGAGATACCATGACTTTCACACCCCCTCCGGCTAGATGCCTCTTCCTGTTCCCCTGCTGTCCCCCTCCCCGCCCCCCCCCCCATTCTGGGGCTTTAAACCACCAGCCAGGAGGGTGAGAAGTCTGGAAAGAATTGTATGTAGATGGATGGCAGAAGTCCTTTAAAAGGGAAGCTCTTTTTTCTTGGAGAGACTTCTCCTGAGAGACTTCTCTCTCCTAAGCGGACTTGGAATCTCCTCCTAAAGCTGACTTGGGAAGCATAAAGTTTTCTTAAAGCAACCGACCGGTCTCTATGTCATCTATCCCGACCACCTCGCCACATTCTCGGATGCAGGCCGCACAGCAGGTGCAACAATTGGAGGATCCCACCGAGATTGTGAAAGTGAGGTAAGTGAGCGGGTTCGTCTCTTTTTCTGGCCAGGGACAGATTGGGGAAAAAAGAAAAGAAACCATGGGGAATAGTTCTGGGAAGCTTAAATTACAGTATCAAGTTAAAAAGTTACTTGAAGGACATGGGACTACAGTAAAGTCTAAAACCTTAAAAGGCTTTCTAAAGTCGATCGAACAAGCCAGTCCATGGTTCATTACCGTGGGGGGGGGGGAGCTTAAATATCCCAGATTGGGAGGAGGTTCGCCGTGATCTTCATCAACTTTTACGAAAAGAGGGACCTGAGTCCCTGCCCCCATCCACATTCTCCTTATGGAGATTAGTGAAGGGCGCACTTTTGACAGATAAGGCTAGCCACCACCAGTTAGTCCAGGCCACAAAAGAGACTTCTCCTGAGAGACTTCTCTCTCCTAAGCGGACTTGGAATCTCCTCCTAAAGCTGACTTGGGAAGCATAAAGTTTTCTTAAAGCAACCGACCGATCTCTGTGTCATCTATCCTGACCACCTCACTACATTCTCGGATGCAGGCCGCACAGCAGGTGCGACAAGGAAGGAAGTTGGAAAGGGAAGGAGGAGAAAAATGGAGGGAAGGAATGGTTGAGGATTTTTTTTTCCAAGACAGGGTTTCTCGGTACTGTTTTGGATGCTTTTTGCTGCCAGGCATTGAACTAGTTGCTATGGAGTCACATACATACCCACTAGGGACTAGACTAAATTTATAGTTACCTTACTACTTACCAGAGATGGCAACCCCACACAGCAGATACCGTTTTCTCACCTACATCTTCATACTAATGTTAGCCTGTTAACAAGACTTAGAAGCCATAATTAAACCAAAGCTGGGCAACTAGCTCTGGCTCTTAAATCCCATTTCTTCTAGCTATACATGATAATTTATGTTTTGCTTTTTTATTGTATTAAATCTTGAATAAGGATTTGGCTGCATTGCTACAATAAAAGAAAAATACATGAAGATATCAACACAGACAGTGAGAGAGAGAGAGAGAGAAGAAGGAGGAGGAGGAGGAGGAGGAGGAGGAGGAGGAGGAAACCACAGACAGATGGACAGACAGAAAGAGGAGGAGGAAGAAACCACAGTCATAACTATCTCCAGTCCTCCAGTCTACAAAGTATCCAGATGGTTGATGTCTCTATATTTGAAATTTTGTATGAAGGTGATGAATGGAATACCTCATCACTGATACAGTTTAATGGCAAATCCAAAACCCTTTTCAAGATAAGCTGGGTGCTTGGAGCACAGGGCAGCTAGTCTTCTTTCAAACCCAAAACCCCTCGGAAATGGTATCTTTTGGTTTCAAGCAAACCTGAACACATTCTGCAAAAGACAAGTGCCGAACCAAAGAGCTATGCCATCTGTCCATCTAACCAGGTGCATAGCATCAAAACCTGCAGACAGTCTGTCCAGAAGGGCCAGAGGCAGCAGTACGGAGCAGCGGGGAGCAACAGTCCCCACAGACATTCTGTTAAAATATCAGCTGGATTCCCAGCTTGACTCCACCACCTCCCACAAAAGTGAACATCTCTTTAAGGCAGAACAAACTGGGCGAAGCCTGTTTTATTTGACTCCAGTATGGTGAGCACAGGCTAGGAGGAAGGAAGAGATGGAAGGGGGTAGGAAAAGAGACAGGAAGTTCACATGAAGACACGATGGCCTTGCAATGGGCCTGGAGCCTCTACTGAGAGTCGTGTAGGTGAGCGGAGAGTGAAAACGGGACACAGCAGAGCCATGTCATCAAACATCCTCTCCCAGACTTGCAGAAGCCACCTCTCTGCAGGGCAGAAATACTGGTCCCCTTTTTTCTGTCCACCTCTGGCCCATGCTCTTCTAGCTGAAGGCTCAAGAGAATGTAAAATCCCAGAAAACATGTGGCTGAGAGTAAGGGACGCCAGTGCACGAGGGGAAGGGACAGTCTTAGAGACGCGGGCTGCAAAACCTTAAGTGCAGTCGATCAAAACAAAGGGGTGTGGGATGTGCTCGTCGGCAGTAGAGGGAAGGGAGACTCGCAGACACGTGTTTGCGCAGGTATGCTTGCATGCACACACGGGTGTGTGTGTGCCTCTATGACATAAGTGTGCTACATGATTTACATGTGAAATCTGTCTTCCTAACCATTGCTGTCTGGAAAATAGAAGCCAACCACATTCATCCTTCTTACGGGATTGCACCCATAAGCTCATAATCTCTCCTTCAAGACTCCAACAAAATGGACATGACAGATAGATGGTGCGGGATGCCTTTGCGTGCTCACAGGTGTCTCTTAGTGTCCCCAGGGAATAAAGTCAAAGGATGCTCAGGTTCCCTATGCAAAATGTCATATTTGCCTGTAGCCATGCATATCCTACTATGCACTCTAAACAAATATTCTTTAAGTACAAAGCCGACTTTGTGACAGCATAGCTCTTTGGTACAGCACCTGTCTTTTTCTGTGTTGTCCAGGGGCTAATTAAAAGAAGGAAATATCTGCGTATGGACATCATTTTTTCCAAGTATTTTCTATTTCTGGTTGCTTTAATTGTGATGCCCATAGATACAGAAGGTTTTGTGTGTGTGTGTGTGTGTGTGTGTGTGTGTGTGTCTATGAGAAAGAAAATATGTATATGTGTATGTATGTATGGGTATGGGTATATGTATGTATGTATGGGTATGTAAAAATTAGCACTAGTTTCCAAAAAGCAAGGTTTGAAGAAAGGTAAATAAAATATAATCAAGGAAACTTAAATATCACCATTTTATGCACAACCCTGAATAAAACATGAAAATTTCACAGGCTTTCTCTGAAGGGGCACGCACACAAATAAGAAATTGAGGAGAATAAAGCAACAATGAAATGAGACACTGGTCTCCAAGGCTGGGGCAACGGGGAGAACCTTGCATCTACCAAGATTTCTCTTTTAAATCGGAGGCGACGGTTACTCTTGAGGAAATGTTTGGTGTGGGAGAAGGTGGGACCTATCAAACAAAATGAGATAATATAAATATTTCATTTAGTCAGTATCATGTCTTTATGATGATGAAAAAGACATTATTATCATATTTTTTATTCTAACTCGTAAAATGGCCAATCTTCCACATTTGTAATGGGCGACAGCACACGAATCTTAGTTTGACACAAAGCTCAGGCAAATCACCCAGAATTTTTAATATAAATGTAATGGCTTCTGATTTTAGAGAAAAATAACAAAGCTAAAAAAAAAAACCTTAGTTAACTATGACTTGCCCTATTGGTCATTTACATATGTGACATATGTGAATGCATCGAAAAAATAAACTTTCTGCATATTCATTATGAAGAGGACAGCTGATAATCAGAAGAAGAGATAGCAAATTTCTTCTTGAGGATTAGCCTCTGATTGGTTGAATTTCAACATCAGCTGGGCAGTTTTACCATTAAGTCAGCAGAAGTGAGTTCTTACACGCTACACCACTTTACTAGCAGAGAACACCAGACAGAGGGAAAAGAACACGCTAGAATAAATCGTGCATTATTTCTGGCATTAGTTAAAGGAACTGAGCATTATAAGGAAAAAATACAGTACCATTGATTTTTACAGGTGTTTAATACAGATAAGCTGAAAAAAGGGTTTCCATTTTAAGCCCAGCGATGGCTAAAGATGCATTCAAATATGTTCAAAAGCAATCTAAAGTCTTCTAAAATGGTGTTTAAGCTATTCAGGCAAAATGTAAATAGTTTTTGTCGTAGCCCCGGGGAATATAGAACAAAAGCTGGGCCCGGGGTGCTGTCTCTGGCACACTGCAGGCCTCTGTCAAAGAAGGGGTCATTAAAAGGGAGACTACACTGTTTATCCATCACCTGATCACAGGTGATTTAGTAAAAACATTACCAGACTGTCCTTAGGAAAGTAGACAGAGTAATTACCCAACACTGCTCTCAAGAGGGGCCACTCCCCACCCCCCCCCCCCCCGCCCGCCTGAAACAATCCTGCTAAGGAGTCAAGTATACGCTTGAGAA
Organism: Mesocricetus auratus; assembly: GCF_017639785.1. Lineage (NCBI taxonomy): Eukaryota > Metazoa > Chordata > Mammalia > Rodentia > Cricetidae > Mesocricetus > Mesocricetus auratus. The sequence continues at coordinate 6,770,358 of NW_024429266.1, forward strand.
AGGTGTTACACAAAGAACTGAAATCCAGTATTTTAACCTTGTGTGCCTTCAACTGGATTCTTTAAACTCAGAAAGGATGGGATTTAAAAAAAAAACAATACTACATCAATGTTATTGCATGCTTTCTAACAGTCCGATAGAAAACAGAAAGTCACAGGGCACTGGGACGTCTGTGTGTGTGGGAGAGCGTGCATTAGCTATGAAGTGATGTGTTCAAAGTTGGAGTCAAAGAAGGAGTAAGATGGTGGCTACATCGTCACCAAATGGAGAACTCCTCTTTTGTCTTACTGTGGGGAGGGGGGGCCCTCTGTCAGTGTTTGTGGGATCACTGATCAGGCAGTAGACTGGATAATGCACACAGTCAAGAAAGCAGGTGTCTTTTACCACTGAGGTTTGGTATCCGCGATGTGAGGGTTTCCCCTTGTGGCTTCTTCGCCATACACTGCTTTGTCTTCTGCAATGTAATTTTTCCCTCTTAGAAGTTAACTGTGATAACTCTAGCTCAGACATGGTCATCCAACCCCACAGCTCCCGTCTCAAGAACACCTCTTGCTTCCTTTGCTATGGGTGGAACCTAGTGTTTCTGACCTATTGAATGAGTGCTCCGCCACCCAGCTACAGCCCAGCCCGCTCCTGGAAGGTGCTCTCCCACCGGTTCCCTTCTGTGACCTTGGCTGGACACTGTCCTCTCTCTCCCAGCCCTCAGGTGAACTCAGTCGTACCACCGCTACAGCAGGCTTGTGTACACAAACAAGCGCAATTAGGCCAATCCTGTCTAGTCTATTCCAACAAGCATAAAGTGCCCATTACCTACACGGAACAGCTTCGAGGCAAGGACTGATAACAATGGAAGTAGAAAGGAATCCATGTGCAAAACCGTCACCTTTATCATAAGCACTAGGATAATTACAGGACATCATGTAAACTTAGAAAAAATACTCAGCACGGCTGCTCACCGCGGTGAGCTATAAAGCAAACAGAGTAACCAGAGGGGAGCTGGAAGGCTTTGTTGTAGAAACCCAGTCACTAAAGGATCCCGTGAGCGGTGGTTAGTAACCGACATACTGGAGACACCACGACAAGAATCTCATGACTCAGACAGCTTTGCCTGCTGGACACATGACACAGCCAGCCAAGACTAGGAACATCTGAGCAGCAGCCACGCCAGGCCTTCTGAGTGACACCTCAGGAAGCAAAGTGGCTCAGCTGTGAGTCTCTCAGAATCTTCATACGTAAGAGGCCTCCAAATGCCTTGCGTCACAAGGAACTGTAAAGAAAGATCTGCAGAACCAGTAAACTATTAACGGTATAGGGTTTAGCTACATCTGTAATTTTTCAGGCCAGGGATATGAGTTCCACCTGAGGAGAGGTAAAATTTATGTTACATAATTAGAATCAATATCGATTTTTTATTCTGATATAGATGGGGCCATGAGATCGCAGGACATAAGTTTTGAAGCCTGAGAATTGAGGTTTAACGTCTTACCTTGCCAATACTGAACAGGCATTTGGTCAGTTGCTTGACTGCACCCACCTTGAGGTAGCCTGCTGTAAAAGGGGGAACTAGTGAGTCCCGTGCCCCCTGAGCCTGTCAGAGGCATGAGACCCTCAGGCAGCTGGAGATTAAGTGTCTACCTATGCTTCAGCACTGTGATGGCATCACAGCTGGGCACTTTAGCTTTAGATGCAATGCGGGGAAATTATTTGGTAAAGTCACGTTACCTTCATGTGTGTGTGTATATGTGTGTATGTATATTCACATTAACACAGCACACATGTGTGGCCATATACGCAAGCACATATGTGGAGGCCGTAGATGAATGTGAGGTGTCTCCCTCAGTCACTCTCAAAGGAGCAGTTAAGCCCAAGCATGCCCTAGCTCTACCCTCACAAGCTAGGACTACAGGCAGGCAGGCCTCCATCCTCTATAAGCATATATGTGGACCGTTAGTTCCTCACACGTGGACAGCAAACGCTCCCTAGCTTTACTCCACACTCATGTATGTGCTTGGCAAAGTCCTCCCACGGCTCCTGTGAGCTTCAAGAATCGGTCTCCCTTGCATTCACCAGTGTTTATTAATGTGTTATGAACCTCTGCCGTGGCATCTGATTCACAATAAAGAGATTATGCATACTAATTTGTCATTTATTTTCCAATGCCTGCTTTCCTGCCTGAAGCACCACTAATATCCCAGGAGCTCCTCAACCCAATTACTTCTCATTTTGCATCATTGCTGAAAGTCGTGCTAATGTGCCCAAAGGCTTTGTGTGTGTATGACACACACGCACACGCACACACACAGAGCACCTGATTTACCCATGACAACACGGCTGTCACCTGCTGAGAAGCAATGCCCCCACACCTCTGGACCACTGAGCCCTGTCTAGCAATCAACCAAATTAACAACCTGGCTGAGCCATGGACAAGAACAGCCAAACTATGCTTATTCAGTATTTATTCTGGGGAGTAGATAGTGATTCTGTCTGCAGACTGAAGTTCAGACTGCAGAGGGAGTTGAAGTATGTCATGCCTATATATACAAATTGTTTTCTTTGTTTGTTGGGAGCACTGTGTGTGTAAATCATTCAATAACTGAAAAATTCAACTTATTCTTCCTCAAACAACTGATAACCGGTCACTTAGAGAAATCCAAAAGTTACCTTTCAAATTAATTTATTAGTGTTAATTCTACACATTATTTATATACAACTGCATATTGCCTGTGACTTTTGATATTGCCTGATACACAGATTTCAACTTTCCTGGGTAATGTTTTGCTACTTGCTTCCATCTTTTACCTTGAAAGCGTGGTTGTTACTTATTCTGGAAATTTCTGCGTCACTTAAGACAGAGGACTTCCTGGGGGGGGGCTCACCATTATGAATAGTAAACATTTTCCTACCACATGCCCCCCCACTCCTGCCAAGCTCAAGGTTCATTTAAATGTCTACAGAGCACCAAGCATAATCATATATTTTTAACCATTGAGCCATCTCTCCAGCCCATAATGATATTTTTAAACTTCTCAGTATCACCAAGCACACACAACTTGAATTTGAAAAATCCAATAATGTTGGCTACGGGGTGATGCTGACAGGTTGCTATGTATCTCAGACATGATCACCGTCAAGGATGAGATGTAGCATGTTAGGCTGATCTGGGTGAGGCTGGTAAGAGCCTGAAAGGATTCCGTGTTTAATCCTTCAAAGCACATTTTTGTCACTATTCTACTTTCACAAACTGGGGAGTGAGGTATGGAGGAGTACGTGATTGTCCCGAGGTCACACAGCTGGGAGCTGACTGCCCAGGCTGAGCTTTAACCCAAGTCATGCCATCTTCCACGTGGGCTTCAGAATTCAGTATTTTCCAGTAGGACCTTGAGAAACTGAAGACACCAGACTTGTAACCCAGAAAATGACCATAAGACCAGCTCGGATTTCCCCCTCTCCTCTTGGGGTCTCTGCCATCTGCCTTGGGAACAGAACCACCCAGTTCAAGCTGCCCAGGCCCACATGGTCGTCCCCACATGCTGCGGTAGCAACAGAGCAGGGCTTTCTCTGCCAAAGCAACCTGAGACTTTGGAGCTGGGTTCAGCACAGCTGGTGCAGGGAGGCTCAGATTTCCGCTGAACCGATCACAATGGAGAGAGGCTGTCATAGGACCACAGGAAGGCACATGCTCCCTCCCGGCTGAATTTTTGTAGCAAGTGTGCAGACTATTTAAAACTTTCCCTTCCACTTCTGAAATGCCTTCTTAGGGACAAAGTTCATCTGGGTGGGGCAGTCTGTGGGTCATATGCTGTATGGTTCCCCTGTGTGTTTGTTTTGGTTTTGTTTATTTTGGAACAGAAATAGAGAAATCAGTTTTCAAAGAAAAACATTTCAAATGTCCACGATTACTGACGGCATACATGGAATGTCACACTAGCAGAGGCTCAAATAGGAACGCTACAACAATTCTGCTCAAACGAAAAGCAAACTTGAGCTTGACCAACACAGTTACGTGTGTGTGTGTACAGGAGAGGGACTCTTTCATGACTAAGATTCATCTTGCTCATCAGAGGTAATCTGTCTAAACAGTGGCTGTCCACCAAGTGCTTGCCACACAAGTTTGAGGATCTGAGTTGGATTCCCAGAGATCAAGATAAGAAAAAAGCTGGACATGTTAGAGCACATTTAACATCTCAGTGCTGGGTGCTGGGAAGGCAGAGGCACATAGAGTCCTGGGGTTCTAGGCCAACTGAAGATGTCTGTCAAATGATGTAGACTGCCTGAAGAACAAAGTCAGAGTTTTACTTTCTATTGATATATACATACATGTATTCACAGAAACACATACCATGTTCACACACACACACACACACACACACACACACAGAGAGAGAGAGAGAGAGAGAGAGAGAGAGAGAGAGAGAGAGAGAGAGAGAGAGAGAGAGGATCGAAGGTCTAAAATGCAACTCCCATGTATGAAAGAAGCATGACTTTCAAATCCTGCAAATTCAAGGTCGTTCATTCTACAGGCTGGTCATTTAGCAGCAGCTTTGCTTCTAATTGTAGATTTAATAAGAGATATTGGGGCAGAATGGAGAATGTATGTTGCAACCCTTCTGCTAATTAGCTTTATTTAATCATTCTACAATGCATCCCTATTTTCAAAATAACATGCTGCACATGATAAATACTTATAACTTTTATTTGTTAACTGAAAAAAAAAACCGGGAGGGTATTCATCTTCACCAATCAGGACCTGACCTGTGTAATGAATGCCAAAGTAATGGTCTCCGTGTTTAGGTTTAGAAATAAGTAAGTCATAAACCAGAATGAACCTTACTTGCAGTAAGACTTTCAGAATTTGGCTGCCAATGGCACACACCTAAATGCCAGACTTCTAGCCTGCAACTTATAGATCAAGATTTGTGAATTCGAGGGACCTAAACTTTATTAAGTAGAGTTCTATATCTGAGGAAACACAAGAAGAATAAGGTTACCCATGGCTTTGACATGGTTTTGGAAAGACCTCTTTCTATAAAGAAGTCTCTGAACAGACATTGAAGATTTGCTTAAAAAATAAACACTGCTTCTTCCCAAAGAGGTCACTCAAGTGTCTTGAAATAATTACTTAGGACCATCGTTTTGTGACTTAGAGAAAAAGTTTCTTGGTCTTTTTATATTCAGATATCCTTACAAAATATTGCCTTTTCTGGCTCAAAAATATTTAATAAATTTAAGCAGTTTTATAGGAGAATGTATTTTTTTTCCTGAGGAAAGTGTAACTTGTTATAATTAGAGAGAAAACAAAATCAAACAAAACAAGGGCTTTGTGAGTCCAGAGACCATACTTCCCTACGAGAGGAAATACTTGGGGGGAAGCTGGTCAGACATCTGGCCACCTGGAACTTTGCAGTGTGCCTAGAGGTTATTCAGAGATGCTGGGAAACTGCCCCCTTGTAACAATTATATTTTTTTTAAAAAAGGGGGCTTTAAGATACAAATGAACCAAATGCAATCCATTTCAATCCATGGTCTTAAAAATTTATTCCAATAGAATGGCCAACGTGTCTCCTGAGCCTGGGAAGGGTGGAGAGTGACAGCACTCTGGAAAGTGAATTAAGAACACACTGTTGTCAACTCCAACGACATAATAAAGGTGGAAATGATTAAGAAGTAGCCCATCTTTCTAAAAAGTAAAATGGGTTTATAGGTCCTTCTAATAACAACTTTTACTCAAACCTTACATAAATAGGCTTAGATGATACAAATATTATGTGGGCCGTGTGAACACTCCCAGGTTCCTAATCATGTTTGGGGATTACCGGGTGAAACAGAGGCATCTCATTCCTATTGGGCCAGGGATTATGGCAAAGAAACATCTAATATTCCATTTTTTAATTTCATGCATTTTTTATTTACCTTTAATGATGCTGTATATATTCATCATCCTGAAATATTAAAACAGTATGAAAAAAGTAATAAATTGGTAGAAAATTTAAGGAATAAGAATGCAACCGCACGCAAATCATACACTATCAAGTGCTTGATACACATTTAAAATTACTGCCGACCACCGCACAGCCAAATTCCGAGCAGGTTTCTGAAGCACAAAGTCACAATAAGAAGATCAGCAGAGCAGACTGACATAATAGAATATTCATCCCTCTAATCCGTATGCAATTCTTTAGGGCTTTTTTTTTAAACAATGCATATGAGGTCTGACTGTATTCAGGATTTAAATAACTTGTCTCTCCCTTTCCTGGTCCTTCTGTACTTTTATTTAAAAAAAAATAAAAGAAACAAACCACACCTATACAGTTAACAGGTCTGCGCCATGGCTCTGGCAATGTCCAGTTAGCGCGCTTGCTTGTACCTCAGAAGAAACAGCGGCACTGTTGAACCATGCAAATGTTAATATGCATTTGTTTGTCTCTCTTAAATCCCTGGCAGTAACTGTCTGGGAAGAAGGGAAGCGACCCTCCTTCGGGAAGGAAATGAAATGATGTTTTGTCACTTAATTGCCAATTAACAGGTTGGTACTGCAAGAGGATGCGTCACGGAAATGCTGGCCACGGGGCTGAGTGTGGGCATTTTACCTTTGCTCTAGTCACCTTTTCCTGAGGACGCTGGGGCTGCCTATCAGGGCTCGCCCAGTGTTGTCACAAAGAAGAGAAAGCTACCAAGGAGTGAGGCAAGCACTTGGTACTCTGGGCCTTCATCCACCAGGTCACCAGCACCCTTCGGTGACCTCGCTCCCTGGGGGCTATCTTCTGATCGACAGGAAGCAGCTGCAGGTCCTCTCCCAGGTGGCACTTGGGTATTCTGATTTCTTTCTTTAATGAAGTCTCCCCCTTGTTTAAGTCTGTTCGTGCATGTGTGGGTCTGCACAGGCACACGCATGTTCACATGTGTGTGCACGTGTTAGAGTCAAGAGTTCCTCTTGGGGTCAAAGGACAACGTCTGGTGTCAGGTCTCACCTTCTGGCTTGTGTATAGGTTAGCTGCCCAGTGGCTTCTAGGATTCTCCTGTCTATGCACCCCCATCTTACCACAGGACAAGTACAATCACACTCAGCTGAAGGTGTGTCCTGTGGATCCAAACCCAGGTCCTCATGCTTGGAAAGCAAGCACTTTACCGGCTGAGCTGTCTCTCTCCCCACAAACACTGTATCTCACCAAAGAGGGAAATTAATGAATCAGAAACTAGTGTGAGTGCCTGTCATTCTTGAATTCAGAAGCTTCCTCTTCCAGCCAACTGGAAGGATTTGTCCCCACCAATCTGCATCGTCCTTTGCCTTAAAGCAAGTCCCCCCAGAGCAGAGGCTAGGTCATCTTTCCCAGACTCTTATCTCGTAATAACTATCACAGTCTGGCACTTAGTGGGCCTTCAGCAACAATCAGTCTGGCACCTGGTGGGGCTTCAGTAACTCTTCTGTCATTTTGTTGTTGTTGAATTGGTTGGACCTGGATTTGTTAAGTGTTTCTGTGGTGTTGTTTTCAGCTTGCTGTTCAAATCAGTCCCGTCTAAACCTGGACAACATGAGTAACCGAGTAACCAGAGGGGACCAGGCCTTTTCAGAAAACGCACTGGATAGAACCAGCACACACCTCAAACACTGACAGTGATGGAGAATCAGTACACAGCTCCACACGGCAGTGAAGACGTTTACAGTCGTGGAGAGGACAATACAACATTAGGAGCAGCACGTGGCATTAGTGCCAAGAAACGGAGAGTGATTGTGACGAATGAATGGGTAACATGAAGAGAGGAAAAGATGTCTTCACCCACTCCAAGAAATGGAAGAGGATCTACCAGGAGGGATGCCTCAATTCCAGTGTGGTGAACATACATTACAAAAAGTTAGAAACGCTGACACATTTGAATGAGAAGCTTCATTCCACAACACAGTTCTTAAAAACACTTTGCCATGCTGACCGTAAGTGACGGCTGGGTGTCCAGCCCTAACCAAGTCACCCTTCTGGCCTCCTCACCCACAACTTGGGGAGCATCCTGGGTGAGGAAGCAGAAAGTAAGTCTGAGGCTAGAAAGGGTGCCATAAAATGCTGTCTTTCTGACAAGGCAGGACAACAGCTCACAGACTCATGATAGCCACAGTTGCCCACAATAGATCAGGAGCTTGAACCATCTTCCAGGTTGAGGCCCTACCCCTCCCTGAGGGTCTGTTGGCAGTTAACAGTTGTTGCGGAGGAGGAGACATTTTTCTTCAGTGGTGTGCCCACTGGTAAGGTGCATATGACCCAGAAAATACCCTCCCCCATGCTCATGCAAGCAACTAAGCTCAGTGGGTTATTAGAAAAAGGAGCTGAAACTAGGCAGGAGACTCCGTAGGAAGAAGGGTCCAGAGGATGGGAAAAAGCAGGACAGAGAATCAGGGAGTGAATACATATAATAAGAATGAAATGGAATGAATTTGTCAAGAATAAATATATTTAGTATTTACATAAAGATATAGGTACATTTATCTGAAGATATCAAAAGATATTTATATAAAGATATAAAAAGGAAGATATCCCTTGCCAATCCTTTTGTCATTTGTAGCATAGACAGTGACTATTTCCTTCCAACACAAACCAGAATCAAGATGAGCCACAAAACACAGTGATCAATGAGTTTGTTCATGAATGTTTGAAACTTAGTCTTCATCTCCCTTTGAAAATAGTAAAACATCTCAAGGGCAGGGGGAATCTTCAAAATATGCAATAGCAAAGGGCAGAAGAGAAAATGGACTTCCTGAAAGTTGATGTAAATTGCAAGGAAATGAAAGATGATGTCCTCTCACAGCCCCTGTACCTCCTTTCTGAGTAGCTATGATCACAACACTGTTTTCTATGATCACAACACTGTCTTCTGTGATCACAACACTGTTTTCTATTATCACAACAGTGTCTTCTGTGATCACAACAGTGTCTTCTATGATCACAACAGTGTCTTCTGTGATCACAACAATGTCTTCTATCATCACAACAGTGTCTTCTATGATCACAACATATGATCACAACAGTGTCTTCTATGATCACAACAGTGTCTTCTATGATCACAACAGTGTCTTCTATGATCACAACACTGTTTTCTATGATCACAACACTGTCTTCTATGACCACAACACTATCTTCTGTGATCACAACAGTGTCTTCTGTGATCACAACAGTGTCTTCTGTGATCACAACACTGTCTTCTATGATCACAAAAGTGTCTTCTATGATCAAAACAGTGTCTTCTATGATCACAACATTGTCTTTTATGATCACAACACTGTCTTCTATGACCACAACACTATCTTCTGTGATCATAGCAGTGTCTTCTATGATCACAACAGTGTCTTCTATGATCACAACAGTGTCTTCTATGATCACAACAGTGTCTTCTATGATCACAACACTGTTTTCTATGATCACAACAGTGTCTTCTGTGATCACAACACTGTCTTCTGTGATCACAACACTGTCTTCTATGATCACAACAGTGTCTTCTATGACCACAATACTATCTTCTATGATCACAACAGTGTCTTCTATGATCACAACAGTGTCTTCTATGATCACAACATTGTTTTTTATGATCACAACACTGTCTTCTATGACCACAACACTATCTTCTGTGATCACAACAGTGTCTTCTGTGATCACAACAGTGTCTTCTGTGATCACAACACTGTCTTCTATGATCATAACAGTGTCTTCTATGATCACAACATTGTCTTTTATGATCACAACACTGTCTTCTATGACCACAACACTATCTTCTGTGATCATAGCAGTGTCTTCTATGATCACAACAGTGTGTTCTATGATCACAATACCATCTTCTATGATCATAACAGTGTCTTCTATGATCAAAACAGTGTCTTCTATGATCATAACAGTGTCTTCTGTGATCACAACAGTGTCTTCTATGATCACAACAGTGTCTTCTATGATCACAACACTATCTTCTATGATCATAACAGTGTCTTCTATGATCACAACAGTGTCTTCTGTGATCACACAGTGTCTTCTATGATTACAACAGTGTCTTCTATGATCACAACACTGTCTTCTGTGATCACAACAGTGTCTTCTATGATCACACAGTGTCTTCTATGATCACAACAATGTCTTCTATCATCACAGCAGTGTCTTCTATGATTACAACAGCATCTTCTATGATCACAACAGTGTCTTCTATGATCACAACACTATCTTCTATGATCATAACAGTGTCTTCTATGACCACAACAGTGTCTTCTATGATCACAACAGTGTCTTCTATGATCACAACAATGTCTTCTATCATCACAGCAGTGTCTTCTATGATCACAACAGTGTCTTTGCTCCAATACATTATTTTTTTTCCAGCTCACATTCCCATGCTAGCAAGCCTTTTGACTCTAGGCACTCATTCAAGAATTCAGGAGTGTTCTCAAGTTCTCCTGTGAACTTCTGTCAGCTGAGAGCAGTGGTTCAGCTGCTGAGTCTCCACTGATTAATCCAGCATTTGGGAAAAGCCTCCTGTAAGCAGTGGACTGCATTGCAACTAGCCACCAAAGCCAGCTAGGGTCAATAAATTACTGGATATTTAAGACTGTTGACAAGAGGTCAGAGATGTCCCCTCTGAAGGGACAAAGAAAGCAGTAAACCTCTGCTAATGTTTAGATTTCATGGTTAGCTCCCACCACATTCTTGAAGATCGGTTGTCTGTGGAAGGCTCTCCTGCCCTGTCTCCACTCTGCTGGGGTGCTCACGGCTCTCTATGCTTTGCTTTTGCAGCCTTTGTGAGCTGAAAATACTTGATCCAGATCATTCTGAAAATTCCTTCAAGCCACACTGTGAGGTTTCCAGATCCTGGCTTATATCACAGATTCTGCTCGGTGTGTGTGTGAGGGGGAGGGAGTGGGTGGGTGTGCATGTGCCCATGTGAGCGTGTAAGTTTCCAAGCAAATAAGGATGTATTAGAGCAACGCCACACCAGGGCAGTTGGACAAAGAAGTTCTGGAAACTCTCATCCTTCTTGCTCCCCTATCCTGCCTCTCAGCACAGATGTGTGCCTCGTTTTTTTTTTTTCTAGCAAATGCCTGTCTCACCTCATCCAGTCCATAACTCCACCTTTTTTGGAAGTTGCTCATTTGTGGGATTTTCTGTTTGATGGGAAACTCTCTACATGTTTTACAGTTTCAAACAAAATTCCATGGTTATTTCTGAGAGAGATAGCAATAATCAAATGCCAAGGATTCTTTGGGATTAATCCTAAAACAGCACCCTGTTCAAGTCTCAAAATGGCATCTTGTGGTAGGTGAGTATAATCTCAATTTTACTGTCACAGTGTAATGAGACACCACCCAGGCCATGGGCTTCTGAGTCTGGGATGCAATGATGATCCCCCATGTGACAACCCAGAGAGGGTTAGGTCTTTGTCATGCACACACTTGTCTTTCAGCTGTTTGGAAACTGGTACAAAGCTCTTGGCATCTTCAAGGAGGCCTATCCGACATTACCTGTAAAGATGGTGAAGTTTATTTGGAGGTGCTCTTTCAAGATAACGCAATATAATGTTTTGTTCCACACTATGCATATAAGCATACCGTGCCTACCCAGTCTGCAAATGGAAAACTGTGGCCAAGCTAAGTATAAATAACTGGCTGTGGACAAACACCCTGAAAAAGGCACTGTTTGTAAATCGGTTTTCCTTACAATACAAATTCCAGCACACTCTAATGTCTGCGTAGACCTGGAACTATGTGAGATAATTAACACTTAGGGGAAACCAGGATACTGGAAAATCTAGCAAATCTGCAACAGTGGTATAAAAAATAAATAGTGGTACGGAAGTGGTCACAGAAATGCTTGGCAGAATAGTCACAGATGATGAATTGATAGAAGCAGATGCAAGGTAGGAAACCCATGCTTTCCAGGCCTGACTCTGAACCTGCTGAACCCACTGCACACACCTGCTGTTTAACAGGGAGAGGGCAGGTGCACGGAAGGTTTATCTCTGAGTCATCAAAGATTTGTGCTGTTCCTCAGACTGGAGCTGCCCCTGGGTATCATGGATTATCCCCAAGTTCCCCCGTTTGTTTATATAAATGGGCCACTGGCTGTTGAAACACTTCACAGCACTTAACTAAAGTAAGCAAAGCTCTTGAACTTTAAATATCCAACAAGAGGAGCCATTGACAAGCAGGGTTACTCAGCAAATCTCAGACCCACTCGGAACCTTATACAACTGCCAGGGTTACAAAGAAGGCACACAGCCCAGATACTTATCTCGATTTCATCTCCACAAAGAGGACACTGTCCTGATTTGGGACATGGTTGGGGCAGTAATCCCACCCAGAGTCATTTGCTGGCTCTGCTTTTTGTTGAGACTGAAGATAGCTTAACTCAAGGAGAGAAGGAGCTGAGTTTAACTTGTACATGAGCCTTCTAGCTTTCCGATTCCCTTTCAAATGGCTAGGAATTACAGAGAGAAAGTCCATGAGAAGGAACATAGACGGATGCCAAGGCGTCTGGTTACCAATTTGCTTGTTTTCTGAAAGAATTTGTCTAAGTCATAAATGTCTCCAAGGCCAAAAATCTAATCTATAAAGGAGGAAGGAAGTGGAAGACCCCCTTTTTGGCTCTGACACCCCAACATTCTCCTACTTGCTATACTCACGATGGTAAAACCACTTGGTTTGTCTGAGTGGCTGGACAAAGAATGGCAGAGATGGATGTATGCAAAATTCTAGGAAACATCCTCTCCAGGACACAGTGGATATTTTTGTGTCACTCCTTTTATGTTTAGGAAAGAACCAACTGCATGTGCCCTTGATGGTTCGGGGAAGTGTGCGCTTTGCTCTGGGGTGAAGCTGTTGTGGGGGGCCCTTCTCCTTTCATTTCCTTTGGAAAGCCATCATCTTACTGGAGCTGCCAAAGCTATGTGGCTCTGAATCAGTGCCAGCAGGAAAACCCAAAAGGAAACTCATTCACCAGAAGAAATGTAAACTTTGTAGCCTTATTCCTAAGTTTCTTCCAAGGCTGACCATGGGCTGAATTCCTTCTCTTCTGTTTGAAGCTTACCTGATGTGACCCTCTGTGTGCAACCTCTTCTTGTGATGGGAAATCTTTGCTGCGTCAGGGATTGGGAGCTGAGACACAGGCTCTCTTGACCTTAGTTTAAAGACTTTTGAGAGACTTGCAATTTTTACTTGCTACTGGCCTATGATATCATAATTTAGAGTACCCTAAGCATTAAAGTAATAGTTACACTGTTAACCACGGACAAATTACCTCCCATGACAATAAAAATCCAGTCTGTTTCCTGTGTACTCTATAAAACAGGAATGGCTGGAAATCTGCAGGCGTTGGGGGCAGGTTTCTGACCACAGAGTTTTTCCTTATGATTTCCCTTCTGACATAACCATATGTAAAGGTGGAGAAAAGTAAATGACATTCTTTCTCACGCATCCCTTAAGGCCCCGCTAAGACCAATGGCTAAGGTTTTCTTCAAGGGCTTTGTCAGGGGCATCCACGTGGCTTAAGGACTTTTTTGCCTCATTTTGCTTTTGAAAGCCTAGACTAGAGAGAGTGGGAACTAGCAAATGATGAAATGTAGTCTTCGGCACTGATCGTGCAGGGAATCACTTTACAAATTCTCCCACATCCTAAGTTATAATTGGGTTTTAATGCATAAAATGGCTGAGTAATTTAAATGTTTTGAAAAGAAAACAGCCTTTACTAGAGTTTATGTAGTGGTAAGCCTATTTGTTATGATGATTAACTGCGATCCATATATTTCAGCATGGGTGTAGTTTACACAGAGGAACTGCAGAAGGCAGAGGAGACCCATGTACCAAACTTCCTTCCTATTATGGTGGACCAGAAGCATGGATTTTTCTGAGAGATAATGATGGGATGACCATATTTTCTTTTGTTTTTTTTTGCGAGACAGGGTTTCTCTGTATTGTTTTGGAGGCTGTAGGTCCAGCCCAGCCTCGAACTCACAGAGATCTGCCTGCCTCTGCCTCCCAAGTGCCAGAATTAAGGGCATGCACCACCACCACCCGGCCGAACTATGAACCATATTGAGATTGCCGTTTACCCGACTAACTCACCTTCCAAATGGAGAATAATGAAAAATACACCCTTACTGTCTGTTTGCCAATGGTCTTTCTTAAGACAAACTGCAGTCCATGAGAGGGTCCATAGACCCCAGGAAATACCAAAATGCAATCATGTAGTGTGTGTGCGTGTGCACGCGTGCATGCATGCAGTTATGCATGTTGTAAAACACCGAGGCTATGAACCTTACATTTCATTTCTCAGATGCCATCCACATACTTTTGACTCTCTTACGGGTCCAGAACTTAACACATAAATTAGGTTATGTGGTCAGTGAGCTCCAGGCTACTTTACCAAGCTTGCATTTAGATTCCAAGCATGTGCTACCATGCCCAGTTCAAACTCGGATCTGCAGGCTTGCTAGGCAAATGCTTCACCATCTGAGCTGCCTCCTCAACCCAACACATGGTACGTACTTAACTTTTAATGACAACCCATTAAGAGGTGGGAAAACAGAGTCCATGCTGGATTGTTCTAAGCAGCCAGCAGGATGACACGAGCAAACACACTGGAAGAAGCAGTGAGGTATGACATGTCATCACGGGGAACTCGGTGGGATACACAGTAAACACACCAGAAGAAGCAGTGGTTTGCAAAGTGCCATTGTAAGGAAATCAGAACATTGTTAAAGATCTCTCTCCAGCTAAGAGGAGGGAAGACATTCAGAAAACCTGAGATGGCACATGGGAAGTTATTTCCAGTTAACAGAACTGAAGTGAGCAAGATAATTAATATTTGGCAACGTTCATGAAGGAATCATGGGGGTAGTTAGGTGGGCATCTTGGGGCTGTAAGTCAGCTGTGGTTGCTTACACTCTCTGGACCATGGTGGACAGTGAGAAACTTCTGGTAACACGATTACACATCAGCATCCTAGTGAGGGACCTTCTAGATCCTTCTAGAGCTTTCCATCTCCTGCAGTTCCCCAAAAATTCTCAACTAATGAGGTCAATCCGCTGTCAGGGTCCAAGAATCCATCAGCATCTCTTTTGTAAAGTCAAGGCAGGAAAATAAATTCCTGTCCAGGTGGATTGTTCATTCCTTGCTAACAAAACCAGAGGAACCGCAGGCTTTACCTGAGAGGGTTCATATCCCAAGACAAAAAAAGGGAAGGCACGTAGACTTCATTGAAATACCGTTCATGAGTTTGAAAAGAACTACTCAAATGAAGTTCTAACGATAAAGGGCTCAGGTCACAATGATCCAAACAAATTGTTTAAAGAAAAGGAAAGAACAGAGAGGTGGGGGGGGGGGAGACATACAGACGGCAGGCAATCAGTGTGTCAATGAGAACTGCTGATGGAACGAATCTAATGTATATTCTTATCTGGCTGGGTAAACACATGGCACGATGAAACGGGGTGGAATAGAGGGAGCTGGTACACCGAGCGACCTTGTGTTTCATGTGCTAGCTGTGAGATCTGGGCTTGGCCGCCATATCTAGCAGCACGGTTTACAACCTGCCTCAGAAGCCAAGGGGGGCGATAAGCAGAGGTTAGCCACAAGCCTGCCATTGTATTATGTAGCACTGCTGGCTATCGTGTGAATTTCTTTTATAAACCTTGCCCAATTTCATCTCAGAGTCTGCTAATAAGTCCCTGGAGTAGAGATTACGGATCCCATTGAGCAGATAAAGCACTTTAATCAGAAGGCAAGGACGTTTACCATCGAGTCCGAAAGTCTTTCTCATAACTTTAAACCTATGCTTTGTAAACCAGGTGCCAATATTATCAGTTTTGGATTTTGGTTCAGAAAGGAATTTGAAATTGTTACTTCATACCTTCCTATACCCTGATTCTTCTCTCAGCCCTGTGGGCATGTCTACGGGAGACTGTCTTGGTTATTAGTGCATGTAGGAGGGTCCAGTTGACTCTGGACCTGAGGCACACCATGCGAGGAAACTAACGAAGCATAATCCTGAGAGCCAGCCAGCAAGCAGTGTTCTTACATGATTTCCGCTTGAGTTTCTGCCCTGACTTCCCCCATGGTGCACTGTGACACGGAACTAGAAACCAAATGAGCCCTTTGCTTGACTGTGTTGATTTTGGTCATGGTGTTTCTCACAGCAACCAGATGAAACCAGGACATTCTGCAATGATCAATTGACCAAGTAAAGTCACCTTCCATGTCTATCATCAGGACAGGAACTAAAACTTTTCTTTCCCAACTACATTGGAAGTGGATGGAGGGGTGCCTTACTATTCAAGAGATACTGACACTCAAGCATTGATCGCTTCAAAACTGCAGGAAAATACCACTCACATCTACAGATTGCAACATTTGGGAAGGCTTAGAAGGATTGTTTATGATGAGTATTAGTAGTGGCTTCCTGTGTGCAAAGTGACAATAGCTGGTTTTAATCTCCTGTATTGGTCTACCTGTACCTTAACAAGTTATACTAAACTTTCTCGGTGACATACCCCTCTGGTTATGTCAGTTTAAGAAAGAAAGACTGTAGAGAAGTTCCATTTATCCTGTTGTGGTTTTAGAACTTCTTTACAATCTGTGTGAAGTTCTGATGGAGCAACCCCACGGCTCTTCATGTTTCCTTCTGCCTCCTGGAATCCACAATCACCATGAGGAAGCTAGCACAATCTCCACTCGGCCCCTCACCAACTACATGGTCCCAAATACCAGAACCTCTGGACTTTGTCACCTATAAAACGGGAATCATGAAATAATGTCCACCCCCTGCTACAAAGCGGATTTTCTCAAGATTGTCTAATACTCCATGACTGCTTTCCTCAAAACAAACAGCGCTTACTTCAAGTAAGACATTTGCTATGCAGCTGTGTGTGTTATGTGCACATGTTGATGCTGGTGCTTACACCTGTGTGGGGTGCGTGTGTGTACACATAGAGACCAGAGGTGACAGTCGGAGGTTTGCATTATCATCGTCTATCCTTCTTTGAGACGGCACCCCTTGCTGAAACTGGAGCTCACTGACTGACTGAACCGACTGAGCAGTCAGCAAGCTTTGGCACCTGCCTGTCTCCACCTCCCCATTTCTGGGGTTACAGATACACACCACCACACACCTGGCTTTTATGGGCTGAAGATCCGAACTCAGGTCCTCACGCTTGTGTGGAGGGTATTTTACTGACTACGCCATCTTCCCGGCTCTGACCTCTAGTCTGGATTAAGCTGATGTTCTGTGCATGTGTTCTGTCTCCACAGTAGGCTTGATATGAAACCATTGAAGGGTGTGCACTGAGCAGGTGCGCCAGAAAATATAGAGGTAAGGAGCCCTGTTGGACACAGTCAGGCAGGACCTGCCAGATCTGGTAGCCAGCCACAGAACGAGCCAACAGCCAGAGGTGACTGCAGAAGGGCAGAGCTGATTCCCAACAGAACCAAAGTGAAGAACAGACTCATGCGAATGGGGCATTGAACCAGGAATTGAAGAGAGGAGGTGGAATTCCAACACTGGAAACTGAGGACACACACTGGGAAATGATTAAGAGCTTGCAGATTGTCTGTAAATTTCTAATACTTATCATTATGGCCCACAGCTCATTTTCCAACACCTCCTTGTCTGTGAGCCTCAGCTTACATCATAAATGACTCTTTCCTGCATAAAGCTAGCAGTGGCTGACCATCATCTTTGCTGCCCACGGCAAGGAGAGAGTGCATGAGTGACAATTCCTACAGGAAGGAGCTTTGGTCTGCTGCTGCCAAAGGCACAGCACTTGTGCTAGGAAAAAAAGCATCATTGTGACACTTGATGGCATTTATGATCATAGGGAATGTCCATACACACACATACACATGTACACACATGCATGCACACATACATGCATACAGGTGTACATACACATGCACCCACACACATACAGAAGCATCATAAACTTAAGAACTGAAAGTAAATTCTGCCTCTGAAAATACTTGAAGTATGTAATGATTGTGTGTGGGGGGTATAGGCCTATTTGTTTCTCTTTATGAGCTTCTTGCCTAAACATGTGTAAGTGGATGTGAGTACGTGGTGCCCATGGAGACTGGAAGAGGTCACTAACCCCTGGAAACGGAGCTAAAGACGGTTGTGAATCTTCATATGTGTACTGGGATGAGCCCAGGTCCTCTGCACGAGCACCAAGTGTTCTTAACTACTGAACACAAGGAAAATCAAAATCATGTGACCAGAGCTTCACACACACACACACACACACATTCATAAGCATGCTGTCATACACACATGCGCATACACAGCTACACATGCATGCACTCACACATGGGGACAGGTGGATCATTTTCTTAACATTTCTGACATTATGCCGGGCAGTGGTGGCGCACGCCTTTAATCCCAGCACTCGGGAGGCAGAGGCAGGCAGATCTCTGTGAGTTCGAGGCCAGGCTGGACCGATAGCCTCCGAAACAATACAGAGAAACCCTGTCTCGTAAAAACCAAAAAAAAAAAAAAACCATTTCTGACATTACATATAGTATGTACACATCTCTACTATGAACGCAAAACTCCAGCACAATGCATTAAACAAAAAAAGCATGGCTGACCACAAGAACTTCAGTTTTTATTTAATTTTTCATTCCCGTTAAAGAGCTGAGAGCAAAAGCTGACGTTGAGGGTTACTGCACGCTGTCTACAGCAGCCCACTCACCAGAAGCTTGCCTTACACCCTGACCCCTTCACTCCTCCCTAGCTTGCTCTACTGCGTTTGTAATGCTGATTGGTCTGCATCTCAGTGAACCCCTGAGTGTCCCCGTGCCCCATGGTTAGAGATGAGCTCACAGCATCGGGAGTCAGCCTGGGAAATATCCACCAAGATGGGACTGGGCCACTTGTTAAAGACACGAAAACAAATGAGACACAGGTGCACAGATACATGCTTAAACAGTGTCTCTTTCAGTATTTGTTTTAGAAGATTAAGCTGTCTCAGAAAATAAGACTCAATTTCTAGAATGGCTGTGGAATTCAGGATAATAGTCTCTCTGCTCTGTGACCCTGTGAAGTTTGTTCTTTCTGTGCAACCGGGACCACGATTTGGGGAGCAGCCCCTCCCTGCAATACACACACACAAAGAGAGAGAGAGAGAGAGAGAGAGAGAGAGAGAGAGAGAGAGAGAGAGAGAGAGAGAGAGAGAGAGAGAGGAGCTTTTAGCACTGGGAAATATATCTGTAGATGCCTGCTATGGTGGTTTGCATGGGAAAGGTCTTTACATGCTAGTGTATTTAAACAGCAGCCGGCCAGCCAGAAACTTTTGAGCCATTTGTCCATACTGCTGTTTTTGGAGTTTGCAGAATCTTTGGAGCATAGGTTCTAGCAGACAGGCATAGGACCACGGGCTATAAAGTGAGTCCAGGGAGTTAATCCAGTCTCAGTTTGGATGGAGTGGCTGCCTTTGCTGTCTGGTCCATGGAACCCACAACAGACTTGCAGCTGACAGCGGCCAACATTGGATGGAACCCCAGGGACCCACACAACCATGCTGCCCCCAGCATGAAACCATGAGCTAAAATAAGCTGTGCTCGTGCTAAGTAACCCCTGTTAGGCATTTTGTCCCTGTGACAAGAATAGTAGCCAATACAAGCAGCGATATTTCTAATGATAGAAGGGTACAGTCAGTCTGGATATCAGCCTCATCACCACAGGCCTCTGGGCAGCCGTCAAGATAAATGAGCTCTGAGAAATTTTCAGTGTAGTTTCAACCATCACAAGAGTCACTGCCACTATTCCTGTTTTACAGATGCGAACAGTGAGGCGTAAAACAGGGGTGAGTGGCATTTTTAAAATGCCTGGAATTGAAGCAAGGCGGCCACCTAGACCCACCTCTCTGCAGCAGCTGTGCCGTTGCACTCCGCCTCTTTGTCTTCTTCCCTGAAACAGGATATGAAGACTTCAGTTGTGTCAAAGGAGTGAACCCCTCACCTCACGCAGAAGCTGAGGCATCAGTATAGGCTAGAAGAAACCATGCTTACCAGAGAGGGTGGCAGCATGTCAAAGACACGCATTCAACACACACACAAACACACACTCATACACATACACACTCATACACACACACTCATATACATACACACACTCGTACACATACACACACTCACACACACACTCATATGCATACACACACTCATACACATACACACACTCATACACACACACTCATATACATACACACACTCATACACATACACACACTCATACACACACACACTCATATACATACACACATTCATACACATACACACACATACACACTCACAAGGGGGAGGAAAAGAGAGACTTTTATCAACATCTTCCTTCTGCAACTTTGAATATAGAGCTACAATGTATTCATTGCAAGGTGTCATTAGGGCTGGGATCGCTTCATGTGTTACCAATTCACGGGCAGATTAGAAGGTACATTAATAACAGAATTAATATGAAGTGCTGAGGCCTTCACAATCAGAGACAAATACGACTCAGCCGAATTTCCTGACCACGGAGGCCACGGAGGAACAATTTGGTAGATTTCATCAACAGTTCTAATTATGTTCCTGTCAAGTCGAGAACAAAGTAATCCATAACTGGGGGGCGCTCAGAGACGGCACGGAAGAGTAATTTATGCCCAAGACACAGGGTCCATTCTGTAGTTAGTGCGCACCACACTTGACTAACAAGTGGGTTCAAAGAGGAATGTATTAGGGAAAAGGCAGCCCTGTCACTTAGAGAGGTTCATTGGGGCAAGCTCAGGAAGAGGCCGAGGTGATGCCTTCTGGAAGGTCCTGCTGATAGAAGCGTCTGAGCGCAGGCCATCACAGGCTCCAGAGGTGGAGGCCAAGGATGTAGGATGCCACCCCCAAGCCCCTCTCAGATGTCTTTCCAAGCACTAGACTCGCCGCGTTCCTTGGGAAGATCTGTGGGTATACTTCTAAGCATAGCAGGAGGGATGGGGGAGGAGAGTGAGCCAATAAGGAGACAACTTAGGAAATAGATTTTTTAAAAATAACAGTTCAATCCTCAGATAGCATTATCATCAGAGGTATGAGGATATTGTTTGAAGAAAATAAAAGGGCCCTTTTATGAAGCTATAAATAAAGTGCTAATGGAATATGCGAGAGAAACCCTTAGGAATGGAAGCTGAAATGTCACAACGCCCTTGCCTCCATGAGCCTGCTCCTGCCATCTATAACCAAACCCTGAGACAGAGGGTCTGAGAGGAGTTAGAGGGGGACAGGAAAAGGGAGGAAGAAGAGGGAGGTTGGAGCGCAAGAGGAAAACTTGAGTGCTCTTCTATCTCTACTGGATATCAGTCTGTCAAAACAGGGTGGCTTGATACAGGGCACTCATGTTAGCTATTTCACAATGGGGAGGGGCTGGGGGCGGGGCGGTGATGCGCTTGCTGGGTGTGGCCTTATTCAAGAGGTAAAACTGATGACATTAGCAGCAGCTTTGGTGGCTCTGTAAACTGGAGCACCTTATTGCAAATCATGCAGAAAAAAACCCACAACTAATTGCATTATGAGCAAAAATTACATTTAAAAATAGCGTCACACAAAGAACTAAAATTATCTAATTATCTAATCTAAACTCGCTTTTGCCAAATGAGTTTTGAGGAAAACATGGGGTTTTCGGGTTCTCTCAGTCAACAGGGTGTAGGGGAAGAGAGATGGAGAAAATGGGAGAGGGAAGATGGGAGGGAGGAGAGAGAGACTTTAGTGTCCTAACAAAATATTAATAATAGACAAAGTAGATAAATTTTATAGAGCTTACCTCAGACTGTAAGATTACAAATCATATCATTTTTAGCCTGTTAAAAATTATATGTAATTGATATAATGTGTGTGTGTGTGTGTGTGTGTGTTACTGGGTACAGAACCTAGGGTTTTGTGCACATCACTCACTTGCTTTACCACCCCTCCCTAACCCAGGTATAATAAGGTCTTGATCAGCTGAAAATAATTGTCTCTGCATTAAAGTGAGGACAACCAGGACTCTGCTAAGCCCCTCTTTGGTTTGTAAGGCACGTCCACACACAGGTGTAGGCATGAGCTCCCCGTTCCACAATGGTGAAAGGGGGCACTAGTCTCTTGCTTCTACACACTAGCACGTGAGCACACACATTTGTGAGGGGGTGAGGATCGTCCTTCCCCCCAGATCCCTTCCATGCTTCACCTGCCTATGCCTGGGAAATCTTTCTTGTTTCAGTTTGCACACAGGCCCTGTGGGGTGGCTTAGGGTTGCTCAGGGTCCTCATGCTCTTGAGTTCTTCTTATGCAAGAGGGCAAGGTAAGACAGCAAGCTTCTGTAGTCAGCACTGTGCAATTTGCCAGCACCGTACATTTGACACCACTGCACAGAAGGGGTTTTCTCCCTGGCCCCGACTCCTTCTTTGTAAAGCCATCACCATCTTCACTAAAAAAATAAAAAATAAAAAAGCAGCTATTGCAGGAAAAATGAACATGAACAAAAAAAAATGCAATGACATCTCAGGGAGCCCTCCTTCAGCATAGACTGTAGCTGCCAAGGAGAAGGGAGTGCTCCCTGGGACTGTTGGTTTTGACACGATACTCCTGTGGGAAGGGACAACAGCATTGTTCCCCCAATCCTGGAGACTGAGAGACAAGTCACCCACTGAAATGCCATCCTGCTTTGAGGCCATGTTATGTAACCCTTTGGGAAAATGACAATGGCTCCATGATCACTTCACATCCGAAAGCTTGGGAAAGGAAGCTTGTGGGTTAATATGGCAAGTGGCCGTATTAACTCAGGAGCAGCTAATGGGGCACCTGACACTCAGAGTCTAGAGGAGAAGGGTGCCTCATTTTGAAATGGTCCAACGACACCATCCATCTGATTTCACTTTACTGCAGAACCCCTAGCAAGATGTGGGGACGGGTTGCCAGCATTACCAGACAACTGTGGTGTGAGGTAGTTATTTCCCCAGACTCAATATCTCCACAGAAGCCATGCGCTTAAGGCCAGTACCCCAAAACTATTGGCGGAATGAATTCCCACAACAGGTGAGTAGACATTTGTCCATGTTGCCCCAGGAAATGTCACACAGTACCATGCTAGCAAAGTACTTCTGTTGGTGGTGCAGCTGCCAGGGTAACCCATACACCTTTGGGTAACCTCCCCAAAACTCACTGTCTTACCAAGGTATGCCTGACCAGATGAGCGGCCGGTTTCCTCACGCTTCTTCGCCTCTGTGCCAGGAAGACCTAAAACCGGTTAGCCCAGGCCCCCTTCCTCACTTAACTCCTGAGAGGCCTTGCACATTGTAAGCACTCACAAATTACCTGTGGGTTGACCTTCTGCATGAGAAACTGTAATTCGTCAAAAGAACACTGAAATGTTATACTTTGATTTTTATAAAGGAATTATCCAGCCACACAATATTTTGTAAGATAGGTAATTTGTAAGTGATGAATAAGGTGAGAAAATTTACTTGGCAATCCTAAGGTCTGTGGTGCTCGGAAGACAGTTCCAAGGATGTACTGGCTGTCCCTAACCTCAGCTGCACTCTCTCAGGCTCCTCTGCCTTCTTGCAGCAATTACAAAGTGTCCCTCCGTAGGTCTGCAAGCTTAGTGGCCCGCTGACTCCTAACTGCTTCTAGGGACTTTGCCTATGCTTTAAGATGGGGACTTACTGCTTCTGTGAAAAATTTGACACCCCAAATTAGCCAATTAGTACCCTATCCATTGTTCTGTGTTTTTAATTCTTTTAAAGGAAGAGGCAGTAAACACTGCTTTAGGCGAAATTTAGAGAAGAGCAAGATTATTCTTCTACATCAAGGTGGTTGATCCAATTACCAAATTTCTCTCAGTGCAGCTGCCCTCAGGCTATTTGGTTCAATGTGCATCTAAAAGGTGTTCTTTAGAGGCTTAACTGAGGAAAACTTGCCAGCTCCCTGATGCCTACGCATAGCTGTGCAGAACAAGCAACTGACAGTAATCAGTATGGACAGTACGTTTATGGATGCTGGCTTGGGAAGGGCCCAACCATCATGTCATGGAGTTATTCCTTATGTAGTGGCATAAGGGCAAACTGGACGTCAAAGATGAGGAACAGGCCAGGCATGGTGGTGTATACTTTTATTCCTGGCACTCTGGAGGCAGGCAGAGCTCTGTAAGTCTGAGATAGCCAGGAATACATAGCGAGTCCCAGGATAGCTAGAGACCTTGTTTCAAGCTAGTTCACCAAAAAAAAAAAAAAAAAAAAAAAAAAAAAAAAGATAAGATTCTGGGATAGACCTCACTTGCTGGAGTGCTTGTCCAGCACAGTTGAAGGCCTGAGTTCAGTCCCCAGCACTGGATAAACCAGGGATCTCAGTATTCAGGAGATGGAGGTAAAAGGACCAGGAGTTCAAAGGGTAACCTGGGCTATCTACAAACTGTCTCAGAAAGGGAAGAGGAAGGTTTAGAATCATTATTAAAGTCGAATTGGGGATACTTTGAGAGTCCTAGAATGAAGACTAGGTCATTGACATCACAGTCAGGAGAAGATAACTTAGAAAAACTAACTTTGATTTTGAGACTTCTGGAACAAAGGCTGGTTCATCAATGTCACAGCCAGGAGATGATCACTTAGAATAACTTTGAAAACCTAGGTCCTGCGAGCCCCGGGTGTGCATCAGGCAACTGTGATAAGCCTTGTCAAGCCTTGTTGGACGTTTTAAGAAGAGGAGACTGGAATGTGCAAGTGGATGCCATGTATTAGGTGAGCTTTGACAGTGGATGTGAGAAACCAGGGAAGAAGTGTTGCCTAAGAACTAGGAAGAAGTCAAAGCGTGAAGAACTTCCTGGAACCTGAAAGATGAAGAATGTGGGCAGGGGAGTCTGATCAATGGGTGAGAGCTACAGAGAATTCTGGATGCTATCCACAGTAAGGGGATCATGATGATGTAGTGGGTCTGCTTAGGGTTGGGAGGAGGGACCACGAGCACTGTAAAAAGGAGAAGTGAGCTCTGGGTGTGGTACCAGATGCCTGTAATCCCAACCCTTTGGAGGTGGAGGTAGGAGGATCTGAATTCCAAGGTCAGCCTTGGCTATATAGCCGGTTCTGGGCCTCCTTGGGCTGCATTAAAAACCTCTGTGTAAACAATAAAAATAACAAAAAGGAGTCACGAATGAGGCGGCAGACATGCTTTGCTTGATCATCATATAACGGGAAGCATCATGTACATCATGTAACACACACATACAGGGACGCATCACGTGCCATCCATGGCAATGTGTAGTTGTTTTAGACTTTAAATTAATAGAAATAGATACTCTGAAAGGAAGGAGAGTGCTGTGAAGTGCTTCTGAGATCAAGACCCTGAACCTGGGGAAAGATGAGTCGGTTTGGAGATGGAGATCAGCAGCGATCTCAGAGAGGGAAACTGAGGGAAGTAACGCAGGCCCAGGACCATGGGGGCTGAGGAGTGGCCCACGGGGACCAGGTAGAAACTGGACTCATGAGACATTCATATGAGAAACTTGGTGGTGAGAGAATGGGAGAAGCAAGCTGAGTTGGGGGAACAGCCATCAAGGTGTGGGGAGCTTCTGTTTGTTCCTTAGCTTTGTGGACTTAGAGGCAGGCGTGTCCCATAAGAATGCACAGAGGGGCTCACAGAGTCAACTCAGAGAGCATCAAAAGGATAGGACCAGCTTCAGGGAATTCCTCTGAGATGAGAGAAACAAAGATGTCAAAACTCTATTCAACTTGACAACAGCCCGAGAGTAGCCAGATGAGGCAGAGCGACAACGTACAGGCTCTGGAGTGAATCACAGGACCCCAGTGACAGGAGCTTCGTGATTGGGCTAAGCAGGGCCCAACAGAATTGGGGCTCAGTATTTGTTAACAGTTGCTAATGTGAGAACTCAGAGAAAGTGACTTTCGATGTCTTGCAAACAAACTGCTCTATTTATGAAAACTTCCTTTTGTTTTATGTTGTATTTTTAATTCATATGCAAGTGTGTGTTCCTGGTCATCCATGAACCATGCATATGCAATCCTGGCAAAGCCCAGAAGAGGGCATTTGATCCCCCTGGAACCTGAGTTAGAGGTGGTGAAGGGACTCAAACTTGGGTCCTCTGCAAGAGCAGCAAGTGCTCTTAACTACTGAGCCTCTCTCCAGCCCCTGTGGAAACGTCTTCCCTTTGTGGAGACCTATTGTTCTGGAAGCACGCTGCCCTCATTCAATGCTTGCAGTGTCTCAAAAGGCAGTGATATTGTTTTTGTTGTTGGTAAGTACAGACCTTCTCATATTTTACCACTCAGCGTTTTGGGAACTCTCGAGGTTACTTATTCAAAGAAAGAGAAGCCACTGAGGTGAGAACATATTTATGACAACTAGTCTGATTTTCAAAGCTAATTAAAGAGTGAGAGCAACTGCTAGACTCCACACAGACAGGAAGTGGGCAGGTGTGCCTGCAGAGGGGCTATCTCAAGGCATCAAAGATTTCCGCTGCTGCTCCTTTAACTGGGGCTGCCCCGGATATCACGGATTATCCCCAAGTCTGCTGAGACAGACTAAGGACAAACCTTGAGAAACAATAAAGAGATCTTTCCTGCCTCTCTGGGTTCCTTCTTGTTTTGAAACTCACTGTGCAACCCCAGGATACCATCCAACTCAGAGTAATCAAGCCCCCTGTCCCAGCCTCTGTGTGCTCAGAGGATGACAGGTGTCAGCAACCACGCCTGGCTTTCCGGTGTCCCTCTTGTGCTTCCACAGGCAAGGCTCTTGTGGTAAGGATCCGTTGTGTTAGTCTCTAACAAGCAAACTCCAGGAAAGGGAATCAAAGAAAAGCGGGTTGTTGGCTCTCACCAGTGAGCTAACGTACAGCAGCAGCGAGTCACTGAATCTAACCGCACTTCTTTCATGATTTTACCTTACTTTCGTACTGCATTATCTCTGCAGTCACTGCAAGAATGCAATCTCCCACAGGGGGCGTGGCACCGGCACAATGGGCTCAACAGGGAAGTAGCAGGAGCTCAGAGGCTCTTGGCTCCACTCTCTGTCCTAGAAGAGGGGCACTGAACGGCTAAGTGTTACCACAACCATCAGCCACGGCTTTACATATATATTTTTTTTCTAGAAGCAATCATCAGTATCAGTCAGGGCAGCAGAGTGAGCCCAGCGTGCTAACATTTTAGCTCATTTAAAATCCTCCGGCAGCCGAATCAGACATGACAAGACGATGGCAAAAAGAGAGGCTATTATCCAAAATGAGAGAAGTGGTGGATGGCTGAAAATGGTCTGGGTGGCAGAGACAAAAGTGGGGGGAAGGACGAGAAATAAGTGAGAATGGTAATTCCAGAGAAAGCAGGCTGCTATACTGTGTACGCGGACACCCACACAAAGACACCCACCCCGTCAGGACACCACACACTACAGGAGAAAAGCAAATACTTCCCAGCTTTAGCACTGGGCAGATGAAGAATTCAAAGAGCTTAGAAAATGAAAGGGTCTGAATAAAATAACACGAACAAGTTACCAGTCCAGTCACAGGTAAATGTACACTTGGAAAAAGGGAGGGATTTGTTTATTTTTATAAAAAATGCCCCATTTCCATGGTGACTAAAACCATAGTTTCTGACTCGAATTCACGCGCAGATGTTAACTAGTTATGATTAGGGTGTAGGACAGGCAGCCATTGGCTTGGGACCAGCACATTCTATATTAAAAGGAAGCAAGGGGTCACCAGGTTACCAGGAGGAGCTGACAGACTGTGCAAGAAAAGACAAAACATCCAAAGAAGACTGATGGACTCGTAAGCCACAAACCCTGGCCACTGTTCCCAGGACCATGGAGCCAGAGGTTCACCAGGGAGTCATCTTCTGGCAGAGTTACAGTATAAAAGAACTGAAATCAATTTTGTCTACTGTTACGGGTACACACCACTCATGGGACAAGTCCCGGTGTCAGCATCCTTTGGGAGCTTCATGCTGTGGAGTTTCTTCCCCAGATGAGAATAGGAACTCAGAGGAGCTAGCAGCTAAAAGCCCTGACCTCATCTCGCTGCTACAACAGGTATGTGTGTAGGGGGGGAGAGCTTTATTCAGCCTGCATCTCCATATTACCTCTTCATTTACATAGCTGTAAAGGTGTGCTGTGCAGTGGCAAACCATTGTAGGCTGTCCCTTGGTCCCAGCCTGTTCCTACCCCATGAAACCGGTTTACCTCCTTCTGGTAGGTGACTTGAAGCTAGGTACATAGAGGGAAGGACAGGCTACATTGCCACTGGTTCCCTCACACTCCCATATCTCAGCACCCTTGACTAAAACTTAGTTCTGATTTTGGCAACAATAGAAGTGGTTGTGCCATGGCATCGGGGACAGGTTAGTTGTGTCTTCACTCCATCAGAGTATCTTTTGGACATGAACACCACTAGATAACAACTAGCACCCACACATTCTCAATCCTTCTCCCCCGCCCCGCCTTTGACACTCCCTTTTCTTAGGTGCAAGGACAGGGGGCAGGCCACATGACACCTACAATGAAGCTCTGGAACTGCATCAGAAACTCAAAAATGACAAGCAAAGAGGGGACAACTTGGGAGCTCATCCCTCAGATCACCACTCTCTGGCCAGTTAATTGCCTTAGCATAGGAAACGTGTTTAATGATGTAGTAACTGTTACATAGTTACCACTAAGAGCCCTGATTGAGTTCATAGCTTCTTACAGGATATGGTGGTGTTTTAAAAGAGGCAGGGCAGAAAAGAAGCAGAAGGAGAGAGAGAGAGGTGAGCACACAAACCAGGCATGGGCGATGGGCTCTTAGCATAGACCTTCCCAAGGTGTTTTTCCTTTTAGGACAGTGGTTCTCAACCTTCCTAATTCTTTGACCTTTAATACAGTTCCTCATGTTGTGGTGAGCACCAGCATAAAGTTACTACTCCGTAGCTGTAATTTTGCTACGTTTATGAACTATAATGGAAACATCTTGTGTTTTCTGATGGTCTTAGGCAATCTCTGTAAAAGGAGTATGTATTATGACCCCTCAGGTTGAGAAGATCTCAAGGCACAAAAACACAAGGGTGTTTTTAAAGTAAATATCTTTTTACCTTCCTCCCTCCCTCCCTTCCTCCTCCTCTTCCTCACTATCTTCCAAGCTAACTACACACTGATTATGTAACTGAAGATGCCTTAACCTTCTGATCCTCCAGCCTGTACTTCTAAAGTGCTGGGGTTCCATGCATGTACCCCTCCTATGCCTGTAATCCTGGGGATGCTGGATATTAAACCTGGGGCTCTGTGAACGCTAGATAAGCACTCTACCCACTGAGCAACACCCCTAGGCCCTAAACATCTTACTTGCAACCTGAGAGGCCAGCCATCTGGTGAGCGTAGCCTTATGTGCTCCCCTTGTCCTGGGAGAGTCCATAGGAATTCAATCAGGAAGGAAACTGTGGAGGGCCAGTAGCACCAGAGAGAAAGCAGCTGCCACATTCATTTAGGACAGAACTTTAATATGAAGGGACAAGTTCTGAGAGCATTTCGCAGCCCACTTTAGAGGACAGTTAAGAATAATGCCACCTTGGGATAGTAGCCGGCCCCGTGAAAAACCGAGAGAGTAAAACAGGTAACGTCTAGCAGGTTGATTTTACCACACTGACCCTGCTTTCACTCCCCTCCAGACTGCAGAGGCAAGTGAAAAGAACATAAAGACAGAAAATGCGGGCATCTAGTTTCGTTTAAAATAGAAAAAAACAACACATTTTCAAAAATATACAATGTAATTCTAGCAGTTGGAATAATGAAACAGAAGGACCACCACAGACAGGTTCAAGGTCATGGGCTGTAGAGTAAGCTCTAGGACAGCCTGGGCTACAGAGGAAGCTCTAGGACAGCCTGGGCTACAGAGTAAGCGCTAGGACAGCCTGGGCTACAGAGGAAGCTCTAGGACAGCCTGGGCTACAGAGGAAGCTCTAGGACAGCCTGGGCTACAGAGGAAGCTCTAGGACAGCCTGGGCTGCAGAGTAAGATTCCACCTTAAAGGCAAATGGCAACAAACACAAAAGCAGAAAAGCATTCATGTTCATTATCCCATGGTCAGGAAATTGGAGATATATTATTAATCTTTACAATAAGAGGAAATGTTCATTTTTAGAAGAGACCAGAGGACTTCCAGAAGAAAGACAAAAGCTCCTCTGATCTCCAGGATGGCACTCCATTCTCATTATGGCTTTTAGTTCTCATCTTTTCAAGGCTAACATAACATAAATCTGGACTATTACAAACTGTTAACTTCCAAAGCAAAGGTCTGCTTTTAGACTGCAAGTCTACTCAGCAGCAACAGGTTCCTAAAGACTGCTTCGAGCCCCCTAGACTGGCTGTGAGTTGAAGCACGCAGAAGCTGGATTGGTCTTTGGGTACACAGCATTTACTAAAGCCCCATTAAACAGGAGTCGAAACTCCTACCTAGGAACCCTACACTGTGAAAAAGTGAGAGCTGGGGTGTACCTAGGGAGTAGACGACTTGTGGAGCACACACAAGGCCCTAGGTTTGATTCTGAGCATGCCGGGAAAAATAAAAACAGTGCCTGACTACACTCAAAGTCAGTATTAATTCTTTTCTTTTACCTTAAAGAAGACTAAACAATTACTTTTTCCGACTTTTTCTAAATTCATGGTCACCAGACACTCCAACAGAACACTTGGGGTCTCCAAAGCTCAAATGCTACTGAAGAGAAAATTAAATGGCTAAATAGAAAGCTCGTAAAAAACAAAAACCCTATGCATCAGGTCAGCAAGACAGATCCATGGGTAAAATCAATTGCTGAGCAAGCCTGCTTAAGTGAACTTGATCTCCAGACCCCCAATAAAGAAGACAGAACCAACGCCAAATGCTGTCCTCTGACCTCCATATGTGCTCTGTGATGTGTGTATACTGTATACCCTACACACACACACACACACACACACACACACACACGATGCAGGATGTCCTTCTGTATGCTGTGAATATATCCTTCTCTTGTTGGTTGATAAATAAAGTTGTTTCAGCCAATGGGTAGGCAGGATGTAGCCAGGCAGGAAGTATAGGTGGGGCTACCACACTAGGAGGATTCTGGAAAGAGGACCACAGAGAGTGAATCACCAGAGATATGCAATGTAGCTGCTGAGAAAGTAAGAGGCTCAGTCATCACCGGTTAAGCCAAGACCAGGTGGTAATACACAGATTAATAGAAATGGGTTAATAACTAAGAGAGAGCTATCCAATAAGAAGCCTGAGCTTATAATTAATACAAGCTTCTGTGTGTTTATTTGGGACTAAACACCTAGGGAACCAGGTGAGACAGAAACTTCCATCTACACACACACACACACACACACACACACACACACACACACATACACACACACACTTAATGATAATAATAATAATAAAGTTTAGGACTAGAAAGCTCAGTACTTAAGAACACTGGTTGTTCCTCCAGAGGACCTGGGTTCAATTCCCAGCACCTACATGGCAGCTCACATCATCCATAATTCTAGTTCTAGGAGATCTCACACCCACTTCTTGCCTCCACAAGCACCAGGCATGTACACAATATATTTACATGCATGCAAGTAAAACACTCATCCAGGCAGAAAAAAAATACATCTTTAAAAAAATAAAGTCCTCTCCATCTTCTCAGCCCTGTACCAACAAAGAAGCTATTTAAAAATTAAGTTTGTTCTGTTGCACGTTGGGTTTTTCAATTTTTGTGGATGCGTTTTCTTTTCCTTTTTGAAATCCTACATGAGAAGCAGGAAGTTTCAAAAATATGGTTTTATTATTATTATTAACAACCTTCTCTTCCCATGGTGCTTTACAAAGTATTCCATCAGCAGAAGTGTTAAGCAGGTCACAAAGACTAACTTTTCCAAGGTATTAAATGAAAAGATGTTGAATTACGTTAAATGCCCCACATTGAATTGACATCCTCCCCCTTTTTGAGGAAAGCTAAGATTGATGAAAAATACCACTTATCTACATTAAGGGTCAAAATCTCTCACAAAAGGCACTCCTGGTTCAACACATCAGAACAGAGTCAGTCTCCCATAATCCAGGGACCAGGACGCGGATCACATTCTGATGATCCAATTAATGGCGGGGTACTTTGCAATAACCGGGCAAGCGAGGCCCCTAACAGATTGTGGGGCTGTAACATCAATTTCTTAAGTGCATTTAAAGGATTACAAATGTTGGTCCTGGTTTGAGATTGAAACACCTTTTGAGGTGCTCCAAACCACATTACCGTAATTGGGTACCTGACTTAATGCCATTTCTTCTGACGGGTGAGTCGAATACATTGGAATTAAGATTTCTTTCTGGTGTATTATGCTCCCCTCCAATCTCGTCCTTTTTTTCTCCCCTTGAAACATAAATCTGAAGTGAAATGCCTCTCTTCATCTAGATAGCTTTAATTACAGCCCCGGGGAATCGGAGGTTTGTCCTAATTTTACCTCCTGCTCTGTTTGGGTGCACCTTCCCCTGAGCTTGTTATCTTAATACACAGCGCTCAGGTGACAGAATACAAGTCTTTCCTTAATAAAAGTGAGAGAATGTGGGGAGGGAGGACAAGGCTAGTCAGATGCTTCCACTCTCCCTTCCTTCAGGGTAGGATGAGCATCTTTCCAACCATAGAGGATGCACTTAGACCTCATAGACCTCATCCATCACAGGGCTGGAGAATTAGAACCAGACTCTCCCTGAGTTATCCTTTCTCGGGTCAGCTCAAGGAAGAATTGAAGAGACAGGCACCTTCTGGAACTTTTCACCCTGCAATGCTACCAAGTCTCTCACCTTAGAGGAAGCAACACAATTTAACTCCACGTTCCAATCCTCCCCAGAGTTTGCTATTGTTGAGTGACTAAAATCTGAGACCTTGCTTTAATCTGAAAGGTGCTACCAACTCTACTGTGCTCAGAAATGCCATGCAGATGTAAAAGCTCTCCGGTGGATGCCCTGGACTCTGGCTTTGTCCAGTCTCTCATCTAAACACAACATATCCCCCTCCATTGAGACCATCTGCCTCTAGCAAGGCTCCATCCAGGTTTCTCTTAAAGTACAGGCTCGCAGCTCTTCTTGACCCTGCTGTAAACAGCGAGCATGGAGCCTCATCCCACCCCATTCAACACCATATCCACGTGCTTCCACCCCACTCAAAACGTCACGCAGCCTGACTTACTCTCCACTGCACTCCTGTGTATTACATGTGTGTGCTCACATGCACACAAAGTAGTCATACATGCAGCATGCACTCAAACTCGATGACTCCTGGAAGCAGCGACTGATTGATTCACTAATATTATGCGAGCAACCACAATAGAACCTGGCGCAACTCAAATATTTGTCTAGTTGAATTGAACTCAATTTTTGCATGGCTGATTCTGCCTCATTATTCCAGTCTCGGGTACAGTGTTTTCTTTACTGAAGACCCAAGATGACTTTTATCAGACAAAGCACTTCCCTTACCCTCTCTTCAAGCCAATAGAGTATTAATATGTTTTATTGTCTCCCTAACAGATATCAGCATTGGAGATGTCACATGCAGGGCATACAGATGTACATAGATATAGGTGGTTTGTGTGTGTCCTTCCCACCAGCATACCACAGTTCAAAGGTCATAGAAATGTTTTTCTAACTTGTTCACTTCAGTGTGTTTAGCGCTAAGAATAGCACATGGCATGCAGAATGGGGACCATGAACACAGGGCAGGTGTGAGCACATCCCTAGCATCAGTTGTCAGATATGCAAGAACCCTTCGCAGAGCAGAGGTACAAGTGGCGGGGGCCGAACCTAGTTCTATCAGTAAAGACTGAACAACGTGAAGCTAGCGCTGACGCAGTGTCGTCCATTCTGCTTCTTGCAGGGCAAAGGCTGATGACGTGTGGGAGGTGGAGAGGAGCAGACATGGTGCATGGAACTCTAGAGTAAAGCTGGCATTGGCCAGAGGTGGAGAAAGGAGGAGTGGCTGGCTGCTTTCCACCCGGGCCGTGCCGTGTGCCTTTGCTACCGGCAAACTATTACCACTGTCCTAATTCCGCACGGAAGCGAGCGTCAGCCTCCACGCCAGTACCTGACTCAGGTTTTCCTTCCCCAGAAAATATGGGCTCTGGGACTTTCTGATTCATCCCTGTCATGCTGCCAAAACATCCAGTTCAGGCGTCATATCTCTGTTGCCACCCTCCCTGAAATCTGTCCTCTCAACACTGGAGCTGGTGTGGTCAGCCTCTAGACTGAGAAGGCCACAGTTGCTACACGTTGTGAGCATGGCCCCCCCCTCTCAGAACAGTGGGTCACCTCTGCTGCTCTCTCTAGCAGAAGGGAAAGGAGCTCTCTTCCCATCCCAGCAGGGCAGGAACCATATGCACAGGTCTCTGGGACTTATCTAATAGTAACCATTTCATTTTTTTTGTTCCTGCTTATAAAATCCACTTTTGCAAAGGCTCAGTAGAATTCTGGGGGCATTGTTCACTGGCAGAGCATACAACCCCAGCTCTGCAAAGCAAAGCAAAATAGGGTTGGGGTACAGTCCAGCGATAGAGACCCCACCTAGCATGTGTGTCCAAGGCCCAAGGTTCTATTCCCAGTACTGTGGATATATATATATTGTGTATATTGTGTAATAGATATGTATATATGTATATATACATGGAATTTAAAGTATTTATAAACCTAAAATTTATGAATGATACTGTATAGTTTGTTTCTTTTGTTGTCATTTCTCTTTGCACACCTATATAATTGATCTCTTACCCTAGATGCTGTGGAAATACTTCTCTGTCTTTAAAATTCTTGTTAAAAAGTATCAGATGTGGTTCAACAGTATACACAGGACTCTAAGGTCAAACACCAGTAACACACATGCACCACACACACATACACACACACACACCAGACATATCACACATACCACATACATACACACATGCATTACCACACACATATATCAGACACCACACATACACACACACATAGCACACACACACACCACACACATCACATCACACACACCAGACATACCACATACACACACACCACATACATACACACATGCATCACCACACACATACATCAGACACCATGCGCACACACACACACCACACAAAAGTACCACACACACTCACCACACACACTACACATGCACACCACACAAACACCATACACACACCACACATACACCACACACATACATCACACATACAACAGATATATACCAGACACATATATACCACACTACACCACACACACCATACATCACACACACATACCCATAGCATATAAACATTTATCAGAATAAATAAACTAAAAAGCATTTTCTGACAGAGGTGTATTGTCTGATGTTAACAATACCCTGTAATAGATATATGCTGTTCCCGGTTTTGACCTATAAACAAGGCAACAATAAACAGGTGTTTCTGTCTGAAGGGGCTGGCAAACTTTGCCCATAGACGGTCTGTCCATATTTTTTGCTTTATGAGCCACATGGTCTTTGTCTCAGCTTTGAATCAGATTTGCCAAAGACAACACTTAAAATGAATGAATAACCGTGACTGTGTGCCAGTAAATGTATTCACAGAAACAGGTAAGGGCAAGGCTTGGCAGCCAAGTCCCAAAGCTGTTATCTGTCAATGAGACCTATTGTCCTGTATCTCTGGGGGAGTTCAGATCACCAGAATCCATGTAAATGTCAGGCATGGGTTACGAGCCATCTGGACTTTCAGCCTCAGAAGGGACAGACGAGGATCTGCATAGACCCTGTCTAGGCAGACTTTCTCTGTGGGTGAGCTCTGGGTTTGATTGAAAGGCCTTCACTCAGGATAAGGTAAAGGAGCAGTGGATACAGATTCCCAACAGCAACCTCGGACCTCCATACTTGATGCTCGCATCCATACTTGATGCTCGCATACTTGCTAACTCTCCCCCACACACCTGCGCTTCCACAGGCATGCAAGCATACATACACATAGGCAGATCGCAGCAACAGTGTACACACACACACACACACACACACGCGCGCGCGCATGTGCGCACACACACACACATGTGCGCACACGCACACACACACATGTGCGCACACGCACACACACATACACACACGCGTATGTGCGCACACACATACACACACACGTGCGCACACGCACACACACATACACACACGCGCATGTGCGCATACACACACACATGTGCGCACACGCACACACACACATACACACACGCTCATGTGCGCATACACATACACACACATGTGCACACACGCACACACACGCGCATGTGCGCATACACATACACACACATGTGCGCACACGCACACACACACATACACACACATGTGCGCACACGCACACACACACATACACACACGCGCATGTGCGCATACACATACACACACACGTGTGCACACACACATACACACACACGCGCATGTGCGCACACGCATACACACACACGCACATGTGCGCACACACATACACACACACATGTGCGCACACGCACACACACATACACACACGCGCATGTGCGCATACACACACATGTGCGCACACGCACACACACACATACACACACGCGCATGTGCGCATACACACACATGTGCGCACACGCACACACACATACACACACGCGCATGTGCGCATACACATACACACACACATGTGCGCATACACACACACGCACACACACACATACACACACGCGCATGTGCGCACACGCACACACACACATGTGCGCACACGCACACACACATACACACACGCGCATGTGCGCATACACACACACACACACAGAAAAAAGAAAGGAAGAGGGAAACCGAGGCCTGTGTCAGCAGATTTTTATAACTGACTCCAAGGCAGAGAGTAAGTTTCCAGAACATTGATGGCAAAAGTAGTGACATCAAGTTGAAACAGGGCACTTTGTAGACTTCTCCGGACTCGGGGAACCTCCCATTGCTACCAGAGCAAGCAGTTCAATGGTGGTCAGCCGTGGGTGATGAGCGCTTTTACAAATTTCAGAATCAGTAAGGCTCCTGGGGGTGCTAGCCATGAGTTAGGAGGGATGCTCAGGCCAACAAGGGGAGGTGACAACACCCACCACAATGCATCAAGCCTGGGCACACAAAGTCCCTGCCACAGTCTGCTATACTACTAACTTTGAAATGTATAGGGGCACAAAGAGCCTCTGGCTGAAGCCTCCAGGTGGCGTTTGATGTTAGTGTTGTAAAGCCACTCCCTCCTGGCAGTATGTGCCAATCTCAGCTTTACTTAATAAAGCGCATGGAAGTGGAGAACCTATCTGGTATTCATCATTATCCTTAGTGGACAAAGGATCTCAGTACATCCTCAAGTGAGTCTAAAGGCATCATAATTTAACTGCAGGGGATGGGTGAGGGATAGATTTTAATTCCTAAGATGACTTTCTCTAGGAGACAATGAGGTTTTTTTCCCCTTTGGCATTCTGTCTTGTTTTCCACTTAAATATTCAGACATGTCCTTTTTCCCCTACAACCAATGAAAGTAGATGTGGTGGGAATAATTTTCTTGAGTCTCTTTAGCCCAGGCCCCCATGGTGACACAGTAGTTTTCTCTCTTTTTAAACATGCTGTCTGTCTCTAAGTGGGGCACGTCTGTATCTGTGATGGTATATTACCAAGTCCTCCGAAACCCTGGGTGAACCTGTGCTCCATCTGTGGTCTCTTGTGAAGGCATCGGGACTACTGATCTGAAGAAGTCAGTGACTGTGTGTAGACCGTGGGCATCTGGGGAGCAAGAAGCATGGGGGTAGATCTGCGGCAGAATGTGTGCTTATTGTGTACAAGGCCCAGGAGTCCATCATCTACACCATATCATGGTTACAGCACAGGGGCAGTGATGGTGACTTCTAAAGGGTACCGCAGGGTACGAGTGGGCATTCCATGTTGGCAAGGGCCCAAGCCATTCTAATCTTCTTTGTAATTGCTGATTTTAAATCTTCATAAATAAATGCTGTTGCCAACCACTGGCTGAATCATTGTAAACAAGAGGCAAAAGCTTTGTATGGTGGAGGGTTTGGCATAGCTAACATTTAGGGAAAGATGACACTTTCCTTGGGTGACTGTCCTCAGAAGTGGTGGGTGGGGTATTGATCTACCGATGAGGTATTGGGTAGTTAGCTAATTGAGACAACCAAAACAATGGATCTAGGTTTGGGGAGATGGCTTAGTCAGTAAAACGTGTGCTGTAAAAGCATGAGGACCCAAGTTACACTCCTAGAACCCATGGGGAAATGACCAGTATGATGGTGTGTGTCTGTAACCCCAGTAATGGACTAGTGGAGACAGGAAGATCCCAGGGACTCACTGGCCAGCAAGTCCGAGGCCAATGAGAGACCCTGTCTTGAACAAAAGGGTGGTGACATCTGAGGAAGGATACCCAAGGCTGTCACATACTTGTGTACACACATACATATATGGATGTGCATGAGCACACACACACACACACACAGGAATATAGACATGACCAAATATTCTCCAGCAGGCAGTTATGAAGACTGTGGAATGCCAAACTAAAGACAGACACCCCCCACACACACACCTGCTATCTACTCTCCCCAAAACTGTTCTGTAACATGAAACTCAGCAGATGACACAGCCCCAGTAAGCTGCCAGGAAGACCAGGAGGATGTAGGCCTCGGTGACACAGATGCCTTGTCCTGATCTGCTAGTTTTCTTGCATGATCATTTCATGTAGCCTCATGGCGAAGCCTCACATCAGTTTCTTGGATTTTTTTTTGACTCATTAGGTTACCCTGCTCAAAATGATTTACACATAGATAATTAAACTTAAGCCCCAAGGACTAGTTAACTGTTTAGCAGTGTATACATTTCATATAACCATTTCCATACATCTACTTTTAAATTCATTAACAAAAATTAATAGCCAGCCGGTGCTGAGCACGGCGCAGCGTGTCGCTATGGCACGCTTGCTAAATTGCCACCCTCCATCACTTCTCCCGTGATCTTTCAGACAGTTAAACTTTGCGGCGCTAGAAATGTGGCCCAGCAATCTGCAGCAAAGCTCATATTTACTATATTTAGTGTGAATCACTGACTGAATGTCAGGAAATATTTGGCTGTGTTCTGTGTGCCTCAGAGTCACTCCATCCGGCTTCAGGGAACAACACAAACACTCCCCTTGCTCCCTGTAAAATGACTAAAACAAGTCCTTGAGTCTATCTTTGAATATGCACTAGACATATATATACACACACACACATATATATATATATATAACACTAAAAATTCTTATATCAAATTCTTACAACTGCACTGTCCCCTACTCCTGGCATATTTTGTAAAGGTAAGATCCCTTTGCAAAAAGAGCTACCTGGGACTACCTTTTTAAAAAATTTCTAAATACCAATACAAAAAAGCAAAATGAGAGAGTAAATCTCTCCTCTACAAAATCACTTATACATACTTCAGGGCTTTTTGTAATCTAAAAATATTTTTATAAAATATCTTTGGGCATACTTCACCAATCTCTACAGTGTTCTGCACAGGTTTGAAAGCAAGTCGGGGTGAACTAATGCATTGTTTACACTCCAGATCCTAGGTGGCCCAATCCCATAAAGGTAGCACAATGTGCTGTATCTTTGGTTCTTAGGACTTATCTTAATCTTAATAACTAGCCAGACAACTGACTCCAGAGACCCGAGCTTATCAACTGGAATTCGTCACATGAACCCAGCAGGAGACAAGAAATGCGTTATATACGAAGCCTCTGCCAATCATTATCTCTCCATATTTAAAGGTTTGTATTCAAAAGCTTACACCAGACTTTTTATTTATCTTTCACCCAACTAAAAATCTACTTGTTCCTATTAAAAGCTGAGAGCCAGCGAGCAGGACCTCCCACTTCAGGTATTATAGGCAGACCCTCCTGAGAGGTCCAAGGAATCTCCCTGCTCCACTCCAGCCTTGGCCATCTGGAACAAGCTGCTTTACACACTTACTTTGGTCCTGCCTGATTATTTAGGAAACACATCAAAAAGAAAATAAAGGACCCGTGTTCTTCAAACATGGAGAAACAGCAGCAGACCCTGTGGGCATTTCTACCTCTTGCCATGAAGAGGTCACCTGGGTCCTTCCACATGGCTGCTACAGCAGCAGCAACCCTGTGCCATCCATGCCAGTGTTTCCAGATCACAATCTGGGTTATAAACAACGTATGCTTCTGCATAGCTCACATTGAAGAGGGTGTCAGCAGCAGCAAGAGCTTCAGGAAGGTTCTTGCTTCGGTGGGTGATTTCTTACACCTGTGTTAAATTACAGTCCCCAGTTTCCATCCTAAAGAAAGGGAGACTCTGAGAAGTCAAACAAACTTTATTCTGTTGCTTTACACAAGACAAGGTTCGCTCAATTGAGAGTTTTTGAGAATTTCTAGGTAAGACTGTCTAGCATGTCTACAATGAGCTAAACTTTCCTACTGAGACTCAAACAGAAATATTTACACAATTTAAGTAGCTGAAGAACCGATCAATTAATTTGAAATAATTGCTTTATTTCTTCAAATGAAATCTCATAAAAGCATTTTTAAATGACTGCTTTGTTTTCACCATTTACCTATTTCAGTCATCTTAAATACACTGTCCCGTAAATGCTACTCCCCATCTCCAGGAGAGGATGCCAGTATCACTCCACTTATTAAGTTAGAGTGTGTATGTGTGAGTGTGTGTGTGTGTGTGTATTTCACTCCCACCTTTTTTTATTACACACACACACACACACACATACACTCAACCTATAACTCAGGGATTCAGCTAGATTGCTTGACCTGAGATCCTGTCCTTGTCTCCCAGGCACTGGGGTTACATGGCTGTACCACCGGGCCTCTTACATGGATGCTGAGGATAGACCTCAGTGCTCATCCTTGCATAGTGAGCAAGTTACCAGACGAGCCATCCCCTACCCCAGTTCAATGGCCAAGTCCTTGCTAGGTAGATCAGGTATTCCCTGAGTACGAGAGAGAGAGAGAGAGAGAGAGAGACAGACAGACAGACAGACAGACAGACAGAGACAGAGACAGAGACAGAGACAGAGACAGAGACAGAGCAGACAGACAGAGACACAGAATACATATAGAGAATATGAATGGTAATAAATATTTAATTTTAATTGTGTATTTTATTGACTATAATTTTATTGATTTTTTATAGTCACAGTCCTTATAAAAGTTTGAGTTTAAACATAAAACTCTCTTTTATGTGGGATTGGGAGATGGTTCAGTAAATAAAGCCATCGATTTTGCCAGTGTGAGGACTGGGGTTAAGACCTCAGGATTCTCACAAAAGCCAGACAGGTGTGAGAGCCACCTGTAATCCCAGCACACAGGAGGCAGAGGCAGGGGGCTGCTGGAGCAAGTGGGCTAGTCCTAGGTTCAGCAAGGGACCCTGTCTTGATGAATCAAGTGGAGCATGATGGAAGAGGACACCTGACATTAGCTTCCAGCCCTCACTCACACACACATGCACAGGCACACAGCAGCATGCATGACAAAACGCATACACATGTGCACCCTGCACACAAGGACTCATGCAAAGATGCAGTTCTTTAAATAATATTTTAAGTAGTTATATGATACTAAATTATTATTTAGTAAATAGATGAGTGCAGTAAGTAATACAAATGTAAAAGTCCAGCATATTTTCATGAACATGTTATATACATAGAGATATTGTGATATAATTTCTGATATCTTGGAATATATGGAGGGACTAACGAGCAAAGGTAAAGACTTGGGCCTGATTAGCATGATGCCTTTTTGTGTAAAGAAGGAATAGGAATACTTCTCCACCTGCCCACTCATTCCTAGAAGTTGCCTGCTCGGTCTCAGCATGACCTGAAGCCCATGTCTTTGTTTTTTTGTTGCTGTTGTCTTTTAGCCTCCCTTTGGCATCAAGGTTGATTGTGGAATGGAGAGAAATGTGTTGGTGAACTCTCTGATGAACTAAATGTTTATGTTCCCCTGAAAATGCGTATGTCGAAATCTTAACCCTCAGTGTGCCCACATGAGCAGAGAGGTATCTGGGCGATTATCACACCTCGAGGGCAGAGTCCTGGCTGGTGATTCCTGTTCTTGTTTAAAGTACCAGAGAGCTATTAATAACTCATCTTCTCTCTGCTGGGTGAGTGACAAGGAGTTGGCAGCCGAGTACAGTGCAAAAGACTGACCTCAGCAAAGCCCCATTGCGACCTCAACTCTTCCAGTTCCCCAAAGTGTGAGAGATAAACTTCTGTTGTTTATATGGTTCTCAGCCTAACGTGGTATGTCACAGCACCCAACCTGAGACATCATCATGGCTTGGGAGCCTGTAAGCGGGCACCTCTCCCATGCATGCTGCTGAGTTCCTTTATTTCACCCTGATCTGGTGGCCATAAAGACCCATCAAACAAATGTTGGCACACAGGGATCTCAGAGTGAGCAAAGCAATCACTATAGCTATGCCTTGCTGATGTCAGATTTATAAAATGGGTAAGCACAACAAATCACCAAGTAGTTTACGGGAAAAAAAAGAATACACATGTAATAAAGAGGGAAGATTAACCCAAGAAGAAGTAGATAGATCCTATTGCTGCCAGGAAGTTCACTCTACGAATGAAGACCTCAAAGTGGGGAGAAACCTTTCCCAAAGGGTTCCTGGGCTTGCTTCCCATATAATTTCAGAAATGTTCCTTTAGGTTGGAGAGATGCCTCAGCGGTTATGGGTGGCACAGCTCTTCAGAGAGCCTGTATTTGGTTCCTAGCATCCATGTAGGGTGACATCATAACTGCCTGTAAGTCCAGCTCCAGGGAATCTAGTGCCATGTATAATCACATGTTTATACCCACACACAAACATACACACACATACATAATTAGAAAAGAAAGAAATTGAAAAAGAAATGTACCCACATATTGATATTTAGTCTTAAGCTCTTCTCACTGCCTTTAAAGAGGTTGAAGCCAAGTGTTTGCCTCTCCTTCAGTACCACAGACATAAACCGGGTTCTTGGCCTTCATTATTACAGGGATGTTAGTAAAAAGACCACACTCATCAATCAAGACCAGGGCCACAGCAACAGTACCTGAACAGGGTACAGGAAACTGGAATAAAAGCCACAGTTCACAGGTAGGCAAGTGAAACCATGAGAAGAGTAAAGCTAACACAACTGCAAAAATGATCTTGCTTGTTTGCTAAACGTGTCATCGAATGGACATGTTTTGGCAAGTTGCCCATGTGGGCATTTCAATAAAGAGACTGTCTGTGATCTCTCCAGAGACAATTCGCTGGTATCTTGCTTAACAATGGAAAAAATTGGCCTAGGCCAGCAGGTCCCGAAACTTTAACTTAACTGGAT
This sequence comes from Mesocricetus auratus, assembly GCF_017639785.1. NCBI lineage: Eukaryota > Metazoa > Chordata > Mammalia > Rodentia > Cricetidae > Mesocricetus > Mesocricetus auratus. The sequence continues at coordinate 6,813,732 of NW_024429266.1, forward strand.
TTTGAATGAAATTTGATTTATGGGATTTTGTTGAGCAAAATAGTAAGAACAGCCTAGCCAAATAACTTGATTTTTTTAAAAAAAGGAATTAGAACCTCCAAGTCCAAGAATCAAGTTTGAACTCAGAACGTTCAGCACAAGATCTGCACACCATCTACTGTTAGCTCCCAGTTCCCACCAGAGACCTTCACACACGATTTCATCAGCACGCTCCTTGGACGTACTCTTGAGTCACTCCCATGGACTCCTACTGACTCTACTAGAACCCATAGCATATACCAGGCCCAATCTACCTACTCCTCATAGGCCCTTTGAATGGGTTGTCTAGAAATGGTGTCAATCTGAAGTATCCTAGACTATTGCAACCACTACCCTCTGCAACCTTCTCCCAAATTTGGTATTGCCCAGTGTCTTAGTCCGGGATATAAACATATTTCTAAAGGTCTATACCACAGAACTGAAGACATTCAAGGGAGAAACTACTCAGACATCTCCTATTGAACAGCATGTACAAACCAACTGCCTGACTGGTAGTAAAGAGAAACCACAAATGCTCCAAATGTAGCTTGATTTATTTTCTTTCAGAGTGGGCTCCTTGCCCGTATCAACCCACCCATCATATACTGTGAGTTTCTTCCAGAACTATGGACCATGTTGCATCCCACAGCAAATGTGTGTGCATATATGTTCACACGTGTATGGATCCAAATATGTATGAGGGTATACATGAGTGTGTATTTATGTGAAGACAGAGGTCTGAAGTTGATACCTGATGTCTTTGTTGGACACTTAACACTTTACCGAGGCAGAGTCTCTCACTGAACCTGGGCTTGACTATTCTGACCTCTCTAGCTGGCCAGATGCCATGCTGTCTGGCCATCTGTCTCCACCTGGCTTCCATCTCCATCGCCTGCATGCTGGGATTACAAGTGGTCACAAGGACTTCCCAGCTTTTATATAGGTCTGAGGTTCTGAACTGCAGACCTCATACTCAATGTGCCAAGTACTTTACCCACTGAGTCATCTCCCAGTCCATCATTAAATGTTACTGTTTCACTGTTGTCTTCTTGAGTATCAGGGCATCATCTCATCCATCCCTGAACAGTTCCTAGCATCTAACAAATACCTTAGAGGTACCCATCTGTATACATTAGATTGAACACAAATGAGAGCCCGATATATTCGGTTACAACAATCCAATAAAGTGTCTGGGCTGAAGGGATTGGTCCTTTCCACTTTCATTTCTTAGAGCCAGAGACGCAGAAAGGCTTTCACCTGGGAGAAATGCTAATATCTTTGCTGTGCCAAAGACAGCTTTTTATAGCAATGTGAAGTCTTGTCTGACGGATACAAAAAGAGATGATCACATCTCTCAATCACCTACAAACTTCTGTCCTCTGAAAATACTATGGAGGACAGCATCTTCAGGCTTGGGGGTCTAACGAGTCAGGGTCAGTGTTCATTGGGGGAAATGTGAGGCCCTCCTTCAATAGAAGAGAATAAAAGACAACTTTCTTTTCCAATGTCACTTAGGAAATGACTATGGTGTTTGGACTGCATGCTCTAAAAGACAGAGCACCCCCGCCCCCATTAAACTCACTGTAATGGAATCAAGGCTTAGGGACAAAGCCGCAGACCTACCAATGGCACCCCAGAAACAGGCAGGAGCCCTCAGTGTACAGTGGCTCTCGACACTGTTGGAGCAGACTCGGGTCAGTGTTTGGAGCCACTCTGGGGGGGAGCGTTCTGTTAATCATCTCCCTGGATCCTTAGAAAAATTTCCACGCTTGCCATTACTTCCCCATTTTGCAGATTTGAGAAGTCACATGGAAAAGATTAAAGAAAACTGTGCAAATTCAAAAGATAATGTAGCTGCTAGCAGCAACTGAAAACTAAACCTTGCCACAGCTCACAGTCAAGACAATACCACCAAGGTGCAGCCAGTCTGGATGTGCCTGTGACACACCTGCCTTTTATCCACTTGACTGGCTGGCACCAGTTCACTAGAGCATTTAAACACCGGGAACCAAGGGACTTTAACTCCATTCATAGTCACGATGTTGAATGAGGCGCTTTGACAGCTGGATTCAATTCACTATCTAGGTGACCCATAACCCAGGTCCAGTGTTGACATCTATGGATACCAGAGACTGAAGTGCTTCTGTTTTTGCCTTCCTTCCTTCCTTCCTTCTTTCTTCCTTCCTCCTTCTTCCTTCCTTCCTTCCTTTTTCTTTCTTTCCTTCCTTCCTTCTTCCTTCCTTTCTTCCTTTCTTCTTCCTTCCTTTCTTCCTTCCTTCCTTTTTCCTTCTTTCCTTCCTTTCTTCCTTCCTTCCTTTTTCCTTCTTTTCTTCCTTCCTGCCTTCCTTTTTCCTTCTTTCCTTCCTTCCTTCCTTTCTTCCTTCCTTCCTCATCTTTACAGGGATTGTAACTCACATGCATTGCTTCTTTCAAAAATTATTTTTCGTGACATCAAGAAACAGGGTAAATAAAATGTGTGAGCAAAGGAGAGAAAGGAATGTGCAGGAGACTAGAAGACTTTAGAAGACTGGCTTTTCTTGACTTCATATAGGTGTGGCCATTTCTTCAACCTCTCTCTCTCTTCCTCCCTCCCTCCCTCCCCCTCTCCCCCTCTCTCTCTCCCTCTTCCCCCAAAAGAACACTTCGTCATGAGAGTGACAAAACTTATCTTGACCTGAAATTGCTTTTGGATCTAGTCCACTTCTAACATCAAAACACTTTATGTCAGAGCAGGTCAAGGTTCAAGGAACCCCCAAAATAGCAGTTTATTTAAAAAACCAAATCCATTCCTTATCGAAAGGGGCGATACTCTGATGCACACAGTAGTAAAACTAATTTAACCTTTGGAAAATCCTCTCTGGAGAGAAGAGTCAAATCCCTTTATAAGATTTTTAAGCACTGCAATTATTGACGAAGAGTATATTGCTTCAGTTTGCTCTGATCGGGAAGAGGGGGAAGGAGGAAAAGCCGCCGGAGACGTCAGCAGCTGTCAGGCTGTTTTTGAGCAGCAAAGAGGGAGTTTACAGCGGGCTAGCGCCAGTCTCCCAAGACCCTGTTAAGAGGCCTTTTTAAAATGCCTTAAAAAGCCAACCCATACATTAATCAAGTTGAGCCCTCATCCATACTTACTGGGATACATCAATTACTATGTCTTTTTTTTTTTTAAATAAAATCCGGTTGACAGCAGACACCTTATTAAGACTCCGCTAAAATGATACAATAACTAGAAGGCTATTAATATCGCCCCCCCTCTCTGCTATTGTCTTGCTGCACTGGTCTGCAAACAAATTCAGGCTGAATCACAATTAATGCCAGTGAAACTCCTTCTAACGACTTCCAGCTTGCTAATTTTTTACGCTAATAATAAAAAAGCTATTGCTATGCAAGAACGACCCCCTTTTATCACGCTAACATAGCACACCAGAGAGTGTCTTCTATTGTTCACATGAAAGACAATTAAACCCTGGAACATCAAACCGAGAAATGACAGTCTGCGAGCCGGTGGTGGGCACTGCTTGATGCTTCCCTCTGTATTCTGAACGGCTAGGAAACAATTCTCTGAAGACATTTCTGTTCTGGGATCCCTTAACTAGCCTTGGTGGGGGCGGGGGGCTACTTTAAAGAATATCCTTGGCTGATTTACGTATCTATACCTAGAATGTATTAGCTGTCTAGGGCCAATTTTACTTCCAATTGAGTGTGGGTTTCAATTCTGGACATGAAAAAGAAATGTGGCGATTCCATCAATATGTCATTGCATTTAAAAACAAGCATTAAATGTATGCTTTAAGATACACACAATGGAAAATTCTGGAAAGGGTAGGAAACCTAATTCAGCAACTGTGTGTGTCTTACCACCAGTGGGAATCGTGGTTGAGTCAGAAGGCACCTGGAACATCACACTGGGACCAAGAACTGATATTCCACAAGCCAGAGTCAAAAAACACATCCAGTCTCTCCCAATAACTTAAGGGTTTATTTCATAGAACATACTCTCATTATCCAGTACAGTGTCCCTTATTTGGGCTTTAAGGACAATGTCCAGAACAAATACCACTTACGAGTTCATTCTTCTTCAAAGATGTCATTTCAGATTTTGACTGACGTTTCATCCACAGTATAAATAAAACTAAAAATAATTGCAAAGCCAGCTCTGTCAGCTGCTTACCTTGGGGTGTCTGTCTGCCTGTTTTAGAGATAGGGTCTTATTCCATCTCCTAGGCTACCCTTGAACCCATGACCCTCCCATCTCTCACCTCCTGAGTGTTAGGATTACAGGCTTGTGCCACCAAACCTGGATGAACTTGGGCTCTCTCTGCCCAGTCTTCTCTATCTGTAAAACAAGAAGGAAAGACAGACAGCTCTTCCTTTGAAAAGGCTTGTATAGACAAAGGAAGAAGGACGTGAAATAAAGGACTACACATGATAATCAAACAAAATCTCGAAGAAGGACAGTGCATGACCTTCTTGGGGCTACACAATGGTGCTGCTTTCTGATTGAGCATGAGCGGCTCCTAGGCTCAGGACAGTGTTTGTCATGCACGCATGAGGACCTGAGTTCCATCTCCAGGCTTCTGAATTTCACCCTTGACATCTGCATAAGAGGCTGGATGGGTGTGGTGTTGCAGGCTTACAGTCCCAGCACTGAGGAGGCAGAGACAGGTGGACTCCGAGGACTCATGAGCACACAATTTAGACAAATCCAGGGGCCTTGAGCACACCCCCCCCCGTCCTATGTCAAGATGAAGTAGGTGACTCCTGAAGTACAACATCCATGGTTGATTTCAGGCTTACACACACACACACACACACACACACACACACACACACACACACTGAAGTACAACATCCATGGCTGACTTCAGGCTTCCCCACACACGCACATGCACGCACACACACACACACACACACACACACACACACACACATCTATAAGAGTAAAAAGATACAAAGGGAGAAAGCAATAGGATCAGTGATGTCTGCATTTAGCCAAAAGTTTTAGCCTCAAACTGCCAATAACCAAAGCCCAGAATTTGCAGAATCCTGTAAGTTTCTGCACTATGAGGAGAGGCATGGATCTCTGAGAGGTGAGAAACAATGAGGTTAGACTTATGACCATCTCAACTTATCCCTTTGAAAGAGAATGCAGACAGTATGATGGGGTGGGGGCAGGCAGAGCCCAGCAGACAGTTTCCATGAGGAGACAAAGCTCCTGGCCTCCAGAGGTTGGGGCAGCTAGCTTCCATAGGACACAGAACTTGAGAAGTCCATGATGCAGAGAGAAACCTGCAGAATTGCAGATGGTCCTCTTCAAGTGTTCAGCAGAGCACTAATTAGCATATGCATGTAAGGAAATTAGCCAAGACTGTAGGAGAAAAAAAGGACTCGAGGCACCAATGCCTGAAACTCACAAAGCTAGGAATGATTTCTGCTCCCATCACTCAGAAAGGGGAAGTCTCCTACTCGTGACAGGGTGAGCACATAGGAGGTTGCCATCCTCTCCTGGGTAATTCTGAGCTCTTGACTGAATACTGTTCCAGTACAAGCAGATCTTAAAAGTAAGATTCTAAGGCATCAAACTATTTCTGAGTAACTCAAATGCATCCCCGAGTAAAGCACAGATACTCATGAAAATAGAAAACACCTTCTATGTGGAAAAGCAGACCCCAATGGCCTGCAGCCAGTCAGAAGTTACTAGGTGTCCCATGCCATCAGGACTAAAGGCCCCAAATGTGAAGAAAAACCAGTCAACTTAGATGTTAGAATTAGAAGGCAAGGGTATCAGAACAGTTGTAACAACTGTGGTTTAGACGGGGTTTAGGAATCTCGGGTTTGTTGAGTAACAGTTTCCTCACAGGTTAAAATGTTTCATCTTTGAGGGAAGTTCATCAAGACACAGGATGTCTACAAGGAGGAAAAGAATAATATGTTCGAATGGAAGGGGATGCATTCCATTCTTCAGCGAAGCTCCTTACCTTCAAAAGTTGACAACTGAGAGGATTAAGGAAGTCCCTGAAACTGAGCAGATTCACTGGGTCCCTCTGCCCCTAAACATATGTGAGCACTGATGATTTCAGAAAGATACTTCCTGACAAATTAAGCTGCCAGAAAGAAGCAGAGACCAAGCTGCATGGGAGAGGCTCAAACCCACTGAGCGGCCTTCTCAGCCACCCACAGATCTGCAGTGCACTCCAGGTTTCTGGCTTTTGTGAGCTGTCATCCCTACTGAGGCGGCCTTTGCCAAAATAGCTGTCTTTGAGCCATTTCTGTTCTTTTAAGTAACCTGCACACCCATATTCCTGTAAGTAACCCCCCACCCATCTTTCTGTAAATAACTCCTTGCCTATGTTCCTCTAAGTAACACTTCACCTTTAATCTTGTAAGTAATTAACTCGTCATCCATATTGCTGTAAGTAACTACAATATGTTGGACTTTGGCGGTGTCCTTACTTTGGTGTGTAGTCAGTTATCTGGGGTAAAGAGATTCTGTTCATGTCTCCCCAGAAATAGTGCTACACAATGAGGCACTACTGAAGAGCGAAAGAGGACTGGGGAGAAAGTTCAGCAGTTAAAAGCTCTTACTGATCCCACAGAGAATCCAAGGTCAGAGCCCAGCACCCACATACCAGGTGCCTGTAACCCCAACTATGTGTGGATTCTTCTTGACTCCACAGGTACTTGGACCACATATGCAGAGATATGCACACAGATATATACATTTTTTAAAAAAAGTAAAATTAAAACATTTTAAAATAAGGATGGGAGGAATCTTTAGAAGTAGAGAGATCTACTCAGAGTGGGGTCATTAAAAGTCACTGTTAGGGGAGATGAGGGCAGCTCTGGAGACCCAAAGCTAGCTCCCATAGGAACAAATTTTGTCAGACCAAGTCACTGTCTTCCTGTTCTCATCTCTCTTTGATTTCTGTTTCTCGCAAATGGTGCTGCCATGAAATCAGGGAATCAGGAAGGCTCTGCCAGAATGGCTGGTGGTTGTTTGGGAGTTGTTGGGCTTTCTGTCTTCAAAACTATGAGGTAAATGAATCATTTTACTTTATGAATTACCAAACTTAGGTATTTTAATACAACAATGGAAAATCAGCTAATATAATAACTGTGTTTTGTATGCTTCCAACGTTTAAGCAAGAAAGATTTATAAGCTTATAAAATCAATGAAGTTCCAGAAACCTCAACATAAGAAGCACAAAGAAAATGATGCCAAAGTACATCATAATCGCATTGTTCAAAATCAATGATAAAGAGGAAATCTTAAAAGCAACCAGATACAAAAGGCATAAAGGTAAGAAGGATGGTAGCTCCCTGTCGAAAGCAGCAGCATCAGAAGACAGCCAGGAAACATACTTAGAGAAATGAAAGAAAAAAAAGTAACCTGCCAACTGAGATTTCAAATTCCTTTCAGAAACAAAGGCAGAAAAAAAAAACACTGTTACCGAAACACAGGGTAAAATTATTTATCATAAGCCTATCTGTTGCATAAAGAAAATGGAACCAGAGGGATGCCTGGATTTGGGGACTTTGGAGGCAGCTCTGTGGTTAAAGCACTTGCTGAGCCAGCATGAGGGCCTGAGTTTGAATTCCCAGCACCCACATTAATACCAGATGGATGTGGCAGATTCCTGTAATTCTGGCCTTGGGAGGTTGAGGCAGATGATTCCCTGGAGCAAGCTAGTCTTGACTCCAAAAAGTAAGATGAATAAATAATAAGGAAGAATCCAATATCAAATGTTGGCCTCTGCAAACACACACACACACACACACACACACACACAAACTTGCACACACACATACATAGACATGAACATACACACAGGAAAATAAACACATACACACATGCATGTACAACACAGACATACACATAAAAAGAAGAAAAAAAGCAAAGAAACAAAGTGAGATCATATTTACACTAATGACAGAAGAACAACACAAATGGTAACTAAATGTATTAACATATATTTTTTCCCATTTACCTCTCTTTAAAGATAATTTACATCACTAGTAACATGTAACCCAAGAGCAATAATAGAAGTAAGAACAAAAGGAGTGACAACAATAATACAAAACTCAATACAGGAAACACTGAAATATACTGCTGTGAGTTGCATAATGAAACTTGAATATAGATCGCAGTAAGTAAAGACGTACTGTATAAATATTAAAGTAACCACTACAACAAATCAAAAACCAACATGACAACAAAAGAAAATCACAAAAATAGTATTCAATTAATGAAAAAAGAAATGGGAAAGAAAAAGCATGGAAGAGAAGAAAACAAACACAAGATAAGCTGGATAGGAACAGAGTACCAAAGACTAACCCACCTTCCTAATCACCATATTAAATATAAGTGATCTAACAATTACAACTGAAAGAACAGAGATGGTTAAATTGGATAAAAAAAATTTAACACAACTGCAGTCCACATTTCCCACACAGAACATATGATCAGACATAGGAGAAAACTTCCATGATCTGAAATAGAATAGTTTTTTTAATATCACAACAAATCCATAATCCATATATTATAAATTTTGACTTCACAGTAATCAAGAGTGAATGCTTTAAAATATGCTGTTCAAAAAAAATGAAAACACAATGGCAAAATACCCCACACATCATAAAATCTAACACAATGTTTACCTAGGGCATGAAAAGAATGGTCGTAACTCAAATATGAGGATATTTACAATCTAGTACAAAGGTCAACAAAAGGTTTGAAACCCCGAAGAAGAGATTACATGGCAAGAAGCATGGTAGAATAGCACTTGTCCACACTGGACAGAAACAACAAAGTACAGTTGTGCTCCAGGAAGTCGCACCCACCCCTCTCTGCTTCCTTTTGCGGGGAATTGAATGGAGGCCCTATAAATAGTACATGAGGCTGGATTCTAGGCAGACTGGTACCAAATACTTTGCACTGTTACAGAGGGAAATATGCCCTAAGGACACCCAAGGGATTAGTTTGAATACACACACACACACACACACACATACACACACACACTTCAGTCTTAAAGGCACACTCTTCTCCCCTTCTCTTTCTCCTAACTCCCTCTCTCTCCCCCCTTCATGCTACCAATTAGAGGAGGACATGAGGGAGCAGGAAGATTGGGTCAGTAGAAGAACGCAGGACAGCAAGAAAAGAGATACCATAATAGAGGAAGCCATTATAGGTATAAAGAGAAATCTGGCACTAGGGAAATGTCCAGAGATCTACAAGGATGACCCCAACTAACAATCTAAGCAATAGTGGAGAGGCTCCCTTAAAAGCCCTTCCCTGATAATGCGATTGATGACTACCTTATATGCCATCCTAGAGCCTTCATCCAGTGACTGATGAAAGCAGAAACAGACACCCACAGCTAAACACTGAGCTGAATTCCTGGAATCCAGTTGCAGAGAGAGGAGTGATGAGCAAAGAGGTCAGGACCAGGCTGGAGAAACCCACAGAAACAGCTGAGCTGAACCAGGGGTTGCTCATGGACCCCAGACTGATAGCTGGGAAGCCAGCATAGGACAGAACCAGGCCCCCTGAACATGGGTGTCAGTGAGGAGGCCTGGGCAATCTGTGTGACCTCTGTTAGTAAATCAGTATTTATCCCTAGTATCCAAATGGACTTTGGGAGCACATTCCACACAGAGGGATACTCTCTCAGCCTAGACACATGGCAGAGGGCCTAGGCCCTGCTCCAAATGATATGAATACTTTGAAGATCCCCCATTGAAGGCCTCACCCACCTCTGGGGAGCAAAAAGGGGTTGGGTTTGATGGGGGGCAGTGGAGGAGGGGAGGGAGCAGGAACTGGGATTGACATGTAAAACATGCTTGTGTCTAATTTAAATTTTAGAAAATGAAAAAAAAAAGGTATACTCATTTTAATGATGTCTTCTTGGTAAGAAAGAATCCCCTACACTTTGCCAAGAATGTGTTTTACTAGGTCAGCTACCCAGGCAACCACTGTGTAAGGTAGCATGGTCCTAGGAATCCTGGCTTCTACTCTAGCTGTGGCAGGCCTTAGCATTTACTATATGATTCTGTCTTTTGGGGGTTTGAGTTGCAGGTTAAGTGAGGCTGTTGCCCAGATTTCAAGAGGAACCTGAAAGGGCAGGCTATTGTATGTTGAGTATATTAACTTCCTTTAAAAAATTTTTACAGGAGCTCCCTGTAGTGAGTTTGTTCTGAGTCTCAGAAGATAGTTTGGAATAGCAGAAATAAAGAGTATGGGGTTTCTCGGAGGTAACTATGTCATTGCCTGAATGCTATGGTGTCATGAAATTTCCTCCAGGATATTAATTATTATAGATTAAGTAATAATTACTATAATTATATTTAGCTAATTATAATTAATTATTAATCAATTGATTATTGGTTACTTTTAAATTCACCCGCATACAAAAGCTCAGGACACTGAAAGTTGGCAAGTTTCTTTGTCCATACTTAACAAGAAGGGATTGTGTTTCAATTCCCAGTGGAATCCTTATTTTCTTCTGAAACTTCATGAGTGCCATTCAACTGACCAGACTCCAGTTGGCTTTATAGTCTGCAGAGAACCCCCAGAAAGTTTTTGCTTGCAGTATCCTAGGCATTGTATAGCCCACGTCTTCCTATAAATGGTTCCATGTACTTCTGAAGCCTAAGGTCTGGTAGGTAGTACCAATAACCTTGCTTTCCTGGTACCAATTTTCTGCCACTGTGATCAAGTAACTGAGCAACTGAGTAACTGAGCAAAACACCTAACATTTGACCCACTCCTAGGCTTTTCCCAAGAAGAGAAAGAAACCCTGTAGGCACACAAAGACTTGCACATGAATGTTCTACAATGCTTTGCGTTTTCTTTTAACTGCCTAGGTGAGACAAAGTACAGGTAACCACTGAATAAGCACATGATAGTGCATCATGCAACCAGAGAAGTACTCAGGAATGGGGCAAGATGAACTACTGAGATAGGCAGCAACGTGGATAGATGCTATAATAATCATGTTGGGTTCAAAAGAGTACATTGTATAAAACTCTAGGGAACGTGGACCTGCCTGCAGGGACAAGTGGTGACGTTGAGACAGGTGAAGGGCCTCCAGGGAAGAGATGTATTGAGTGGGTGTTACAGTCGACAGAGAGTAACAGTGAAGACATCATGAGTCTTCTAGGGAACACAAAGCTAGCTACTGAAATCACATGTGCATGTAGAATTACCTGTGTGCAGTGTGTGTGTGTGCCTGTTCACATACGTGTGCAGATGTGTGTACATGTGGCAGAGGGGCCACAGGTCAATGTCTGTCAATGTCTTCCTCAGTCACCTAATACCTTGTTCTCAGAGATGGGTCTCTCACAAACGGGAAACCCACTGATTCATCTGGATTTACTGGCCAGTCAACCCTAGGAAGCTACCTGTCTCTATCCCTCTCAGCACTAGGATTATAAGTGCCATCATTTTATATGAGTGCAGGGGTCCCAAACAGGGGTCCTCACAATTGTACATCAAGTATTTTCCCTACTTACCAACATTCCCTTAGGAGCATTTTAGTTAATGAGAAAATAATACAAAATATTTTTTTAAAGCACAGGTCATATAGACCAGTGGTTCTTAGATTTTCTTACTCACAAAACCAACAGGAATTCATAAGCCAAATATCAGAATTTTGACTAGGACCTGGGCATAAGGGTTTGTAAGGCTCCCTGTGGTGGCCTTTGGAATATAATTTATAACTGTGTTATAACTTGACACATGTCCTAGTTTTCTTTCTGTTATTGTGATAGAACACCATGCCCAAAAGAATGCGGGTTACATGTTCCAGTCACAGTCTATCACCATGAAGGGAAGTCAGGACCAGAACTGAGGCAGAGTTCATGGACAACCACTGCTTACTGGCTTGCTACCCATGGCTTGGAGTCTGCTTTCTTATGCACCCTGTGACCACAGAGCCATTATTGGCACCACCCACAATGGGCTGGGCCCTCCCACATCAATCATTCATCAAGAAAACGTCCCCACAGACTTGCCCAGAGGCCAATCTGACGGGGACATTTTCTCAGTTAAGAATCTCTTCTTCCAGAATAACTCTGGCTTGTGTCAAGTTGACAAAACTAACAAGCACAATATACCAGAGAATAGGAGAAACAGAATAAAAGGCAAATTTACACTGTGAGTAAAACACAGCATGCGTGCAAAGCTTTTCATTTTTCTCCCCTCAAGGTCACGGTGAGATGAAATAAAAACCTGAGTGATTAAAATCTTATTTTCATTCTTGGAATTTCTTCACTTTCAAGATTGTTCTGTGTATCTACAGGAAAAATCTTATACCTGTCACCAGTGGCTCAGAACAACCATCGGTGTCACGGGGAGAGCAATTGGTTATCAAACTAGTGAGTACATGAAGCACCAGGGGTAGGGTGAGTCCATCTACTCAAATCCATTGTTCCAACCCTACCGCTTTGTGATGGTTCTGCTCCTAAATGCTAGTGAGAAATAAATACGTAAATATGTAAATGAAAATATTTCACAGATCTTCTTTAATCATAGCCTTTCTTCTCAGATGTTCCCTTTAAGTTTCCACCTTTTATCATCACCAGCCCCTTTGAGCATGAGCCCAGGGTCACCTCTCTGCAGACATTTCTCTCTTACATGGTCTCTACCACTTAGACACCTTTGGCTTTCCTTGTCTTTACTCCATGTCTCCATCTCCTTCCACTCACTGGATAACAACTCATTCTAATTCTTTTCTAATTCTTAAGTAATTTCTCTTTAACAAAATGGTAACAGAGATGTCACCAAATCCCTCATCCCAGCTGAGTTACACCATTATACGATTATAAAATTGGAAGATGTGGGAGAAATTATAATTGGGTATCACAAACACATATGTGCGCATATAAACTACTTGAGGTGGGTATCAACTTCTCCAAGGGTGATAATTTTAAGTGGCACTAATCTCTATCCCAGACTAGATCACAGGACAAATCAAGTTCCTCAAATCGTCAACAATCACTTGATGTATTTATGATCCGTTTTTATAGCATTTGATGACAATTTCCTAGGAAGCAGCTGGTCCTTAAATCTACAAGTCAATATCAAGAAAGCACAGCCTAGTTCTGTTGTCAGAATCACCTATGAGGAAGTCAGCGCTGGAATCTCCCCCACACACACACCAACAACATGGGCCAGCATGGGTGGGAGGCATGTCAAAATGTCTCCTACAGGTTTAGTTATCATTTAAGGATTCTGTACATATGATCTCAAAATTCTAGCTGGGGAGGAAGTGTCTTAGCTTCTTTTCTAGTTACTGTGATAGAATATTCCAGCAAAAAAAAAAATCTATTTAAAAGCGTTTGTTCTGGCTCATAGTTCGCATGTGTAGTCCATTGTGGTGGAGAGTCAAGGCACTGTGAGCTTGAAGCAGCCACTCATGCCAAACCCACAAGCAGAAAGCAAAAACCATAGGGTGTGACGGCTAAGCTCACTCCTCCATTTCATAGAGCTAGGATCACCCGCCCAGGGTGGGGTCCAACCCGGAATTAAGATGGACTCTCACACAACGATTGACATAATCCCCCAGTGGCATGCCACAGGCCTACAGCCCAGGTGAGTCTAGATTCTGTCAAAATGACACTTCACATTAAACATTCAGGTGTGTAACTACAGCGACTACAGTAGACATAATGAGGGGGCTAGCTTCTTAAAGAGAAAAGGCATAAGGGCCCAGCATGCTGGAGAACACGCAGGGTTCTCCCAGATTAGCCACACTGGGAAAGCAAAATTACTGCAAAGGCCCAGCTAGGAAAAGCGCTAACCCACATGTCGTTTGTGACTTCAAGATTCTATGCCCATTGCCAGGCCCACCGGGCACTCTAGGAAGCAGACTGAGGGGATCTTCATTGTCCTGACAGATGTCTAATGGACAAAGGCGCGGGACACCTCCGCCACGTCCTTTTTCTTGGTCGGTCTGTGTTTTGATACATGAGGGGGGGAAACGGACTCTTTGACTACAAAAACTTACTACAAGCACTTTTCCCCGAGGCTTGGATTTTTTTTAAAGCTATTGCAGTAAGAAAAAAAAATTTCCCACAAAGGAGTAAAAAACACTAACCAACGAAATTTCCCTCTTACCAATTTTCTACCACCTCAGAACTTCCTTGAAAAGGAAGGACAAAGGAGCCATTTGCTAAGCTTAGATCATTTTGATTGAGACTCATATGTTATTTTAAATGAACATTGCTCAGGTAGTTAAGTCTTAAAACTCAACCATCCTTGACAATTGTCCAATTTTTTTTAAAAATCTTACCTTAAGGGTTTCAGAAACACATTTACAAAGTCCGCCGCAGTGGAAGTGGTGAGGCGTCCTGCCTGGAGTCACAGATGCAGGGGACTGCTGGCCTTTGTCCGTTTTTGTCTTTGAAAACTTTACATTATAATTAAAAGGGGGCAGAACTGGGATATTTTAGTGTGAGTGACTCTGTGAAACTGGATTCACTGTAGGAATCATACAGAATTCCAATGCATGTCAAACGTCATTCAGCAGCATATTTAATTCCCCAAGTGGCTTTAAACACTTATTAAAAGAAAGGAAAAAAAAGCCGTTTCCTAGACGGCAATGAAAAGTTCCTCACATAAAAGTTGGGGCTATGGGTTTTTTCATATCTTGTCTTTCTTTCTTTCTTTCTTTTTCTTTCTTTTTTTTTCAAGATAGGGTTTCTCTGTCATGTTTTAGAGGTTGTTCTGGAACTCGCTCTATAGACCAGAGCTGGTCTGGAACTCACAGAGATCTTCTGCCTCCAGAGTGCTGGGATTAAAGGCGTGTGGCACCAACGCCCGGCTCTTTTTTTTAAATTTTATTTCGAAACAGAGTCTCATGTAGGCTAGGCTGGCCTTAGATTTGCTAAGTAGCCAGGGATGCTTTGAACCCCTGATCCTCCTGCCTCTACCTCCCAAGCACAGGGATTACTGGAATGTGTCACACTGACTAGTCTCTGTGTCTTCTACATACAGGGTCTCCATCTCAGACAATATCAGCATCCTTAATTCCCAGACCCAACAGACCTTTTCATCTATGGTTGCTACTCCAAAGCCTTGGGATTTTATGCCAACCAAGACAATTAGGAAAAGGCCCCATAAGAAGGTGCAGCATTCTGCAGTCTTTGGCTTAATTTAGAATCTACTTATGAGGTCTCTTGCCCTGAACAGGGGCCCAGGTACTTCTGTTCATGCAGAAACTGTTCCCTCTCACACAAATTCTGTAACCATGCCATTTAACAGCAAGGAAGAGCACCAATGCCACTTTCAAAAAAAAAATAGTGTGAACCACACAGTGAAGAAACAAGCCCTCTCTCTAGACAGTCCTCCAGGAGCTGCACAGTGCATGCCTGGGTTTTACTGAAGAGTGCTGTAAGTGACCATCTTTTAAGGGCCCCCACCGAACAGGAAATGTGTGTCAGTCCCCTTGTGCTGTGTTATCCAGTGACAATACAGTTTATTGTTAAATACGCCTGTCCCTAATGGGGTGAAATGTGTAGTTTTAGGAAACTTGTATAGGCGCACACTTCAGTTCTACAGAAAGTCTGCTTTAGCTGCACTGAAATGTGTTATAATGGTTCACCCGGGGCCCCAGTGTAGTCTGGAGAGCTCGGTTCATGGCATGTCCATCTTCCCAAAGGCCCTCAGGTAGATCTGATTTCCCCACAGCCGTCATACTCCAGCACCCACCACCCAACCTCCTTTGGTGTTTTGATACAGGACGTCAGTTACAAAAACATGAACACACCAAGCATCATTCCTGCTCTTTATTTTTCTGCCTTTCTTTTTGACGTTACAGACTTATGAGTTTACTGATTACAGGTTTTTTGTCAGTTTCTCCATCAGAATTCAAACTGTGAAATGAGTAATAGACAGACCTAGTTTACAATAAGAAACCGAGACTGCTAAATTACAGTTGTTCTTTCTCTCTTTCTTTCTCTCTCTCTCTCTTTCTTTCTTTCCTTCTTTCTTTCTTTCCTTCCTTCTTTCTCCCTTTCTCCAAGGTCCTTTAAGATATCTGTGGCAATACCCATGCTATGAGAATGCCATGTGATTTCAGGATGCTCACTCCACTGCAGCTAGAGTCCCTATCCTGACACATGGTGAAACTGAGACAGGGAAGGACATCACCTGTTATCATGTCATAGAGTCATGTGCATACCAACTAATTGAGAAGACCCAATAACTGCGCTTGGAAAAAGTCCCGTCCTCCTAGACTTGCAATGATTGTTCTGAGAACTGATGAAGCCAGCACACACTGGGCAGTAAACAAAGCTTCTCTAAGTGAACGGGCAGTGCAGGAGTTTGCATGTTTAGCTGCTTAAATTAAAATACCTTTATGGGACTCTGCTAAGTCAATAGAATCTATTGCATTACAAACAAATTGAAAAGCAACCGATCTTAAGTTTGTAAAATAAATGTAAAGGATCTAAGCCCTCTATTGGAATATCCTGAAAGCCTACACTAACACAGTTTTAACCACAGATTTATTGTCCATCTCCTCACTTCTGTGAAGTAGTATTATAACTTCCATGACTGCAGGATTCTGTCAGGTATAAAAAGAAATCCACTTACATGATTACCATGAGAATCAGGACACAGAAAAATGTCACCTCCTTTTGCTCACCAGCTCCTTCTGGTAATGGCTTATAACCAAACTCCCCTCTACTACGGCCTGGCTGTGCCTGGCTGCTTTTCATCCCACCTGACACTCCAATTCCGTCTGCCTGTGACACTGGAACAACACAGTATGATGTCTTTTGAGATGGGCCCTCAGGCTAAAGCCCTGTCCATGTTGCTGTGGCTGTCAGTAGCTCTCCCACTTGCTCTTCATCCACAAGTAGTGGACGATTTTGTGAATGAATTGCCCCAGTTTATTTATGCAACTGCGTTGGAGGACATTTCGCTTGCTTCCAGTTTTGGGCAGCTGTGGATGGACTCACTACTAGAAACCTTCCTAGGTATGTTTTATAAGAACTCTGTCAAAACTTGCTTTACAGACTGGTGGCACCACGTCACATTTTTATCAGTGATGTGTGTGCATTCAGACTGCCTCAGCCTCTGAGCAATCACGAACGTGAACCAAACCCAGGCGCTGCTTCAGACGTGTGAGCTACCAAGCGCTGCTTCAGACGTGTGAGTTTCCATGCGCTGTTTCAGACGTGTGAGCTACCATGTGTTGCTTCAGACGTGTGAGCTACCATGCGCTGCTTCAGACGTGTGAGCTTCCATGCGCTGCTTCAGACGTGTGCTTTGGCCCTGGACAGGATGACCCATTTTTTCATTTTCTTCACAGTGTGAGATTAAGAGTTTTAAATCTAGATGAAGACTGGCTGGTTTTCCAGATTAGACTTTCAGTTTCCTAAGAACTTTCTACCCAACATTAGACTGCTTTCCTTTTAGCTGATGCCTTCTAGCTGTTCATGATAGGGCTAATCTGTGTGCTTCATTTTCCCTTTCTCAATTCTGGTAAGATTCCTAATCTTATCAAGAATCTAAAGGTTTGTTTTGATTCTTCTCTATAGCCCTTCTACGTCGAATCTCATTGCTTTCTACACATTTCTTAATTTTTATGCCACTCGTTATGCCTGCTTTGTGTTTCTTCATCTTCTTTTCCTAGTTTGAGGTGGGGTTTAGAATGCTGATTAAAAATGTTACATTTAGCCTTACAGTTTCCTATCGTAAGAGACTTTAGCTGTGTCATATATATATGTATGTATACATATATATGCATATGTATAGTATGTATTCATTGTTATTTAGTTCAAAACATGTTTGCTTTTTTCTTAATAAAGCTCTTGTCACACAAATTATTTAGTAATGCACTGTGTGTTATTTGTGTTGGGGAGGTTTCCTGTCTTTCCCATATCTTTATACACGCATTAATTGTTGATGATCCAGGGACATATTTTGTGTTTTTCCACACTTTCACATTTCTAAAATAGGTTTCATGACGAAGAGAATCTTCTCTAAGGATGATTTTACACGTTCCATACAAAGCACTGCATTCTATCTAAATGGAATAATTAAAAGTAAGGAATAACAGGCAGGAGTTAAAGAAAGCATGGACAAAATCTGTACTTCTGAGTAGATGTCTAACATAGACACACAGTAAAAGGATAACAGAGAGGTGCTCCTGCTAATGCTTATGAAACAAGGCCGGAGGAGCATGAACCAGACTTCAGGGCAGGGCCTTGTGGGGGGTGTCATAATGCACAGGAGTATAGATCAGTGGGGGATCTTTCACCAAGTATAAATGGGACCCTGAATTTGATTCCCAACAATGAAAACGAATGAAAAAGGCTTAAATTGATTAAAGATACAGGGGTCAGTTTGCCAACAAGATTTGGAAGTGTTCGGTGTGTCTGAATCGAGATGAGCAGAGACAAACAAACCTACAATTACGGTCGGACACTGGGACTCTCCTCCTCTTGGTCCTTGTCTTCCTCCTCATCCTTGTTCTCCCCCTTCTCCACTTTGCCCCTCTTCCTCCTCCTCCTCTCTCCGTAACAGATGAAACCAGTGAAAGAAGTCATCAGTGTTTTAGAGGAACTGTACAACACCATCAGCCAATGATGCCCAGCTGAATACTCTAATACTGCAGTAACAGGCAATGTAAGTAAGCCACCATGTCCAGGTCCTCTTCAAGAGCAGCAAGTGTTCTTAGCTGCTGAGTCACCTCTCCAGCCCCTCTTAATTTATTCTTGTTCTAGTTTCTTTCTGTATTTTTTCCATCCTATTTTAAAGAGCCCCTATACAAATTCTCTTGAAGCTGGCTACCTCATAACAAAGTCCCTCCATTGTCCTCTACTGAAAATATCTTTGGTTCACCTACCTTTCAGAGTGGTGCTTTGCTGGGTATAGAATTCTGGGTTGGCAGTTTTTTCCTGGGTTGGTACTTAATTGTATCACTTCCTTTACACCCTCCAAAGTTACTGATGAGAAAAACATAGATTTTTTAAAAATTATTCTTCTTCTACACAGGTATATGATAGAACTTGGACTTCCAAAATCTCTTCATCTTCATTTTGCAACATTGACTAACAGTATGTGTCAACATGGATTTGTTTGGGTTTGTTTTCACTGAATTTCTTGAATCTATAAGTTATTTTTCTTTATGTCTGTGTGAAAATCTTTTGGCCAAGGTTTCTGCAAATATGATTGGGTGCCATCTCTTTCTTGTATCCTTCTGAAACTCCCATGACATAAATATTAGATATTTCTCCCACTGTTGTGCAAGTCTCTGAGACTTCATTTCTGCTAGTCATTTTCCTCTTGGGATATCTTCTGTTGATCTACTTTCAAAGTTATAGATTCTTCCATTTTCATGGTATAATTGAGTTGACCCAGTAAATTTTCCATTGTGGATTATTATATTCTTCAACTTAAAATTTCCATTTGAGTTTACTTCTTTTATTTCTCTTTACCAAAACTTTTTAGCTCTATTTCAAAAAGTATTTATGATTGCTTATTAGGACATTTTTATATTAGTTTATATGAAAGTCTTTTCCCTTTGCCCATCATTTCCAATATCTATATGTAGTTTTTTTTACATAGGGTAAGATTTTCTTGAGTTTTCCTATGTTTAGTAATTTTGCATAATACCTGAGAAATGTAATACATTATGTTATGTGACTACACATCATGTTCAATTCCTTTAGAAAGTAGAATAGTTTGATACTTTTCTATCTGTAAGAAAAAAATCCATAATTTCCAACTAAACTCCCAAAGGCTATAGTTACAATGCCAGGTGAGGTTACAAAGCCTTTGCAGGGCAGTTCAGATTTTCCCTGTGTGTGTGCTACCCAGCGGCCAGGATAAATACAGGAGAGAATACATTATTGGTTTCTCTCTCAATTTTGGTTATGCCAAATCTGGATCATATTCTCCCTGTAGAAAGCAACCTAGGAGTTCGTGGACATCCTTATGTGGTCATTTTCCCAAGTTCCCATCTCTGTGCATAGACCCATCATGTTTTCCTTCTTTGGACACCCCTTTCTAGCCCTCCACCTGTAAGTTCAGGGCTTTATTTCTTACTCATGCATATAAGTTCATTCAGTTGCCACATGGTACAAGAACAACAGAGAGAGAAAGGGTAGGGTGGGTTAATCTGCCCTTCTGGGCCCACAGAAGTGAGTTGTTTCTATTGCTGACCCACGCGTAGAAGTGTTCAAATGTGGCGTAGCAGAGAAGTCCAAGTGATGCCAAGAGGGAGAGAAGAGAGACCTTTTTCATCCACTACACCTCTAATGAATCTGCAAGTCCGTCTCAGGTCTCTCTGCATGCTCACCGCTGTCCGTTTCTGGATTCTAACATAGTGTAACCAGGCCATGCAAACATCAGAGGGAACAGTGTCAAGGCCACCACCAGCTAGGGCCATTTCTACTTCTGGTTTGTGATCCCATCACTTTCAGGATCCTCACTTGATGACTCCATGAATTCTTACCAGGTTTTTCTAACTGGCTCGAACAGCAGACACAGGGTGAATCGTGTTTGCTCCGTATTATCCAGAACCATCACTCAGCCATTTTTTTCTTTTTATTTGTGAAATGAATGCATCACATGCGCAACCTGAACATCAAACCAACCTGTCCAACTTAAAGAGTAATAATTATCAATGTTCCCTCATCTAAGTTAAAACTACACTGAGACAGCTACTCAGAAGGCCCAGTCTGTCCCTGCCTCCCTCCTCCCACAGCGATGTCATCAGAAAGCAGACTTGGTGTCAATTTCCCTCATATCTATGTATGGTATAATCCTAATAACTGTGATGTTTGGTTTGCATGGTTTACATTTTAGTGAAACCTATTAAACAAAAAGAAACAAGTCACACCTACTAAATGTTAGGTTGCATGGTCTATGTCTGGTACCTGCTTCCTGGTCCAGCGCAGTGTCTGCTAACAAGGGAACCATATTCTGATAATGGCATCCTTAGGTGACTCTGTAATTATGTGAACATCATGGAATGTGTGTATGCAAGTCTAGATGTACGTGTTGTGTTAATCAATCAAGACACGTGGTAAGATCAGGGTATGTGAGGGACGTCCAGTGGGAGTCTGGCTTTCTCTTCTACAAGAAACTTTCATTCTCATAAGTAGAAGGGGAATGATCTAAAATGATAAAAAATGGTCCAGAGGTAAAAGTACCTGCCACCAAGACTAATGACCTAAGTTTAATCCCTGGGACCTACATGGTAGAAATCAAGAACTGATTCCTACAAGCTTCCTGTGTCATGTGACTGCTCACAGACATACACAAGTACACAGTCATGCAAGATAACTGTTAATAAAAACGTTTCAAATGACCAAAATTATAATGCGGTAAACACATATACGGGGGCTATAGATGGAGCACATCTGGAAGAGTGCTTGCCCAGCGCACTAGCACGAATTCCTAGGTTCCATCCCAGCACTGCACACACCAGGAACCAGGAACCAGGAAGTGGAGACAGGAGGATCGGAAGTTCAAGGCCACCCTCAACAATGAGAGGCGTTCAAGGCAGCCTGGACTCCATGAGACCTTGTCTCAAGAGAAAAGAAAAACTGCATAAACCAATCACAAGTGTAGGTGCTGCTTTGGAGTTCTACTTTCTTCTTACGGCTGGCAGAGCCGTGGTTTGTTTTTACCAGTGTGACCTCAGATACTGCCTCAGGATGTACTGGCAGGAGGGTGATGGGAACTTCTCAGTTGCATTGTGCTACCATGAGACCATGGTCACATATGCAGCCTGTCCTTGATTTGGAGGTGTCATTATGCAGCCCAAGCAGTATTACATTTTCACAGCTCAAATATGTCTGTGCTTTTATTCTGTTCTATTGGTCTCTTGCCTGTTCAAGAGAGTTGTAAAAGTGAAAAAATTACTAAATTATATCATAATAAAAGTACTGATAATGTGCCGGGAGATCTTTATACTTCCATGTCTATTTTAAGATTTGCTCATCTTATTTGTCTTTATTTTTCCCATCACACGGCATACTGCCTGGGGTAAAACAGTCCTCAGATGCATTTTTGAATAGAGATCATTAAAGTACAATGACCAAGGTGCACAGAGAACAAGTCAGCTGAGCACGGAGGAAAAAAATCACAGATGAGATGAGCGAACCAGATTTGGTGTGTGGAGGAATGTGTGTGTGTGTGTGTGTGTGTGTGTGTGTGTGTGTGCATGCGTACATGCGTGAAACAGGGTCTTGTTCTGTAGCCCAAACTTGCTTCACACTCATAGAAATACTCATGCCTCACCTTCTTGGATACTGGTGGGAGCCACTTAACCCCGTGTGAGAGGAACTATGGTCAGTATGCAAAGCTTAGCTCAAAGGCAAATAGGTGAATATAGAGCCAGTGGAATTGAGTCCATTTATATAATTCTTGAGCAAATCTGCATTGCTATCTGTCTCCCCTCAAAATAACTTAGAGTTCAAGAGTTTACAGGGATCACTCCCAGGCTCAACTTTTTGGTAAATGGTTATAGAACCCTCAACTGCGTCCTCAAAGAACAAACAAAACACTCTTGAGTTCCTTTTCACTGCAATAGCTGTCCCTCTGCAGTTGCTGTGGCAGTATCTGATTACTGATATTACTATCCAGAAGATGGCTGAGGGAAGTGGCCATCCCCTGCCAGGCTGCCCCAGTTTTATGAAGTGAAAATCTGGTTGGCTGATTTGCTAGGGAGGGGGGAAAAAGGCCACCAGGAAAAAAACAAAACAAAACAGAAAAGGCTGTTTAGGAAAGTCACCAAATGCTACCATGCCACATTGGTGCAAACACTGCAGAGTGACATCTGTTTTGTTGTTAGGTCTCTCTTCTCATCCTGTATCTCTATTCCTTTGGTGGCAGGATCCATGGGGGTTAATGATGGCATCATTATGGGATTTTATGAATAAGATGCTCACCCTCCCAAATCTGTTACTTCGCTCATTACTATGGCAGCGGAAGAAATACTTATTTTGGCTCACAGTTTGAGGGTACAGCCCATCACACTGGAGAAGGCACAGAGAGCTACACGAGCTTGAGAAGCTGGCCAAAGTGCATCAGGAGCCAGGAAGCAGGGAGTCATGTACTCTTCACTGCAACGAGAGAAACAGGGGGTGTCCATTTCTCCCGTACTTTTCCCTGTTAGTTTGTCCGGCGCCTCAGTTCCTTCAGTGCTACACCTAGAAATGTGTCTCCTAGGTGATTCCAACACCAGTCAAATATTTGAATGAATTACATCACAGCTGACGTTGTCCCCTTTCCAAAATGGAACTCAGCAGCAACTTTATTCTTGCTTTATTCCAGCTTCCAGTAAATGTCTTCAGGTAAGGTATTCTTACATAACAACATTATGGTAGTACCAACAAAATCGAGTCAAACCTAAAAAGGATTTTGGAATTTTGAGTATATGACCTGTATCAATAGCTATCAATAAAATTACTCTGTATCAATAAGAATATATATATATATATTTATAGTTATTTTAAATAAAGCCAAATAACTTAAAAGAAAGAACTATTTCCATGTGTGTTAAATAACTTTGAAAACATTCATGGATATTTATAAAGTGGGTAAATTAATGCCCAAAGAAATGATTGGGGTAATGTAATCTGGCATTTTTCATATTTTACATGTGAGGAATATGAGGCTTAGCAGTGAGAAGGGAAATGATGTGAGCATTCAGGCTATATCCTGATGATTGCTCAGGCAAAGTTCTAGTAATTTAATCCCAGTATATTTCCAAACCATCACTTGCTGATGATTTTTTAACGAATTATTTTATTACTAATTTTTAACTCTGTGTGTGTGTGTGTGTGTGTGTGTGTGTGTGTGTGCGTGCGCTTGCATTCCCTCGGAGTGCACAAGAGGGCACTGGATCACCTGGAGTTGGAGATGCAGACAGTTGTGAGTCACCCACCATGGGTGCTAGGAACTGAAGGTGAATCCTCTGCAAGAAGGACAGACTCTTCACTGCTGAGCCATCTCTCCAGCCCCACTTTCTTATCATTTTTAATGTAATTCTTGACATTAACCAGTGAAATGCTCTTAGCTTTACTATTTATAACCATAATGCCAATATACTCTACTCTTATTTCTTAATTAATTTAGGAGACATTCAATCAACTTATTAATCTTTTGAGAGTAATAAAATAATATGGTGGAAATTTGAGGTATGAATCCACAAACAAAAGAAAATTAGAATTCTCAAGATATATTTTTAAGTATCATAAAAATATTCAGTGAAAAAAAGTTCTTTTCTAAAGATAGAAAGCCTTGCTGATCTGTTATTATTAAATGCATACTGGGATAATTATTACTTTTGAAAGTGCTTTCTCCCTACCTCATAACAAGTGAGCCTTCAGATAAAAAAATAAATATTAATTAAAACAAAGTTGCTCTGTAGTAAGCCATGGGGAAATATCTGTGCAATACAACATAAAAAGGGAAAATGCATACATTAAACTAGCAAAGCTCAAATGCTTCTACTTTTATGTACATTAAATACTTCTAATAATGAGTATGGACACATGTTGCCAAAGAAGATATTGGTTAAGGATTACTTAGGGTGAACAGTTCCTAAATAAACTCACAATATCTTTCAACATATCCTGTAACCTATTCACTAAATCAAGCTCCTCCATCTGTATGAGGGCTACAGAGAGCAGGTTAACCCTGAAAATATCGCAGCTTGACAGGCCCACATTTATGTCTGAAGGAATGAACTATGACTATTAAGCAGCGCCATGTCTCAGAAGTCATCTGCCAAAGAAGCCAACAGGCACTGCGCAACAGACTCAATGACTGGGCTTGGTTCCCAGCACCCACATCTCGCAGCCCATAACCTCTTGTAACCCCCGGTATCCTTGTGTAGCCTCGTCGGATACCTGTGCCCCCTTCCACATATACAGAAAATATAAACGAATGATAATAAAATAAACCTAGGGAGCAAAGCAAACAAGCAAGAAACCAAACAGACGTGCATTGCATCTTCTGCCCTCATGAATGACCACCCGCTTCCTACGGTATCAATGATATTCGATGCTATATGGAAAACAATATATTTATTTACCAGAGAGAGAGAGAGAGAGAGAGAGAGAGAGAGAGAGAGAGAGAGAGAGAGAGAGAGAGAGAGAGAGAGAGAGAGAATCGCACAAACCAGGAGTAAAGGGAGGTTCCTTTTCCTTTCACTTCCTTTTATATCTACCTGTGTCAGTTTACATGTCCCCGCCCTCATGGGCGGATAGCTTTGTGGGGTTCACTCCTACACTACGGGCTTCTGATATTACAGAGAAGTGCACACAAGGGGTAGAGTCAGAGGTGGGTGTTGGGAGAGGCACGAGGTAGACCTACCAGAGAAAGAGCGGGGACGAACCAGTGATGACAAGGTGTTCCCCTGTGCACCCACAGACCTCGTCGACATCCTTGCGTCACTTCCCCTGCTGCTGCCTACACTTCCCTGAAATGAGGGGTGAATTTTGCCATCCAGGAGAAGGGAAGGGACGCTTAGGCCTAATTACATCTGACGTGAAGGAACCCAGATGTGCACTGCACAAATGTATGAAGGCGGGACAGAAAGTTATAGACACACTCAAGCAAATGTTTCAAGGGGAGTGGAGATTTATTGCATAAATCTAATGGGAAAGATGTGTTGTGAGCCATCTGGTAAGTGACTTATACAGCCCCATGCATTAACATCTGTTGTCATGTTTTCAAAGTACGGAATTTCAAAACTGTGCTGATGAGCCTTCTGCATGCAGTCAGTCTGCCATGCACAGATTAGGACAAAAAGTCCTACACACATACAAAAAAAGGCTTGGCCTTGGCCTCCAAATGCAATTCTATATTGTGCTGTAGAAATTACCACAAGTACTCACCAAACCATGTCCTCATTCACCTATCACAAGCTTGTGGAATGAATGGTAAAATCGGGATCACCATTTTGTAGAACAGTCACTGTGATTTGGGCTGTTCCAGTGACCCAGGTGGCCTAGGTGATAGTTACTTACATAACTGGGATGCTATATTATGCATGTTCTGGTTTCCTCCCTTCCTCAGAGAGCCTGTGAGGCCTTGCATACAAAAGGAAGTGTACGTGCATTCATGTTCGTATGTGCCTCGTGTGTGTGTGTGTGTGTGTGTGTGTATGTGTGTGTGTGTGAGAGAGAGAGGCTGAAAGCACACTCATGCCATAGGATGAGTGTAGAAGTCAGAAAAAAACCTCAACTGTGTTAGTCGTCACCTTGTTGGAAGCAGGGTTTCTCACTGTCCATTGCCAAGTATGCCAGGCTAACTGGCCCTGAGTTTCCCAGGGTTCTCCTGTCCCCACCTCCCATAGTGCTACGGGAGCCCTGGGATCATAGACGAATGCTACCAAGTGAGCTTTATGTGTACTCTTGGGATTCAAAGTCGGATCATTACATTTGAGCACCAAATGGTTTTCCCACTGAGCAACCTTTCCAGCCCAAAACACAAGGCTTATCAGCCCCCAAGATGCCTGCCCTCCACTGACAAATCAGAATGTCATTAAAATAGATGCAAGTGCCTTTGGAGGAGGGACAGAGCATTCAGAGCCCCAGGGTAGGGACCTCATCACTGGCTTGAGACTGTCCACATGAACCACTTAGGAGAAGAAGGCTGTTTTGTCTCTTGGTGCCAGAGATTTCCATCCAAAGTGTTCCAAGAGCAGCAGGGCAGAGCAGTTTGCTTCCTAGTGGCCAGGGAGCACAGGTAGACCACTTGCTTATGCGATGGAGTTTCTCTTTCCCCCATTTAATTGCATGCAATATCCTCTAGCCTTTGCAAACGCTGCAACCCACATTCAAGGCAGCTCTTCCTCCATGGTCCTCACAGGCACACCCAGGGTCAGACTGTACTCATCTCCGGGGAGGTAGTTAATCCAACCAAACTGATAATCAAGGTTAACTCCCAGCTGTAGAATAGCCAAGGATTTTTTAAAAGACGGTTTGTTATTATATTTTCAGATTCATTTTATGTATGTGAGTGTTTTGCCTGCATGCATGCATGTACACTATGTGGTTCTTGGTGCCCACAGAGGTCAGAAGAAAGGTTTGGATCCCTTAGAACTGGAGCTATGGGTGCTTGTGGACTCCAGTGTGGGTGCTGGGAACCAAACGGGGACCCTCTATAAGAACATCAAGTTCTTAACCACTGTGCTGCGGTCTCTCCAGATGCTTAGTTTTATTTTTAATTATGTGTCCATGTGTGGGTGAAGGGGGTGAGATGTATCTTTGTGTATGTGCCCATAGAGGCCAGAACCATTAGATCTCCCTGAAGCTAGACTGATAGGCAGATATGAGTCACCCAACTTGGGTGTTGGGAATTGACTCTATGCCCTTTGTAAGAGTAGAATATATACTCTTTACCCTCTGAGTCATCTCTTCAGGTAGTCAAAGGTTTTGTTGTTGTTGTTTTGTTTTGTTTTATTTATTAATAAAAGGAAACCACATAATTCCTATTGCCTGGAATGTATGCAGCAACATGGTAGGACAAACAGAGGACAGATTTTAGTCCTAGTAAAGTGAGCAAAATAGAATGGCAAAGGAATGAAATTTCTCAACCTGGACCATTTGTCCGAGGAGTCATCATGCCTAGCCTAAGAGAAATCAGGGCGGCCTAGAGGGAGGGGAGGTTAGCTTTCAGCAGGAGCTGAAAATTAGTAACTTGTTTCTGGTAAAAGAATGGATGGAATAGGCACTGGCCTTGCAACAGAGAAATAAAACAGAAATCAAGTAATAGCTCCGAGAGTCATAGGCACTATAACACCTCTAAAACAGCCCATACATTTATCTTTAACTAAGTTTCATAAGAAATCTAATCATTTTCACAATCTGTCAGCTGTCAGAGTCCAAGAGGCAGAAATACACGTTTATATTTTTAGGATTTTTTTTTGGAAAGTCACACATTTGAAATCACTGTCCAAATAAAAATTGATGCTAAGAGCAGCAGCCTACACTGATGGAACCAGCCTCTTCCCTGATTTAAAGCCCACAGCTATGAAAACCCTGCTAAGACAATCGCAGGCCCAGAGGCGTGCTGACTCTTCAGTGGGGCTTACTTTTGTGTATCCTGTTTTTATTACTTTTTTTTCATCTATTTTACATACCAACCACAGTTTCCCCTCCATCCTCTCTTCCCATTCCCTCCCCCAACCTCCCACCTGCACACTCCATCCAAAAAGGGGCAGGCCTCCCATAGGAGTCAACAAACCCACAAGTCAAGGCAGGACCAAGCTCCTCCCGTTGCCTCAAGGCTGGGCGGGGCAACCCAGTGTGGGAAGTAGGTTCCAAAAAGCCAGCTCAAGTCCAATCCCACTGCTAGGGACCCACAAAGTAGGCCCTCTGCATGTGGCTGACCGTTGAATAGTGGGGCTTGTTTTTAAGGTGCTCTGTTCAACTTAACTGTTGTGACACATCTGCTTAAGCTAGCTTCCATTCGCAGGGGGTCCGGGGTGACCAAAGTGAGGGGGACCAGAAAGCTGAGCACAGCCAGGCGGACAAAACAATGAGCTCCCGGTCTGTTCATGGCCATCCCTGTTCTTTTCCACTCATCTCATCTTCCTGATGGAACAAGAGATCTCTGCAGCCTGAGGCTCCATCAAAGGCAAGGGCAGCTGATTAGCTGCTGGTTGTCAGTCCACCCCACCGGCCCCCTGCCATGGTAGGTAGCCTCATGCAGATTCAGGGGCAGGTCTGCAGGAACAGCCAGTTCCAGAGAGTTGCTGTGGAGAGTGCCGGTGCAAATGAGGATCAATGGCCGACACTACTACGGAATAGTAATTTCTTAATTCTTATTCAAATCTGGCAGGCAAGCTAATATAACTCGATCTGAATTGGCCATGTGATCCCGATGGCATCCTGCTAATGGGCTGTTCACTTAATTTATGTAATTTTTAAAAATTAAATAGCCATATTTTAAATCCCCTCCGTAGTCCTTTGGATGGAAAGTACGTGTTTAAAAGTTACAATGTCTTTATAAATCTCCATGATCAAAGTTCTAGCCTTGTTGACTACACCGCCCTGAAATTTTACTTTCTTCTGAGGAAAAAAATATTCCAGAGAGTCATCGGCAAGCCATCTAAAGGTCTGCTGAGAGGAACCAGGGTTGTCAATTGCGGTTTAGACAGAAATACAAGGCTGAGGCCATATGACTCCACAGTAAGGATGCCTGCTGCCCTACAGACCTGTCTGCCAGGGAGACAGACAGAGGGGCAAATGCTCTGTTCAATAGCCAATGAAGTCATGTTCATGTTTGAGCACCGCTATACCAGACAGAAGTACACTTAATTCACAAAACACTTAACAGATCCTTGTGCCAGCTACTGTACCAGAAAGACAAAGCACTTAGGAAATCCTTGTTCTAGCTACTGGTAACTTTATCTCTATTTAAAAATCCATTCTCCTGCCCTGGCCTGAGTGTGGAACGGCTTCTAGAAACTTCCCCAGGCATCTCTGAGCTCATTCCTTGCAACAGTCACACAGACTTCTCGGACGCTACTAATATGTTTGCTTCTCGGGCTCCGCAAGATCTGGACTTGTTCTCTCAGTTGTCCTCAGCCTAGGACACCCTTTTGGAACCTTCTGTCAAGAATCAGCATGAAGTAAGGGACATTGTTCTCCCAGTTGTACCTGTCTGGAGGATACTGCCAGCTACAGTTTTGAGTTCTTCTCTGTCTGCACTGGGGCTTGTTATCAGCCGTTCTAGCATGCAAGTCGGTCTGTGATAAGTTAATTGACTTGATTGGTAACAGTAGCTGTACAGTTGAGCGGTAAAGAAAGAATGACCACATGCCAAGGATACTGTTTTTAAACTGCAGGAAATATGATAGAGTTAGGTAAGCTGTGTTCACCTTTCCCCCATGACCAACCCCTCCATTTCAAAGTTCAGCGACAGTCTAACAAGCTAGCTGAGGTGGTAAAGTGCTTAACATGCAAACATGAAAATCTGAGTTTGATCCCCAAAATCCACTTAAGGAGCCTGATGTGGTGGGATGTGCTTTGTGATCCTGGCACCGGGGAAGCAGAGGCAAGAGGACCCCTGCGGCTCACTGGTCAGCCAGCCTAGCCAAATCAGTGAGCCCCAGATCCCCGAGATAGGACCTGTCTCAAAAACCAAGGTGGACGGAGCCTAAGGACCTGACACAAAATGTCAGACTCTGCCTTCTACAAGCAAATAAAAGCGTGTGCATGTGTATACATATGAATGAGCACACACGTCTGCATACATACACACATGCAGTCAACTACGACAAGCGAGAGGAAAGAAGGGATGAGATGGTGCATGCTTCAGAGGACAGACTAGACACATAACAGAAAAAGGAAGAGGTGAGTTCCCTTAATGCTGGGAAGAAAAGTCTATGTACCCATTAAATATGTGCTCAATTAACCATTCATTAAAATACATAGTAACTACTATCTGCACAGTATGTGAACATACGAGACATATATCATATATATATATACATATATGTATATATATATGGAATGCGCACACAAATACAGTGAGGTGGGTTCTCAGATGTGTCATTGGGTTTTCTGGGTGAAGGACACGTGGTATAAAGGTAAAGGGCAGTGAGGGGCAGGAAGGACAGAGGACACCACTAACCAGAGTGGACTCATCCTATCCTCTTTGAACTTGGTTTCCCAAGGTTTGGTTGAGGAAACCCCCACCCCACCGGCCCCTATTCATCCTGACTTTCCCCTGTCCCCTACTCTTCTCTTCTCACCTGGGCCCCCAGTGCCACTTCTTTCTACCTATTTGCCATTACCCTTTCTGTAAGAACACACGTGTTCACTGTTCCTCCACAGAAGCCTTCTTAGAAACTCTATCCCCTAGCCATCTGCGATCTGTTGATGAATCCCTTGACCCCGATTGAACCAATTAAGTCAACATCGTCATTTTCTGAAGATATTTCTTAATTCATTATTATTTTTGATTTCTCACTAAATCTAGGATGGGCAGCCTCTGCATGAATGCCCAGCAAGATAAACATTACATGAATCTTTCTCCCTACTCTATATTAGCTAAGCCAAGGTGTGTCTATTTCATCTTTGGGCTGTTTTTTTTTTTTCTTTAATGCATTTGACAAGAAACTGGGTTTATTTTATTTTGTTTTTAGTTAGGGTTTCTTGTTTCTCTTCTTTTTTATTTAAATTGGAAGCAAGCTTGTTTTACATGTCAATCCCAGTTCCCTCTCCCTCCCCTCCTCCACTGCCCCACACCAACCCCCTATCCCATCCCCTTTCTGCTCCCCAGCAAGGGTGAGGCCTTCCATGGGGGATCTTCAAAGTCTGTCACATCATTTGGAGTAGGGTCTAGACCCTCTCCTGTGTGTCTAGACTAAGAGAGTATCCCTCTGTGTGTAATGAGCTCCCAAAGTCCAATTTGATACTAGGGATAAATACTGACCCACTACCAGAGGCCCCATAGATTTCCCAGGTCTCCTAACTGATACCCACATTCAGGGTTTCTGAAACAGTCCTATGCTGGTTCCCCAGCTATCAGTCTGGGGTCCATGGGCAACCCCTGGTTCAGGTCAGATGTTTCTGTGGGTTTCTCCAGCCTGCTCTTGACCAGGAGTTGGACTCAGTGTTTAGCTGTGGGTGTCTGCTTCTGCTTCCATCAGCTACTGGATGAAGGCTCTAGGATGGCATATAAGGTAGTCATCAATCTCATGATCAGGGAAGGACATTTAAGGTAGCTTCTCCACTATTGCTTAGATTGTTAGTTGGGGTCATTCTTGTAGATCTCTGGACATTTTCCTAGTGCCAAATTTCTCTTTAAATCTATAACGGCTTACTCTACTGTGGTATCTCTTTTCTTTCTCTCCTCTATTCTTGCCCTCCCCCTGATGGGGGAAGTCCTTCTGTATATATGTTTGATTGGTATAAATAAAGCACTGTTGGCCAATAGGGAAGCAAGATAGGTGGGATTAGGAGTCTAGGAGGATTCTGGGAAATGTAGTGAAGGGAGTCATTGAGATGTGATCCCTGGAGGAGAAAACACAAATCTGGCATTCTCATAAAGATAAGTCCTTATAAAAATATATAATGGTGATTACAGGTTAATGAGTAAGTCAGAGCTAGCTGATTAGAAACTATATAGCAAACGGCCAACAGCTTCATACTTAATATAGTTTCTTGTGTGTTACTTGGGGGCTAAATTGGCAACGGGACCCAGATGGGAATTCTGTAACACACACCCCTCCCCGACTCAATCTTCCTGCTCCCTCATGTCCTCCTCTCCCCTCCTCTTCTCCCCTTCTCTTTCTCCTAACTCACTCTCCCCTCTTCCCATGCTCCCAGTTAGCTCAGGAGATCTTGTCCCTTTCCTGAACATGTGTGTCTCTCTTAGGTTCCTCCTTGTTTCCTAGCTTCTCTAGTGGTGTGGATTGTAGGCTGGTAATCCTTTGCTCTATGTCTATAATCTGTACATGAGTGAGTACATACCATGTTTGTCTTTTTGTGACAGGGTTACCTCACTCAGGATGGCTTCTTCTAGTTCCATCCATCTGCCTGTAAATTTCAAGATTCCATTGTTTTTTTTCTGCTGAGTAGTACTCCATTGTGTAAATGTACCACATTTTCTTTATCCATTCTTCAGTTGAGGGGCATCTGGATTGCTTCCAGGTTTTGGCTATTACAAATAGTGCTGCTATGAACATAGTTGAATAGATGTTCTTGTTGTTTGAATGTGCATCTTTTGGGTATATGCCTAAGAGTGGAATTGCTGGATCTTGTGGTAGACTGATTCCCATTTTCATAAGGAATCTCCATGTTGATTCCCAAAGTGGCTGTATGAGTTTGCACTCCCACCATCAGTGGAGGAGTGTTCCCTTTTCTCCACATCCCCTCCAGAACAAACTGTCATTGGTGTTTTTGATTCTAGCCATTCTGAAAGGAGCAAGATGGTATCTCAGAGTTTTTTGATTTGCATTTTCCTGATGGCAAAGGATGTTGAGCACTTTCTTAAGTGTCTTTCAGTTTGGGCTGTTTCTTCCACTCTTTACGAAGGCATAAATTTCCCCCTTTTTTTCAGATTTGAAGATTGAGGGTCTAAACATAGGCTCTACCTTGCATGCAGTTTATGATGTCACTGCCTTAGCAATATCAAAATTCAAACTCACTCCTGGACCATTCCAAAGTTAAGGCTCCACCACAGGCCACTTGAACCAGTGGAGTCAGAGGTTATGGTGCAGGGCATTGTTGGCCACATGTCAGTTAAGTAAATTTCCCTGAAGCAGCCCTCTGCTGCTTCTTAATTTCAGGGAACCTATTTAAACTCATACCGTCAGCACACAGGCACTCTTAAGCCTAAGACTTCCTAGTCCTAATAAATATCTGATTTGCGTTAAGAAAAACCAGTGGAACAATAACTCTTGGTCATCAAATGGTGCTTTAGTTTTACACAAAGATAATATCTCATGTGGGCTTGTTAATTTGGAATTTCATTGAGCTACGATTTTAAGAACAAGCGAAGATTGCTGCTACTGCAGTTTTAGATGCGACCCTGCATTTCCCATACTACCACACAGCTCTCTATTCACGAGCTCTGTACAGCTTTCTGCTTCATGACGAATACCCACCTCCACCTTCTTATGATTGGCCAGGTTTCCCTCTCCAAATAAACTCAGGGGGTTCATCCCTATTGAACTCTGTTGAAAAGACACGCCTCAGTTCATCTTTCTCTCGCCACATACCAATTGTATCAAGAGAATAAATTGTCACTTTAGAATCATAGCGATGAAAGTTCTTTACATTTTAAAATGTCTGCGGCATTCTGTTTAATACTTTTAAGAAAGGATAAAGGAGTCGATGTGACGTGTTTCTGTCCACTTTGAGTCTTCATTATTATCGTGGTTTCTCCGTCTGATTGGCTAAAGAAGACAACCCAATTTGTAATTGCTTTTTTAAATCACTAAACAACTAATTTTGTCTTCCAAAAAAGCTCCAAGGTTTATTAACTGTGCAATCATGGTTTACTGGGGTCTTTTCATCAAATTAGCCTGCAACAATGCAATTTTCCCTTATTTTACTTCCATTTCAAGAAGGGCTTTCCACCCTGCTTCTGATTGAGATAGGCGGCCACTCTCCTCTAATTTAGGGGATTTTTCTTGTGGTAGCAATTCATTATTACAGCTAGAGAAATTTCTAATCCAACTCTGGGCATCCTTTACTTCCTGTTTCCTAACGCTTGGTAAAGAATGTGTCATCTCCACGCTTGTAGCAGCTACTTGCTTTGAAACCACCTGCGCTCTGCTGCTCTCCAGAAAGAGAAGTTTCAGTAAGGATAATCCACTACAGTTCAGACATTTTGGCTTATTCCTTGGCGTTATTTATTCATGTTCTTCATATTTACGCGATACAATAAGTTTCAGTGTGTTTAGGACAGTAGTAAACTCTAGTTGTTGTTTTTTTTTCAGTAGTTTTCCTCCAGGAAGCCTAGCAAAATGAATTCACTTTATTTTTACTTTTCTCTATTTTACTCTGAGGAGTGTGGGATTCATCTAGGCTCTCATGAACGCCCACATAAGAAACTCAATTTGGTAGAACCAAGGAAATATTCTGTAGCTAGTTCTTAGCTCCCAACTTAACACCTGCCCCTCGGAGGGACAACAACAGGCGTGGAAAACGAGGGAGCGTGTGAATGGAGATCCAGAAATAGAGCCCTGGAGATCAATAGAGTGGCCGAAAGGACAGGCGCATTCTCGAGGGTCGAGCTCACTGTATTTCTAAGTGGATCGGAGATATGATCCCCGGCCACTGTGAATGGAAAGGAAACTAGATTCCATCAGAGGGAGATGCCAGCACTAATGCAGTGAGGTAATGTTGCAGAGAATAGAGGCGTCGGGGAATGAAAAGCCACCCAAGGGATCCTAAAATAAGCTATTCCTGGCACTGCCACCCGCAGAAGAACACCAAGAGGCCAGGGAGAGAATTTCAGAGTCCCGAAGCCTTGCAACTGACTGCTTAACTTTTCCTCTGCCACCCTGAGCAGCCAGCAGGTTTTCCGAGGGATGCAATAAGTGAATTGCTGACACCTCCGTAGCTTGGAGGGAAGGGAGTCAAAACGCTGATTCTCCGCACTGACAGACATCCAACTGAGGTGACACTGACACAGCTCCAACCGGACGCTTCTGGGAAGGCTGCTGAAGCACCAGTTTCAAGCCCAAAAGCCTGGGAAATGGTTAGCGCAGAGGGCTTTTGCACGTGTTAGGCACACACACTGCAGCAGCTTTCTCTGCAGAGAGCAACTCAGCAGTCTGCCAATCAAAGGTCCCGAGGTTGACAGATCATGGACACCCGCGAATGACCTTGCCAGGCCATAAGGACAAAGCAGATACAAAGTGGCTGACAGTAAAAATCTCCTCCCAAAGAAATAAAAGTCAAACAAAATATTGCTAAGACGAATTTCTCCGGCATGGCTACCTGTGTGACCTATGGTACAATAATACCCTATGCTATATATCTAAATTACCAGAAAGCAATAGAGGTGATGTCAGGAACCAATGGGCTCTACTGCTGACTTTAGTTTTAGACATTTCCGCAAAGCAGGTATTCAATGATTTCAATGTTCCAGACTGGATAAGGGCAACATGTTCCTCCACTGGCCTTGCTTCCCACCAACTCCCAATAAAACAAGAGTAAGCTCTAGGTGAATTCCGGTAAGGATACATAAAACTATCAATTGTTTCTGTTGTGTATGGACAGTAGAGGGGAAACAGAAATGTTCTCTATCGTTTGACAAAACTGACATCTGGTGTGGGGATAGCCTAGTATACTAACGGTGTAGAGTGGATTTTATCGTTGTGTTAAAAACTAGTGGAGTGAAGAGTTTGGTAGTTTGAGGACTTCTTGAGTTGGGTGGTCTTCACCTTGTGCATGAATTTCTATCAGCTAATAATTCTACAAATCTTTCACTAAAATCTAACCAGAGTTGGGGGTGTATAGGCAATTACATACAAGTCAGTTTTCTTCCTAAGAACCATATGATCGTCAGGGGAGGTCTCCTGTGTAGTTGGACAATAATAATACAATCAGTTATAGGACCTCATATTTCTTCTCACTGGCCTTGAAATAAAAACAAAACCCCAGGATGTACAGTGGTTTTTTCTGGGAGATCCCATTGTAAAGGAGAATGTATTCACTCACGGACCAACCTTGAAAGTGTCCTTCAGTGCCAAATCAGACACACAGATAGGTCAACCCAGAACAGAGAAACTGTGATCCAAAACTCAACTTGTGGGAGTCTTCACTTGACTACATAAGCATGAACAAAATGTCTTGTTTTTTTTCTGCAACATAAGGGAGAGAGGGTTTATTTGAGCTCATAGTTCCAGGTCACAGTTCACTGTGACAAGGAAGTCAAGGGAGTGGGAGTCTCATCTGCAGTCAGGAGAAGAGAATACAAATGCATGCGTGGAGGTGCTCAGCTCACTTCCTCCACTCCTGTACAGCCCAGGGTCCCCTGTCTAGGGAATGGTGTCACCCACAGTGGTTGGATCTTCTCACGTCAATAGAATCAAGATGAGTCAAACATGTCCACGTTTGAGTTAATGCTAGATTTTGTCAAGATGAAGATTGACAGGAACCACCGAACCCATATTGAAAATTAATATTTGTACATGTTCACAATAAAAACAAAAACACAAAACCATGCATGTCTTTCTGATGGTATTCCTTTACTAGCCTGTGTCCTTATGCACAAAACAGTCAACTAACTCCTACTTTCTACTCTGGAACCTCAGAATTGTAACTTTCTAGGAAAAAAAAAGAAACAACAAAGAATGATTACACAATCTTATTTGGGGGAAAAAAGCTAACATATGGGTATCAAGGCCAAAAATATGGATTTCAAGATAAAACATATGGATGCCCATATGGAAAAAAAAGGTTTCCTGTCCAGAAACTCTGCTGTTGCATTTTTTATGCCTATGTGAATGGTACAGTTTTTCCCTTCCTCCAAACAAGACTGTCTGCAGGCAGATTATAATGTTATAAATTCACATGCAAATTTACAAAATGCTCCACTGGTATCATCTTTATTAGATTTTTTTATTCTCTTAATCCTTTCATCACTTAATAGCTCAACAAGTAAATGGATTTTTAGCAAAACGGTGAGGCTTATTCCAATCAATCCTATGGCTGATCTCTCCTTGCCACTCAGTTAATAAATCATATTTTTTTCAGAATCTCAGAAAGAAAATCTTCTCCTTATGCACATTTGCATGTAGGGGGACTAGGCACACATGCGTATTCACTCTTATGAGCACAGATACAGAGTACAGGAACCCTGCGTGGCTCTATGGTGACCGTGGATGAGACATCTGCTTCTGTCAAGGCCCCAGACACTTGCTGATCTTGAACCCTTTACATTTAGTAGTGAACAAACATCGTAGGGACAGTCAAGCACAGGCCAATTAGGAGATAAATTCTCAATAAAAGTTTTCATCTTAATCTCTTATTGTTTGTTTATAAAGAGCATTGTTCTCTTGGGGGCTTAAGAAAAAATGTTTGGGGAAAGAAAGTTGTCCTTAATTTTGAGCCCACTTTTAAATCAGTGGATTCTTTGCAAGCTGTTATTTTGAGTTTTAATATAATACAAACCATAAGATATTTAGCAGTTTTTTGCAGCATTCAAATACCTGAAGTATAATTTAAACTCTGCCCTTACAAAAAGACATTTTGGAGTAAATTTCATCAGTGCGTCCATGGTCAGGCAGTCTCCCGACTGGAGCTCCACCTGGTTTGAAGTTTCAAAGGTGAAGGGTCGCACTCCCTGATTGTCAGACCCCCAAACCTTTGATTTCTGAGAAGAGCATCCCCTCTGCCCTGAGAGCTCCCTGGAGGCTTCACACATTATCTCTACCAGGAGCAGAAAACACAGTTAACAGGAAACATCTCTGGTGGAGGTTAGCTGTGGTGTTTTAAAGCTCCAAGGAAACGTGCCAGAAACTTCTGTCACTCGATGTTGCACAAGGCAAGTCTCTGAAGTCTTCCTGAACCAGTTTACACCAGTGGGGCAGAAGACCATGGGAAGACAGTGAACCCAGTAAGGGCAGAGCTGTCTCCAACTGATCCATAGCAAGGAAGTCTGCCCTTTTCCAGCCTTCATCCACACTTGGCCACTGCCTCAACTGCAGCTGGCACGTCTGAATTATTTAGTTGCCTCTCCACCACCCACCCTGCCGAGACAGAACGAGAGACCGGCTCCTCTACACTACTCTGCTTTTATCTCTGATGTCCCGATTCACCACCCCCTAGGGTGATCTCTTAGGACAACGATCAGTCACTAACTACATTCCGTCTCTGCCCACAAGAATAAACTCCAAATTCCAATTCCTGAGCTACACAGTTAAGCTGGCTCAAGGTCTGGTCCCTTTTTATCATTTCCATGGATGTACACCTCATCAGAAAACTACTCAAAGTCTGTTATAAAACACACATATGCATCCAGCTCCCGAGATTGAGTTCTCAGTGATGCTGTCTAAAATGTTCCCTCATGCATTGTGTTCCTTAAATTCCAAACTAGCAAACCATGTGCTGGACTGCATCGTAATGGAGATAGAGTACTGGGCAATCAGACACATGTCCTGATCTTAGGGAACTTGCAACCCACCCCAGATCTGAACCCTCTTCCGATGTCCAGCAACAATTACATTTACTCTATATCAGATCAGAATCAAAATCAAGACATTGGGGCTCTTGGGAGGGTGCTTCAGCTAAAGGCACATGCCACCAAAATGACTTGAGTACTTACTTCAGGACCCAACTAGTAGAAGGAGAAGACAGATTCTCTTGAGTTGTACTGTGACTTCCACAATCCACTGTGGCACAGATATGTACACACACACACACACACACACACACACACACAAATGATGATGATGATAACAGTAATAATAATTTGTCAAAGATTCTAGAGAGTGCCTAATATAATGTTGAGGCCTCTTCTAGTAACTGGGAATACAGATGAATCTTGAAGACAGCAATAAAATTCACTTAAAGACAGAACCAGAGCAAAGCACAGTACCATGTTTTAAAGGTTTCTTCATTCATTCAGTGAGGGCATTCAATGTCCCAGGCACAATGCCTGCACCATTCTTCAGGGGTAAGCTAGAAGAACACAATGCCACCACAAGGCATTTATGGTCTTATAGAGGTAAGATTTAAACACAGAGGCAAGAAACATATTCTAAAATGCCTGTTAGAAGGCACTATAATGCCAAAATTACACTATAATGCTAAGGAAGTGCTGCCCCTGGCTATGCTGACCTTGAGGAGATGTGTTTGGAGGAGAGTTGCCATGTGACGGCCTCAGAGACATGCCATATTGCAACAATCAAAATGAATCTCAAATAGTAAATGCAACATGATATTTGATCCAATTAAAAGAGATGTTGCGATCTGAACTTGTCTCAAACAATGGGCTATTCAATGATGTTGGAAAAGCATTTCCCAAAATACACGCTGGTCTCTAGTTATAGAGATGCTGACCTTCCGACCTGGGACAGAAGCCAGTGGTTTTCATTATGTTTCTACTGTGGATCTTTCCCAACTCTGATCCCAGTTTGCCACACTGAGTGTGCTGCTCTGATTATAACCTACATTATGCTCGACTGTGGATCACCCTGCACAAAAGCTCTAACTACAGGCAAGATGAGCAAACCGCGACCTGGCAGGAAATTTCATTTCACAGACTCAGGAACCAAAAGGCACACAGCCTTCCAAAATAGACGCCTTGAAGCCAATGCTCAATTTCCCTTTTAAAGGTCTTTGGTCATAACTCCCTGAGTCAGGCAATTTGTCCTGTAAATATTCTGCAAGAGCCTAGAATCAACGTGACAAATGCAAAACGAAGCAAGCCAGCCAGTTCACATGGTAACCTGGGCAAATCATCTGTATTTACCCAGCCCTTCCATCAGATGCTTGGGTGGAGGGGCTGTGTTTATCTCTCTTGGCTGCACCTAATCTCTTTATTAAGTTTGCTGTCTATAGAGGAACTAGCAGGATATCACTCCAGGCCCATCTCCTCGTCGTCCTACTATAACATTTTATTTCTTTAGGAGGAAGAAAAGAGGAAGGTGAGGGGATTAGGGAAACAGCTGGGGGAGGGAGGAGAAGGAGAGCAATTACTTGCCAAGCCTGCTCCTGTACGCCAGAGAACACGGTCAAGTGGTCAGGAACAGTGCGGATGTTAATTAGCAAAGAAATGAGGAATGAACCAGCATTAGCCCTGAGACTAATCAATGGGAAAATCACTCCGCACAACCGCTTAATGAAGTAGTATACAGCTATTTATTTTTGGTCTGTTTTATCCTCTACAATCCCACAACAGCTGAAGACCTCATAAATTAAAAAAAAAAAGTGTGTGTGTGTGTGTGTGTGTGTGTATCTTTTCAAAACCTGGTATAGTTTTTAACTCCCTCTGCTTATATCTTTCCATGACTAGGATATATCACATAAATTAGGTTGATGTAAACACTTGTCCCATACAGGAAATATGTTCTATCAATAGCTCTAGACAGATATTCACTAGTTGTATTTTTAAAAACAGTGCATCTTTCCCTAGAAAGTTAAAGCAGATCTAACTCCTCTAAAGATAGAGCACCAAACCAAGGCTGCTGATGGCAAACAAACACCCTTTCCTTGGTTTCCCCCTAGCAAGGCAAAGTATTTGCAGTCTTTCTGGTTTTTGGTTTTTTGGGAGAGGGAGGTTAGCATATTTCTCATTTTAAAGATATGACTACCATCCATATAAGAGAAAGTTTGTAAGACCTGTTAATTAAGACCTCCTGGTCTCTGGGTTTTATTTGTTTGTTTTATAGGAAGCACTCCATGTCAGAGATCCAAGATAGATGGCCACAGGGTAATGAGTGATGCTTGCCATTTTCTCACAAGCATGGAAAGGCACAGCAGTTTAGACAGAGTATGTCTGTCTTTGGGGGATGAACCCTTTGATGCAAATTGGAAGACGGTATCTCCTAAGAAGAATAAGCATGTTCTACATAGCAAGTTCTGGAAAGCCGAAGGGACTCCTCAGTGAGCGAACTGTATTCCTCAAGCAGGAAGGCAGTTTAGAGTTGATTCTTTCCAGTGATGGAGGTATTACTGAAATAGTAGGTATATCCACTCAGACAATTGACAGGGTCCTCCACCATCAGACAGAAAAATTAGTATTTGTAAAGCATGTCCAGGTAGAAGTCAGAGCTTCCCTCTGGCAAGCAGCAGGCCTGGGCTTCCTTGCTTACTTTTAACAAGGGATTCATTCACCAACCCACTTCAAATAAGAAGCTTCCCCTCAGCTCAGTCTCATGCCGAGTCCGAGCACAAGCCCTGGTTTCATTTAGCCCTCACTGTCTACCATGAGGAATAGAATACAAGTGGTGGAATTCTGCCCACCATGTCAAGACCAATGAAACATAAGGGATGTACACACAGTCTCTCCCAAAGGCGATCTATGCAAAGCGCTTACTCATACCTATAAAACCTCAAGCTAAAACTTCAACAGATCAAAGCTTCAGGCCATTGTTATTTAGGAAAAAGAGGAGGTCATGTCATTGGATCATCCTCTGATGCATGGCCAGAGTGGGAGCACTGGGGGGTCGTGGCAATGTTTAAAGTATGCGCTACTCGTCCTTAGAACCCAAGAACGCAGCAGGAAAAACAAACAAACAAACAAAAAACTCCACTAAATACAAACCTGGGAAGCAACAGCTCCCAGGTAATTCCCTTTATGGGTTGATCTGATAGCTCAGGGAAGCAGAAACAAAGCTCCAAGTGCCAGCACACCAACAGCTGGTTGGGAAATGGCACAGACTGTTAGAGGGAGCTGCAGACTAGAGATAGGTAATGAAAAGGTTAGAAATGATAGTTTAAAAAAGACAAATGACTCCAAAGACCGCATTCCTTAAAGCACCGAAGCAAAACATGTTTATTCGATTTGTTTGTTGTCTATTACACCAATGCTTCCTTGGGATTCTAGAGACCCAGTCTGTCAATTTCTCAGTTTCTGCACATTCATGGTTGCTTAGAGCTGTTTAATGCAAGCACACTTCCAATAAGAGATTTCATGCCCCTAAATTACACCCAGTTAAAAGCAAATGAAAATGTAAGGTAAATAACTATAATCAGCCGTATTATCTTTCTCTTGGCACCTCTCACTTTGCAGGCATATTTAAAGACATCTCTGGGGTCCTATCCTTTTTAACAAGCAGTAGCGTGTTTCCTGGAATATTACTTAAGATGCTGTGCAGCGAACATTACACAGGTTAAAATGTTACCTAGAGACCTAGGAAGCCGTGCATCTGTTGCAGAGAAGTGCCCCCCCCCCAACACACACACACACACACACATTTTGGAATGTCTGAGAAGATGAAAGAAGTTTGCTATGGATGGGGGATGAAAAGGGACGAGAAGAGTTTAAGTTCGTCTTTCATGTTGAAGTTCATTGATCAGCTGTTGTGAAGAGGAACAAAGTCTGAAGAAGTAACTCGGGAAGAAATGGGGGGTGGGATGCAAAGGGGAAGGATTCGTGGTGTTTGCCATACAGAGGAAATACCAAGTAGAAATCACTGACCCGCCCTTGAGGGCTAGGAGCCATTATGCAGACCACTGACCATTTTTTGCCATAGATAGGATTGTTTTGGTCAATAGTTCTTAGGCATCAGGGCTCTGAAAGATATCTTGTAAACTGTTTAAGATGCAGAGTCCTGGGGGCACCCTGAGAGATTTGGGTTTTAAAAAAATTAAGGAATTAAAAGCCAGCAAACTTAGCCAAGCCTGACTATCTGAGTTTGATCCCAGCACTCACATAGTAGGAGAGACTTGGGTCCTGCATACTATACTCTGACCTCCACATACGCAACACACTTATGTAATGAAATCTTTTATTTAAAAAAAAAAGTCAAAGAATCTGCATTTTAACCAGAGCCACCAATAAGTCTGTGGGTTGCAATTTGGGGGGGGTGTCTCTATAGTGGTGGAGCACATGCATTTGAAAGAAAGGAACAAATGTGTTTTATAGAGACTGTTAGCCCCTCACATAGCCTTATCCACTAAGCACACAGTGATGATTGACAGTCTAACCCACAGGAAGAGTTAGCAAGGCAGCCGAGTAGAGCTGGGAACCAGTGAATGGCTCAAATGTGTTAGACAGCTTTGTTCATCCAAAACACAGGATGATGGTGTTCTCTCTAACTGTGACCCAAGAGTTCAATTGCATCCACTCATCTCCAGGAAAACTAGCAATCATTTCTTCTTATGGGGTGCACAATTTCTGAAGAACCCAGTCATTTTAAAATGTGAGGTATCACCTCTCTAGTGACAGAGGAGTCACTATCAGGACACCTGGCAGATGAAGAGAAAGAGATGGCTCCAAGAAAAGTTGCAGCCGGTCACCTTGGAGCAGCTCAGCCTCCAGTAGGGCCTGGCACACAGTAGGTATTACACACCCGCACAATGGATTTGCCTTTGAACCAAGCAGACTTCTGCACAAGAGAAGCAAAGCCACCACTTGGTGAGACGCAACGCGGCAGAGCTGGAACTTTGGCGCAGTCTCTGGCCTCTGGGAAAGGAGAGACAAGCAGAGTAATCTGTCTGTCAAGCCAGGCACGGCGGGTCTATTCACCACATTAACTTCTTGATACAACTTAGAAGAATTAGTGGCCATTTTAAGTCGCTTGTGTGTATATTGGTGTGTGTGCATGATCATGTGTGCAGAGTACATGGACGTGGACATGTGTGTGGAAACAAAAGATGAACCTCATATCACCATGCAGAATGCTATCTACATTTTTTTTGAGACATAGTCTCTCATTGGCCCAGAGGTCACTGAGTAGGCTAGTCTGGCTGGTCAACGGGCCCCAAGGATCCACATGCCTCAACCTCCCTGTCAGTGAGGTTCTAAGTGTGCATAAACATGCCTGGCTTTTTGCTGTGGTACTCTCTGGAAGGGCAGGAGAAGACTTGGCCCACTCATGTTGGCGTTCAATTTGTGACCAGCGATAGTGTCCAGCATGAACAGGGACTGGACAAATGACCTCTAAACTCTGACCTCTGGGTATGGATGTTCTGGTGTTTCCATCTGTATGAGCACATGGCTCGGTGTGCTTGGTGGAAAAGCACTTTGACCTAGTGTTTAACCTCTTCCTTAGCTCTGCACCTATTATTAAGCCTTTATGTGACAAGTAGGCATCATGTCTTATCACGCGGTCCCCAAATGTAAGCACTTTAAGTAGTGGACCAAGGGCAGATTGTATAATAAAACTTGAAAGCACAGACTCAATCGCCTCTAGTTACGCCGAGGGCTGGGGCATAATTGTAATACATTGTGTGAGTGTGTGACTTTAAATTGGAAAGTGTACACTTGAGAGATACTCTGTGACACGTGATCGCATATAGTTCCCATGAAGCTCAGATAATGACTATGAAGAAAAATGGCAGAAGTTAGAAGTGCTCTAAGAGTGTCCCAGGAGCAAGTGAAATGAGCGCCTGGACTATTCATGCAGGGGCCGGCAAGCTGGCTAGGTGGGTGTAAGTGCTTACTTCTGAGCCTCATGACCTGAATTCAATCCCCAGAACCCACGGGGTAGAAGGAAAGAACAATTTCCTGCAAGTTGTGCACACACACACACACACACACGTGCAGGAGATAAGCAAACAAATGTAATTTTAAAATATTCATGTGGTGACCCAAATT
Organism: Mesocricetus auratus; assembly: GCF_017639785.1. Classification (NCBI taxonomy): domain Eukaryota; kingdom Metazoa; phylum Chordata; class Mammalia; order Rodentia; family Cricetidae; genus Mesocricetus; species Mesocricetus auratus. The sequence continues at coordinate 6,858,454 of NW_024429266.1, forward strand.
TCTCACTTACAAGCTCACAGATATTAAGACAGAGGAAACCAAGGCTAGCTGACAAAAAGCAATCCCAGAGTCACTGTCCCTGGGCTCCTTGAGCCTGTGGTATAAAGGGAACTGAAAAGGCCTGACTAAATTTGAGGTGTCCAGAAAAAGCTAAAGGCTGCATAGATCACACGCGTCGATGTGGGACACGGGTGGAGCATGATCCAAGATTGGAAACGGAAACTCCCTTGGCTTGTGAGTCTCTCCACAAATCTCCAGCCCTTGTTGCTCAGACTTCTAGTTTTGGGACCATCCCAATTCCTCTGTACCAATCCTGTATCGTGGTCCGGAGCATCTGAGACATAAAGATGATGGCAAACAATCCTTGACCCTTGCGTCTGTCTGGGACAGAGGAGCAGGAGCAGGCACTGGTTAACCCTTCCCCGTCCTCAGGGCAGGGGATCTATCTACTCCGCACACCTCCACTGTAGTTCACACTGGAGTCTTGTCTTCCTCTGAGACTCATCAGCTGAGGAAGCCTGAAGCCCTTCAGAAACACAGTTCCCCGGGTTACAGCCACAGCCCGCAGAACCATCTGTTCAAAGCTGTGTGTGTTTGTTTGTTTCTCTGTGTGCATATGTTTCTCCTAACTCTGCAAAATCCACCTGGGGTCCTGTGTGCTCCTTGGGTGTATCTTAGTACTCACATGTCAAAGTATGTTTTAGCAGTGCTATTCCATTCCGCACTACAGCAAAGTTATGTCCCTAGAAAGGTCTACAAGAGACACTACCCAGCACGTAAATCCCCTATGCTGTTTTCTCAATGACTTCTCAAGCATTTAAAATAACCTTCTTTTTTAATCAGAAAAGGGGTTTTTGTCTTATTTTGTTTTGTTTTCTGTAGAGCTCTCCCTCCCTCCTTCTCTTCTTCTTTCCTTCTCTTCCTCCCTCCCTCGGTCTCTCTCTGTCTCTGCCTCTCCCTCCCTCTCTCCATCTCCCTTCTCTCCCTGTCTCTGTCTCTTTGTCTGTCTCCCCCCTCATTCTGTCTCTCTGTCTCTGTCTGCCTGTCTCTCTCTCTATCCATCTCTCTGTCTCTGTCTCTCTCTCTATCCATCTCTCTTTCTCTTTGTCTCTCTCTGTCTCTCTCTGTCTCTCTCTGTCTCTCTCTCTTCCTCTGTACAGGTAGACTACATGGGAACGAATGGGCCATATTAGACTGGAGATCTGAGGCAGTGATTTTCAGCTCCACATACCCAGCTGTGCGGAGAGTGAGAACAAGACTCCCAGGGGAACAGAAGGTAACAAAATCTATCTGGCCTCTGTGGGCTGACTAACCAGGGAAAAGCTGAGTGTCATTTCCAAAATACCCAGTGATATCAGAGGGAGAAAAAAATCTACCCAGAAGATAAAGAAGTGCCATAGGGAACTGAGGCTAAAGACAGTGGATGTCTTGGTTAAACTAAATGCCACCTACAAGTTATTCTCCTGAACTAAAACCAGGGCTAGAGACAGTGGGTCCACTGTAGAGGGCCTGGATGCAGACCTCCACTTGAAGCACATCACTGAACCTTTGGACAATTTGGTCTCCTCTCTTACAAAGCAAAGACAAGAACTGGACATACCTTGTAGGATTTCTATGAGTGCTATGGTATGGGTGACTTCCCTGAACACTCCAGAACAAAGCAGATAAGCCTCAGTCACAGTAGCCAGTAACTCTTATGAAAACCAAAGTCAGGCTACACATTGTAGCCCACACTTCAGCCCCCATCATTACACAGATTTAATGTATATACTCTTGCTGTATCTAACATTAATTTTCTAACAACACGTATAACAACTATTGACAGCTCGTGGCTAGCAGGCTGCAACTTCCATTCCTAAAATAAACCCCAGTGATTCTACCCATAGACAAGATGGACCTGCCCAGGGTGAAAGGCTTAATCAAACCTCCTGCTAAATCACATTGGGCACAGGGGTCATCCAGGTATTCTGCAATACAGGCTGAGATTCTGAAAATTAAACAAGCATCATTAAAAAGTGCACTCGGGACCTGCTGCCAGCTGAAACAGCTTCCTTTCTACTGAAGACCCTTATTTCTCCCTAGCCTTATCTCTTTACTCCTGGTGAGCTCAGGAAGCCATCAGAGGAGAGGCATCCTAGAGATGAGAGGCTAGGAGAAGCATAGCAGGAGGACCAATGCCAGCCACTCCCAGCTGCCCCTTGATTGCCAGGCAAGTTCATGTTTTAGAAACACAAATACATCATCCACATTCTATCTGGCTGTGAAATGCAGCCATCACCTGCAAGTTGATGGCCAGACAGACATACTGGGATGCTAAGCCGTTTCTGAGGTCTTAACACTGAGCAGGACCCGGGGAATAGAGTTAACAGAATGCTACCCTCTTTTTAAATACTCAAGGGAAATTCCTCACCCCAAATAAAATGAAGGGTCAGACATGAGGACTGCTGGAGACATCCATTTGCATGTCAACCACCACAGCATGACATCAGATTCGAGTCAAAGAAGAGTTGCTGCAGAATTCCTGCCCAAATCCAATACAGGGGGCATTTTTTTCTTTTGTTCTCTATAAAGGTGGGTTGACTGAACATAATAAAGAGGTTAGAGCCACTATAGGGAGTGAACGCAGAGGCAGGACTAACGTCTCACACACGCTGTCTGCAGACAGATGAGAATGGCTGCCCGTCACTCCCAGCATGCACTACACACTCCTTCCCTGAGGCCTCAAGGCTTCAACCTATCCACCAACCCCAAAACCAACACCTTCATCATTCTCCAGGCTCCACTTTTGCTGCTCCTCGAGGCAGCCTGGTTCATTCCTGTCTCAAGACCTTTGCTCTTGTGTCTTGGTCTGTCCAGAACATCCCACTCTCTGATCCTCACATGGTGGGCTCCTTCCTGTTATCCAGATGTGGACTCAAAGGTCATCCTTCCCTAACTACCCAGCCACCACACCCTCATGTCTTCTTAGCACCCCCTGCCGGACGGAGGTCCACAGAGCTGTCTTTGTCCTCTTACTTAAACACAGTGCTAACACTAGTGTTCCAGGTCAGCGAGCATATGTCCCCAATTTGTCTCCTTCCTGCAGTGGCTCCAACCTGGGCAGCAGTGGCTGACACATTAGGAGACTTTCAACAGGCATTTGTTTATTTAAGGAATTTTAAGACAGTGCTTTATATTTCAGAGGAGTCCTTGTTTTAAAATGAGGAGTCTTTCCACTGTATGTGCTTTGCATTCTGTTTAGTCACACAAAAAAAGGGAAAACTCTCCAACTCTTGCTAAATATATAATAAGTAAGGTCAACGGGACTTCTGGTAGTTTTACACATTCAGCATCATTGCAAAGTAGAGCGCTCTTCTGGTAAAGTCTTAGCCCGTGGTGCAGGGTTAACAGAGAGGCCTGACTCTGGCGTTGACCCTCATGGGCTATGGGCTCGTTCCATATCTCTAATGTATTTGAATATGTAATCAGTACACAGATGGTCAGCAAAGCTCAGCCTTAAGCAAACAGTGGAGCTCTCTGGACTCCATGAGCATGCACCCCATTTTCTGCCACCACTGACACACTGGCCAGCCTTCCTCAACAGAGAGAGAAACTCCAAGGCTAGCAACACTCTAGAAATGGGAGGCTCTTGGCACACATTCACCACAATGACAAGAGCGTGTCATGCATCAGTGACCCACCTGAAATAGGAATGCCTAGGATGGCACTTGGCAGCCGAAAGATACAATGATAAGAGCACGCTATAACCACTGCATTATGGGGTCCACTATGATATGAAAAGAGTGAGACACTAAACACACCATTATATATATATATATATACACACATATATATGTGTGTGTGTGTGTGAGTGTGTATATATATATATGTATATATATATGTATGTATGTATATATATATACACACACACACAATGCGTTTGAAACAAATCCAGCCACACTTACCCTCCTCTAGTAACTTCCTGAAACACCCCCCACTTTTCCATCCCCACATCCTGTGCCTTTTGTTTTTCCTAAATGCTCTGAGTCTTCTTTGTGCTACCAACATATGCATAAGAGTGGGACCACCTACTGGGGCACTGGCAGCTCCTCAGAGGCCTCATCCCTCAAGAAAGCTGACTATCCCTCTTCTAGAAGTCTTCAGTTTCTAGGAGCTCCTCAGCTAGGGGTGGGACTTCCTGGCCCCCTTCCCCACCCATGCTACCTTTTGGGCTGGCTTGATATTGTGCGGATCTTAGGCATGCTGTCACAGCCATTGTGAGTCATGCATTCAATGACCCCGTCGTGTCTTGAACCCACTGTCTTGTTGCAGTTATCCACTGGCTCTTAAGATTTCTCTACTTCTTTTTTCGATGATGAACCCTGAGCCTTGGGATAAGGGATATGACATAAACGTCCCATTTGGAGCGGGGCACTCCACAGCCCCTTATTCTCTGTATGTTATCTTCGTGTGGGTCCTGGTGTTAATTACAGCTGCTCTGAAGACGGCTGAGAGATACTCTGATCATGAGTTTTTGAGTTCATTGTCGTCTAAAGATAAAGATGCTCTTCCCAAATAAAGAACCAAGATGAAGTGCCAAACACGGATTCATTGAAAGCACACAGAAACACATGTGAGTGTCCTTTGTCACATGTTAAGAACTGGCTGCTGCGTAAGCGTGTGGAGGGAGCATGTGTGTGGATATATGCACTCATCTGCAAAGCTGAAATGGTGGATGGAGGCCCTGTCACGTGGGAGAATCTCCAAGAGTGAGACACTCTGAGTAGGTAAGCCTGCTAGCTAGAAACTGCTCGTGCAGCAGGACTGAGGGAAAGGCGCGGCCTGGCCACCGGCTGTTCCTGACTCAGAGCTCAGAGCACAGCGGCTCTGCACCTGCTCACCTGATGGTGAAGGAAGGAAAAGCCATTACCGAGTGACAGGAGACAAAAAACCAAACTCCACTTCAGCAGCTCATCCTGTGGCTGGTGATTAATCTCACACTCCCACAGCCTGATGCACATTAACCAGGTAATTAATAATTTCTTTAGGGATTCCGGCTCGGCAACTGTTTTATCAGCCTGCACAGCATTAGAAGGGAGAGGCTGCTTTTGTAATCTAATGTCTGGAGCCAGGAAAGAGTCATAGGGAGTGTGCGAGGCTTCGTTCGCAGCAATGTGTGACACCACTTTGAAGAAAGCAGTACCAGGGGTACGGCTGCTACCCTGGGCCAGCCTGAAGAGCCAGGGGGCAGATCCTGTCAGGGCCCTGTGGTCTCTGCTAGCAGCAGGAGACCTGTGGGCACCGGCAGACCCACTGGCTTGCCATCACATGCTCACACCATGAATACAAAACAGAACGCCTCCGACAGAGCCAAACTCTGCAGCAAAACCAGCTTTTGGTAAGCGTTGACCCTCACATTCCAAATCTGCAGTTTCCAAAATGCATTTGATTTGGATCAAACCAGTGACTTATTTCTTGTCCTGCAAAAAAGTCTCATTCACATTCATTCAAGGAAAACACAAAAATGACTGCCAACCTCTGTAAGTTCCCCTTTGCAAACTTACACTTCCCTCATATCAATACTTGCCCCATAGGGAGAAGCAGAAACTCCCTTTAGATGTACTTTTTTCCTTAAGATTTCAAGACTATGAACAAAATCCCAAGCATAGGAAACCAAACACAGTGCTTTTAAAAAGTCTCACCATTAAAATTCCAAAACCTCATGTTCTCTCCTAATGAGAAAAACACTGCATTGAAAATAGTATGTTTCTCTCAACTCTATCCAGAATGCTATTTGGCTAGAAAAGAAACAAGGGTGTATCTGTCCCAGCTATAATCACAGGGGTCTGGAGGCAGGAAACAAGGATGGAGTCTTTTGCCATGGCCTCTCTACATTTTGGTATTGGGTTTTCCAGCTCTAGAAAGGGACATCACAATAGACAACCAACAACACTCAGTAGCATTTACTCCTGGGAGTGTTATAAACAGCTGGCAGAGACAGGCCACCTTATACAGACCCAAAGGATGCATTTTCCCTGCACTTCAGGGCTTGGACGCCCCAGTGTCTTTTCACTGTGCATGACAAAGGTGAGGCAACACTTGGGGCTGGGTGCTGGAACTATGAATAAGCTTCAAAGCAAACCTACCATGTTCCTTAGAAAACCCATAGCACTATAGCATAAGCATCTCCCTCAGGGGATGCCACAGCTTAATCTCGCTAGGATAGCTTGGGTTTTGGTTTTAACCCGATTTTGAGAAATTGGAGGTGTTGTATTGCATGCCTGTGATGGTTCCCATAGACTCATACATTTGCATGCACACACACACACAGACCCTTGACATATGATTTGGGAACACAGGGCTGGTGCTGCCAGGATACACTTGTATTCCTAGAACTTGCCCAGTTGTTTTTGCTCCCTTTGATAGTTAGTTAATCTTCACTCTCAGCTGGGCTCAACTAAGAGGCCCCTCTGGGTAGATTAACTGAAGGTGTAGGGTGTGCCTTCCCATAGCAGTTTAGATATGTAGCGGTCTGAAGGAAAGCCTCACTCCTCGTTGGTCACAGGGCATCTCCTATGTCACTGCTGTCCTTGGTTGACAACTGACCTCTGTTTCAGCCTTCCAGTCTGGACTGAAGACCAGTGGAGGTCCAAGAATCCTCTAGGCCTTCAGCATGGCTGCCAATGCATGGTCATGGACTAAGCAGCTCCTGAGTGTTGAGTCTGTGTGCAAACAGCAAGTTGTCCATATCGTGTAAGTGTTAAGTCTATCTACTAAATTCTAACCTCCCCTATACACACACCTGTCCTCTCTGTCCTCCTTCCCTTCCTCAGTTCTGTCCTTCTAGAGAACCCTAACAAACACGGCCCCTTTAACCAGCACAATCTCTATACAAAGTGCCCAAGATACTAGCCATTTAGCAAGCATCAGCAGAAATCACATGTGTTGAGCTGAGGTCTTGGGAACAGATGTAATTAACCCAGAAAGCATGACAATGTGATATACTTGCTAAACAAAGGTGAAAGTGCCACATTGACGACAACAAACATAATAAATACATGAAGCAAAGTTGAAAGCCCAGACACACAAAGAGTCCTGGGTTAGAGTCATGACATCTGGCATGTCCCACTGCTATGAAAACTTGGAAAAGCAGTCTCAACCATACACAGTCTATTTCCTCATTAAAATACACAAGGCAATAATGTTAACCTCAGAGGGTCACTGTGAGGGGTAAATTAATATCAACAAGAAAACACTATTAAAATATAAAGCATTAAAAACATGTTTTTATCTATAACAGTGTTGTATAGGAACACAAAGGCTCTGCCTGCACGCACATACACACACACACACACACACACACACACACACACACACACACACTGCAAGCTTCTTCTCCTACATGGCTTGATTCTGAAGCCAACTAAAGCAAGACCTTTACAAACCAGAAACAGTATTTTAAAATAACTACACACCATCTCAGCCACTAATTATCTTTAGGATTCTGTTCTCTGAAGCTAATTGAGAATGTTCAGTCCTTTCCATTCATTAGTTTTATTACACGCACTCCAATGAATTAAAGGAGAATCCGTCATCACCGCCTTCCTTGAAACTTTCTCCACTGTCACTAAGGCCTTGACCTTGCCAAAGCAATTCACATTAACTCAGTAAGAGCCATAGGCCTGGACAGACGATGAAAATTTGGCATTTTTAATAACTAGGGCACCATTGTGTGAGCTTGACAGAGAGGTCTTAACACCATTGGTGTCAGGATACAGTGCAGGCAATGCCTTTCCTGCTTTTGAGAGGAATAGTGTACCACCTCAACTTCACAGGGACTGAACAAGCCAGGAGAGATCCAAACATGGGTGGTGAAACACTCCTTAGCGGGGCGGGGCGGGGGGGTGTCTGCAGAAAACTCACAGATCTGAGCCCTGTGAAGATGAATTACAGAGTCCAGTTCTAGAGGCTGTGGGCTCTTCAGCACACACTGGAGGAAGGGCAGCCTTGTTCTTCATCTTAAATTGGTACTCTATATATTGACTGCTTTACTGAATGGAGACAGCTACCCATCAAGTGGTTTCTATACAGAACACACTTACATACTTTTCTTCCCATTGAATTAATCAATGAAAATAAGCTTATCTAATTGGTATTTTAATTGTTGCTCTACATCTGAGAAAGAAAATCAAAACAGGCTTGGGAAAAGAAAAGAAGGGAAATAAAGAAAAGTAAAAGAACAGGACCTGTATGTGCATTTAACAGCATCCCTATTCACAACTGCCCGAACTCAGACGTCTTTCAGTAGACAAATGGATAAATTCCGTGGATAAATAGAAAAAATACTGTGGCACATCCATAAAGTGGGTTATTATTTAGTTCTTAAAACATGTGAGCCATCAAACCATGAACAGACATAAAGGAAGCTTTAGGGCATGCTATCAAGAAGCAAGCTTGAAATCACTAACTACCTACTGTATAGTCAGAACTACATGACATTTACAAAGACAAAGCTAAAACAATAAAAAAATAGCAGCAGAGAACAGAAGATGAAGAGTTGAATTTGGTGATTTTAAGGCTGGGAAACTACATGAAACTCCACCATTTGACATGAAATTATAATGGTAGGTAACTGTCACTATATTTCTGTCCAAATTCATGCACTATGTGAACCTGTCTACAGAGCACAGATCTGAGTCATAGAGATGTGTCAATACTGGCTTATCCATGATAACAGACCTAGCACACCGGTTGCAGATGCTGACCCTGGAGGCGGCTGAGCCTATGCAGGGAGAAGTGAGCATATGGGAAATCTCCAACTTCCTCTCCGTGGGGCTGAGAATGTCAATCTGCTCTAAAACACATGGTAAATGTAAGAAACAAACTACAGGCTGGAGTATGGACCAGGGCAGAGCACAGACATGCTGTAGCATACATGCCCTGCCACGAGACAAAGGCAAAAAGGAATTTAAAATTTTTAACAAAACACAGTGTATTCCAACAGGGTTTGATGGAGATAAGTGACATATACCAAGTGTGTAAGAATCAAGTATCCCCTCCTGATGGGGAAGTCCTGTGTATATGTCAATAAAGCGCTGTTGGCAATAGGAAAGCAAGATAGGTAGGACTAGGAGTCCAGGAGGATGCTGGGAAGGAGAAACACAGGGAGTCATCATGTAGCTGCCATAGGGGTAAGAAGTCCGGACCCTTTTCTCTGGTAAGAGAAATACTTAGATTAACAATTATGGAATAAATACTTAAGTCAGAGATTACCAGTAAGAAACAAGCAAGTCCAACAGCTTCATAATTAATATAGCCTCCTGTGTGTTATTTGGGGACTACAACACGGCAGAGCCCAGGCAACTGGCAGGGCAAAACCAAAGCGGCTGGCAAGGAAAAGGCTTCACTCAACACCCTCCCCCTTTTTTAACTGTCCTCACCTCAGCCCTCACAGCGTGGATTTATTAACAAATATTTGTACTATTTCCTGGAAAGGAACCCTTTTTTTAAAAGGCCGCATCAGCAATACACCTGTATGTCTGTTTGCCCTGACATGGTTTTGCATATTTAATCTTGATTATTATATGAGCTTTGTTACACAAACAGAATGAAACGTTGCTTACAAAAACTCTCTCTCTTTCCTACTCTAATTTAAACACATCTCAGAGAGGTCATTTTTCAAACCATTAGTGGCCCTGCAATTTTCTAAAACTTTCAGCTTTTCTCAGAAAGAGTGCTTCCATAAAATGCTTCAGGAGGAAAGAGGGGCTTTGACCATGTAAACACATCTAATTATCATCTGAAATTACCAAAAAAATACCCAATTTACAACTTCCAAAAAGGCTCACAGAAGGAGGGGCAAGAAATGGTTTTCCTCAGGTGTGCCGCCTCCTGATGATGCCTTTACCAAAACAGACGTGAGTCCGTTATCACGGTTCCTGCCACTCTGATGACAGAACAGTCGTGGTGGCCAAGGGAGAGGGACCCCTATCTCCTATGCTGTGTCAGAACCCTGGCCACTATGACAGGCAGGGAGCTGCAAACTTTCCATCACCTGTCCACAAGTCCTAGGCTCCAAGACAGGAGAGATTTGTCTTTAAAATTCTGTCTTCCGGGACTGGAGAGATGTCGCTGACAGGGACAGGCTTGCTATGCAAGCATAAGGACCTGTATCTGGACCCCAGCACACAAGTGAGAGGCTGAGTGTGATGGTGCCTGCCTGTTGTGCCAGCAGCAGGTGGGGTGAAGAGAGATAGATCTGAGAGGCTTGCTGGCCAGAAAGTTTAACCAAACCCAGAAATCTACATTTAGCAAGACTAAGAGTTAGAACCTAGAGTGGGAGAAGCAACAGAGGAGGACCTGAAATTAACCTCTGGCCTCTGCAAACAAGTACAGTGCAACACGCATGTGCACATGCCCTCTACTGGCCTCCACAGGTACTTGCACTCACGTGTACACACACACACACACACACACACACACACACACACACACACACACACTGTCTCTTCTGGCCCTCAATTTGGAAAAACTCAGGAGGAAAGCGTTAATCACCTAGTCACTGAGTATTTAAAATGGCAGCCGCCCCCTTCAAACAGCTTCCTTACTTCCCATCAGCTGCCTCATCTGGTTGTTGTTGCCGGAACCCACCTCTTCTCCTAGATGCTATTGTGTGATTTGAGGGCCCTGGTCACCTAGGAAACTATGGAGCCTTGTAGTAGTTTCAATGAGAAAGGTCTCCCCCCCACCACACACACACAGTTTCAGGCATTTGAACAGTTTGTCACCAGACGGTGGAGCTGTCTGGGGAGGTCTAGGAGGTGTGGTCTTGCTGGAGGAAGTGTGTCCCCAGAGGTGGGTTTGAGAGCTTCAAGACTAGTAGCATGCCACTTGATCTCCCTCCGTCCCTCCCCCCTCCCCCTCCCTCCCTCCTTGCCTGCCCCCTTCCTTCTCCCACTCCCTTTCCTTGGCCCCCAGCTTGTGCTTGCAGATCAAGGCTCTCGTCATCCTCTTCCACCCCTGGCATGCAGTTCCTGCTGCCTGACGCCTCCACTTAACCATCAAGTCTCATCTGAAACTCAGATAAACTCTTTCTTCTCTAAGTTTCCTTGGTCATGGTGTTTTATTACCACAACAGAAACCAAACTAAGGCTGGCCACCGGTTTTGGAGTCAGTTTTAGAAGAGAGAGACAACAAAGAGGTGAGACCGCATCCACTCCAGTTTGGTGTAGATGTCCAAGATCCAGAGGCCCCCACACACCTCTGTCAGCATGAAGAGGTCAGTGAAGGAGTTACTGATAAAAGCAAGTACCAAGTGCTACTCTCTCTGTCTTTGGAGGGGGGTGCCCATGTGGTAGAGAGGAAGATCCCATTGATACACACAGTACACGGTCAGTCTGCATGCAAAACAGTGGGAAACACATGTTTGTCTACACAGAGCAAAGTGAACAGCTCTTACAGGATGCAGGGGCGGACTGCTCCAAGCAGCTACCTGAGGAGGAGGACCAGAGAAAGAACACCAAGCAGTCACCTCATGCTGATACTGAGACAAGACTTCAGTACCAGCTATGTCAGCAACCGAGGAGCTTGTGTGTGCTCCAGAAGTGCTCATGGTACCGTTATGTCTTTTATTCCCCCGCCACTCTACTTGACCATTCCTGCCTCCTAAAGGGAACATCCAGGGACAGTCCCCTTGGGTGTGTGCAATGTGACATTCTCTAGCCAGACTCAGGCGATCTAGCCAACGATTTATGGGGGAGACATCCGTTTTCCTCCACACCCTTTCCTTAGCCACCCATGGTTTTCTTGGTCCATGCGTCCGTGCGTACATGCACGCCTGTATGCGTACACCCACTCACCTTCCTCTCCCTGACAGCCCCAACTTGAAGATTTATCTGTCTTTCATGTAACGTCTGTGCCACTCATCAGAATGGAAGGATGAGCTCCAGAGGAGCAACTGAGGTGAGAGAATGAAGAGGATGACATCCCTTCAAATGTGAACTCACCAGCACATGGACTTTTCAAGTTCTCCCCTGGGTTGGCAGTCAGGAGCCCTGCACTCTCCCTGACCATGCGTGCCACCCCTGTTTCGCACCTCTTGATCACCCCTTGTCTCATGCCCCACCCATCATACCACCGCATGTGGAGGTGGGGGCTACACTTGGGAATCCGCCAAGATCCTCCCAGTCGTTGGTTCACAAGTCCCCCAAGCAAAAGACAGGAATTTATTAGCATCAGCTGTTAAGTTTCATAATAAAGTCAATAAACATTTACATGGGATGTCAATGAGAGGAATTTAAGAGGCCCAGGAAGGGGAATTTTTGGACGCATGTTCTCTGTGGCACTCCCAAGACAAGGTACTAGCATCAAGAAGGCCCTGGCGGTGGTTCCCAAATCCTTGGTGTATTCGTCTTTTTGTGTAAAGTACACAGTGTAATGTGCTAGCGTTCTCTGTCCCCACCTTCTCATGCCAGCCACGGGTGAATATCGTGAGCCGTGTGGGACACCGCTGGCTCCTGGCCTTCACACCACACCCGCTTGTCCTAAGCACTCACAATAGGGAAAAGTTTGTGTCATAGAGATCTGAACTTACACCCCAGCAGCCACCGGCCTAGTCTTCCCTTTCTATCCAAGTCAGCACCCTCAGCTTCCTGCTGTCTACAGCCGCCACTGTGTTGGTTCCCAAGGCTGCCATCTGGGCTGGTCTCAGCCAGAATTTTCTCCTTGACGTTCGTAGCTTCAGATGCCCGCTCATATGGAGGAGCAATGCCTGGCTGTGAGGATTTCTCTGGCCTTGTTTTCTTATTGTCTGTTCTTCATCCCCCTGTATCTCTATATGGTCTCTCCCACAGTGTCCCTGGATTTATTCATTTGTTTCTTTTCCCACCACCCTCTGGGCCTTCAAGACGACAAACAAAGATGCTCCATTGTCTCACTGCTGAGATTTGCACTGAACAAACCTCCTGTGTGACAGAAGCTATTGGTTCAAATGAATTCCCAGTCAGTTGAGTTTCAAGAGTCCATCAATGCAACCTGGGATGGAAATGCTAAGAGGTACCCAGGTACCTGAATGTGTCACCACTGCAAAGAACACCAAATGTGCATGCATGGCTGTTACATTGGTTTCTTCGTCATCTAAAAGGGGAAAACAGGTGCTGGGAAGATGATTCAGAGGGTAAGGTTGTTCTTCATGAAAGTGTGAGAACCGCAGTTCAAACCCCAGAAGCTATGTTAGAAGGCAGATGTGCAGTACACAGCTGTAATCACAGCATTTCCACAGGGAGATGGGAGGTGGGAACAAGAACTTTCCTGAAGTTCTTGGGTCATCAAGCCTGGTATATACAGCGAGGGGGGGGGGAGACAAAGCAAAGAGACCCTGTCTCAAACAAATAGAAGGCAGGGACAGATGCTGGAGGCTGTTCTCTAACCTACACACATGGACTGTGGCACGAGCCAGCCCACATCCACGGATGCCTGCATGTGTGCATGCAGACAGACACACAGTTTATTTTTATAAAAGAAAAAGATTTTCCATTTCATACCTAACAGCTCTACATGATAAGGGGTAGGAAAAGATTTGCATATAATAAAAGTCTGATCCTCCTGCCTCTGCCTCCTAGATGCTGGGATCATAGTCTTGAGCCATCAGCCTGGCATATGCAGGAGAGATCACACACAGGGCTTTGTGCAGAGAGGGCAAGCACTCACCCACCTGAACTCACCCCCAGCTTATAAATACTCCATAGATAGTATCTTTGGTCCATCCCAAAGCACTTGAATTTCTGGTACCCAGAAACTTGTAAGTCCTCCCTGATGGTACGTACCCCTCCTACAAGGACTGCTCTTCCAGTTTGAGCCCAGCCCGGTGTCTGGCATTTGGCATGCCCCTGCAGGTATTTGGGAACTGATTTATGACCAAAGGAATTGGAAGACTGTCTCCAACTACTCACTTCCATGGTGCATGGACAGATTGAGCTATTTCGCAAGAATCTGTGAGGCGCAAATGAAAAGTTATCAAATCCAGTGTCATGAGCAGTCACAGCAGTCTGGAGTTCATCTTCACCTCTTTTTAAATATAGTATATGTAGCAAATTCCCCAAAAATATTTTGCCAGATTTTTTTCTGCCTCATTTTTAAAATGCAGGCACACTATAAGAAATATGTAATCCATATGTCTCTGACTCATTTTTACCCAGTTCATCAAAATGCTGTTTTCATATTAAATGTCAAAATGCCTTTTACGTCTTTATATATGAGCCCTTTTAAGTTGTTATTTTTAAATGATATTGGAATATGTTTTGCCTCATTTAAAATCTACTGAGGCATTTATAATACTGTTCCAAACACCAGCTTCTGGGACAGTTCATTTTGTTTACTCCCAGGAAAACTCCCGTTTTCTGAGGTCAACTCTAGTAAGTTTCCTAAATTCTCTTCTTCGTTTCAAATAGGTTAGTGAAAGTCGCCTGTAGAGAGAAGATGGAAAACCAACATATGATTAACAGTTCCTTTCAAAGGGTACCTGGCTGTTTGGTTATCTCCCCCAACTTGACTCTCAGTGGTAGTGGGAGGGGCTTAATCTAATTTTTATCTACCTTTAAGGGTAAGGCAAAGGGCGGATCTGCTCTAGAGGGACAGAAGCTGTAGGCGTCTTCTTGCATCCAGCTGTTATGTGCTTAGTTTACTCTTGGAGTTCAGCTTCCATCAAACCCCTTCCCATCTCCTTCCTTCACTCGGTTACTAGTGTGTTGTTGTTTTCACTATAAAAAAAATGAATTTTTTCAGAATTCAGGATTTTACAATCAACTGAGCTTACTTTGTATTCTAATAAAGTATTTGTAACAAAGCAGAGGGCTAGATATTGAGAACAAATGTAATCTATAAAAGTCAATGCTATGCAAGCTGAGATGTTATACAACTCTGAAAATCAGTCCGACATCCACAATTCCAGACATATCAATTAAATTCTGGACTTTGCTGATCCCAGATATGAGGATAAAGAAGCCCCAACTGTGTACATCTCAGATTCAAGAGTATTAAATTAATAATACAACATTTCACGTAGTAGAAGCAATTTTGGTGATAATAGTGAGATGCTTAGTCTGAGAAGATACACAATAACCCAAGTCACCCTAACCTTCCATTTCAAAATAGAAGTCTTTCTATTGAGACACAAAAGGGAGACTGTGGTGATGAGCCACAAGCATACACACACACACACACACACACACACACACATACACATACACACACACACATACACACACATACACACACACACTCATACACTCACATACACACACTCACACACTCACACACACACATACACACACATACACACACTCACATACACACACACTCACACACACACACTCACATACACACACACACATACACACACACTCATACACATACACACACACACTCATACACATACACACACACATACACACACACTCATACACATACACACACATACACACACACTCATACACACACACATACACACACATACACACACACACACTCACACACACACACATACACACACACACACACACGGGGAGTGTGGGAGAGAGGGCGGGAAAGAGAGAGGGGGGGGGGAGAGAGAGGAGAGAGAAAGGGAGAGGAAGGAGACCTATCTGCTATGGTTTCAGGACTCTTTTTGAAGAACCTTAGTTTTCCTGATCTCATCTGCTGAGCCAAGGCTCAAAGTGCCAATGGCTTAAGAAGCAGCACTTCAGGGTCTGAGCCGAGAAAAGTTCTCTTGCAAAGACTTTGATGAAGACAGTAACCGCACAGCTAGACCATTCAGGCCTCGGTTGCAAAATAGCTCAGATATTTAAACACCAAGCAGCATACATCCTGTGCCAGGTTAGCAATGTTTCCTGGTAAACATCTCTCTTGCTTAATAACTTAGTAACATAGAACACACTCTTTTATCCTTCTCCTAAGAAAGGTAAGGGGTTGGGGTAGGGGAGCAGCAAACAGGAACTCAGAACAGCACAGCAAGGTCCCTTCTGGAGAAATCAGACAAGAGCAACCCGCATTCCGTGCCTGAATTAGTCTTGCAGAGAGATAGGAATATCATGTTTCTGTAGGAGCGTAGAGCTGACCCGAGTGTTAATTTGAATTTTAAGCAGAACCAAGCTTTTGCTCGGGTCCTTCCCACCTGTCAGGGTATGGTAGTATAACAAGATAATTACTTCCTCTTCTTTCAAAATGCCAGACACCCAAGACAGACTTCCATGGAAAATGAACACGGCACTTGTATTAAATCTTATTCTAATAAGTCTATGACTGAGTAACCCTACGCGTTGTTATGTTATTCATGGAAATGGTGGCAGATGCCACATAAACCCTAAAGAAATGTAGGAAGGTAGAACCATGCAGCATATGAGGAATTTAGATTTGTATTTAGGAAAAGCTTTGGCAGAAACCAGCCGAACTTGGATATCATTCCTCCACAGAGGAGTGTTTCCTTCCTGGAAGATGCAAGGTTGAAACGCAAGGTCATTAGAGAAGGGAGACATCAATGCAGAGTGTGTTTGACAGCTTGCTGTTTGCTTAATCCGAAAGAGTTTAGGCAGAACTTGGTATTGACCCCAGCCATCCATGGCTCTTCACGAAACAGGATCCAGTGTTTAAAGTCTAACACACAGGATTGATCAAGATAGCCGGCTTCGACTACATGCACACAGAAGACCCAGAGAGCCAAACTCTGTATTCTATGCACACACATGTACATCTGACCAGATGTATAAATGTCTGCTTGCATTTGCCCTCCTGAACATGGTCTTTGATGTTCATTGTAAGAATTCCTTGGGAATATTTAATGAGATTTTCAAGTTTACTATGGAAGAAATACAGCAGACTAGACCATTGCTGATGTGTAATAGACTTGTCTCGTCACCTTGTGAGAGTTCACAGGATTTGTAAAATAAATTCTCAAAGGTGAGTGGGATCCAGGGAGAGCTCCCCGAAGCTTGCTTTATGCAAAGCTGTGTCACTTTCTGGCTGTGGGGTTTCGGTCCCATCTGGCAAACACTTGGCCTTCTGCCCAGGGCCTGCCCTGAATCAGGGCAGGAGAGGTCAAGGCCATGGTCATCTCATTCCATACAGATGTTGAAGGCAGGCAGAAAGGGGGTGAACTAGATAAATTAGTATGTCAGCATTTGTAGCCCATTCTTTATTCGCTGTATGAAGACAGGAAGACCTGGGAAGTCGGAGGCAGAAGGGTAGTATTATTTCTATTGCAGTCTAAACCCTAAGGTGTATGCGTCTCCATCCTCACTTCACAAACAGAACAGACTCTAAAGCAGCCTGCATCTTGTCTACATCCCCAGTGCTGTGGAAGCAGCATGAAGACTTAAGGACCACATTTCAGAGGCTGGTGGCAGAGCCAGGCTCAGGTCTCACCTGGAACCTTTCATAGTGTCTCACAGTAATTTAAAAGACACTATCCATTTTGCTAACTCGTTTGGAAAACAGAATTAGAATTGCAAGGTTAGAGAGATGTTCAATAGGTTAACTTCTCACTATGCAAACATGAGGACCAGAGTTTAGATCTCCAGCACCTAGAAAAGTGCCAGGGAGATGTGGCAACCCCCCCCTGCAATCTCAGCACGTGGGCTGGGAGGTAGGGAATCCCTCAGCAATCTGGCTAGTTTAGGGGGCACTGGGCTTCCCAAGGGAAATATCCAGCCTTGATATAACATGCAGCACAATCAAGGAAAGTATTTGAAGTCTATTTGTGCCTATACACAGACACCACCTACACACACACACACACCACCACCACCACCTATACACAGACACCACCTACACACACACACCACCACCACCACCTATACACAGACACCACCTACACACACACACACACCACCACCACCACCTATACACAGACACCACCTACACACACACACACCAACAACACCTATACACAGATACCACCTACACACACACACCACCACCACCACCTATACACAGATACCACCTACACACACACACACCAACAACACCAACTATACACACATACCATCTACACACACACCAACAACACCAACTATACACACATACCACCTACACACACACACACCACCACCACCTATACACACATACCACCTACACACACACACCAACAACAACTATACACAGACACCACCTACACACACACACACCACCACCACCACCTATATACAGATACCACTTACACACACACACACACACACCACCACCACCACCTATACACAGACACCACCTACACACACACACACCACCACCACCACCTATACACAGATACCACCTACACACACACACACACACCACCACCACCACCTATACACAGACACCACCTACACACACACACACACCAACAACACCTATACATAGATACCACCTACACACACACACACCACCACCACCACCTATACACAGACACCACCTACACACACACACACCACCACCACCTATACACACATACCACCTACACACACACACACCAACAACAACTATACACAGATACCATCTACACACACACACACACACACACCACCACCTATACACAGATACCACTTACACACACACACAACAACAACAACTATACACACATACCATCTACACACACACACCAACAACACCAACTATACACACATACACCCCCTACACATACACATACCACCACCAACTATACACACATACCCCCTATACATACACATACACACACCACCACCACCACCTGTACACACAAATAAACCCACATACATACAAATATACACATGAACCCTTGTAATCCACACATAAACATGTAAAGCAACCCAAAAGATGCAGATGCATGATGAGTGGACCAGTTATTACATGACGTGTAACACTTCCATTCAAAGGTATTATTTAAGATGGGAACTTAAGAATGTTTCTTTTCCAATTTGGCATTAAGACGTCAAGTGGGTCTCAAGTATGTCCTCTACTAGGAGAAAGGGAGCAGACAGTGCTGTGGAGTAGGTGGCACCCTGCCTGACTCTTAGTCACGTGATGAATCTTTTACCCGAGAGTTCCATTCTTGAAATGGCAACACTGACAGCCACCTCTTAGGGTTTCAGATATGACAGGTGTCATGTGACGCTCCTCCCTCAGTCTCACAAAGTGCTGACAATGGACTACACACCCATTGTCCCTGACAGCAATGTTGTCCCTTCCCAGCATGTCTGCCTGCTTTTTCTGTGCCACATGCCCAGCTCCTTTGTGTGGGCCCCTGCTCTTCTTCATGTCTTTATTGTCCTCAGACCCACGGCTGCTGCCTGCAAGTCTCCCCGCCAAGCATACCTGCTAGAGGGGGCTTCTCCACTCATCTCCCCCAGGACCGCAAGTCCCTGCCAGCCACTCTCTTGCCTTCTCCATAACCCTGCAAGGGCCAAATCATTCCTCTCAATCTTCTCTTGTCTATTGCCTTAGCATCTTCCACTGACCAGAAACTGTAAGGGGACAAGAGCTCCTCTTGATTCATCCTAAAGCTGAACCTGCCACATGAGATGACACCTTTCCAAGGTAAGACATGTTCTGTAAGGTACAACATGGTGTGCGATCTTCAAACATTCCACATGACACCTTGTGTGTGAGAGTAGTTGAGTAAGCGACAACCCTTAGTTCTCAAGACGCCTCAAGCACAGGTTGGTTAGGCCAGTCAAGTATGAACGGTACCAGGGTTACACATGAGACTAGAAGGCTACTGCTCTATTGCTGAGTGGCTCCGTGACCCATTCCCGTGCCTCGAACACGCCTGTTTCTGCATCTGTCAGCAAATATATCAATACCAACCTGGCAGGAGAGCAAGAAGCTAGGGACAGCTTGTAATCTGCCATCAGAGATGAGAAGTACCACTAGGATGCCTTGGAGCATTTAGCGTGATTATAAATAACAAGAGGCATGGCAGCATCTCTACTTTAGTGTCCTCTGTTTGTTTTATTATAGAAGACATCTTCCAGGTGGTGCACAGGCCCTGCCTAGGAGGACATCGGCCATGGTCCTCCTTTCTTTTTGGGGATGTGGTTAAGCAGTCCATTTGTAGACTTCCCTGGAGAAACATAAGGCCCGGGCTCATGAGCTGGGGCAAGTGGAGATGCACAGGGATGGATACAGCTCCACTGTCCTGCTCATTAGCTGGGTAGAATTACCAGGCAAGAAGGTTAATAATTACACAAGTAATTAACACTGCCTTCATATTCAGACTCTAATCCTATAGTTGCAGGATTTCAACTTTGGTCCCCAAGTCCAAGGGAAGATGAGAACAGAATGGCAATGAACCCAACTGGCACTGGAGAGTCCCTGAGAGGGAGGCGATGGTTCTGGACTTCGAACCATTCTATGAGCAGGCAGATCTACAGAACACAGGCAGGACCAGTCCTGCTCCGATGGTATATTTTAAAAATAATCACCTGTTTCTTTTGTTTGTTCGCTGTTTGCTTTGTGGCAGCAACAGCTGAAGCTGCATGCACCACACAGGTACTTGGCACCCCAATCTCCCCTGAGCTGCCCCTCCCTTCCTTCGCGCCTACACACTACACATTCGGTGTCAGTGTTTATTAAAGATAACTAATACCCTAAGTCTTTATTTACTTCTGTTTATTGCTGTTTCAGCCAGAGTCACTGGAGAACAGCTAGGCTTCTGGTCCAAACGCATTCTTTAATCACTGTTAGTAGGTAAAATCATCTGTGACAACTAATCCAAAAAGCAGATTATATTTATTTTGGCTACAGTGGCTTGCAATTCGTTAAAATCAACAAAGCCTTTTCATTAGCCCCCCGCTGGTGTCCTAAAAACAGACATTTCAAGGGTCTCAGAGCCGCCAAGCTACACACATGCAGCCAAGCTAATTCTGACAGATTCATGGTGCCATTCTTAACACAAAATCTCATTAAACTAACAAACAAGAAACAGAACCCCTCTGCTTTCATACAAAGGCTTCATTAACATGCCTGAACTCCAAAATCAGAATCAGAAGCACAAAGCTTCCTGAACGTGCAAACTAAACAAACACAGGGACTGTGCCATTAGTTAAGCAAGATTTACCCAAAATGGGAACTTTCTGTTTTCTCTTTTAAAAAATAATCTGGGAAAGAATTAGAAATCAGAACCACTATGCCTATTGCTAAGCGCTTTCTGCCTGGGCATCCTGGGCTTTCAGAGCAGGGCTGTGATTAACTTCATTGTTCAAGAGACCTGAGCAGGGATGAAGCCAGGGCAGTAATGAAGGAGGGAACGGAGAATGGAGATGGTTGGTAGGGGTTGACCAGATCTCCAACAGGCGCATCCCTGCCCCCACCCCAGCCACTCCAAGTCAGTCGGTGGTGCCTCCTTCCCTCTTCCTCCCTTCCTGTGTCTCTTCTCTCTTCCCCTCTTCCCTCTCCCTCTCTCTCTCCCCACCTCCCCTCCCCCTTGCCTCTCCTCCCTCCACCCTCCCTCTTCCCTCTCCTCTCTCCTTGTGTTTGCAGGGCATTTTCCCAGCCTTGAGCCAGGTTTTAAGGGCAACAGCGCCCTGCCCTCCTTCTGGAGGTGTCATGAATGTACCCACACTGCTGCAATTTTTGTTTCGTAGGCACAGTTCTTTCACTTGCCACCTCCTGGCTGTCCATCTCTCAGAAAAAGGACCCTCTTTCACACCGGGTGGGAGTGTAAGGCTTGGGGGTGGGGGGGGCACGGTCCAGGAGAGATGCGCACAGGTAGGACTCAGCCATCACGGTGCCACCAGGCAGCAGCCATAATTAATGAATACATCAGAAGGTCTACTCAAGGAGCAAAGAAGGTAGACAATGATTTATGTTTACCTGAGGGAGAGATTATTTAGCTTTGCAGGAGCTTTGAAAAAGAGGGAGCCCAGACATATTCAGATACGCGGTAGTCCCTCTCCAAACCTGACGGGAAATTCAAAGAGTAAGCAGGTCCAGAAATAAAGGCAGGGAACAGGCTAGAAGGTGAGCCCTGAAGCGTCCCCTCCAAGGCTCCTATCTGGAAACTGCTGTGAAGTGTGTGTCTCTGTGATTGCCACTGTAGTGGAATTACCTGCTTGTCTTCCCAGACTAATCCTAAATGTTGTCAAGGATAATTTTCAGATGATACTTCACCCAACTCTCCAGGCTAATGTGCAGATTTGGCTGGCTAAAACAGAGCCGCAAAAGCCACCCCCGGGGCGGCTAGCATCTCTCCAGGCTCCTCAGAGTACAGGCTGAGCTAATAGGGCTGCCTCCAAGACAAAGAAATCCAGTTTGGTGCCTCTGTCCGGAAGGTTCTACACCCATAAAACTTCAGTTTGTTCCCATCTGTTCCATAAGTGAATGACCTGTCTCTTAGATGGGGTAATCAAATCAGCCTGGAAGGAAAACCCACGCCAAGCTTCCCAATCAGACTTTTGTCCACAGGGAGAAGTGAGCCACATCTGATACACAAGGTATCATTTTGACTCTCTATAATTAAAACTATTGTTGCCATGGCAATCCAAAGAGTGCTGCAAATCCAGAGAAGGTCAGTGTGGTGGCTTCCTGTTATTGCTGCTATCATCTGCTGTACCATACACACAGGCAGGCGTGCGCGCACGCGTGTGTGTGTGTGCATGCGTGTGCTCATGCGTGTGCTCATGCGTGTGCTCATGCGTGTGCAGGTGAATGTACATGTGGAAGACAGATGATAACCTGATAACCTTTGGTGTTGTTCCTCAGGCTCCATCCACTGTGGATTCTGAGACAATCTCTCATTAGCCTGGAGACTGTCAAGCAGGCCAGGCTACCTAGCCAGCAGATCTTGGGGATTCCCATTTCTTCCTCCTCAGCATTGGGATTACAACTGGATATTATCACACCCGCTTTTGTTTTTAATCTGAGAGAAGGAAATCAGGTCCTCATGCCTGCAAGACACTGAGTTGGATTTTATTTGTGGCAGGGGGACAGATACAGGTCTTGGACAAACAGCATGTGCCTCAAAGATTCTGCTTCTGGTTGTACTTCAGGCCACCCCGCCTGCCTCATTCAGTACCTAAAGAGCCTCTGTCTTCCCATGTACATATGCACCAACAGTTCCCTCAGCACATCCCAATGTTACCAAGTACCACTTTCCGAAGGATTACACTCAAGCAAGAACCCAGATCACAGAAACAATGATACTTCCTGAGCCATCTTAGCAGGGCGTTAGGTACCTCACATGTTTCCATTCAGGGAAACAAAGACTGCCTTGATTCTGTGACTCCAAGGGGATGGCCCAACAGCTTTTATGACTGTTGTCATATAAACATGTCCAGACTGGAACTCAGCAGTCAGCCCCAGGGAGACTCCGTTCAAAGTTCAACGTTCTACTTTGGCAAGATTGTTCTCATAGAAGAGACCATGGTCTGAGGTTTTGTAGCTGAGTGTGTATGTGTGTGTATGTCAGAGAGAGAGAGAGAGAGAGAGAGAGAGAGAGAGAGAGAGAGAGAGAGAGAGAGAGAGAGAGAGAAATAAGCCTCCACTTTTTCCAGGTTTGCTTAAAGTGGGCCTGCTATTCGATGTTCAAGATCCCCTCAGGACAAAATAATATAAGCCAAGCTAGAAAAAAGACCACACAGGCTACTCTCCACCTGCCTTTTCACAGATATCATGAAATCCAGCAACAATCAGTTAACTGAAAGCCAAACTCACAGATCCAAAGACACCTCTCTGGCACAGGGACACACAGAGTGCCCACCAGACCTCCGGAGGCCCGGCACTGGGCACCACAGGCCAGCATGCACAGACAGAGCGCAGGCACAGGTGAATGTGCCCAGGTGCCCTGGCAGATACATCACATGTTAATTAAACTCATGGTCAAAAAGACCCAGCCAAAGGCAAGACCCTAAGGAGGCAAAGGGTTTGTCCTCTGAATGGTTTGTGCCTTAACCAGATACTTAAAGCAGCTACCCAGGCACAGCCATGGGGAAACACAAATTAAAAACCTGATTCCATGCTCGGAAGCAGAGGAAGCAGATAGGTTCAGAAGAGTTTCTTGAATTTTAGTTTTCAACTAAAAAGAAGAGGTGAGAAACTAACTGCTTGAAACTCAGGAAGGGGACCTGCAGGACATCCCAACAGGTAAAGGATTCTTCCTCCAGGTTGGCCATCTGAGTTGGATTCCTGGCGGAAGAGGAGAATAGATTCCCGCAAGCTGTCCACAGGTACTCGCACACAACAAACAAATAAATGTGAAATTACAATAAAAAGGGGAAAGTAGTTTCCTTCCTTTATTTCAATTCTGGGGTGTGTGAAGACGTCACTGCACCCACAATAATTCAGAGATGGGAAAGGAAAGTATCGCTTTTCCTTTAATGCTAGGACGAGCTCAAGATGTCGAAAGAACCATATAATACTTCCCTTAGAGGAATCTGAAGGCGACAGAGTAGGTGACAAAACCACCTGGAGGGCTGAGGTGGAGAAGGGGGCTTTCGTCACCGAGTAGCAACAGATGGGCAGGCACCCTGTTGGACACTGAGGGAAAGCTAGCTTCCCACCCCTCAAAGGGGCACTCAGCAGGGCCCTCAACCCCACCTGCACTTACTGGCCACACCGTCCCACCGGAATACAACTTGTTGGGGAATTAGTGCGGAGAGAGAAACTGTCAAATAAGCCTCCACTAAAAGACTAGAAGCTTCGGAATGGCAGCTGCCTCTTTTTTCATTCCAAAAGCTCTCCAAGCCATAACCCACAAGTTCTGCTCTCTGATAACAAAGTAAAAATCTAATACCGACCCTGAAAATTTATAGACACTTCTCTCTTTCTGAAAAGTACATGAATAGTGTATAGACACTCTTCAAAGACTCCGTTTTTCTCTTTTGTAGCAAAACGGCAAGAGCCTATGGGAGAGTGGAGCCTGGGGCAAAGTTCCTTTCCGCTTAGAAGCCACCAGCTAATCACCTGCAAGCAAGAACAGACTACAAGGGAGGCAGCCCAGAGCCCACCCCTCAGCACCCTGAAGGGCAGGGGTTAAGCAGAAACAAAGTGAGGGAAGCTTTCTTGGCCTGAGGGGGCCTCTGCAAAGTGACCAGTGAGACTCCCCGAGGATACAATTGGAGGGGCTGGAGAAAAGCGGCAGCAGCCGATCAGAGGCAGCTTGAAATGGGCCGGCGCACTAAATGTCTGAAGCAGAAAGAGAGACAGGAAAAAAAAATACCACTTCCAAAAAGGCAGCCCAGAAATCCCTGGGGAAGCTACTGTTTCCTGTTAGACAGGGAGGTCAAGAGCTCCACGGGCGTTGCAAGCAATAGGCTCTTGTCTACCCGTCTCTGTCAGAAATGGGGTGCCTTTTCAACTTGGGGTGTGGTGTAGCTGTGAATCTCAAACTGGTACTCTGTGATGGGCAGAGAGAGAATGAAGAAGGACCCTGGTTTCTGAACAGGACCCAATAAACTTTAGCTCTCCCCCTGTCTTTCAACCAGGAGAAATACTACTATGCAATCCAAGGGGTGTTAGAGGCACAGGGAACAGGTAGGATGCTGTGGAAAGTCTGCTAAAATGACTCCGTAGGAGAGAACTTCCTGCTCTTCCAGAGGGCGGTCCCAACAACCACATCAAGGAAGATTATAACTGCCTGTTACTCTAGCTTCAAGGGATCTAAAGTCATCTTTGGCCTTTATGGATACCCAAACACAGCTTTAAAAAACAACAACAAAGAATTTGTCAAGACACAAGCATTTAACCCAGTTCCCATCATTAACAGCAATACTGGGGACATTTATGGGGTGAGCTCAATAATCCCTTCCTGGGCACTGAGAAGTCAGGAGAAGAAACGAGCCCAAACTGGTGCAACAGAAAAGAAGAAAGTCTCTAACGTCAGCGACTGGTACCCAGTGTGCCCCGAGGAATCTGGATCTTATATTGCCGTTATCTGTAAGGTAGGCATTCGTAGATCTTGTAGTGCAGAAGGCACTGTGTACATGAAGCTTGTGGAAAGGCACTGTGTGCAGACTGCCTGGCTTTCTCATTACACTGTTCCCCTGCACCCACGGAACCCCTGTGCCCATAGAATCATTGCTATACTATAACCACACCCCTCTCCCACGCCTCTTTGCCCCACTGTCTCTCCTTAACTAATTCACCTTTCCTCGTGCCTCCTCATCCATCTCTCTCTCCCACTTCGAGAACAGAGATGAGCAAATGGACTGCATGCCCCTCAGGTATTTACCATCACGTAAACTTAACGTCCAAGCTTTTCACACTAAGTCTAGCATGACGCACCTGGAGTGGCATTTCTTGCTCTCCTGGGTCTCCATGATCCTGAGAATTCCTGATGACTTCACCAGGCACAGATATGATTCCTCAGTCTACCCTGCCCTTCCCTCCTGGAGCCTATCAGCCCTAAGTATGCCCTGGGAGACTATATTACATGATGAGTGATGTATTTTAACATTCAAAACAATGTCCCTCTCAGAGACACAACCCAGATGTCCACCAATAAATGAATGGAAAAGCAAATCATGGTGGGATATCATTCCACTTGAAGGAGGAGATTCTGATACCATGGCAAAATGGAAAAACCTGGAAGACACGTTTAGTAACACTAAAGCAGACAGAGAATGGCAAATGCTATCTGGGTGTAGTTACATGAAGCACTTAGATTGCTCATCATAGGGACAGGAAGTGACATGGTGCATGCTTCATCACAGAGACAGACAGGAAGTAGCATGGGCTAGAGAGAAATAGACAGGTGTTCTTTGAGTTTTAGTTGAGATGACAACACTGGTACACAGAGATGGGTGTTTATATCTCCTCTACACCGAATGAGTGGATTCAATGCCACAGAACTCTATCATTTTTATCTATTACAGAAAACACTGGGTTGGGAAGATGGTCCCTTGGTAAAGTGCATGCTTTGCAAGCCTGAGCACTGAAGTGTGATCCTAAGAACACTTAATAATAGTGGTGGGCATGGTGGCATGCTTATAATCCAAGCACTGGAGAGGTGGAGACTAAAGCTTAATCTAATGGGCATGCTTTGGATAAATGGGAGATCCCGTCTCCCAAACAAAGCCGTCCTCTAGTCTTCCTTCTTTCTAAATATTCATTGGCCATCTACTCTGCATCATGGAGAGTACTAGAGACTAGGACACACGAGAACTCATAATCTTGAAGGTGCATGCTTCAACACAAAAGTCAGAATAATGGGGCATCCCATAAACATGAGAAATATTAGATTACTTCATAGAAGATAATGAAATCCTGGCTTGGGGTCGGGGAGGGGGGTGTGCCATCATGGGAGTGGGGCTGAGGACACGGGGCTTGGAAGAAAAGCTTTTGAATCTGATGTGTTGGCGTCCAGTAGGAGTGAGGTCAAAACTAAAGAGTACGCAGATGAACATTCCAAATGATGAGAACAACAAAAATGAATGAAAAGGCATAGGTATCCGAGGTGGCTTGGCTCGGTAGCAGCTTCACAGAGCCAAGAAGCATGCATCAGCCTAAAAGAGGGGCACAGTAGATCACAGGAGGGGGGGCTGAGAAATGACATTAAGCCCATTAGACTATTTTCCATAAAAGCTGAATGAGAACATTGGGCTGGATCCCCGATCTCCCTTCCTCTTCAGCGATGCATTCAATTATAAAGATGCTATGTCAGAGAGCCCTGGCCAAGCACAGACACCTTGCCAGCAATGTCATCGCCCAGTGTCCTCCACCCTCCCAGAACACCACCAACACCCCTGCTCATGCACACCACATCTTCCTGAGCTCATCTGAATCTGTAGCTGCCACACAGCTCACTGGGGACCCTCCCTCTCTGAGTCCACAGCAGCCCCTCGCCACCACCCCCACTTCGGAGAGACTCTGCCAAGTGCATTATGTAATCTCGCTTTCTGACTCACGCCCTCTCCAAAGAACATTTCTCTGACTCACTTCTCCCTGCTCGCACTCATCCTTTTCTTCTCTCATCTTTAATCTCTCTTGTACTCCATCTCCCTGGAGACAGCCTTGAATATTACTCTTTCCCACTTCATTCTGTCTGTCCCCACCTTAGCTGTTCACCATAACAGGTGGGCCGCTTATGTCCCCCCTGAGCGTTTTGTCACCTGTCCTTCTGAGCTTTCACTGCAATCACTCCATACTCAAGCCCCCCCCCCTGCACATCTCACTTCCTGGTCCTTGTGCACGCTCTCCGTCCCTGCCTTCTCTGTCCCTGGGTCTCTGCCGACAGAGACACTCGGTAGGCAGACTTCGTTAGGGAGAATGAAGACCTTTGATGCTGTGAAGAAGCAGGGACCACCAAGGAAGGTAAAACAGGGTTCCTACCATCCCTGCAAATCCTAAGCCTGCTAACAGCGTGTAGGCTGGATGGCAGCAGCTAAGTTGTCTCCGACTAGGTAGTAGTAAACATACTTGAGTCCACCTGCCTGAGTATCCAGCTTCCTCCTGAAAACCTGGCCAGGAACAGCTGTGGGAAGGAGACATGGAAGGAAGTCTGAAGAAGAGCTGAGGTTTCCCACAGCCTAAAAAGGGACTGGCAGGGAGCTGGAAGTCAAAGACAGGAGGAATCTACAAACCAGGAGAGAGCAAGGTGACACCCAGGGTGGGGGGGGATTGCTTTTTAAACTGACAAGTAGAAGTCAAAGGAATGTGATGGGTTAACGCAATAGACTTTCCTTGCCAAGTCATTGCCAAATCTAGGGAGCTATGGAAACTCCACGAGACTTTTGTGTGTGTGGGGGAATTAAATCATGAATGGATACAGTTCTGGTTGGGGCTGGCCCTGAGGACTGACAACCGAAAAGGCAGAAGACCCAGCTCACCTGGAATGAACACAGTTATCATCTGGTCCTAAGCAACTAGAGGAAGGCAGTGGGTTTTTCTTTATTACACTGATTAATTTATTGTACATATCAGGGAGTGCAGAGTGCTAGTTCAGAACATTTGCATGACATTTATCTTTGCTTCTTTACCTGTTGCTGTGATAAAATACACTCAGAAATGCAGCTTTAGGGGGAAAGGGCTTACTCCACCTCACAGTTCAAGAGGACAGTCCATCTTGAAGGTGGACTCAAGACGGCGGGAGCTTGAAGTAGCTGGTGAGACGACATCAGACTCAGGAAGCCGAGAATGGTGGGTGCCTGGCGCTCTCATACAGTACGGATATCAGCCAGGAAATGAGCTGCTCACAGTAGGTGGGCCTTTCTACCTAAGTGCCTTAACATAACCTTCCACAGACATGTCTAGAGGCCATGCTGCCAAGGGATTTTAGATTCTGCACAGTTGGACAATCAACATTAGCCATTACAGAGGGGTAAAGATCAAATTGGGGTGATTGGCACTTACAGTTACATATCATTACCCCAGGTGTGTGGGAACTTCTCCTTTGGGGGGTGGGAGTGGGGGGCTGGACATTATGGATGACATGAGCCATCTTCCCAATTCTTAAATTAAAATCCTTGCTCCCTTTGCCTCCTCCCTCATCTTTTTGAGGCAAGTGTTTCTTATCCCTAGCTATGTCCCACCCTCCCAGAGGTTCCTAAACAACTGGAAACATCACTGAGGCCCTGACCATTCAATGCAGACAATTTACACTATAAAACTCTCATCTTCAACTAGTCCACAATCTATGGGAATCAAGGACCTTGTTTAAAAACAAAAACCACTTAAAAGATTGAAACTTGACATTCTTTATCTTTTCTCTTTTTTTCACGAAAATACCAATAAAATAAAAACAAAGGAGATCATAAACACTCACTCCCCAACATGAAGTCATATTTGACTACTATCCTACAATGAAAAGACAGACAAAGCAAAATTAAAGGACAAACATAAAACAAGAAGACATTTATATAACACATTAAATTATTGTTTACTATACTATTTGTATGTGTGAAGTTATGCCTGTCATGGCACATGAATGGACAGTTTTTAGAAGTCAGTTCTCTCCTTTTACGATATGGTCCCAAGGTTCAAACTCAGGCCCTCTGGCTTAGGATCAAATGCCTTTACTCAATGACTCACCCAGTCATACCATAACATTCTGTTTTTAAAAGGAGTTTAAATTCTTAGTGTACAGGAATATTTCAAAAATTAAGAAAAATGACAAGTAGCTTAATGAAGAAAAAGGTTGGCCAGGCAATATCAACATGTAAATTCATAAAATAGGTTCAAACAACCCATAAAAATTAAAAAAGGCATTCAGCTTAATTTAAAAATGTTTAAGATGCAAACACAAATAGTCGAACATGCCACCTCAGGATGATAAACCTGCAAAGGTGATGTACAGTATGAACTACCAGAAGTGTTGACAGCAGTATAATTGGTACAGTTTCCGGGATTCATTGATACTTTTCTATAGAAGCAGAAGTACGGACTCCTCTTTGCTCAGAATCCTGCTTTGG
Organism: Mesocricetus auratus; assembly: GCF_017639785.1. Lineage (NCBI taxonomy): Eukaryota > Metazoa > Chordata > Mammalia > Rodentia > Cricetidae > Mesocricetus > Mesocricetus auratus. Next base: position 6,888,780 of record NW_024429266.1, read on the forward strand.
ATAAAAGTGCCCCCCACCTACAAAGTGATTCTATTTGGAAAATAAACTGCAAAATGGACACCATTCAGCAACTTTTTCCCCCAAATTCTTCGTAGTTCTCTGTCTGCATCTCTTATCTTCCTTGCCAGTGTCCATTATCCTTACTGGTTTCATGTTTCCTCCTGATGTCTAGTTCCCTAAATCTGTCTCTGCAACATCCAGCCTGCTCTGACCATGACCTTCTCTAACCAGGGATTCAGTCTTCATTGACACCAACATGCTACCAAATTATCATCACTGAGAAAACTGAGTGTCTCCTGGATGCCTATGGTGTCTCTGTCCTGCCTGTGTCTCTTCTCTCTGCCCACTTGAACCCAGTCTGCCTGCCTCACGGCACCTTCATCCGGAAAAACAGCACTGGATTGGTCTTTGGTCCTTAAGCATCTGTGGAGAAGTCCACTGGTCTTTGGTCCTTAAGCATCTGTGGAGAAGTCCACTCATTCAGTCTGCCTGCCTCACGGCGCCTTCATCTGGAAAAACAGCATTGGATTGGTCTTTGGTCCTTAAGCATCTGTGGAGAAGTCCACTGGTCTTTGGTCCTTAAGCATCTGTGGAGAAGTCCACTCATTCAGCCCTTCAGTGGTGGCTTTAGTTGCCTCACCACTGACCTACCGTCTTCTGGATCATCATTTCTCCAAACTCCAGTTAGAGTACATCTGTCTGACTGAGGGATCAACTGCGGAAACTGCTGGGGTGCATAGTGTCTTTTTGAGACGGAGTGATATTTCAACTCTAGTACCTGCTATATGCTTTAGGTTAGAGAAACAACTGTTTCACCCACCAGAAAGGCATACAGCGAAGGCCTGTCGTGTGGTAAGCACATCTACTTGATAATGAAGAGATATTTCTGAATAGAAAAGTAACAGCTCCATTAACCAGTTTAGTAGCTAGTTTGAAATGTAGGTTCCTCTACCTTCTTTGGTGGGTAGAGTAGACATAGGGTACTCAAACCTTTTGCCTCACCTTCCACTCAACACAGAGTGTGGCCATCTTCCCGTGCGTTCAGCATCTCCAAGCTCACACGCCAGTTCTTCAGTTCCCAGCAATTAACTGCCACACAATTTAATGCAATGCTGACTCAGTATGAAAAATACCTGCACAAATCACCCATACACCATTCTTACCACACCCATAACACACAAACAACACGTCTACTGTATACCCTGCCACATACACACACCCTCCACCCATACGCCATATATATATATCACACACAGAAATCACATCTACTATACACCCCCACACACACACACTCCTAGAGATTGCATCACAGCCCACAGGTTTAGGACTTGGCCCCCCCAGGAGCAAGCTGCACTTTACACACCAACCCAAAGTTGTCGGCTATCCAGGACTTTTGTCTGACTGCAAATGAGAGCCTTGTTTGAGCTCCTTCTCTTGACCCTGCTGCTAGCAGAGTTCACGACACACGGGGAAATACTTGTCCCGGTGTGCTATATTAGAAACAAAGGCTACACATGAATAGCAGATCACTGAGAATGCGCGCACGGGGCACAGAGCTTCCTGCACTGACCCCTGCCCTCCCATGACCTCCAAGTGCTTTCTGAGTCCCATGTCTCGGGGCTTTCCGTGACGTCTTCACCGAGAAGCGTGCCCACGGGCGATTGACTCTCCTTCCATCTCTTCCCTCCTACCTTGAAGACGCGATTGGGGTTGAAAGCCCCAAGCTTTGTCCACGCTTTGTCCTTTGGGAGGAGCTGCTCTTGTCCAGGGGCCCAAGGGTGCTATCGGTTCATCAAGAGATGCTCTTATCCAGGGGGAAAGTCCAAGGGATTAGACACCTTATCAAGAATGGGTACCGATCCCAAACCCGAGTTCTTACCATATATCACAGGTCCCCAGGAGCACGTAGATTCCTGCAGCTGATATCAGTAGCTGCTGAGGCAAAGCTGGAGAAAAACAGGCTCATGTGCCAGGACACCATTCCTTAGAAGGGAAGTGTTATAAAGGCCTGGTCCCTGAGCTGTCACACCCATGTGCACTGCCATCAGGACAATAAAGAAGTTGATCCCTTTATTAGTGTGAAAATCAGCATTTGGAAGTCCCTGCTGGCTCAGGCTCAGAGGCTTTGAGAGTGCACAGCATAGCACAGGTGTGTTTGTGTGTGTGTGTGTGTGTGTGTGTGTGAGCGCGTGTGCATGTGAGCACACACACACAAAATATCTATATAAATATATATGCTGCAAAATACTATTCTTACTACAAACATTTTGCATTTCTAAGTGTTACGGCTACAAACTGAGATCTAATTTATCATGCATTTTTCTCATGGAGTTTGAGAGGAGGAAAAAATGGCAAATTTGCCTAATAAGGGCTGATGAGTAGATCCCATTGTCCCTGGAAATTCTGGTTCACACTAACTGCACAAGGCTGAGCACCAGGGGCAAAAACCTGTAACACACACCAGGAGCAGGACCGCCACCCCGCATAATTTCTGAAATCAGAGGAAGGATGTTAAATCATCATTGCTGGAATCCATTTGTATTCCCAGGGCACATATCCAGTGTGTCAGAAATTCACAGAGAGGCTCTCTCAAGGGTTCCTGAAACATCCGCGCTGGAGATAAGCTGCGTTCACAGGCTCCAGTATGCTGTGAGTGGGTCTCCCCCTTTTAATTGGCACTTAGGTTTGCCTTGGGAAAGAAGTGGGTTTTTCCCCATAGTCTATCTGATAAAACATAGCTCAAATTTTGTCCCTTCAGAGCCAACATCAAGCCTTCTGCTAATTTTCATTGATGAAGTCACTAAAGATGGAAACAATAAAAACAGCCAGAAAGAGCAGGGAAAAAAAAGATTGCCAAGATATTCTGCTTCAGCTTGCAAGGAAAAGGTATTAAAATACAAATGATACAAAAGCGGACGAGCAATTATTCTTAGGAGCTGGGGAGGGGAGAGGAGTCACTTCCAGACTTCATGAGCTGGGTGGCTTGAAGGTCTCATTGATTACTTGATCAGTTGGTTGGTGAATGATTAGTCCCCGGAAGGTCGGAATTAGTGACTGAAGCTCTGCCCCTGGTGAATAAAATGTGTAGTCCTCCTCTCGCTCACCCCAGTGACAGATGATATCTGTTTCCTCCCGTGAGTTTTGAATTTAAGAGCCACTGAAGCTCAGCAACACTATATTCTGGCTCAAATGAGCTGAAAATTGCATTCAATTTGAATTTCAAAACCGGAGGGGAGGAAGGGAGGGAAAAAAAACCCTCAGCACCCATCAACTGTCCATCCTTTCCCGACTTCCTCCTGCTTAGCCACAGCTCTGCCAGGCTGGGGACCCGAAGTTCAGGATGCGTTACAGGACAAAGAGCATTGCTGGATTCCTGCCCAGGCTGAGTTTAAAAATAAACTTTTAATAGACAGGATCAAAGCAAACCTCACTTTTACGTACATGCATAATGCAGAATGCAACCCTCCAAACAAATAGATTTATTTCTCTCTCCCAAATCCTAGCTGGCCTGCCTTTCTTCTTTTCCTCTCTCTCTGATGTACCCTGGCAATGACACAGGTGATGGTGCTGTCTCTGGAAAACTTCACAAAAATAAATTCTTTCCTAAATTTAATTCTTGGGCTGATGAGATGGGTCAATAAGTAAAAAGGGTAGCTGTCCAAGCATGAAAACCACACAAATGTAAAACATCGGGGGCACAAAACCTTAGCCGTGGGGGCGTGGAGACAGGGGGATCCCCTGTATTAAAACTTGACGTGGTGGAGAGAGACTGAGAAGATTGCCAACATTCACCTCTGGCCTCCACCCAGGCAGCAAGCATGGTGAATCTGTACACACATACACACTCACACGCACATTCATTCACACATACACACACACACACACACACACACACATACACGCACATTCATTCCTATGCAGCTCATTTAAAACGTCAATCCATAATTTCTACCCTTTTACCTGCCTCACATTTAAAGTCCATGGCCAAAAGTCCAGAGAGGAGCCACTAATGTTTTTTTCAAATCAAGTCTTACTTGAAAATCCCTAAGAGAACGGTTACTTAAAGCAATCTTGTGATACTTTATAAAAAGCTAGCCTACATTTAATGTTCAAATAATTGGCCTTTTTTTTTTTTGCAGGAGCACAGCAAGCATGAATTTGAAGCACACTCAAGTTTTCTGAAACAATACTTTTCAGACAAGTAGATTTAAGTGCAAGCAATATTTGAAATTAAAATGATGCTACTACAAGCAACGCACCACGCCCCATACCCATGGGACTAAAAGGTGTGGTGCCAGAACTCCTCTTTAGGGATTTGAGACAAGAAAGCAAAGGCCACCTTGATTCCTATCTACTTCTAAGAACTGAAACCCATTTTCCCGCCCCTGAAACGCTGTCAGTTTGGGAAGAAACAACTCAGGCCCCATGTGAAAGGAATTCCACTTTGTAAGTGCCATTTTCACACTGGAGCCAAAACCTGTTGCTCATGTTCAGAGGTCCACCATGCTCCGGAGGGCTCACAGCAAGCACCATGAAGAGGAATGGGGGCCAGAGTGGGCATCCATTTCTGCACACGCACTCCCTGCATTCTGCCATACTGCACATGCTCAGTAGGCCCTCAGCAGTAGGCATGCCATTGCTGCTCCTACCTGGAGAAGGCTGTAGGTATCGCCTCCTCTACCTGGGCTTCACCTCTGTGGGAGATTCTGAAGAAAGCAAGACACTCACCCCATCCCTACAACCCTCCTGTGACAATCATCTCTATGTGGTTTATAGGTCCAAGTGAAGGCACCGTGCCCAGAACACCAGTAGAGTAATGGATGGTGACCTGTGGTTCACTGTGGAGATCTGCAGTTTTCCGCCGAAAAACAAAGTGAAACAAACTCAGCATTTATTCATGGAACTGACAGAGCTTTCTATAGATAATGAGTTTGTAATTGAGTTTACAGAAGCTAGAATCAGAGAACCTTGCCTGTTATAAGCACAGGACAAGATACACATAAAAGTAATATTTTATACACTGCACTCTACCAACACACAGCACGCAGAAATGGGCTGACCCTGACAGCCACATTTTACAGGTGAGCATAAATAATCTGAGTGCAACAAGGGTACGGCCAGCCACGTGACCCCTCCACCCACATGACATCTTCCCATTGGCTCATGCAACAAAATGAAGGCCTGGAGAACACAAAAATGCTGCTTTAGGGTCAGACATAATGATGCACACCTGTAATCCCAGCACTTTGGAGACAGAGGCAGGCAGATTTCTGAGTTTGAGGCCAGCCTGATCTATATAGGGAGTTCCAGGCCAACCAAGGCTACATAGTGAAATCCTGCCTATTAAAAAAATCGATGCTTTTGCATTTTAAAAGACTAAACAAGGAAAGCATCCGATCTTTTGTTGACTCTATCATTGGTTATAAAGGAAACTCTCACCGATACAACGCAACCTGATAGATAATGATTATCAATGGACTGCTTGACCCCTGCATATGTATTAGGGGCATGATGTCACACAGATATTAGGAGAGCACTGGCATCTCCCAGTCTTGTGTGAGGCACCTTACCTTTCAAACTGCAACAGTGTTAGCGTTGGATGCTCTCCTTACATCCTCACCATCTAAGGTCGCTTCATTGATGAACCAGCAAATAGCTCTATTCATTTATGTGATTCAACCCAAAAGAGAGAGAGAGAAAAGGAAAAGTGAGGTCATTTTCTTGGCCACTGCATTTAATAAAAATCCCCCAGGCAATAGAGTTGAGCACACATTAATAGCTATGATAGTATTCTGAGCCTTTAGCAAGTCTTTGATTTCCCTATATAGATACTCAGGGCTGTATTAACATTCCAACCAAGGAATAGTCTTCTATTCTATTCTAAGTTTTCTTTCCTTTCAGCTTTCTTGGACTTATTAATCTTCAATCCCTCTCTTATTTTTAGTGAGTGCACCAGTAAGAGTTTCAAAGCATTTCCCACTATAACACCCATGTGTAATTTTTGCTAGAAAAAAAAAGAACATTCTATCAAGACCAGTGGACTCAGTTAACATCAACCTGAAAATTGCATGCATTTTTCCCTACATGAGGGTTTTGTTTCTTATCTGGGAACAAACAGAAAGGCATGTATTTGCAAAGTAACTTCTCAGTAGGTTTTAACCAAAAGTGAACAAACGTTGTTTCTGCAAGTATGTCTATCAAAGGAAGTTGTTAGGCCAAACCTCATTAAATAGCTTGTATCTTACCAATTTTGAAATACAAAGGAGACCATTACAGAGGATCTGGCACTTCCCATCACTACTTTTACATACAAAAGCTGTTCTGAGCAACAATGACATAGACTTACACCTCGTGGAAGGGTCGTGGTAAAGCTCACAACCAACCGGTAATTGGAGATAACTGGTTGGATGTCTGTCCTGGTACAGTGATCTGTGTCAAAGATGTAGGACAATTAAGTAGCCAGATGGCACCAGGCCATTTTCCATGACACTCTTTGGGGGCATAAATTTGCTATCTGTGGACCTTGGGAGGAAGCATTTCAAGGAGATGTCTGCAGTGCCTTCAGAAAACTGCGCAGTGTGTTCATGGGGACATCCTTCAGGCACATGGTCCGCCACCCACCCCACCCTGTACAACTGCTGCCTCAGACCTGCTTGGCAAGGATGGAGTACAAATTATAATGTACAACAAATGACCAAGATTGAATCTTCAGGCCCAACTTCTCCTTAATACTCTGAGGCTATGACAAGGCCCGGAAGGAAGCATATTTTATTTGATGTGAAAAATACTGGTGTACTGGAAGACAAGGTATAATGTTGAAAGAATTTTTTTGGTAGAATGAGAGCCAAAGATCTAGGAGGCCAGTGAAGAGAGAGGGTCTGGTGTCAGTGTAGAGAGAGGGTCTGGTGTCTAGGAGGACCAGTGAAGAGAGAGGGTCTGGTGTCAGTGAAGAGAGAGGGTCTGGTGTCTAGGAGGACCAGTGAAGAGAGAGGGTCTGGTGTCTAGGAGGACCAGTGAAGAGAGAGGGTCTTGTGTCAGTGAAGAGAGAGGGTCTGGTGTCTAGGAGGACCAGTGAAGAGAGAGGGTCTGGTGTCAGTGAAGAGAGAGGGTCTGGTGTCTAGGAGGACCAGTGAAGAGAGAGGGTCTGGTGTCTAGGAGGACCAGTGAAGAGAGAGGGTCTGGTGTCTAGGAGGACCAGTGAAGAGAGAGGGTCTGGTGTCTAGGAGGACCAGTGGAGAGAGAGGGTCTGGTGTCTAGGAGGACCAGTGAAGAGAGAGGGTCTGGTATAGGCTGGGATTTGACAGGGACTAGAGTAAAGAAAGGAGGCTGCTTGGCAGAGAACACCAGAGAGTTTGCAGTACACTCATAAGTGAGACAGGAGGCAGGAAAACAGAAGTCTGAAATCCAACCCTGCTTATTTTCCAGGATTGCGAGCACGGGAGGCCTGTTGAAAAACTGCAATTTGTGTGAGTGTAAAGAAACACTCGGAAAGACCCCACCCAAATGGCACTGCAGAGTTAGAAGCCCGGGGAAGCTAATTTAGATGTCTGTTTTTAAGGAAAGCTGAGGAAGAGAGGGAACATTGTACAGGTGCTGGTCTGGGCAGTCATGTTGTTGTGTGAACACGTGACTATGGCTGCGACCAACATGACTGCAGCGTTCAAGGTAATATTGAGAATGTGTTACTTAGGCCAGTGAGTTGGCTCACGGGTATAGACACTTGTCATGCATGCTTGGTGACCAGAATGTATATAAAATCAGAAGGAGAGAAGCAACTGAACAAAGTAGCCTCATGCCCACACACATCTACTCATCTTCCTGACTCTGTCTCTCCCTCCGTCTCTGTCTCTCACACGTACTCACAAACACAACATAATAATAATGATAATAGAAACCGTATTTTAAGTATTTAGATAAAATTCACTACTTGTCTAGAACAGGGGTTATTTGTAGGGGGGAAGAAGAGAGTGTGAAGGACAAAATAGGCTAATGGAGCATTGAACGTGATCAAAGATAATTATATACATGAATAAAAACATCATTGTGCTGATCAAAATTAAAAAGTGTTGAAAATACCAAAGTGCAATATGTGTCAAGCCCCATATCTGAGATTGGTAAAAATTCAAAACATGTACATTATAATGATGGCTTTGGGAACAGTTCTTGGATTCCATGTACCTATGGCCCCTAGGTGAGAAAAGACAATGGGTAGAAAGACATGTGGAATTATTGTCTACTCCTTCTATAACAACTACTTAATAAAATGCAGTCCAATTTCCCCCCTCAAATAAATCTTGGTTTTAGGGGTGATAATTGACCAATATGGACAATTTATTAGTAAAAATATATGAGTGATGTATTGAAGAACAGTGAAAACAGTAAGACCCTCTGAACAATATTCATGGTTTCAGTTACACAAGCTAGGGCTGTAGCTCATGAATAGTGTGCTTGCCTAGAATACAAGCGTGGGGTTCCATTCTCAGTACCACATATACTGGGCACGGTGCTACATGGCTGTAATCCCAGTACTCAGAAGGTGGAGGCAGGAGGATCAGAAGTTCAAGGTCATCATCAACTGCACAGCAAGTTCAAGGCCAGCCTGAGCTGCATGCTACCATGCCTCAAAAAGGACAAGAAATTTTGAGTGAGAGAATGAGTGGGTGAAAGGGTTTCTGTGCTTAACCTAGAACACTCATCACTGTTCATCTCATCTGGTGTCATGGAATCTCAAACAAGTAGAAGATATAGACCGGAACACACAGTTTTATAAACTGGAAATTGCTTGCATCTGCTTAACTATTGAGGATGAATGGATGAGTTGACTACAGAGAATCATCCCAGGAAGCAGCACTAGTAGATGAGGTGGCTTGGGTGTATATTGCACAGGGGACATCTTTCACATCCCTTATAGTATGACTAGCACCGCTCCACTCTGGCTGTGATGTGTGAGGGTCAGGGAGCAAGGGTCATGATTGCCTCCCTAGCCTGAAGAATATTTTTACATCATATGTGAATGTAAATTGCCACAAAGCCACTGCCCCTAGGGCAATGGGATTTTGTTATACCATCTCCTCCTTTACCCTAAACCACCCCTTACATGAGCCTCTGAATTTTAGAGGCACTTCCTTTGAAAGAGAAGTACCTCTTTGCCTCCAGAGGGCAGAAGTTGGTACTAAGTCCCTAGTCTGTACTAAGAATGGACATACCAAGAAAGAAAGAAACCACCGGGTACATCATAGTCCTGACATTATAGCATCATAGACAAAGACAACACTACTACTCCCTGTTAAATCTATCTCACTAAGCCACGTAGCCTTGGAACCTACTTCCACTCAGGTACAAAAGTCTGAGCATCACAGACTTGCCATCAATTCATACACTGTCAAGACCAGCAAGCAGACAGCACAAGCCAAGATGCTTTGGAGGGAAATGAGTGTTGTTCCTCTGTTCCCTCTGCATACAAACTGAGAACAGGCAGAGTGTGATAGACGAGGCCAGCAGCAATGTCTCAGCTTCGGACACTTCCTACAATGTGCTGTCTATGCCAGTCTGAACAGATTTAGCTACCTGAGGAATTGGAAGAGGGCGGTTCCATAGAGACCATCAGAAGAGGCAATACTAGACAATGCAGGATATGTACAAACTGCTGTTTGCTGGGAAAGGACACAGGAAAAAGGACTTCAGTGTCTCCCAGGAAACTTTCTAACAAGGGGAAAATTGAGTATACTGCTACCTATGAGAGGCCTTGTGTGTGTGTGTGTGTGTGTGTGTGTGTGTGTGTGTGTGTGAGAGAGAGAGAGAGAGAGAGAGAGAGAGAGAGAGAGAAAGACAGAGACAGAGACAGAGACAGAGAGAGCGATCTCATAGCCATCACTTCATAAGCAGCAGAAATAAGGACCTGGAAAACAGTCTGGTTTTCAAAGTCATGAAGAGAAGCCAGAACCTCTGTGAACTACCAACCATGTTGGCCTAAAAGTCATCATGATCATGGCTTTTCCAAACCTTGGACAACCACAAGGGCTGTCCATAGGGAAGTAAGATGGAAACCTTTTTGTCACTCTTGGGGGAAAACACAGATCACCTCATTGCCTTGGAACCTTCTAGAACTTGCTGGAGATGAGCGAGGTTACAGCTGGCCCAGCTTAGAGGGCAGAGTGATCCTTCAGGGTAGTGTGCTCTCTATGAAAATCACACTGCAGATTCTTAGGGACAATTTCAAGCCTATCACTCCCCCTTTTCTATTCACAGCAAGCCATCTCCGGTGCTGAAGATGACATAACATTTCTTGCTAATTATTTCTGCTGATTAATTAAGAGCTCTTTATTACATCCACTCACAACAAACAGCTCCCTGTAATCTTTAACAAAGCAGAATGACGTGAAGCAAATGAGAGATGCCAAGGACCAGGTAATGCCCACAGCCTTGCGGTAGGAGGTGCCATTATCCACTCCGTCGGGAGGTAAGGAAGGGGTGGGGATGCGGTTTTATTAAACAAACGTTAAGAGCAGAGAGTGCTAAGGAGGGAAAGTGGGGAGGAAGGAGCATCTGCTCAATTGGTGCCTATTTTCAGAATTTCCTTCAAGCTGGCTTGGATTGAGAAACATCAATTATTTACAAGATGTAACACGATGCTTCCTTTGTCAAAGCAAATCTGCAAGCAGACCCTGAGAGAAAATACAAAAAATGAATTAGGAAGAATGTATTAGCATGCTGGAAGAAAACAAAGATTTAGCTATGGGGAGTGACTTCTAGAGCTAGTTGAGTTTGTCTCCCCCAAACCACAGACCTTTCCTTCCCTGCCTTTCCTCACCCATTATTTTCTACAGTAGATCACACAGAGAGGGGGCATGAATCATTCCCTAAACTTCTCCTTTCTTTGCACACGCTGGCTTGATGTATGGTCTTCATTTAAATTACAAATACACTAATCTGCACCGCTGTTTACCAAGTAGCATTTTAAATGAAAGATACAAGAAATTGCATCACTCACGTTTAAAAAATGACTTTAGACTCCCAACCTAAAGGAAAAAAAAAACCCAGCCAGTGTTCTGTGTTCCCAGTCTTCATGTGGCTGCTGGATATCAGTCCCATGGATAAAATTCAATTAGTGGACTTTTTATTAGGACACTGGTTCTGATAGTTGTTCTGATCAAGAACCAGTGTGTCAAGCCCTAACTCTGATTTTTTTTTTGGAGGGGTTAAGGAAAATAGAACATACTGGCCTGAGGAAAGTCAGTCCATGACACAAGCTTACTCTCCACCATCATGAGAAAATTCCGAGACCTCCCTGGGACAGTTCATTAAACTAGATGACATTACATGCCAACAGAGCACTCCCTGAGTCTGCTGTTTCCAGTTTTAATATATTCCAAAGTTTGTAGCCTAACATAAACTTGGAAGTGAACAGAACCAATAAATCACAGGTTTGCATCACCGGTAGGTTTGATTTTCTTTCAAATGCACAGACCTGACTCTCCAGGATATCTGCAGGATTCTCTATTAAAGCAAAGAAGTTGGAATCTGCTATAAAACCCCAGCCCCTGACAGTGGAGACCAGGCCTACACCATCAGTTCAATTAGATAACCGAGAGCTGAGCTTTGTGTTGAACTGGAGAGATGTGGTAAAACATAGTCAGGCCCTGGGGGTACAGAGCAGCAGGAGAACACATGTTTAGCATGTAGGAGGGGGTATGTCCCAGAATTTGTGAAAAATCCACGTACAGCAGCTAAAGCAACATGACGGAAGCCCAGTGCACTGAGGGGCCTAATGGGTGACCTGGACCAGTATGGTAAAATCATGGAATGGCCACAAGGAACAGCAAAAGTCCATCACACAAATCATCGTGTGTCTGGGGGGGGGGTTGGGTAGAGATTATCAGGTTGAGGTCGTTTTGATACCTGAGTTGACATAGCCATAGCTAAACAGTCTTCTCCTGGTGGTTTTCTTTCTTTCCCTCCCCCAGTAGATATGACAGATCTTCTGACAAGGACTGTTTAAGACTGGGAAGGTGGGAACAGCAGGCCTGATCTGGTGTTCCTTCCTTGCCTACAGATTTTACTACACTTGAGGGTCTCCACATATGGTGTCCACTCCAACACTGGCCAAGTAGGACACCGAGTTATTTCCATAGCCCTGAAGTCCAGGGTGAGGCTTGTTCTTTCCCTGTCCAGTGATGTCACCTAAGTGAAATGTCCCAATTTAGAATCATTTCCACGTTAGAAATGGATGAGGGATCCAAACCATATGCTCTACAACTTGTCAAGGAAATTAACTATAAAGGCAGTATCGACGTTATACAATTAAAACAAGAGCTCTTAACATACTTAATTTCCCCTGACCTGACTTTCCTCAATCATTATGGACAAAGAGTATGAATTCATAATTTCCGAATAGCCCGGGTTTTTTAATATATTCTAGGATGAACTAAGACACCCTCTCGTGTGCACAGGCACACACACACACACACATTTGACCATACGTGTTTCTTTATCAAGGGCAAAAGTAATAATGAATGTGGAGATAAGGGCTCGGCTCGTTCCAAGTTGTTGAAAATGTAGACTCAGTAGCGTGTTTTAATCATACATTTCCATGATGCCTATAATGGAGAGAGGGAGAAAGAGAGGAAGAGAGGGCTAAGGAAAAGGAGAAAAGTGGGGAGAGTTAGAGGAAGGAAGGAAGTGTCGGGGAAGGGGAAGGAAATGAAAAAGCTTGTGTCAACTTTTCCACAGTGTTTACTATATACGACATCATATGCTTCCCCTTTATAAACTTGCATAAGGCGTCTATTTGGAGGTGTTTGGGGTTGTTGTGTTTTTAAAATTTTAACAATCATAGCTCTGAAGCTTAATCACTTGTATGTGTTAGAAAACCAGATGGTGCAAGTGGGCGTTTGTTTACAAGCTCTTTGCATAAGGATTTTAGCTTCTTTTTCAGACCAGAGCTGTGTATTTTAACTCAAAAAAGAGGCAATAAAGAAAAATGAGAAGAAAAACATCTTAGATTTCACGGGTCCCTGGCTTGCTGCCTTCCCTCTGCCATTGTGTTGTGGACTTTTACAGGGTAGGTTGGCAGAATAAGAACAGTATTGCTTACAGTACTCAGGGTGCCTTATGGAGACAAGGGGTCCATCACGGGCTCAGCTGCAGCCGGAGCTGAAGCAGAGACCACAGAGGGATGCTGCTCTCCAGCATGAGCTCTCATTTGTTCAGCTACCCTTCTCATCCAGCCCAGCCCAGGACGACACTGTCCATGGAGGGCCTGCCTGCATGCCCTGGGGTGGTCTGCATGCCCTGGGACTGTACTGTCCACAGAAAACAGGGTCTTCCTACATCAATTCGCAATGAAGGCAATGTCCACGGGCCAATCTGAGCGAGGCAATTCCTTGTTTAAGATTTCCTGTTCTGGACTCTGGAGACCCCCCCCAAGGAGGGCCTCACCCTCCCTGGGGAATGATGTGGGGATTGGGCTGGGGGGGGTGAAGGGACAAGGGAGGAGGGGTGGGAGAGGGAGCTGGGATTGACATTTGAAGCATGCATGTTTCTAATTTAAATAAAAACATATATTTAAATAAGAGAAAAGAGCAAATACATGCAAAAAAAGTTTCCTGTTCTCAGGTGTGTCTAGGTTTGTATTTGGCAAAACCTATGGCACTGTTGTCTATTCTTCTGTGCGTCACCTGGATTTATCTCCCTCTTGTCACCACCCAATAAATTACCAAGATTAAGGTATTTGAGTGATATATGCAAAGAAATTCCGTGGAATTTCAGTCAGCTCTGTACAACATTTAATAACAAATAGAAAGAAGATGCAGGCAATAGAAATACATTCAGTCACTGAATGGCTCAGTGGATAAGAGCACTGGCTGTTCTTCCAGAAGACCCAGGTTCAATTCCCAGCAACCCCATGGCAGCTCACAACTGTCTGTAACTCCAGTTTCAAGGGATCAAGCATCTTCACACAGGCATGTATCAGGTAAACCTCAGTGCACATTGAAAGAAGGAGATGGGGAAGGGGAAAAAGAGAGGGAGGGAAAGGGAGAGATAGGAAGGAAGGAAATACATTTCTACACACGATATATTTGACTTTTCTTTATTCATTCCAGAGGAAGTAAACTTTTCAAAACATTGGAACTATCTCCCTGAACTGATGCAGTCTGACAATGTCTTTTGGATAAAGATATATTGTGCTTTCTTTATCAGTCCCTTTGCTCCTTGGGTTTCACAACCATGGATTCAACCCATCTGACCCCAAAAGTACTCAGAAGAAAAGCTCTGTGCTGACACGCACAGACTTCTTGTCACTTTCTATAACAACACATACTACCCCCAACGTATTCATACTATATCAATATGTAAGCAACCTATAGACAATAGCAAGCTATTTTATATATCATTGGAGGATCTTGGTATTTGGGTATCCATAGGGCTCTCAATCTCCATGAATATCAAGGGACAACTAGAGTCACCCAGAGGACAGCACAGCATCTGCCCTGAAGCTGGTCCGTGACTACCGCATGCTGACTGAAAGGAGGAGTGGCCTAGCAGATATGTCTGTTAGCTTCCAATGCTAACGGCCAGTCTTTATGGGACCACATTAGGAACGCCTGCATAAATTAACATACTCATGATTTAGGTGTTTGTTTGGTGTCTAGTTTCTTAAGGAAAATTTAAGAAAGAGTCTCTCATTGTTTATGGCCTTTAATAAAGGAAAGTGTATCTGGCGAGATTCAGACAGTCTTGAAATACAGTCTTGATTTTCAACCAAAGAAATGAACTTTACAATTGTGTGGCAACATCATCCACCATGTGGGAACCAATCCTCAAATGAAAGTGCTAGATGAACCAATAAATAGCAGCAAACTTCCTACCAATGTGAAGCCATGGTTTGAACACGGAAGACAAAACATGAGCTCAACTCCCAGTCAGAAACTGTCCCCCATTATTCAAGGCAATGAGTATTACTTATGACACAAACTATTTTACACTATTATTGAAGATATTCATCATGTTGCATAAATAAGACAGGAACATATCCAAGAAAAGGGCATCCAACGACTACAAAATAAGTAACTGCTTTAAGGATAAAATCGGGAGGATGCTAAGAGTTTCCAACTTCAGTAAGTAGAAACATTCCCCAGCAATCCCTGTTGTTCGGCTGAACTTTGCACTTCTCTCATATATTTTTTAATGAATAGAATTTTTGCTTCTCTCACACAGAGATTGATTTGTTTTTATTTTATGTGTTTGGGTGATTTGCCTTGATGTATGTCTGTGTACCATATGCATGTAGTGTTCACAGAAGCCAGGAGAGGGCATAGGATCCCTCGGAACTTGCATAGCAGATGGCTGTCGGCCTCTATGTGGGTGCTACGAATTGAACCCAGGTCCTCCGGAAGAACAGTCTGTGTTCTCAACTGCTCAGCCATCTCTCCAGCCTCTTACATGTGTGTTTTTTAATGTATGGAAATAGACTTTCTGGGGATGATGATCATGGAATCAAGTTTAAAATTAGTGGTCCCAGGAAACAAGGCTATTTAAAATTGAGTCATGAATTCTTCCTACTGTACCCCTCAAATGGACACTGTGCCTGGGTCTGTGCTCGCAAAGTACTTCCAAATCTGCAGCTCAAAGGCATCACACACAAGTTATCGAGGGACTTAGATAATGCAGCAAGTGTCAACACTGATGTTCCTATCTATAGCCCAATAAACTGCTCTCTGAACAATACTAGCAATGCTAGGCTTAGGCACCACTCCTGTTGGAACACCTGCCTACAGATATATAGCCCTAGCATAGTTTACAGCATGCAACATACACACAAATCTGGTGATTGGAATAAATCACCTTCCTGACTACTTAAGAACACACAGCCGAAATGGGCTTTACGCATTACACAATGGAGCAGAAGGCAGTGGTATATATTTAAATTTTCCATTTTTAAGCTGTCACTCAAAAACTTTTCCTCCTTTTTTTCAGCTTATTGATCTTACTGGCTTGTGATGAGTCTTCAGCTGCTTGGTCGGCTGCTTTTAGCCCTGCTTCCTATTAAGAGAGCTAAATCGGGAATCACAAAATGCTACTAATTTGGCAGCTTTCGATAGCAATGAAAGCTAAAAACAGCACCAAGATAGTATAGCCCTCATGCTTTATGGCCCCAGAATCCCGGGTTTAACTAGTCTACAGGATAATAACGGGTGCAACCAAACTGCATCACTGTGTAGCTATGATAAAGTGAAAGCTTGCATTAAGTGTGCCAAATCAACTATTACTTGTCTGGTCCTTGACAAACCCTTTGCACAGGAACACACATATGCATACATACATGCATACACACATGCATATATATGTACATTCCTATACACACACCCCGTGTATTCATCTATCCATACGTACATGCATTTACACATTTATACACATGAACACACATGTGCAAGCATGTGTGCATATACACATGCATGTGTGTACATAGTATACACATGCTTATATGTACACATGCATGTGTGCATACACAGGTACATACATACACACGTATACAGAATACACATATATGAACATATATGTGTGCATACACATGTATATATATATATGTGTGTGTGTGTATGTACACAGGGATTTATTTGTTCGAGACACACATATACATATATACATACATACGTATACATGTATACACATGCGTCCACATATGCACAGACAGTGCTCTGTAGAAGCACCCATTCTTAATTGCTACTTTCATTTTAAGGTTTCTTTATTATTTCACTCTTTATTTGAGATGGGCACACACCACGCCGTGTGGCAGGCAGTGAGAGGACGGATAACTTTCAGTTTTCTCCTACTACGCAGGTGGGTCCTGGATCTCAACTCGAGTTGTCAGGCTTGGTGGCTTTTGCTTTTGAGCCACCTTGCCGGTACCATCCTCAGTTTGATGGTTTGGTTACTCTCTGTCTTAAATACAACACTGTATCAAAACAAAGACTCGTGTAACGGCTATGCAATTGGCCAAAACTGATCATCAATGTATGAAGCTCCAACTCCAACACCACCACTGGGCTTTGGGTGGGAAATCGTATATCATAATCACAAGCTTTCCTAGGCCGATTAGGTTGCAGACTCTCTCTGAGCTCCATGTCCACTCTCAGATTAGACTAGTTCTTCAGAAAAGTGGGATCTGCGTCTCCCTCTGGCCCTGACCTCCATGTTCAAGGCTCAGTGAAGAATAGCACTGGTCCTCTAGCCAACTGCACATACTCTGCGAAGGGCTACATGTCAAAAGGAAGCCATCTCCTGGCAAGGTAGGGCCATCATACATGTTCCATGATAAAGAACATGTGTGCTCATGGTCAGGGATCCCAGGGCTGGCCCTCACCTAGGGCAAAGCACCGGGCTTGTTCTGATTCCTCACATCTTCCTCTGCTGAGGCTCATACCAGCAGGGATGGTAAGCGCCGCTCCTAAACGGCTGTGAAATTTACCCTCAGCAACAGCAGCCAGCATGTTCTCAGTGTCATGATATCACCTTTTAAGAGGCTCCTGGAGGCTACTGAAGGAGCAACATCTGTTCAGAGCAATATTCATAAACAGAAACTCTGCTTCTCCCTCTTTTCCATGACTTATTTTTATTTCATGTGCATATGTGAATGCCTACACGTATGTATGCACGTGCACCATAGCCATGCCTGGTGCCTGTGAGTCCAGCCAACTCCTGGATCTCCCAGGACTGAAATCACAGTCTGAAGGCAGCTGTGAGCCACCATGCAGATGCAGGAAAACAACACTAGGCCTTCTACCTGGGTAGCCAGTGTTTCTAACCAACCAAGCCCTGCTTCCTTTCCATTATCTGGAATCACTGGTCCACGGCGTTTCTTACCTCCCTGACAGCTCCTGTGGTTGATAAGTTTAAACTTCCTGAAACACCTCAAAGAGAACCCTTCTTCATTGCTTCGGTCGCGATCTAAGCCCACAGACAACACCAAGACCCTTTCTAGAGAGCCAGCGTTTCTGTTCCAGACCTCCAGTGACGCCCCTGCCATCTGCAGACTACCCCATGGCATTCCCATTGGCCGCTTCGGTGTGCTTACAGTTTGCAAACGCTTGGACACGGGAAGAGTGGACACCCAAGTAAAGGGGGCCCGACTGCATTTCTCCTCACCAGGATGGTGATGAATTGGCCTCTCAGAGCTTTTCTGACGGAGGGTGGAAACGGTTAGCTACTGTGGCCAGAGGATGTCCTAGTTCCTCCCTGCAGAAAGGTATTCAGCGCACGTAGTAATTATCCATCCATCTCGTTCACACTAAAGGCATGGCAATGCAATTTTAGCCTTATAATCAAGACCATATGACAAAAACCAAGGCCATTAGGGACCAATTTCGAGCATTCTCTGCAAGACAATGATTTTCCAACTGCACTTACATATGCTGAGCAGTTGCCTCTGCATGGTTGCAGCTGCTGCCATTTATGTAGCCCCCCCCCACCCGCCATGCCCGTTTTCCGAAGCCTTTCTTAGGAATGCAATAATGCAAAGTTTAAAGCCTTACTAGTTTTTTCACTTCCCAAAGCATGGTAGGAAAATGCTGATGGTAAAATTCTACTTGTGCCAAAAACCATATATATATATATGTTCCTGGGAGTTGCTTCTCTTTCTTCTTTCCTTCTCTTTCCTCTTTCCTGGCCCCTCCCCCTGGACACGAACCACGCTCTCAAGCCAGTTTACTTCCCTTTGGCCTAA